>NC_091540.1:48235000-48860000 GCF_042242935.1 Bactrocera oleae | reverse complement strand
ATGATTTTTTCACAAAAGTTACACTAGTCAAGTGTGCAATCGCTTTTAAGGCTCCCGATGAACTGATTTTTGAACATACGCGATCAAACAACTACTGTCCATTCTCCCGTTTGCTAGCAATGAGATGCGAGAAAGAGCAACGATCAACACGCTATGGTCATATACTCATATACGAATATAAGTTTGTTTGTAGGTTCATAAAGCTTTTGCGGTGAAATCCCAGTGAAAAATAAGATAAAGAGAAACAAGAGCGCTTTCAAAGTGTATGTACTATATTCTATATGTATGGTACATACTGCATTGTCCAAGCGTTCAGCATCAGTTTTATGCAGCGCCCATAACACAAAAAAATTACTCAGAAAATTATATATGTAGTCGTACGTATATATATATATATATATATGCATTTATGCACTTCTAAGTGATAAAAACCTTAGAAGGGAAATTGGTGAAAAACCATGGTAATGGAGAAACCCCCGAAATGTATATACTGTGCATTACTTTGCACTTACACATATAGTACATACTTACCTATATTACGATTAGTCATTTTAGGAGTAAAGGAACTATGAATGAATTTACTTTGAATAACATTAATTGAAAATGCAAGGGTTTTAAAGTAAGCTCATGACGTATGAATTTTTACAAACATTTACACAAGCACGTTACCGTTATGTGCGAAATATTTTAATGAGTAGTTTCATAAAATTTATATCCCCAATTCTCATAACAAAAAGTACTGTAGTTTAGTAACACCTAACGGTTGTTTGTAACAATTTGAAATAATGCGTATCGATAGAGAATTGTTTTTATTCAAATTTTCAGAATGATAAAATTAAATTCCAAAATATCTGTCAGTCCAAAATGACCAAGATGTTAATGTTTTTATATACATACGTATTTAATTTCCTTTATTAAAATGGTTTAAAACGATGAACAAGCTTTATTAAGTTTGAAGGAATCGTCGGATATAAATAATATATATCAATGATCTGCGTGATGAACTGAGTCGATTTAGTCATGTCTGTTTGTTTGTATGTACGCGAACTAGTTCCTCAGTTTTTAAGATATCGATCTGAAACGTTCCCTTCGCCCCTAGAAATAGAATAAATCAAATAACAGCAGTCAAAAAGGCCAATTCCGAAAAGAGTTTTGCCCGTTAAAATATAGGTATATAGTATACATACATTTATAAATTTTTATAAAAACTATAGATTTTCATTTTACCTAATCATATAGGGCCGCTAGGATTAAGTCCATACGATTTTACATAAATTTAAAGCTTTGGAGATATTTTGAGTGATAAAAAACTTCGAAAAACTGGATAAAAAAGAAAAACAGGTTGCTTATGGTTGTTTGTGTCCCCTAAAAATAATCGTGTAAAATATAGGGTTATATACACATATACTTGTATATAATAAATGATCAGGATGACGAGACCAGTTGAAATCTGAGTGAATGTCTGTCTGTTCGTCCGTGCAAGCTGTAACTGAAGTAAAAATTATGATATCTTGATGAAAATTGATACACATTTTGCTCGGCACCATAAAAAGTTAGGTATTTTAGATAGGCGTAATCGATTCACTGCCACACCCACAAAACGTGATAAATCGAAAACTTATAAAATGCCACAACTAAGCTCTTAATTAAGATAAAACCCCGTAATTTGAAAAAGTTAGAGTGACTGCGCCTCCTAAAATTTTTAATGTATATATCTCCTAAATTATGCGAGATTTATGACCAGATTTGCGCAGAGTACATATTATCGACTCTTCTTTCAACAGTGTGAAAATGGATTAAATGGGATAATGGGGATATCCACTCAAATTGACAATCAATAACCAGAGACATTAAACCGTATATCCGAGATTGTACAAGGAGGTTTTATAGGAGCAGATGTAAAAATTGGAAGAAGGGCGTAAAACCCTTTATCTCGGGACCTGCTCTGCCGATTTCCACCAACCTCAGCAGGTTGTATTTCTATGACATTTGTATATTGTTGACATTTGTATACTCTCACTTAGCATATGACTCAATTTTAAATTCTTTATGATTATTTGACTTTCCAGTGCCTACAGTTGACTTTTTTCCTCATAATAGTATGACTAAATGTAAAGTGT
This sequence comes from Bactrocera oleae, assembly GCF_042242935.1. Classification (NCBI taxonomy): domain Eukaryota; kingdom Metazoa; phylum Arthropoda; class Insecta; order Diptera; family Tephritidae; genus Bactrocera; species Bactrocera oleae. The sequence goes on along the minus strand of NC_091540.1, from coordinate 48,857,880 downwards.
AAAAAATATTAATAAAATTAAGTGGATGTATTTTTCTAAAATATTATATATTGGATATAGTACTGTTTAATGCCGAAAATATGTGAGTTTAGTCTACGAATTACCTTAACTCCCAAATACTACATATATGGATTTTCGTTACTCTAACAAACCTTATGCCGAACATGTCGTTCAATTTGCGAGATATATATTTATAAAATTGCTTGAAAGTATGATCTCAAGTATACCTCAGAAATGTCTAAATGAACTTAAATTCTTTGTTCCTAATATCTGTTAGCCTGTATACCATAATAATTTGCGTCTCTACCTGAAAAAAGGTGTGTTATTTTAATAAGTTTTCTTAAAACTTGTTTGGGAATATGAATGAAATTAGTCTAGACTTTGCTCCAAATCTTATATCCATAAAGTAATGAATTGCGATTCTTTTGTTGACGTTTTCGCATCAACTCATTACATTACATTTAGCTTCTTCAGTTGAGTTTATATCCCATATATATCGTTTGAAGATGATTTTAATATAATTTTAGCTGACGTAAAGTAAAATGTAGTCATTAAACTTAGTGAGAGCATAACCTAAAATACAACTTAATAAAATACCAAATTTAATTACAATACATTCACGATTTCGTCGAATAATAATTGTTGAATTTATTCGTAAAATTTTTTAATATAAAGTTTTCCTAACGCTTAAAGGTTTATTTCTCCGTCAAGTTGCAATAGTATAAAATGTTCGGTTGCACCAGAAGTGGTTTTAAAATTATTTATGATGCTAAAATGTAGTTTAATGGGTATTATCCGAACCTGGCCTACAAAACACGAAAGTTGGTGTACCCAATGGACTTCCAAGAGAGAGGTGTTAACCTTAAAAACAAATTTCGACACAGCTAATACGTTAGTTAGCTATTTAAATGCAATAAATCGAAATTTTAGCATCGATATGTAACGACATGACTTTATCATTGTACTCCGGATTTCAATCGAAAAGCTCAAAAGTCAGTTGGTAAATTTATGACATCTATATTTTGCAGGGCTGCAAATCACTACAAAAATCGTATGCCAAATTTGGTGTATGTTTTCCTTTCATTTTAAACTTGCAATGTATTCCCTCAGTTGTATAATAATTTTTGTTAAAATAAAAGCGTTTATGTACTGGATTCACACTCATTTCAAAAATATTTACAAAATAATCACTTTAAAAGTATGCCAACCTTATGGGAACACAGACGCGGTTATTTGAAGTTACAGTGTAAAGTGACATCTCATGGTGTTGCATTCAAGTAAATTTGTGGTAGCTTATCATAAGGGTTTCATTTTTAAGCACGTCGTGTATGTAACTTAATAATGTTTACTGGGTATTTTTATTTTGAACCGGACCATTTTTTTCGGTCGTTCCCGGATCGGTTTTCGCATTTTAAAATAAAAGCGTCCGTGGTTCGGTTCAAGGGCAGAATGTTCATTGAATATTTCGGAAAGGGAAGAACTATCATCAGCATCTATCTACAATTCCAAGTTGGAAGTAAGTATATACATATGTATGTATATTTATTCATGTACAAAGCTGAATTGACTTCTCAAATTTTATATAATCAGTAAATGCCAAGTTACAGTTCTGTATCTTATTGTGAAACTTAGTTGTGGCACTTTATAGCCGTGTGTTTTGAGCGTGGCAATGGTCCGAGTCCGTCCATATGAAATCCTAACTTTCTCATGGTGCCAGAAACACGTATGCAAAGTTTCATTAGAGTATCTTAATTTTTACTCAAGTTACAGCTTACACAGATGGGCGGAGAGATTCACTCCTCTCTATATCTTTTGGGTGTTACAAACAACCGTTAAGTGCGAGTATAAAAACACTTGTATATTAACTTCACTTAACTAACTACAACGAAACGGTATGGGGTATATAACATAAAAATTGAGTGGTATAGTGTCTTCAAAACAATCATGTTTAAACTCAATGATGAATCTTTAGGTTCTTACCTCTGGTTAGGGACCTTTCATTGAGTGAGAATTAATTTATTTTGATTTTGTTATGAAACTTCTTGTCCTTATATACAATTTTTAAATCTAAATAATCTAACTAAATGTATGAGTATATGTGTATGTGTGTATATTATATTGTATTGTCATGCAATATAGAGTTATTAATGTTATGTGGTATGAGTTTCTTTTCAAATGTAAAAATTTATGTCTAACTATGTTTTTGAGTGTACTCATTCGATTTACAATTTCTATAATCAAAATGCTAGATATGTATGCATCTCATTATACTCTCGCAACCTGTTGCTACAAAGTATACTAGTTTTGTTCACCTAACGGTTGTTTGTATCACCTAAAACTAATCGAGTTAGATATAGGGTTATATATAATCCGGGTGACTGTCTGTCCGTCCGTGCAAGCTGTAACTTGAGTAAAAATTGAGATATCTTTATGAAGCTTTTTTACACATATTTCTTGGTAATGATGGTGATAATCGGACCACTGCCGTGCCCACAAAACCCTATTAATTTAAACCAAATAAATTGCCATAGCTAAGCTCCACAGTAAGATACATTTTTAAGTGGACGTGGTCCCGCCCTCTGATAGGTTTAATGTGCATATATCCAACCGCTAAAGCTATAATAAGTAAATTCACTGGAAACAAATGTTTTTAGCACCTCTATCGACAGTGTGAAAATCGGTGAAACTAGGTGACATCCCCGTCCACTCCCCATATAACGGTACTGTTAAAAACTACTAAAATCGCGATAAATCAAGCACTAAACACGCCAGAGACATTAAATTTTATCTCTGGGATGGTATAAGATGATTTTATAGGAACCGCTTTAAAATTATACAGTGGCTGTGGCACCGCCCACTTTTAAGTGAAAACCCATATCCTGGGATCTGCTTAACCGATTTCAACTAAATTCGGTACATAACATTTTGCTCATATTTCTATGGGCGAAATCAGATTACAACTACGCCTATTTCCCATATAACATCATTTTAAATTCCATCTGATTTTTTCACACTCCAGTATGCAAATCAAGCAACAATGTTTGTATCGGGGTAAAACTTTGCGTGAATAATGCAATGAAAGTGTGTCACCTTGTGACCAAAAATTCTCTAAATCGAACCAAAATTGTTCAAGCCTCTAGGTACTGAATATGTGGACCCCAGTGCTTATAGTTGCCTTTTTACTGAAAATATCGGTAAATGTTAAGATATATAATTGAAATTCATATAATAAAATCATTTTATCATTTGTAATAATCATATAATATTATCTCTCGATAATAGTATGTTTTGTGTCAAAAATGGGTTGAATCCGATCAATACTTCCTTCAATATAAAATTCTGTCAAAACCTGAAGTAATTTCCCGGGCTTTGATCCTTGCAAGTTGCGAGAGTATAAAATGTTCGGTTACACCCGAACTTAGAACTTCCCTACTTGTTATGTATGTATGTTTGTTTATAATTCTATGTGCATTTTCGTTTCTTTATTATCACATGCGTATTACATTTAAATTCATATGTTTGTTTATTCGGCATTGCCCAAGATCAGCATGTTCAAAGATATTTGAACAATCATGTGTAAGTGTCTGCTTCTAAATGGAAAGCGCGCAATATAAATGCCATATTGCGTGAATGTAAAATTATGTTTTAGTCAAATTAAAACGACAACGGGAATTTTGCACAATAAAACATTATTATTTGAAAAGAAATACATTAGAAAGTTGTATATATGATATATATATTCAGATGGATTATACAAATACACACATATAAACCATTTATGGCTGAAAGGTTCAAATAAAATACGCACATTGCAGGGTTAAAGATGTTAAATTTACCGCTGCCTAAAAGCATGCAACGAAAAACTCGTCGCAACAAAATTTTTATTTGGTTTTTATGAAAAAAAGTCACGTTAGGAAATAGTAACAACCAAATATTTAACTATATTAACTAGATTTTGTATTTATTTTGTATTCACATATAAAAGTATATAACAAGTAATAATAAATATATGACTGTGTATTGATGTTTTAAATATAATAATGCATATATAAAATGATGAATTCGCAATGCCAACTGCTAATACTGTCTGATGGATGAAATGACGAAGAAGATTTCAAAGTCGGTGAACATATTTTTTGTTTACAAGTATATAAAAATACATATATATATATAAATACATACATTTTCATATTTACATATTTGTATTAAATGTATATAACTATATACTTAGCTTAGTTTCAAATAATTATAGATATATATATATGTATATAAACTACATTCATAGATATATAATTATATATATAAATTATTTTTTTATATTTGTAAAGACTATTTAATAAATAATAATTAATAAGGTACACATGGTGCATTGTGCGCTCTACTTCACTACTAGGATATTACGCATTATTTTTTTCTAAGTATTATTTTTTCTAGCTCTAACAATATTTACAATTATAAAACTTAAATTTTTAAAAACAATTAAAGAATTATAAATATTATGTATTTAACGGTTATTGGCTGGAATGTTGATCTTGCTTGCTAACGGCTGGACGGACGTTTACTTTAAAGCTGATAAACTGTGTTGTCAACTTAAAGCTTAGCAGAAGAAATCCTCTTCACATTTGTTGTAACAACAATATGGTATATTGTTGTAGCTGAGCGCATGTTCACGCTTGTAGCGTTCCTTCTTGTCGTGATGCAGCTTTTTCGGCTTGTAACGTGGAAAGACATCGACTTTACTCAGAATTTTGAAGTGCTCTTGGCCCACTTTCAAGTAACCACCATGTGGGTATAAGCTGCGGCTGATGAAGTGACTTTTATCATTCAATTTGGGATCTATATATGCATGTGTGTGGAAGAAGAGAGAAAAAGAATTTAATTAAATTTCAATCCACAAACAATATAATTGTCAATAAAAGTCTTAAGATGTCAGTAAATATTTATATTAAATATATTTAGTCGCTATGCAGGCGAAAAACAAAATGCGTGGTTTCCAAAATCTGCATTGACGCAAATTGCTGATTGCTGATTGCAAAAACAAAGAACCCCAACAACAAAACGGGTAAGAGAAGCTACTAAATTTTATTTTTAAGCTAACTGAGTATAAATGTCTACCCAAAAATATTGACTCACACGCTTACATATACATATGTACATACAAAAGTTGAATAATATGCATGTTTCTGAATTCATATACATATGTTACGTATGTGGTACTTTTTTGTTTCAAAGTGGAAGTTGAGTTGATTTTTGACCACCAGTAATTCGTTGGAATTCAGTACGTCACAGAATTTTTATGGTTTTGGACTTTTTGAAATTTTCTCCAATACAATTCTTTAAATCTCTGAGGTACCCAGGTGGTAGGCGACAAAAAAAGTTAATGCATGCTTCTTCTACTAGCTTGAAAAATCAAAGATTTCATATGAAAGCAACAACAAAGTTAATGTATGCGGTATATGAACAAAAATTACTACTAATAAACTAAAAACGCGAAATAAATGCCAGATAAATTTCATACTTCCGCCTGTAAACTGCGAACTTATATAAAACAAAGTCTTGTTAAGTCTACTTGTTATTTGCATTTGCCGTTTAATCGACAGAAACTGTAAAAATGAAATGCAATGCCAAAGTTGACTGACTTGGCGGCCTTTCCATGTCAGCCAGCCGCCACATGTAAACACAGTCACGTTGTCAATCTTGCTGCCGTTCGATTTAAACAAAATTTGTTTATATTTTTTATTTACAAAAATCTTTTTGCTTTAATAAAAGAAGACATTTTTGTGCATATCTACTGTTGGCGTTGAAACGACGTAAAGTCAACGTAAATATTTATTATTCCATATACGGACTCAAGTATATGCAAGTGAATATATGCACTTAAGTATGCGCGCAAGTGCAAGTACATCTAGTTTAACACTTAATAAAATTTTTTGCATGCCACTTGTTAACACCTTCAGTGCTATTTCAGTTGACAATAAATTAACGCGTGCCAAATTCGTGCCTTGTCACACGTATGTTGTACGTTACATTTCTTCCTACGTTTTTTACGCGCTTTTCAGTCTACAAGTAACTCAACTTGTGTACACAAATAAGTTTGTATAATATATGTACATATATGCTCAAGAACAAATGCATTTGTTCGCAAATAATTTTCATTTAATTTTATTTCATATTCAACTTACATTCATTGTGATGTATGTAATTGTGTTCATATGGTATGGGCAGTGAACGCTTCTCTCTGCCCTCATCTTGCTGGAATAGGTGCTCACACGCTTCCATGGCGAACATCTTCATCTTTTCCAGCGAACAGTAGGCATGACTTTTCGCCACCGCGCCGCAAATAAGGAGTGTGGGCAATAGTATTCGCAGCTGTAAGATAAGAGGAACATATTCATATGTTGTTATTGTTGAGTTTTTATTTCGAAATTAGATTAACGAAAATATAATGTATACATATATTTGTTTTGATATATATATATATCCCTTTTGAATTAAAAAGTTTGCTGCAAGTTACGTATACGCCATCGCGCACCAAACATTTACACTCATAGATATAAAAGACTTAAGACACGAACATCTACTTTTTTTATTTTTATTTGGTTATATAATTAGAAATTGTTGAGTGGCGGGGTTTCTATTTACTTTACACATTTATTAATGTTTCGGGAAATGCTATTTTATAATTTACATAATTAATTTATGTAAAAATAGAATACATATTATCCAGAAAAAAATAGTTTTCGAAAAGAAATGTTCGGAGATTGTGGCATTGCCTTGGATAATAACCTATACCAAATTTAGTAAAGATATATTGTCAAGTAAAAATTTTTCCATACAAGAATTTGAACTGATCGATCAGATAATATGCCAGCCATATGCTATAGTCTTCCGATATCGGCAATTCCAAGAAATAAATAGTTACTTGGCAAGAAAAGGGCTTGTGCAAAATTTCATAGCGATATCTCTAAAACTAGTTCTTCAACGTTTCCGGCTGGGGGTTATAAACTTTGTGGCAAACTTAATATACTATTAAAGTATAAAGATTGGGTTTTACACTATTCAATACTATTTATATTACGACAAACTTTTAGTGTGTCTTTTGTGCTGTAGCACAACTGTAACTTTCAGTAGCAAATTTGTTATATGATGGGCTTAATAGTACTGCAGAAAAAGGAATTCCTCCTCAACACGCATACCAACAAGCTCACTAAGCCTCATTATCAGAAATCTTATTAACATCTCTCTATGAATATCTGAATATATAACATTATAACACACCGTTTTTTAGAGTGACACTGCCGTCGGCATTTGCTTAGCATTTGTACCAGCTTTTTTCTTAATCAATCAAATCACTTGTCACATCTTATCGATGAGTTCTTTATTGAAATGGATTAATATAACTACTTTATCACTCACTACGCTAAACTATTGTTATGGAATTATAAGTGTGTTGAATATATAAATATCAGATGTAACAAAAATGATAAGGGCGATCGCGATTTAAAATTAGTCTAACAGAAACTTAATAAGCACTCAATCCGATCGAATTAAATAGCAGAAAAAATATATTTAATAATAAATATAATATAAGAAAATCTGTAAAAAAAATCGCAAGCATAAACTCATTATTTGCATTCTTTACTATTTTACAATTAATTTTGCCGGTATTTTTTTTTATCGTTTCACAATAACAACACGACAAGAGACATCAGCAACGGTGAAACTCTCGCACAGTCATCATTGTCTTAGAAACCCAATTTCACTTGTTATGAAATTCGAACATTCATACATATTGACTCACACATAGAGAGGTCAGCAGCTACATACTTACATTTGTATATATTAAATTTTTGGCAACGTGTTACAGGCCAACATAAATGCTTTTGGATTGATGACTCACGCATTTTATTTCAACTATTTCTTAAATTTCTACGCAACATGGGTATTTCAATTTAATGCTCTACAAAAATGCTCAGAAATATTATTCTTGTTTTGCCTTATTTGTCAACTTGCACATATCGAACTTATGCAACACACTGAACATACACATTAACATATGTAGCTGTGTACACACAAGCGCAACAAGATGCCGGCATTAAATTAAGATACGGAAGTATTTGCGATAAACAATGTAAGAATGAGGCGTTGCGTTCAAATTCAATATATGCCGAATTGTCGAACTGAGCGCAGAGAACATTGGGTAGAGAAGTAAAGCCGAAATAAAACGTTATTTTTAACTGCATCGTGCTACGATACAACAGCTGTGAGAAATGGAAAGTCCCAAGGCAAAGAAGAAAACAAAAAAGTACATTAAATTGCACTTTTCGAAGGTAAGAATTTATGTGTTTAGTGAAACTAAAGTAGGAAAATTATAACCTTTAGTTAACTTTGTTAGGTAGGTTGTTGTATTATTTTGTTCACCAATTTACTAGCACTGCACTACACTTACCGTTATATGCATTTTTTATTTGTTTTTTGTGAAGTTGGATAAACAATTAAAGCTTAGAAGCACGCAGATATATATATATATATTTTTTTAGACTCTTTTTTTTCAAATAAATTAAAGTTTTTACAGTTTGTTTTTTATGTTCCAACTGCCTTTTTACATATGCTGTTTTGTCACTTATTAGTCTTTTTAAAATTTGAAATTTTTCTTTCCTTGTTATTCAACACTCTTTCGAAAATATGCAAAAATAATAATTTAATAGACTCAAATTTCACTTGTTTCACACACGCAGCGCTAACCGTAATTCAAACGCTGTTTGTCTCCGGGCACTTTCTGTTCTTAATTGTGCTTGAATTCGCCGCGTTCAGCGATATGTTTCATAATTAAAATATCGAGTGCAAATGAAAGCGCTAATTTCAATTGGTTCATTTATATATTCGCGTCGACTTGACGACAGGTAATGAAAGAAAGGATCGCCGCAACACACAAACACACACAGCGATGCACAAACCGAAGCACTGGCTGACAACAACGCGAACAACGCAAGCGCACAGCATACCGTTCAACGATTCAGCGTCTGAGAGCGCAGGTATTAGTGGCGCTCAAATAAAGAGCGCGAACATTATTAATTGAGAGCAATAAATGCGATCGCTTAGTTACACATCAACTACTGTTGTGTACAATAAAAACAACAAGCGGTTTTTATTTGTGATTGATTGGGAGATAAACATAAGCAGCAAGTGACGACCGTTAAGACATGAACACACGTTCGAATTAACAACCGATTAGAAACAAAACAACAACAGCACTATAGAATTTTGGGTGGGAGTAGGAAACTATTTGACAGTTCATAAATCGAACAATGCAACATCAATTCCGTTGTTGATTATTTGCATGTTTGCAGATAAGCCAACTGTTATTTTCATATTTTTGCTTTTTGTTGCATTCTTTTTATACATATTTCGTGCACATTTACACGCACATAAAATTAAAAAAAAAAACAACGCTTTGCGTTATGCTATTAGTAGCAATTCAAGTATTCATTACAACAAGCTAAGTAATGTAAATTATTATCCGGTGCGCGTCGCTATGATTAGTAAGAAATAAACAAGTTTATTATAAATACATTTATGAATAAGCTAAAAAACAAAATTTTACTTTCCAGCAATTCCAAATGTGTCAGGCATATCCTAAAATAGAAAAAAACATATGCACTTGTATTTTTTATTATAACAAATTGTATGCCTTCGATGGAAACCAATGTTATATGAACATTTTTTCAAATATTCATTTAAGATAATATAGTCTCTGTCTTTATATAATTCCCACAGCCGAGTAAGAATCTATACCCGACCAAGGACTGTCAACTGAGGAGCGTTCCTCAGTTTTAACATTGTATTTTATATGTGTATGTGTTGAAGTAAACTGCTTGCTTTTTTTTTGAGGATGGTCTCATAATTACTTAGCCTACAAAAGAAAAACTAAAAATTTGGAAAACTGGCAATCTATTCCTCAGCCTAATAGCGTTTTTGCTTGGTACACTTGACCCAGCGATGATCAAAATCCTTTTAACCGTCTGAAAAATACGTTTACTGGAAGTCTGCAAAAAAAAGTCTACGTGGCGACGATAACTTCCCCTTAAGTTTCTACCCCTAGGCGAGAGACCTTTTTAAGGACAGAAATTCATAGTTTAATTCGATTTGACGTAGCGATGACGAAGGTGTGAGCTGGTGTATTGGCACGGAAGTGCGCGAAATAGAATTTTTTCATTTCATACTAGAACCCCTAGACAGTTTTGTCCTTCTCCAGGTAATCGATGTAAATCTCACCTTGAGAATCGCAAAAAACGTTGGCCATCACGTTTTCGGCCAATTGTACACTCTGCGTTTTCTTCGTAGCTTGTTCGGTAACGAGATGATGAACTTTTTCCCGTTGTAACCGTTATCGGTGCACCTGTGCGTGGATAATCAAAAAACGTCATGCGACATTGTTTTGATGGTCACCACCAAAAAAATAAGAGAAAAGTCAAAATATTACCGGCAGATAAGTATATCTTTTTTGCAAAATTATGAGTCTGAATCGGCTGATTCCCTCTATAATAGTGTATCGCGCGATAGTCAATTTTACCTACCGGACGGCGATGCTAAGAACCTATCAGACCTCCCTTATATAACTTTGTGGCAAATTGTCTATGACTGAAAATATCTAACTCTCAACTTATGATTTAGACTCAAGTCTAGAGTTTATCCAGTAGACAGTAAAGAAAAAAGTAAGATTGTCAACTGTAGTGAATATCTAGTAATAAGATCACTCTCCAAGCTTTCGAAATTCCTGTTTTCATAACTAGGACTAGCACGGATTTCACAAATCTCATTACTACGCCTTTTTTCATCTCTAGTTCTTCCAGTTTTGGAATACGGCTCCGTAATTCGATCTCCTTTCACCGACACCGCAATAAATGTATAGAAAAACATACAAATTAAACTCTGTAAGAGTTTGGGTTACCGTTATGGCCTCTCTGTAGGACATATCTCAATAAATGACATCTACGACCAATACAATACAATACGATCAACGTCAACAATCTGCAAGCACGTCGTTAGGTGGCTAACTTAATACTTTTCTTTAACGTTGTGAATAGCCTGATTGACGCGCCTGCCATCAACAGTTGTTTCGAATTCACTTCTTTAGGTCTCTCGTTGAGATGTAATCGTTTGCTAACAACTACAAAAACTACCAAGAACTATGTATTCAACGGACCTCACAGCCGCATTGCCAAGCTCGTCAACTCTCTGCACAACGAAGTGGACTTCTGTGGCCCGCTCAGTACCTTTTTTCCAGAAATTAAATTTGTCTATTACAATACCCCTAGAACAATAATACATTTTTAATTTTCGATTTAATTAATTATGTATCATTAGCATAAATTCATATATTAGCTGAATAACGCCGATTTTTCTTTGTATATTTAAATAAATAAATAAATAACGACTATTCATTAGTGAGGTATTTTATCGAGATTCGGGTTTAATAAAAATTTAGTAATGCGCGCTTTGAATGCATGGGCGATAGATAAAAAGGCTTTAGTGGACAACAGAACTCTTTTTTTGTGAATAAAGAGTTCTATGTTCTTTTATATACTTATGTAGTTATATGTTCAATAATAACGCAAAATAGAGTAGATTTAATTCATGGAAATGTGACTTAAAAGAAACGCGCCAAGGCATCTAAGGCGCTACTCTGCTAATTAAGCTTATAGGTAACCAATCCTTTGAAATTATGTTATTTATTTGAAATAACGGGAACATTTCTCATTGACCTCCCCCCCCCTATAACACTCTATTTGAGTCTCTTTTACAAACAACAGTCGAGCCTCACTATATTAGGGGCTTGACCAACCAACACAAACGTGTCAAATTGAAGGTGTGTTTAAAAATATCACAGCATTTGTACTTATTTGTGTCAAAAGTTGTGACATCAGAAGAATTACGTTACCAACGCATCAGCCCACTACTTCATCGATTTATCTGGACGATTGTGGCCTCCACAAACCAGTACTTTATAATTTCAGACGCATGCCATCAAAAGTTCAGTGAACTACTTGAGCTACACATGCACATGTGATGTATGCATTTGTTTGTACATATTTATAAGTTGTAGCTAATTGCATTTAACAACCAAAAAATAATAAATTATGTTTTTTAATTAACCGAACAGAGTTCTTTCTTTGTCGGGAATAAAAGACGCAATCAAGTTTTTGGTCTATGCCAAACGAGGAATGCAAAATATTGTGTGTGCATAAAATCTCATGTGTTCTTAAACATTCCAGTTTGCTACGAATTCCGGTCACTATTAACAATAAACAACAATAAAAAGCATCGCTAATGAATTGGCGGTATTTTGAGTCACCTGTGTGGTAAGAAACTCTAAATTATTCTTTCATAAAAATCTAGCGACGTGTCTGTAATCAATTTTTTTTCTGCTTTAAAATATTCGTACAGCAATTGCATATGTTTACGTGAACATACATATATGGTTGTTGTTGGCGTTAGCCAAATTTAAACTTTATAAATTAAAATTAAAGATGCCATAGCAACGGTAAAATATAAAATACGAGCACATATTATAAAAAATACACGAATCCAGTATTATATCAGAAATTAAGCGCTTTGTGGAGGAGTTCTTTAACTTAGTTCTTTTAGCTCTTATCATGAACGTTCAAGAAATTTAGGGCGGATAAATAACTATTTTCAGTTCAATCCAATTGTATCTCTACATGGAAATATATACTTATATACCATATCATTCACACTGAACTAAAATGCGATTGTTTAACAGTCATTCTACGTTGAATTTTAAGGTTATGAATACAATAATTGATCCCAAGTAGCTGAAACTATCAATAACATCGAATTTGTTTAGGAGTTCGAAGATCCAGATGAGTTGACACACAGTTCTGCTCTAATATTTTATTCAATTGAAGTTTAATCATGTTGATTGGAATAGACGTGTTCAAAGTATTACATTAGTGAGCAAACGTTTAAGAATTATTTTTTTTGTTTTAGGGGGGAAGAAGGATTTAGGGGAATGTTTAAAGAATAAAAAAAATAGAAAATTAATTGACTTTCAATAGTTTCCGTTAGTCGTGTCACCACTGACATCGGATTTCGTTCAAAAGGTCCTGACCGCATTTTTTTCTGAAATCATTAAATCAAAAATTATTTCACTCAAAAAGTCTGTTATCTTAGATAGACTATGATAGAGACTTCAAGAATCCATTTGGTTTCTTTTGCAAACATTTTCGATTATTTTCACGTTAAAAATGGTTTAAACATTTTTTTTTCGTAAGTCTATGTAGATTAGTTTTAATACTTCTGTCGTAAGCATTTCCACAATTTTTAAGAAATTAAGATTTTGAAATTTTGGAATAATTTTATAACCCTCTATTTAAATTATATTAGTTGTTTGTTGGAAAATATTAGGTGAAGTAAGAAGTTCGTTCGGTTTATATCTAAGAGATGGCGTTATTGTCCATAGTATTAGTGTTACGTGTCGCATCATGTCATACTATACGGCGCTAAAAACTTATTGATTCGCGCTAAAAGTTTGTCTTTGACAGTTTTTCGATTGATTGACTCAGTACGTTGTGAGCGCTCGTCAAAGATGGATACCAGCAGAGAGAAAATTCGCTATATTTTACAATTTTTCTTCGATCAAGGCGAAAACGCTGCCAAAGCGACTGCAAAACTTAATTTAGTTTATGGGCCCGATACTGAAAACGAACGTGTAGCACAAAAGTGATTTGCTAGGTTCCGTTCCGGTAATTTCGATGTCAAAAATGCACCACGCGTCGGGAGGCCTGTCGTCGAAAATTGCGATAAAATCATGAAAATAGTGGAAACAGACCGTCACGTGAGCACTTATTTAATTGCTGAGGAACTAAAGATAAGCCAGAAAACCGTTTGGAACCATTTTCATAACCTTGGATTCAAAAAGAAGCTCGATGTTTGGGTGCCACACGAACTAACGCAAAAAAACATGATGGACCGAATTTCCATCTGCGAATCGCTGCTGAATCGCAACAAAATCGACCCGTTTCTGAAGCAGATTGTGACTGGCGATGAAAAATGGGTGAGTGCAAACGGTCGTGGTCAAATCTCGGGGAAGCGGCCCAGACGGTGGCCAAGACCGGATTGACGGCCAGGAAGGTTTTGCTGTGTGTTTGGTGGGATGGGCAAGGAATCATCTACTGCGAGTTGCTCCACTATGGCCAAACGCTTAATTCGGTCCTCTACTGCCAACAACTGGACCGCTTGAAGGCCACACTCATTCAGAAGAGGCCATCTATGATCAACAGAGGCCGAATTGTGTTCCATCAGGACAACGCTAGGTCACACACGTCTTTGGTGACGCGCCAAAAGCTCCGGGTGCTCGGTCCTAATGCACCAACTTATAGTCCGGACCTGGCACCAAGTGATTACCATCTTTTCCTGTCCATGGTGAACGCGCTTAATGGTGAGAAGTTAGCCTCAAGAGGCCTGTGAAAATTGGCTCTCCGAGTTTTTTGCCAATTGGGACGCAGCCTTCAACGAGAGGGGTATAATGAAGTTGGCATCTCGTTGGCAACAAGTTTATGAACAAAACGGCACATATTTGACTTAAATCGGACAAATGCACACAACGTTATCATCTTTTGAAAAATCAATAAAAACCCGAACGAACTTTTTACTTTACCTAATATATTTACCTAGATATAATATCAGATATTTATTTTCACATATCATACAGCATTTCATACATCTTATCATCATCTTATGGCGTTTTGATTTGATTTAAGAAGCGAATGAATTAGTAATAACGTAAAGTTGGCTGTGGGTTTTCTAAATTTTTAAGTGCTCTTCGACAAGTCGGATATTATACTACCCCTCACACAAGTTTTGCAAATAGAATATAAATAACAACCACTAAGCTAATGTTAATATGTGTTACTGTTGCGTTTGCGTATGGGGGGAGAGGATGTGAAAGAGGCGTGTAAAAATATGCAAGGACGAAATTAAAATGCGATCAACGGGTCGAATGAGTTTTTAGTTCGATTGACGATCATTGCGCATTACATCAGCCGGTAATTCGACGAAGTGGGTGCGACTGTCGCGTGAAAGTAAATATAATTTCTCCGATTGATCAACGTAAATGTGATGACGTTGACGCTACAAATACACCCGCATATTCATATCTAACCGCTTGTGAATTTAAAAGTTGGCAATGACATGTAACGGTTTTTTAGCAATACTCAATGTAAAATCGCCGGCTCGTCACTATAAATAATGCTAACATACAAACGTCGTCGTCGAAAATATCCGTATATCGTGCACTGGTCCAACAGGTGGCGGCAACGCGATTATTATGCGATACATATGAGTGTGTATATATGTGTATCCATATCTGTACCCGTAAGAATATATATATGTATTTATGTATGCGTATACGTCTGTGTACATCTAGTCTTAGAGGAATAAATTAGTTCTGTGCATCTACATTTAGTCTTTATTAATATTTTTATAAAATTACATACTCACGTACACATATATATTTATATATGTAGGTACATACATAAAGTAATTTAAAATAGGTTGTTCTTACCGGTTGCAGATTATGTTGTTTTAGCTGGAGAGAAACAAGTTTTTTTTTGTTGCTCAAGTGATCATGCTATTCTAATTCGGTACCATAACTGTAATTTCTCAATATTTGCATATGATATTCGAAATACACACTTCAAGTAGCTTACATCAGATAACATTAATAATATATATTCAGCATTTAATTTGAATAAAAATTATAAAAATGTTCACAAAAGGTTCAAAAGGTTTTCTAGCAGCGGCAATTTTCTCAAGGTAAATGAAAGTTTTAAGTTCACATTTGATACTTCAAAAAATTTTAAGAGTTATTTCAAGAGTGTTAGCGCGGTTTTGGCATGCTCAGTTTTTGTGTGTATCAACAAGCTACAGTTATCAGACAAGCGACCAACGGTAATTTCATTTGTCAACTTTTAATGTCAAAACAATATTTTGGATGGTATCGTTGAACATACATCGGTACATGCCTGAAGTCTTTGAAAATGGTGAAAAGTGATAATACAAGTACTTGTAATAATATCAGGAAATTACCCATTGGAAAAGGTAGATAAAATAACAAAAATATAAGAAAAGAAAAATAATTTACAGACGATCTGTGGTTCGGAAGATGAAGGGGAACGGGTGCTTGAATTTTAAACGGTTTATCTCGATTTTCCGCAAAACGATGAGTGCTATGGAAAGAAATTTAAGGGCAAAGTTCGAAAGTTTCATCGTATTATGGTTTTATTTGCTTTCACAAATTATCGACCCTGGTCTATATGTGCCTCATGTAATCTTAATGAGTAAATAATTGAACACCTTTAATTTGAGTTCAAAACACCGGAATCCTACCCTCATTCAAAATATAATTTCTCCAATGATACGAAATATGCATGCAGTGGCATCTCAGGTTTTACTGATGGCATAAAAATGGCAACGATGCTTAACGATGATTTTAGCAAACGCAAAATTAATTTAGTATGACGCATTAAAAAACATCAGACCTTCGAATTCACAAAATATAAGTAGTAATGAAATTTTTGACTACAGATTATATTATGATTATTATTATTTATTTTTTAAGTACAACAAATATAATATACATATGTTTAGCTGTCTTCGATTGTCCAAGCTTTATAGAGTACGAATCGAACAAACTATACAAAACAGAGTAGCAGCACCTGCGAGGCGACCTTAACAAGAAACAACGTTATGCACCGAAGTTATAATACACTTAACAAATACAAAAGATGCCTTACGAGTGCTTGGATTGGTCAGTTGTTTGGCAGTTATTTGCTATAGCGATTCGATCTGCACAATTTCTTCGGAGATTGCACAGTTGCCTTGGACAATGACGTATGCAAAATTTCGTTAAAATATGTTCTCAAATGAAAAAGTCTTTCATACAAAAACCATAATTCTGACCGTTCAGTTTGTATGACAGCTATATGCTATAGTGGTCCGATATCAGCAGCTTCTTGGATGCATAATTTTAGATCGATTTTTCATAATACGCCAAGTATCTTAATTCTTCAATTTTAATCGTCTCTTTGACTATCTGATTCAGTTACAGTTAGCAATGTCTGAGACATCTAAACATTTCTTAAAAGTTTACCAACGCGTGCCGTGTGTAACACAAGCATATAAACAAATGAGTGCATATGTATATGTGTATGTAAGTAGGTGCGCATTTCTTAATGAATGAAATCATATGTTAATCAGACTGATTGTGTAAACGTTTTATTCATTCATGTAAAAGTTACTAATTGACAAATAGTAAACATATTTGATATGCAGAACGGCATTCATGTAAACCAATATTTAGTAAATACCATACATATGTATGTATTAATTGTAACACATAAGTGACAAATTGTAAATACATTGGGCAGGTGACCACATTATACCCAAAACCAGACTTTTTATGACAGCAAAATGGGTAAACTGAATAAATGAATGCATAAACCCTATTAATCGCTATTGTGTTCGCGTGAGTGCATTTAATGTAATATAATTAAGTTGCTCAGAAAATAGTTTCGTTAGTACTGCGCATTTTCCAAAATATAGTAAGAGTAGACACACATATATACATATGTATATTCTAATAAAGTCATTATTCAGAGACCTTATAAAAAAATATTTACAAATTTCATGTAAAATTTTTATTCATATCCGCAGATTCAGAACTATTTGTTATTTTGTTATGTTTGCATAGTTTTATAATATTACGTGATTAGCTGTGCATTTTTATAGCAGTGAGCTATTTTTTACATTTTGTCACAAGATTTTTTGCCATTGTACATACAGCCATACATACATATGTTTGTATATATGTTATTTTCTTTCACGCCGAATGCAACTGTTATAGCAAATTACGGTTAAATATAAGTATGTACATATGTATGGACGAATGGCATATAATAATAAGACACGTTTACAATAACATAACGACAATAAACAAAATTCCTTTTTCCATATTTTTTACTGGATTTTTCATCTTCCACAACAATTGTTATTCAATAAACACGTGTTTAACTGCAGTACAAATAATTTTAACTTTGGGTTGGCGCAACCTACGATATTAATAGTTATTATTAAGGATGTTTTAAATATCATGAAACATCGTATTTGTGCGCAGTTGATTAAAACACAAATGATTGAAGAGAAACAAAACTCTATACATATAATATTTATTTTAGTCAAAAAGGAGAAAGGAATAGTAGATTGTACCGACTCCTTATGTTCACAACATTTCCCGCAGTCGAGTCATTATACCATATAGATACTATACAAGCTGACCGGTTATAATCAAGTTCTTCTAAGGAATCTTTTGTATTTGTGAAGCGTATTAAAGCTTTGGTGCAACCGAAGTAAACGGTTTTTCTTGTTTTCTATGTATTTGTACAAAATAAATTATTAAAAATGGTTTAAAATATTTTAAATAGCTTATTTACCATTTTTTCATTTTTAATTATTATTTTTCTGAAATAAACTGTACAACTGCGACCAAGTAGTTCAACCGTACTGGCACAGCGCTGTAAACAGTAATATCACAAAAAAGTTTAGGTTTGACAATATTTGAGAAGAAAATTTGTTGACGGATTGTGTTGATATCGATAATACCGAGTTTCAAAACTTCAACCAAAATGCAGTTGAGCTGAAAACCGCAGTAGGGGCCTAAGTTTGTTGAAAATAGAAGTTGAGAGAGTAAATATTAATTAAAGAGCCTATGATTATAGCAATCGAATTGAAAGTATTTGATATTTTTTTATATTTTCTTATGCTTTTGACAAGAATATATATGTATATATTATATTGGCTTCTGTTGAATGCCCAAAGCAAATTACTCGTACATTGCCCAATCAAAAGTGAATCATTCCTCATGTAGAAAACCATCAAATTATGCATTACATTGCATTTTTCGCATTCATTGTTGTTTAACATAGATTTTACTTTGCTTAGTTTGAAAAATTCGGTCGTTATTCGCATAATATAAATACATATTGTCAAATACATATTTATGTACATATGTAAATGCGTATTCATCAACTAACCGTGACTATGAGTCAACGGAATTTCTATGAAATTAAAACGCTTGACCAATAAATCTTCGCTTGATCGTCCATAAACGGCGTTTCATAGAAAATATTTATTTTTAGTTTTTTTGTAAAGAGCCTGTGTATTCAATTTTAATTATTATTAGGAGATACCTGCTCTAAATCCAAATATTGTTTGTAACTATTACACTCGCGTACATTATAATTCAATTATTCATCCTTAAGGTCAACGCTCCACGGTACGCACTAGACGTTATTAATATTTACAATAAAAAAACTGCCAAAACTAAAAGTGACTAACCAAAATGGAAACAATCTACATAAGTATGTACAATTTTCTAAGCTTAGCGTTTTTGTTAAAATTTTTAATGATTTTATTTCTATTAATACCAACATGAGCGCCCATGTTGAGCACGATAACCCTCAACTAAAAGAATTCCAACTATGCATACAATAACAAAGAATACGGTTGTATATTGTGAAATTATTATTTAAAACAAAACCTTAACTTGGGTTGCACCGAAGCGAAATACCCTTCACAAATACAAAAGGTTCCTTAGAAGAACTTGATTCCGATCGTTCAGTTTGTATGACAGTAATATGTTATTCGAATCACTAGATCTGAACAATTTCTTCGGAGATTCCATTATTGCCTCAGTTTATGATCCATTTCAAATTTCGTGAAGATATCTCGTCAAATGAAAAAGTTTTCCATACAAGAACTTGATTCCGATTATTTAGCTTGTATGGCAGCTATATGCTATAGTGGTCCGATATCGGCCATTAAGACAAATGGGCAGCTTCTTGGTGAGAAACGGCTATATCCTAAATTTCAGACCGATATCTCAAAAACTGAGACACTAGTTCGTATATATAAATATAGACGGACAGACGGACGTGACTAAATCAAATCAGCTCGTCATGATGATCATTTATGTATGTATATATTTTATAGGATCACCGACGTTTTCTTCTGGGTGTTACAAGCCTCGTAGCAAACTTAATAAACCCTGTTCAGGGTATAAAAAGAATGTTTAGGATATTAACCAGTAATTACGAAAACACCAGAAGTTTTGAGTACCAATTTTGCAGTATCATCATGTGAAGAACAAAGCGCTTGCGAATTGGCGCGTGATCACTGAATTGGAATATATGTATTGTATTGTATCTTTTCCTTATTCGGTGTTCGAAGCGCGCTACGCGCTTATTCAACCCTTAATCATGTGAACGCATTAATTAAAATGAATGAAATGCCCAATATATGAGGATGAATGAACACCGTTCGTTCGTAGAAAAGACACAGCGGCGTCTAGACGTCAACCGCATAGCTGGTGGACGCCTAGCAACAGTGATCGACTTGACCGGCAGCATTCCAGCAATTTACGCCAATAACTAATTTTGTCTCTTCGTATTTTGGTTTTGTAAATATTAATGTATGTGTGTATTTAGAGGTATGAAGGAATGAATGAACTAGCACTTTTGTTTCTCGATCTCTTCGAATTTGCTATTATTTTTGTTAAGAAAAAAAACAAAAACCGAAATTAACACCAGTTGGTGAGTTTGTTTTATACACTTTGAGCTCTTCGCATTTTTAAATGGAACAAATGCAAAGCAACGATGGGAATTCAAACAAAAAGCGCAAATATATAAATATAGTAATTCGTAAATAAAGAAAACATAATGCGAAAAAATTATTTAATTTCATGTATTTGTTTTATCTAAGTACATCCTGAAATATAGTTCACAGGCCTTCGTTTATATTGTAAATTTTATTATTAACAATTTTTGAATATTTTCTTGAGGTAAAATATTTTATGTTTAAAAAAAATCTTTGATTAATTTCTTATTTTTATATTTCTCGCTGCTTAGATAAATTAACTCATAGCGGTCCCATGGGGTGCCTCATTTCCCTACCTTGAAAACCCCAATTGGACAAGTTGTGTTAAGACTTTAATCTTATTGTGTCATGTTTGTGACTAAAAAAAAAATTCACAAAAAGTCGGTAAAAGAGGCAAATCAGACAGTTGCATTTTGGGTAACCGCATTCTCCGAATTAGACATAAAGCCCCCCAAATATAAACTAATAATAAGTAATCAAACGCGCCTACCTAAACCAATTGGCATTTCCTTTGCGCTTCATTTTGCAGAAATGCATTTGATGATTAAATGAATGTGCCGCCAAACGCCGGAAATTCCATACTAAATATCGGTCTGCATTAAGAGAGAGCTTCTTCGAATTAACAAAAAGTTACGTGGACACAGACTGAAACAATGATCAAATTCGTAATTAATAATCTTTGTATAAA
The DNA here is from genome assembly GCF_042242935.1 of Bactrocera oleae. Taxonomy (NCBI): domain Eukaryota; kingdom Metazoa; phylum Arthropoda; class Insecta; order Diptera; family Tephritidae; genus Bactrocera; species Bactrocera oleae. Next base: position 48,836,459 of record NC_091540.1, on the reverse strand, counting down.
ACATTATAATAAATATAATATTTGTACACGAGTATATATAAAGTAATATATGTATATTTTAATACATGTCAACAGGATGGATAATCTAATTTTAATGAATCGATTTCAGAAATTTTTAGCATTAAACAATATAATAAAAATGGAGTATGACACCTTACAATCTGTGTTACAACAAGGTCTGGATCGATTTAGTTTTTCACGCTAAACTACATTCAAAGTCAAAGGGAAGTCCGATAATTATTATATGTTTTAAATGAAGCTTGGGTTATTCCAGGACGGATGTGACCGATTTATATTTGCATTTATGTTCATAGCAATAGCAGTGTTCATTAGCTCATGAGAAAAAGGTGGAGATTTAACAAGAGAAATACAATTCATGTTTTGTTCAACTTGTTTTCAGATACCATGTTCATATATAGGCGAATACAAAATATATATATTACAGTATATTTCTTTGCATTCTTTCGAGAAAATAAAGAGGATTTCATAATTAGGTGCAAGTTTGTGGAATAACAAAAGTATTAGAGTTCACTATAAACCAAAAATGTCTGCCCTTAACAAAAATAACATAATAATTCAAATAATATTTAGTCGAATAGGATTCCCGATATCGCCGGCACAACTTCGCAACATGACATTCAGTTATCATTGTCATTTCATCATGTCACGTTTCACTTTACACTTTACAACGCTTGAAAACTGTCCAAGATTATTACGTAAATTCACGTTTTCCTGTGGCTACTGCAATTTCGATTTTCATCGAAAAATCATCTTCTCAGGTGAGGACCATTTCTGGCTTAATGTCTTCGTCAACAAACGAAATTGTCGCTATTGGGGTGAGTCAAATTCTTGTGTAGTTCAGGAAAGCAATTGCATCCTCAAAAAGCTGCTATCCGCTCCGTCCCGTCTACCAGTTTATTTTTAAACCAACCAACATCTTTCGAATTTGTTGCGGTGATAACTCGAAGACCACTAATCCGATCATCATGAAATTTGTTCTGCCTATTCTGTATACATACAAGGACTGAATCGTTTTGTTGATTTTATCAAAAACTAACAGGCCAAAAACGACCAAAATTTGAGTTGAAACTCAACTTTCTTTTTTTTTTTAACGCCGCCATTTTGTCAATTTTTGATGCAGTTTCTCTTGATCGTAGGTATTAGTATAAATTTTTAATTTTAGATTTCATCCTCGGAGAAGGCCGGAATCACTACAGCAGCAGAGGAAATTTTTTTAGCGTCGTCGGAAATCTCGTATAACTCAAAAAATATTTAATCAAACCATAAAAGTACACGTAAATAGAATTACGGTTACTTTTACTCAACCTGAATGTATAGTAGAACACAACTTTAAAATCAAGGTTAATTCGTTAGTTAATAGTTTCCACCAGGCAACGCCGAGAAGGTTTTTCGAAATCAAAATTTTTTTATTTTTTTAGAACACTTTGAATTAAAAACCTCGACTTTTAGCGAAAAAATCGATTAATTTGTTATGGTAAAACGTGACTTAATTATATAATGTGGTGTCGATAGTCCAAAAACAACAATATTTTTTTGGGATTTTATGATTCAAATATAATTTTTTCAAAGATTTAAACCAATGGACATGCGTTTTTTGAGTGATAACTAAACACAAATAGATTGTAAATTACACAAAATCATTGAAATGTAAACAGGAAAATCATGTGAAAAACAAAAAACAGTTTTTTTGGCATTGTGGACTAAACTACTTTTTCGTTAGGGGAAGCATGCTCCATATCGACACATCCCTATAAAATTTAATCATGTTGTAAAATGAAAAATATTACAAATTTGAAAAAAAAAACGCTCCAACGTTACGTTGAAATTATGTATAGAAACAGTGTTCAATATTTCAAAACGATCGGTGCAGTAGTTTTGAAGTTATGAGCGACACCGACTATGCAAAGATGAATTGTGGGGAAATTCGCTAAAAATATTGTATGGACAAAAGCGGAAATATATAATTTAGAATATTTGCGAATGATTTTACAGTTATGAATATGAGGGAGAGCTTACTATAATCTTAGTGCTGTTATTTTATTATGTATTTATATTTATTTACTTTAAGTTTAATTGCTTATGTACAATTATATCATTTTTAATTAATAATAATTATATTACTATCATTGTTTCCTTTTCCGTTTCTTATATCGATACAATAGTATTATTCACTATAAACGTAACTCGCATTGTGAATAGTTCATTAGTAAAATGCTAATCAGAATGGGTTACCATAACTTGTTTTATTTGCTTATTTGATCAGCTGTTCTTGTCAGTACATCAGTGATATTTTGTAATTTTTTCAATAATTTCTATTATAACTAATTATTGGTGAAATTTAAAAATGTGATATAATTATAATTATCTAATAAAGAAATTATTTTCTCAAATAGCCGAAATTATGAATCTCATATTGTACGGCAATGCAAACCCTTTCTAAAGAAAGCTAAAGCAATCATAGTCAACCCTGCTTCTAATAAAAACAAACAAAAAAATTTCAAGTTCTTCTATTAGGATTGTGTGAGGGTAATATTTAATAAAAAATAAGGCTTGTGGAAATGAACTTTGATGTTCGTTATTGTTTTAAGTGCAGTAGAAATTAACGATTCGCTGTTTTTTTATCCATTTCGTCATCATATTGCTCATAGAAGGTCTACAAAAAACATTTTACAGTGTTGTTTATGTTAAGAATAGCTTTGCAAAGTGTGCTACCTACAAGTGTTTACACATGCACACCCTGCTCCTTCCATCCACAAATTATTAGCCGAATATACAACACGCACATTTTATTTGTGACGCAGCAGCAATACCATTGTTAATGGCTTCGAATTCGCAGGTTGGAAAAATTGTGGTCGTCGCTGCACTCACATTATTTCTCTACTATTTCTTTTGGGTATCCATATTGCCGTTTATGTTAATTGATGAAGGTGAGCGAAGTGATGACAAAGATAAAGATTTCTATACGATAACTAAAGACCCTGGCGGTCCTTTTGTATTCCAATTAATGTGAGCTGATGTCAGTGAACATATTGTGTGATCATTTTAGTTCCATAAACGAAAAACACGACTCATGTATAAAGACTTCATTAAAAGTGTTTTAGTTATCTAAATTCTGTTCTTATGCACATGTTACGACTGTAATTGATGCAATATAAAGTTTTATTTCTTAATTGCTCTATTTATAGGTAACTTCATACATTCATTATTTCCGCCGCTCGAATATGCATTCATATTTCCCACTGTATTTGGGGTGATGTTTCTTGGTGGCATATCAATATACACGCTGTATCACATTTGGGATCATATTTGGGATAGAAAAACTATTTAAATGCGTCATTAGCTGTTCTTAACTTGTTCTAACAAAATAAACATCAGTGAAAAACAAATAATTGTGAAACGCGTGAACGTCTGGTTCAAAAGGTTATCTAACATTGGCACACTATTTCCCGTTCGAACTTTATCAGCAAAAATTGCATACTTTAACTTTCGACAAATACCTGCAGTAAGTGTATTGAAGTGGTGTAGTACGAACGGTGCGATCAGAATGCCACCGTGGCTGGTAATAGGTGTTTCAGGTGTAACATGTGGTGGTAAAACAACTTTGGCACACCGCTTGCGGGACTACTTTCAACAATCACGTGGCGGATCACTGTGGAATACCTCCTACATTGTGGGTGATGTACAGCTAATCTCACAAGATGATTACTTTTTGCCAGTTTTCGATTTGCGACACAAGTGGAATGAAAAACTGAATGTGATAAATTTTGAGCTATTAAGCTCGCTCGATATGAAACATATGCTCTCTGACATAGCATGGATAATGAAAGGACGTAACTTGACTAATGATCCCATGGAATACGTTGATTACATTAATGAGATGTCCATGTCAACAAATTTCGAACATTATGCGCAACCAGTTTCGCAACAAATGTACCATCCAAACAACTATAAAATCAATCAATGTGGATTAACATCTCGACATCAAAGTCAAACACAAAATCAACACAATCAATATCTACATCATCATTGTCAACCACTTCAGCATCATGCACATATTCATGCAAATGCCAATGTGGCGCATTCTTCCCACATAATGCGTATTAACTCACAATTGGCGCATATGCGTGACAACAAAATTAATCTGCTTATTATTGAAGGTTTCACCATCTTCAATCAGCCGGAGTTATTAACATTATGTAATATTAAGTTCCATTTTCATATACCATATGAAAAATGCTATGCGCGTCGTCAGAAACGCACTTACGATCCACCGGACGTGACTGGATACTTTGAAATATGCGTTTGGCCACATTATGAGAAGAATTTCAATGAGATTCGTGATCGGCAGGATATTACGTTCCTTAATGGTGAATTAAGCAAAGAACGTATTTTCAAATTTGTATTGCAAAAAATATCCAACTACTTTGAAGAACGCTGTGATGTGGCCTGTCCGCCACCACAAAAACTTCTAGGCATACCGAGTTGTTTGGCAAATGGTCTCTTGGGTAATGAGAGTTGCGCTAGCAGTAGTGCACGTTTAGTAACCGGTATTAGTGGTAATGTGACTAAAGCCAGCCCTATGGAACAACAGTAAATTTATGGTGGAATTTATTTTAAAATTCTCTAATACTAAAGCTTGTTACAATTGTAAAGATTTTTTAATATATTATTTACATTAATTTATTACTATTTAAATGCACCGAAATTTTACATTTTAAAAATGTTAGAATTGAGATACCAGTTTTTAGTTGTAATAAAGTTGCAGTCGTTTTGAGTACAGAAATCGTTAAATCTCAAGATGTATACGTATTGTATATAGATATATATTATATTAAAGATGAACCATCGTACCTTGTACCCACTATGTAATTATGCGTACAAAATATTAAATAATTCTGATGAATGTAAATGAACTATAAATATTATAATTAATAAAAAAAACGTGAAATAAAATATTATAATTAATAAAAAAAAACGTGAAATAAAATATTATATTATAGTTGGTAAAAGATAAATTGTTTTTCTGCACAGAGTACTGGATGAACAACGGAAATATTGTGGTTGTAACGACAGAAAACAGCCCTCACGCAAGCTAAACTTAACCTAAAACTTACAGATCCAAACACGCTTAGATCAGCCCTTAGCCGAATAAAATCCAATTCCGGTAACACAGAACTGGATGACGTGGGAATTTCCTGGGCCTTAGATGACTTCGATGACAACCAACTTGAACCTTGCCACCCACACAGGGTGTCAGATAACCGTTACAACAACACAACAATCCTGAAATAATTTAAAGGAATGTTGCCGAGTTAACAGTCCTTGGCCGGTTACGTAGACCCGTCTAAAGTGGGAACGGAGCAATGGAAATCATATCGATTGCTCTTAAATATTCCTCATTCTATTTACCTTATCTCTGCGCATATAAACATGAGTTTCGTAACAAAAATTTTAAGTTTTTCACTCTAATAATGATCTGTTTATTAATCTTGTCTGAATTATAAATATTTCATGTTTTTATTGGTTTGCTACGCTTGTAATTATTATTCAATACCTTGCGAAATATAATATTTATATATTTTTTGTTTAAACTTCCTATCATACGATTTTTTTATATATGTATAAAGTGAACATACTACAATGGTATTCAATTTCAATGCATGCCATTACAAATATATGTGTGTGTACGCGTATATATTTATAATCTACTAAATGACGTGTTTTCTGTTTACATTGCGTATTTATGTATGTTGTGTGGGGTGACTACGAGATACAAACATTTTTTAATTATTCTGTTAAGTTTCTAGTTCTAGTATGATTTGTAACAATTAATTGTATGTGTGTGTGTATAATCATATAATGTAGTTTTATATGCGAGTCTTGCGCATAAATTGTATAAACACCAATTACTTTGCAGAATCGGCATGCTCAAAAAGAGACTGCCAAACAACATGGTCTGGATAGTGACGAAAATGGTGACGTAGCCAATACTTGCATTAGGCGTAATTGCTTTTCCATTTTATTTCTAGTGTACTAAAAACTAGCAATTTGCGTTTGTTATTATTATTTTTGCAATTGAATTTGTGGTTTTTCAATTTTTAACAGCTTTTCGATTTACAAATGTACGATTTTACAACTCTCTATGAAAAATTATGTATATTATGTTTATAAGTATTCGATTTCTGCGTGCACTTGTGTTTTATTAATGTGTACGTATGTCTGTATTCTAGTAGTTAAGCTGTATGTATTAGTCAATAACTTCAGCAGCCAGAACGGTGATTACACTGAAGTGATGAAAGTGTCAGTTTTTTTTCCTCTTACAACGCATCCCAATCGATTTGATTATTGTAAACTTCTTCTTCTAGCCATATCGAATAGTTTTCCTTGAAGTAGTCGGTTAATTCCACTTTGCGATCCCACCAGCCTGAGTGCCCGAAGAAAGCAAAATCTGAGTGTGACAAAATTTCGTCGCTTGGAAAACCACCTTCGACTCCATAATCATTTAATTGTGTGTGTCCGTTGCCACCACCGCCCGTACAACTACTGCCGAAACCATTAGCCTCATTTCCACCACCAGCCATGTTATTACCACCTCCGGTGCTGCCCCCTATATTACCCGAAGAGTTATCTGAATTTCCGGAATTTCCATTGTTGCCGCCTGCACCACATTTCTGCGTAGCTTCGGGATAGCGCCGCAAATTGAAACGATCTACGCAGGCACGTAAAGTACATTCTTCAGCCTGAAAATCCCATGGACGCGACTCCAAATCATTTCCAAAGGCCCAATCGTCGTTAAGGCGATGTCTCACTTTTGCATAAATGGCACTCATTGTCTTCATATTAGATTTGCGCCATTGGCGACCGAGATATTTTGTTTGCATTTTAAGTAGCTTCAATACATATAACTGCATCATAGCATGGCGCACTTTTAGCGTTTTCTTGAGAATTGGTGCCGATTTGAAGACGACCAACATCATAACTCGTGAATGCTTCCACTTAATTAACTTATTAAGTATGCGTAAGAGATTAATGCAGGAGAAAACGTTACGCCACGAATAGTATGGCTTGTCGGCGGTTTCACCGCTATAAACAAAGCTCTCGCCCGATAGATCTGGCTGTTCTCCAATTACACAGGAAGGGAAATCCAATAGTGGTATAGTGTTTTTCATGCCTACATATTCCGTGATGGTTTGATTGAAGAACTTAAGCACCAAAGGTATGCAATTGGCGAATACAAGATGCTGTGACATAAATTCGAATTGATATATGTGGTTAATTTTAAAGTGTTTCAAATATAGCAGAATGATAGCTGATACCGCTTTGACAATTATTTCCTTATGCCTACTCATGTCAACAGTTAGTTTCTGTGAGTCAGTTATTGGCATTTTTTTCGGTAAAACATCAGCCATTATATTAATGCTTTCCGTTTTCGATTTTGAAGTGGGCGATGCGGCCAATAAAACCTTCAATAGTGCAATCATGTATTGTGGCAAATTCGGTAATATTGCCTGATAAAGTACTTCGGCGGGATTTAATGGGATTTCGTCTTCTTGGGTAGAGATCGGATTTCGGGCAATTTCTTCTTCTTTTTTTATTTGCACATCAGCTAGGCTTACATACATGTGACGTCGCAAAGTCTGAACGCCTTCATGTATTGGTTGTGGCAGTCCCGCAAGGCTCTCGTGATCATCAATCAACGAATAACCAATAAATTTATTTCGAGATATATCCAGAAATTGATCAATATCCTTTTGCCTTACTTTCGGTATCCATGGCAAACGTGTTGTAACTTGTACAGGTAGTACTGGTGGTGGCTGTGAGAAGCTCGGCTGATTATTAGGGTTTGCTGTATTTGCAGATGGATCTTCGAACTGACGGTAAAATTGGGATATATCTTCTTCTTGATTTCCATTTCCACCGTTATTGTTTGGTGGTGCACTTTCATTACCGGGTGTTAATTCCATGTCCATTTGTTCTTGCTCATCAAGAAAACGTTGTTTCATCAATGATCGTCTGTAAATTGAAAAAAAAGTTATTATATACATAAGAAAAGTAAATATAAATAATATAAAAAAAAATAATTATAATATAAAAAAAAATTAATTATAATATAAAAAAAAATTAATTATAAAAAAAAAATTAATTATAATATAAAAGAAAAATTAATTATAATATAAAAAAAAATTAATTATAATAAAACAAAAAAAAATTTAAAATTTATTACATCACAACTAACCTAAATGCATTTCGTTTGGGATTTTGATTATCCAAAATATCTGTAGCAGTTGCTGGTGGTGAGCTAGCACGCATATTTTTTGTGACTTCCAACGTATCCTCAGTAACAGGTTCTAGATCTGCTTTGACACGATATTCATTCTTAAGGTTTTTTAACTTCTCCATTCCACCTAATCCCAGTAAAGTTATTTTCCACAACAATAGGACTACTTTTTTCATGGGAAAGTGAGGTGCGGCACCACTGCAAAAGCGCGTTATCATTCCTAAAAGTTTAACAGCAAGCAACTCACCGTCAGTTAGGGGACTATTTATTTCTTGTATGAAAGCTTCGGCAATATTTTTATAGTCCTCACTTCCCTTGTCATACTCATCGCGAATAGTTTCCGCAATTATATACAATACCGAAAGTATTACTCGTAAGTCGGTCGAGTCTACCAAAGTAACATTCGTGATTTTAACAGCAACAATATCAGGAGAACATGCGCTCTCTATTTCCATATTAAGCAGATCTATAAAAGACGAAAAAACTCCCAATTCATATAACACAATTATATTGTCTCGTGTGATCTGATGTTGTTCTTCATCAGACTGAACTTCAGCCCAACATCCTTGTGCCAAATAGAGTATACAACGGGCTGCCTGCATTCGAAACGCTCGACTTGAAACTTCTAGTTGATCTATCAATTTCATTATAATACTGCGCTGTGAAGAGCTGTCCTGTTTTTGCCAATTAGGTGGCAAATCATACATTTCCATTTGATCTTCAAATGCTTTAACATTTTGTTGAAGCTCATTAAATTCTGTATAACTATAGAGTTCTGCAATTTCATTTTGATAAGTATCTACATCAGCATAAACAAAATCCAAATCAGGCCCATCACAATTGCCATCTACATCATGTGTATCCTGCTCGAAGGAGTTATTTATAGATGACAACATCATTTGGAAATCGTTCTTGGCAACGCCGTCTCACCACTGCCAATAACAAGACTTGATTCCTTACCGGAATGCAGATAGAACAGAGTGATGTTGTAAAAAAAAACCTGTGATAAATATAAACTTTATTAAGAAACAATAAATAGCTTTTCTACACAACATATAATTACCGGAACACTTTAATTGTTTCTAAATGCTAGTTATGATACGAAGAGCACATCAAGCGTTGTTGTTGTTTATATACTTGCCGAGTTGTCTTTAGCTAGGCCTTTGCTTTGCACTAAATCCTCGGTGTAGACCGCCTAAGATCTTTCTTCCAACATTTCGAATAAATGATAATCTTTCAATTTCCGCAAACCGACGACCTATTTCTTTTGAATATTTTATGGGATTCCTTTTGGAACAATACAAAAATAAATTTCTTTCCCGAGACAAGTTTTTGTCTGTATGACAGAAAATTTTCTTTGACAATCGATACTTTCCACAAAACAGTGTGTGTAATCATTTGTGAAAATAATGGCTAAAAAAAAGGCCGTTGCTGTAAAATGTTAATAATTAATTATAATTATGTTAACATTGCGAAATACGTTAGTACTATTAAATCAAATTTAATAAGTTTTGTTAAAGAAAACTCTAAAGTAAAGGTCTGAACTTGATTAAATGCTAAGTCCCAAGTTACGACTACCCGAAACTTAAGTAGATTGAACGAATTTGAACGAAGACTATCAAAACCGCACGATACCTCTCATTAGCCCAATGCGTAAGAAAGGATGAACGGAACGAGAGATTTCGAGCAGTTTTGTCAATTAAGTCTTAAAAAACTCATATAAAGTTTAACAAAAACATCTAGTACTGCTCTCTGGTTATTAACCAATGTTTTAACCATTAATTGACTTGTAGGGAAGTTATCCAGCAATTTGGATACATAAACAAAATTTTTAAGGAACCTAAAAATATTACTTAAGAATGAAACTCTGTATTGGAACTTAAAATCAGCTGATAGAACAATGACAAGGCCAAACACAATTGGGTGATAAAGCAAATTATATTTTTGTTTGAGCCGATTATAATTCACATTTTTTCTATAGATAAAAATTGTAAGTAATCAATTTAATTTTTGTAAATATGCATATTCAATTTTATTTAAATATTTATACCGGTTATAAAAAAATTGATCGCTTAAAAATGATTAAACACATACGTATCGTAATGGAATGTGAACTTTGTACTGGACAATTAAAAATAAAATAATTTTTGGGTGTGCTTTTGTTTATAGAGGGCATATATCACATATTTCGGTAGTATAAATATATATATATCTTTTTTGTTTAACACAGAAGTGAGAACATACATATTTACTACACATTTCACAATTATCATGGCTAGTTTGGTGCACTTTTTTATTGGAGCGCTTGTTACAGCAATCGGGACTTACTACTACTACAACCACCACGTACAAGTAAATAAATATATCGTAATCAGAAGTTAAACCAAATAATAACGACTTAACCGTTGGAATCCTATTATTATACATCTGCATATATCAATATTTATGTATGACAAATTAACTAAATCGGCAATGCAAATGAGCACATACTTGTGTAAATATATCTAGTTTATGAGCATGCAAACAAAAAGTGCTTAGTCATTTTATATGACTACATATAATATACGAGTATATTTACTTTCAGCGAATTCGAAGATATTTTAAAACGAATACGAAGTTATATAACAATATGCTAGCATAACAAATTTTGTGTTGGAAGTATACATAAAGGTGTGTCTGTAAATAACGATTTAAAAATTGTTAAGCGAATATTTAGTCTTAAACAAATCTTGAACATCCAATAGGATGCTGCATATTATTTGAAGTTCACACAAATCATAGTTATTTAAAGACCTTATATACATTGATATTTGTTATTAAATATGTTAAATTGTTCTGATTGTTGGTTGTTCACAAATACAATAAGTTTAAACGTAAAGCATTTTGTCTTAAAGAGATTAAGTGTTGCGATATCTTCTAACCGACCTACCGAAACAGGGGATTTAGTGTAAGCGATCAGTTAAAATATTGCACTAAGGGTGGAATACGCTTTTCGATGAAATTGTAGCTCTCAAAAATTAGTATATTATTCGCAAGTTTTAGAGCATATATCTCAATAATTTTCATTCTTCGATTTGATTATGTATTTTGATTTAATTCAAAAAGGGATAAAATCAGATATGCCGCTTCGGAGACCATATAATATATATATATATATTCATTTGACGAGATATCTTCACGAAATTCGGTAAGGGTTATCATCTAAGGCAATATTGAAATATCCGAAGAAATTGTTCAGATCGGATAACTATAGCATGTAGCTATCAAACAAACTGAAAAACCAGAATCAAGTTTTTCTAAGGAATATTTTGTATTTGTGGAGGGATATTATAAGCTTCGGTGCAACCGAAGTTAACGTTTTTTCTTATTATACTCTCGCAACCTGTTGCTACCGAGTATAATAGTTTTGTTCACCTAACGGTTGTTTGTATCACCTAAAACTAATCGAGTTAGATATAGGGTTATATATACATAAATGATCAGGATGAAGAGACGAGCTGAAATCCGGGTGACTGTCTGTCCGTACGTCCGTCCGTGAAAGCTCTAACTTGAGTAAAAATTGAGATATCTTTATAAAACTTGGTAGACATGTTTCTTGGTACCGTGAGACGGATGGTATTGCATATGCGCGTAATCGGACCACTGCCGCGCCCGCAAAACGCCATTAACCAAAAACGAATAAATTGCCATAACTAAGCTCCGCACTAAGATACAATACTGTTATTTGGTATACAACTTCATATTAGGGAGGGGCATCTGCAGTTAAGTAGGTGTGGTCCCGCCACTAATAGGTTTAATGTGCATATCTCCTAAACCGCTAATGCTATAATAACAAAATTCACTGAAAGCAAATGTCTTTAGAACCTCTACTTACAGTGTGAAAATAGTTGAAATCGGGTGGCAACTCCGCCCACTCCCCATATAAAGGTACTGGTAAAAACTACTAAAAGCGCGATAAATCAAGCACGAAACACGCCAGACATTAAATTTTATCTATGGGATGGTATGAGATGACTTTATAGAAACCGCCTTCAAAATTAGACAGTGGGCGTGGCACCGCCCACTTTTAGGTGAAATCCCATATCTTGAGATCTGCTTAACCAATTTCAACCAAATTCGGTGCATAATGTTTTTTTCATATTTCTATGTTATAGTGCGAAAATGGGCGAAATCGGATTACAACCACGCCTTTTTCCCACATAACACCATTTTCAATTCCATCTGATTCTTTCACTTTCCACTATGCATATCAAGCAACAATGATTATATCGGGGTAAAACTTTGCGTGAATAATACGTTTAAAGTAAGCCTAAGTACTAAATATGTGGACCCCAGTGCCTATAGTTGACCTTCTACCGAAAATATCAGTCAATCCACGAAGAAATCTCAAACGAGTATACCATTTGACTTTGCGAGAGTATAAAATGTTCGGTTACATCCGAACTTAGCCCTTCCTTACTTGTTTTAATTAGTTTTGTCTAATTTTTCGGAAATTCCTCATTAATAGTTTCACAGCAAGCCCTTCCGGTCCCAACCAAGTACAAAGCATTACCTGGGCGTCATGGATATTGGTGTTGTTGTTGTAGCGGGAGAATTCTGCCGAGACAGTCCTTTGCCGGATAAAAATCCGGTTAGGTAGACCCGACTGTCGCGGGAACGGTGTCATGGATATTCGGCATTGCTGTTGATTATACTGGTTGGTTTCACATATGATTTTTTGCGTTTACGATTTTTGTAATGGACCAGTAACAATCCGATGCAAAAATGACATATTTATTTAACGGTTAAGCAGTATTTCTGATACGCAAAATCGTCTTTCAACGTCTTTAGGCTTCAATTCATATGGCACTCAATTTCCTTGCTTTTAAATGTATTCTTCCGCTTTTCAATGTTTTGAAATGACTGCTTGAGCGACTCTCAATGATTCAGCTCTTCTTGTGTTTGACAACAAACTTCATCGAGTAATGCATTCAGTTCCTCGGCTTCAAACTTTTTTAGCCTCCCAGGACGGTCTTCGACTTCCAATCCAAAATCACCACTTTTAAATCGTGCAAACCACTTTTGGCACGTTCGTTCAGCTAGAGCGATTATAAGCTTCCACCTAAATTCGAGTTAGTGAAAAAAAATTATAGTTCTTTACGCTTCAAACGAATGTCATACAATAAATGAAGATGACAAAGACGGACAGTAGCTTACCAATGCATGTTCGGATTAATGGAACAATGGATTAATAATCAAGTTACAGCATTTCTTCGGTTTGCACGAATAAACATAATTATAGACCAATATGTGTAGGTATAGTTTATAACTTTTATGACAAGATGGCACAAGTTGTTCAATTTGAGGTGGGCGCATTTTTTTTATTCCATCAAACTGATAATATGTAATGGTAATAAATAAAAAATCTAATATCTACTTATTCATAATTATTTAACACTAGAACTACGAACCGGTCAAAATGACTGGTTGCATCATTTATTTATATCATTTCCTCTATTCCTATTTAATATTTTACGATAATGTCATGATTTTTATTAAATTTGTGTATAGAATAATAGTATAGATTATTTTGTTCTTACGCTTCTAATTTTCAGAGAGAGAGAGACCTATTTAAAATAGGTATATGGTAAATCTTCGTAGTTCTAGTGTTAAGGATTCTTATAGCTTTCAGGAAATATATACCCATGATCATATACATATGAACGAATGTTTACAAATACTTACTTATATCTTCATTCCTTATCAATGAACATGTACATATGTATATGTACATTAGTTCGCTTTTCTCGAAAATCGATCAGACACATAAACATTTGAAGGTCATGACTTGACTTTATTTTGAGTACTTTATTAAACGATAATATGTTTTGTTATGACGGTGAAAACGAAAAAATGTATGTCCACACAAATGAAACCGGCAATTAGAAAATATAAACGTTACTTTTACTTTCATCGGTCCAAATTAAATTAAATATGTCTTTATAAATCTTTGTTGTTATTTAGTCGATTAAACCGAATACATTAGCTCAAACCAAATTTGTATTACGAGTATGATTTAGCCTACAAAAACTTATTTAATAAGAAATTCTTTATTTTTTTGCAATTACAGTAGCAATGTCTTTTAATCAATTGCAAAGGATTGGTCAAACAATCGCTAATAGCAGCGCCATTTCTCTCAAGTTCTTGCGCTCTGCAAGACTACAACTGCAACAACAACCACTGCGTCAGATGCAACGTTGTTACAGTCAGTTTTGTTTAAATCCGCCATCGATAACACCATTTAATACAAGCACTTTGCCAAAAAATAATCGGCTATGTGTAGTGTTGTTGCCGATTTCTGGGGTCAGTTGCACCGCTGCCTCACAACTTGCAAAAACCGAAAATGCCCCGTCATCGTCTACCGGTGGTGACCGTCCAAAAGTCGATGATGTGAGTAATCGATCAAAAACACAAACAAACCGTACTGTGCTTATTTGAAATTTTTTTTTTTTTGATATACACAGTTACACATATTCATACATTGTTTGAAATTTTTACTACTACTATGACCATCACCACGCGCTCTTAAATACCCAGTAAACAAAAAGGAACGATATTTCATATTCAAAATTGACAAAAATAAAGTGGAAATAATATAAAACTTTTAAACTGTAAGAAAAAAATTTTGTTTGTTAAAAATTCTTGAAAAAACTATTTATTACTTTAAATTACTTATACTTGTATATTGTAGTACGTATCTACCTATTCATGTATCTTGCAGCATTAGAAAACATAATATGAGTTAAAATTTCATTTCAAAGGAAATGACAGTACTCATAGTCAGTTATAGCTTAACAGAATGTAAATGTTGATTGGGTGTTAATTCATTTGGGTACATACATACATATGTGTAGGTGTGTTCATGTATACTATATGTATGTACTCATATTGTTCCAACTAACACCTGTCATGTCGACTTGCGTACCCATAAACAACCACCACACTTACGGAATTGATTTTTAACTCTCTTCATAAAATATTAACGCTTAATAGACTGTATGTATGTGTACGTAACAATAGTCACAACATTGTGATATTAGCTGTAGGTATACATATGCAAATATATCAAGAACTGTACACATCGTTGAGTTCGGACTTTGCAATTACCACTCTAACGTTTGATTAACTTTTCATAGGACTTGCGTGTGTATACATATGTAGCTATATATACATATATAGTCATGCATATACCTTTGTATTTATGTGTGTTTGTTTATGTTCGATAATAAAATAACTGCTACATTCTGAATTGCTGCTAACGGTTTAATACTAATAGGCTTTGTCACGTTAAATTTTTGTAGTATCATTTTGCTTGTGCTTTAGTACGGTTGCCACCTACTTTTACTCGTACTTTAACCATAATTTCAGATTGACAGCTATAACATGTCAGGTCCAGATCCTAAAACCGCCAAGACAATTTACGAATTCACCGTAAAAGACACGTATGGTAATGACGTGTCTTTGGACAAATACAAGGGTAACGTTGTATTGGTTGTGAACATCGCATCCCAATGTGGCTTAACCAAAAACAATTATGCAAAACTAACCACTTTGTTGGAGAAATATGAAGAAAAGGGTTTGCGCATTTTAAATTTCCCCACCAATCAGTTCAACTCACAGATGCCGGAAGCGGATGGTGAAGCAATGGTGTGCCACTTGCGTGATGCCAAAGCTAACATTGGTGATGTATTTCAAAAGGTACGTTTTTCATAATTTTTTGTTTCTAATGGCCTACTTTTATACGCTGAACAGGGTATATTAAGTTTGCCTCGAAGTTTGTAACACCGAAAAGGAAATGTCGGAGACCTTATAAAATATATGTATATATAGATGATCAGCATGACGAGTTTAGTGGATGTAGCCATGTCCGTCTGTCTGCCCGTGCATACAAACTGACCGATCAAAAGCTAGTTCCTGTATGGAATCTTTAATATTTGTGTAGGGTATTATAGCTTCGGTTCAACCGAAGTTAATGTATTTTCGTGCTAAATAATTGATTAGTATAAACTATAAAAAATCGATATTCAATTCGATACTAACTAAAATATTCCACGTTATTACAGTTTGTGTATTCATTAAAAAGTTATTTTTTTACTTTTCTATTCTAATTCTTTACTAAATATCATGTTACATACATTTCAAAAAAATTAACTTTAGACATTTCTATTGAAACTTAAAATTGATTGGAAATTTTACCTTTTCAGATTGACGTAAACGGCTCTGGTGCAGCCCCAATCTACCAATTCTTGAAGCACAAGCAAAGCGGCACACTCGGTAGCTCCATTAAGTGGAATTTCACTAAATTCCTTGTAAACAAGGATGGTGTACCCGTGGACCGTTATGCTCCCACAACCGATCCAATGGATATTGCGAAAGATATTGAAAAGTTACTCTAAATTCAACTCGATTGTATTGAAATTAATCTTGATTATTAATCAAACACAACTTATTTAAAATAAGTAAAAATTATGCATTAATCTACATTTATACTTTATAACCAACGCAGACTTTTAGTTTTTGGTTATGCTATTTCTGCGCTATAATTGTTGTCTAAAGCACAGATTTCAAAAAGTTTGTCATTCACTTTTATTTTCTTGAAAAATAAATTATCCAAAAAAAGTAAACAAAATACCTTTTTTTATAATTAGAGAATCGGGTATGTAACGGTCTGCGATACATTGTAAATGCAAAGCACATTTCCGAAATAATCGCATTGTAATGCTTGTCACCGTGATGCGTGGCTGTGTGTTTTATGCTTTGGCTTGCACCACCGAATATATAGTTCAAAGCAGCAACAGTAGTCGCATATAAAACTGCATCACGTACTTAAAAACATACAAGCATTCACAGTTATATTATGCATATTGTTATGAATGTACAGCAAAGTGACGAACATTAGCCTTTCGCATCAGCTTATTGTAATTTATTACGGGGAATACAACCGATTTTAGTTCGCCTTTTGCTATGTTTGATTTTGTGTATTTTTGGCATAATTCGCGAAACCATAAATTTGAAATCAGAAGAATAAGATAACACAAGTAAATTTTGCGAAAATTGTAATTGTTTGGACAATGTGATGTGTGTGTGTATATGTACATATGTATATGTATTTGTTTTCTATGGCAGAAGTATAAATATAAACCTAACGCACATGTATATCGTGTCTTAAGCAAACACTGCTTACTACACTGAAACTTCAAAAAAACATTCCTGGTCTATCCAACACCGGGATGTCTTTAATACTTCCGTTTTGATTCCGCTCATATTCCTTACCAATCTTCTCTGAATGCAAGGAACATGTTTCATCAAATTATCGTCGGTCTACCTATGTATGCCTCGTCTGCATTCGAAGCCTCAGCTTTTATATAGCCTGCAAATGGAAGAGCGTTGTTTGGAAAATAATGTTTTATAAGCTATAAATAATTTTAAGATTGTTGCAATTATTGCGAGTGACGTAGGTACATTAACTTTATTCCCGATCAGTATATCAAGGTTTCCTATCGAATTATTGTATAATATAATGAACTATATTTTACTAGTATGTCTAACATACGAGGACGGTTCGATATGTAATTAGCTTACAAAAAAACCGAAAATTTTTGGAAAATGGCAATTAAATTCTCAACAAAGTCTTCTTTTAGCACATCTTTTTAGCTCTTCTTTTCAACTCAGCGATGTTCGCCAAGTAGATCTCCGTTTTTGAACGGCTTTCGACTTTTTCAAGTTTGGAAAAAAAATTAAATCGTACGGTTCCAAATCTACAGAATACGGTGGATGGAGTAGCAGTTATAACCTATTGTTTTCAATAATTTGGCATAGTAGAGTCCTAATACAGCTTTTCCCAGCCGCTTTGCGCTTCTCCAAATGGTCGATGTTGACTACACCTTGTGAATCCCAAAATCCAAACGGTTGCTTCAACTTTTCAATTTTTGGCGTGTAACAGTGGATCCAAGTTTCGTCGACGATCACGAAAAGACCTGGATCCTTCGTATTACATCTTGTATTAGTTTACTAAATTTTATGTTTATTGATCAAAGACAAATCTATTCCAAAATAGTCTTTAGATACGTTGTTAGAAACGCTACCCAACATGTCAATAAAGTCGAGACCATTCACGAGATACGTGAAAAAATCAATTGTATTGATATTAATAAAATTTGGCGGCAGCAATACAATAGCATCATCACACCAAAATATTAAAAACGTTGAAAAAATATTCAACCAAAAATGTCAAGAAATGTTTCAACTTTTTTCAAATGCAAGTTCGCACGCCAACTAGTTCTAGTTCAATGCATTATCAACAGAATAAGTCGCAACAACTGCGAATTTGGATATTTCCAAGTTTAACTTAAAAAGCACAAGTTTTTCAACTCAAC
Source organism: Bactrocera oleae (assembly GCF_042242935.1). Taxonomy (NCBI): domain Eukaryota; kingdom Metazoa; phylum Arthropoda; class Insecta; order Diptera; family Tephritidae; genus Bactrocera; species Bactrocera oleae. Next base: position 48,817,745 of record NC_091540.1, on the reverse strand, counting down.
TGCAACAAAAAATTGACCTTCCGACAATTAACCAAATATGCATGCATGCCACCATTTCTGGGAGCATAGCTGTCGCCGCAAATGTTTTGCCACAAAGCGGCACGGTATTACCCTTTTCGTAAATTTTCACGCTTCTTCTGTCACCGTTAAGGCGCTTACAACATGGACAAGCGTGCGTGCAAGCCGAAAATAGTAATTAGAATTTCTATAGCGTTGTGTGTGTTCGACTATGCCGAGCGTGCCAGCAAAGTAGGTGGCACAAAAGCGCAAGCGCATGCGTATTGCATAATATCAAACATAAAGTAGTACATCATAAATCAATCTGAACAGCAACGATGCGCCTACATCAGCGAGCAAACGTTCGGGCTTCAGCTTTGACGCGTGAGCAATGAATTCGGAGCATTGGAGATTCCTTGTGTAGCTTTTAAGGTGACATTCTGATTTGCTGACACACTCAACAAACACCTCGAACGCATAACTGGGTTAAAGACAATGCATTTCTTCGCGATCACGCTGTACATGTCTATAGACGGCGAGTAACGTAACTAACAGCATGATCATAACAACAACGGGTCTGATATTGTTGTCGCTAGCGATCGTGTGTGCCAGTGCGTTGTTCGACATCCCCTGGTGCGGGGATTTGCCTGTATGCTATCAGTATCGCGCAGTTGCCGGCCGGTATATGACTCGGTTGCTGCTTTGATAGACATGATGCAACATAACGATGAAGATCAATCGCTTGATTATTGGCGATTGGGAGTGTGATGTGCCGACTATAAACAATACTTTTTGCTTTGCCTACGAACTTATAAAGTTGCAAATATACGAGTATGTTGCGCGTATATTTTAGAGTGATTTTCTAAAAATCGATTGAAATTGAATTCCATACAAATTTGTATATTGACACGTTGAAAATGCCCAAAATAGTTTGCACATACGAGTATTGGATTGTACTAAGCGCTCGCACTGTGGCACTGCTAATCGGCCGAGCGTTTTATTACAAGCTCATCGCGTTGCATAACATATAAAACAGCGCCAGCCCAATCATTCGAAGTTCACTTAGCTGTGGCCAGCAATACAAATCGGTAACGCATCGGTCAACGATTGTGAACGCGTACGCTTTCGAAATCGAAAACAGTTATTTTTTGTTTAGTCGCAATAAAGGATAATCACGATGAGAACGATATTTGTGCTGTTGTTGTTTGTTGGCACAGCTTTCACGGCAACTCATGTCAACATCTCGATTGCTCAACACCCGGCCACAAATCCGGCTGATGTCACCTATTTAGAGGGTACTGCACCAGATGAATTGAAAGCGGGTCCAGCTAAGAAGCCAAGTGGAGAGGAACGTTTCGCAAAGTTGCGCGCAGCAGATGAGAATGATAAAGCAGGCAAAGTTCAGGTGAATAGTGAACAAAAGCAAGAGGAGGGTTCGAGTTTCGTTAGTAATTCAAAACCCGCCCAGCAAGTTCAACAGAATTCGGAACAATCGAACGTGTTTAGACCACAGCAGCAACGGTTCTATGGTCGTATACGCCAGCAGAATCGGCAGAGTCAATTCCGTCAAGCCAATGCGCAGGATAAGCAGAATCAGGAGTTCGAGCGTTATATACAAAACTATCACAGTGGACCGACAGTAGAAACGGTAAGTGAGAGTAGTTTGTAGTTTGCGAGTATCATATACAAATGATTAGAAAACCTACACGCTTTTATTTTGCATTTATATTTATAAAACTGATAACGTAATTGATAATGATAAACCCAAACATAACTGTTCCCAAAAAAAGGCGAAATCGCCAAAAAAAAAAAAAAAATAGGACCACTTGTAGAAGGGAAAGTTTGATTATAAAACTTTGAAAGGATTAGAAGATACCTCTTTTCAGAGTGTCATATAAATAATATAAATATCTCAAAAACGGTTAAAACTATCTGTGTCCAGTTTAGTGAAAATTTTCGGGATAATTGGCCGATGGTATCAAAACTGTGATTTGGTACCGAAAGGAAGTTATATCGATTCATTTTTTCCCTTGCAGGAATAAATACGAATTTATGTTATTCCACTTGACTTCAAAGTAAATATTTCCGATATTAAGGATTACACCTGAACTAAGGTCTTTCTTACTTGTTTTATCTAATTCTATCACTTTAATTCCTTAGGTATTCGAAACAGCCGATCATTCGCCGTCTGGACGTTATGAGTACTCATCGTCGTCCTCGTCTTCGGCTGGTCCTGCACGACTTGTTGCTATCGATACGCAACCTTCACAGCAACACACCTTTGAAAGGCAAGTTGCCCTTCCCGCTGCTATAGCCGCATCAGCTTCAGCCGGAGCACCCGTGGATGATCAATCGAAATCAGCGCCCGACGCGAAGATCCAAATTTCTCCTGCATCCGTACCTGCACAACCAGCTGTTGCTGCCCCTGTAGCTGTACATGCACCAGCACCAGCTGCGACTGTTGCAGCTGTTGTGCCAACTGGGCCTACAAATACACTTACCACTGTACACAGTGGTAGTAGTGACGGTGGCAAAGTAAGTTTTGGAGGTGCATTTGGTAGTAGTTTTGGCGGTGCTAGCAGTGGTTCCCATGGTGTGACATTTAGGGTTGCTGGTGGTGGTGGATACAGTCCACCAAATTACGACCAAGTTCCCAGTTATGCTAAGCCTGATTATGGGCAACCCAGCTTTAGTTATGATCATGGAGATGCCGGTGGTTTTCTAAACGAGTATCCACCATCTGTAGATGAGCCAGCAGGTGGTTATGATGGCTTTTATGGCAACCAAGAAGATAACTACCATTCGAATGGGGGTTACTTGCCTGTAAACCCAAATGTGTATCAACGGCCAGTTGTCACCAAAACTATACAAATTGCCCAGCCAGCGCTGAAAGCAAAGAAATTTGAAGTACGACATCCAGCTATTCAAAAGGAATTTTACGACATCGAAGAACGAGTTGTGATTAAACCAGCTGGCACGATAGTTGTTGAGCTGGAGCATCCTGTTGCGAAAATTCCAAAAGGTGAAACGGTGCTACCCCTCGGTCATCCTCATCCAGCCATTGCTGCTCAATATAATATTAATAGTGATACAGATATTGAGACTGAGTCATCGAGCGCGGGTTCCTATAACAACGGCGTACGCTCGAACTCGAATCAAGTTTATTCAAATGCTGCGAGAAAAAATCCGGCACCTGTAATTAGTGGTACAAATATTGGATCAACAGTGACCGCTACACCAACGAATAACCAAAATGCCAAACGCGATTTTGTGGAAGCCAATCTACGAAAACAATATGGTGAGGAGGCGCAACTTGTAGCTCCTACTGACACTACGCTCGGAGAGCAAAATTCACGGGGTAAAACCTTTTACATACCTGCTGACAGTCATGATAGTCAGCGTCAATTATCTAACAGGAACTTCTCGCCTAACACATTTAGACGTGAAGAGAGCAACTACCAACGTCCAGCACGTGTTGATGCCCAGCAAAACGAGCAAGTATACAGACCAAGGTTTTCTAAGAACGAAGAACAATCATTGCAAAATAAATCGCCGGAGGTGCCAAATGACTTTAACAACGATAATAATGAATATAAGGGTGAGTACATCACAGGTAATTTCTATAGTGCTGCTAACAAAGACCCTAAACCTGCGCGTCTACAATTGGAACCGGCGAAGAGTGAACGTATTACATCCGAGCCTCAGACACGTATCATAAAGCATGAGCACACAATTAAATTACCACCCTCGCAGCATAATATTTATTTAGCGCCTAGTCGGTATGAAGATCGTCCAGTACTTGTACAGGCACAACGTAAGCAGGCACCATCAGCTAAACAACAGCCTGCACATTTAGAAGAAGAACCCGCTCGCGTGAGTGAGGTTAAATCGTTCTTGGATCGCCAGCGTGACGGTGTTGTTGTATATGCCATTCCTGCGCGTCGTCCAGTGGCCGCACAACAGCGATATACACAAAATGAACGTCGGCAACCGCAATACGTTGCACCACAACGCAGTTACGAACAATTACGTTACGATCCCGACGCCGATGTCGATTCAACAGCAGTAGAATATAGTGCTCCTTACTCACATATGCGATACGATCCAAATGAATCAGCACGTCTTACTGCTGATGAGGAATATCAGCGTAGTTCAAACGAGAATGTGCCGCAAAGAACCGTAACAGTATACTACAATCGTGGTCCCGAGTCTAATGCACGCCTAATTGTGCAAAATAAATCAGAGTCTGAGACAAAGCAGCCCACAAAAATAGCGGAAAGCAATGAAGATGTGAAACCAAAAGCTGAGGAAATTCGCCCACTTGCACATATTCAATTACAAGTGCCATATGGTCCACAAGAAGCCGATGAACCCATTAGAGTTATGTCTTCAATTAACCCCCCTAAGGAACGTAGTCGCACTGCGAAAATTAATCAGCCTGATGCTAAAAAAACCGCCGATGAAGAAGTGGAAAATATAAATACTGAATCAGCTCCTAATAAGAGTGATAAACAACAAGAAAATGCCTTACGTTCGGAAAATATCGAATCACAACCCGACTGTGTTCAGAACGCAGAGAAAGTAAGTGCACGTTATGAAAACCCACAACCAAGTGACAACGAAAACGTGCAATATGTTGCAGAACCTCAAAACAGGGCACACATTAAGTCCCAACGATTAATAGACACTAGTAACTCAAATGCTAACAACAAAGAAAATGTTAAAACGGCATCCTCCGATGCGGAAAGTATTGACACAAATGGAAAAGATGCAAGTGCTCAAGCCACACCACCGGGGTCACGTGTAATTGCTGCTAATCCAGCGCCTAACGATGCCTCCGCAACTAGTGAAAGCTTCCATAAACGTCGCATTGTGGTAAACCATCCTTTCCAAACTGTGCGTGAAGTCGTCGAACATGAACCCATCACAAACTATCATCAAATACAAGTACATGAACGCGCCTCACCAGCCTCCGCCTACAATAAGGCGCCCTACTTTGCACCCAATGGCCAACTGCGTCAATTCGAAATGGTGCGTGTTCCAGTTATGTACCATCATCCAAGCAGCGCAACGCACGGCAATTTAGTTTACGCCTTGCCTGATTCTATTCCCGTGCACGAAGACAACGCCGAAGTAGAGCCGAGCTATCAGCAAAAACGACAGCGTGTGCGCGCTTAAGTCTGTTGGTTATTTATCAGTAAATATGATGCGGGTAATTTTTGCTGTTATTGCAGTGCTTGTTGTTGCCATTAATTAAGGACACTATGCTTACAAACATATAATTAATCAAATTTGAATACTCGTATTTTAACTCTTTATTGTTTTTAAGAAATATTATATAGTTTTAACCGATTCCACTAAGGTTGAAGGGTTAACTTAAAACTTACACTAATAATTGCCGGACAGCGTATTTACGCTATTCTTAATTAAGCCTCTAAACTCCATGTATAAGTTGTCGAATAAAAATGCAAATACGAATGACGATAGAAATATTTTGAATTTATTGATTTGAAGAGCTCTATAGGGGTGTACCATCATGTGAAGACGACAACAATATCATATATGTTGACTTAGATATTATACTCGAGACGGCGACAAATGTGGTCTTGTTATTAACTTACCTATTATGCTATAGTATATCCGTTCTTACCTGTTTTAAATTACTGATTGCTTGTAACATACTTGTAATAAACCTAAATATCAATCGCTCGTGGGCCTGATTTGTTTTGTCCGCATGTGAAAGCGGATGTGTCCCCGAAACAAAATAATAATATCGGTCGGTGATTAGATCATTTATTTTGGAAGAGCGCAGAGAAATCCAAAAGCACTTGGTTACAGTAACTCTTCTTTTTCGTTGCTGACCGTCCAAAATTGGTTTAATGAAACCGCACATAGATTTGATAAGGAGCCAGCTTCCATAAAAAGGATCGCGTAGGAGCACAAGATACACAGGATATCTGAGACAGTGGGTGTCTTAAAAGACCGAAACATCGGGTATGAAATTTGAAAATAAGAAAGCTGTTGGCCAGATGGGTGTCACTATTGTTTACTCGACGATACATGAATACACTGATACACACCAGAGACTAAGTAACCGACTGTAGAGTGGACTTCGCCCGGCAAATCTTCTTCGAACAATGCGAAGGCTGTCCTACCGGCTCACAGTTTTCAGTGACTTAGATTTAGTGGTTACAGGGCTCTACTATGAAAAATAATTTGGCCTATTAAACACCAAACTGCGGAGAGAATGCAAAGAATAATGTGCTCGTCCAACATAAAAACTATTCGGTTCACCCTACTGCTCCACGCACTGTATTCTCCCGTGTTGAAAAGTTCACTCGCCACCCAGAAATTTAAGTCGAATGAGAATGTTATCGCCGTCATAGAGGCTTACTTTGCAGACCTCCAAAAATCTTATTTTCAGGCGAGTTAATGAAGTTGGAGCATTGTTGTGTCGCACTAAAAGGGGACTATGCTGAGAAGTATCTCGTTGTTTTTTCGTTTTTCTTTTGTAGGATAAGTACCTATTGGACCGCCCTGCAGAGTCATGTATCTTCAGACTCTTCGATTTACCACTTTTTTATTCGTTATGTTTGAACTCTGTTTCTGTCCTGTTTGTTTGAAATTCGCGAAAATAGGACCATAACCACACTTCTTTTCAATATTACGACATCACTTCACTTTTTAGATAACTGAAAAACTGCTAAACTAAACTAAAGTTATGTTTTTACACGGTAGATTGGTTCTAAAAAAACCATGTAAAAAATATATTGATCATTTCGTTCATTTTCGTTATTAACAATTGCTCTGACCAGTAAACTTGGTTGTATCCACAAAAAGGGAATTCCTCTAAATTTGTGGTATGAACATATTTCGAAAAGATTAAATCTGAAAAATAAAATTTAAGCCCAAAGCATATTGAATCGTGCTAAATGGTATAAAATGGCGTAAAAAAATAAAAATTGTTTTATTTTCAGACCGTGTTATAAAACCTGAAATAGGTGTACCTATTATAAAGGAGTCATAAAAAATCACTCATACGCACTGACGTACAGCAAATGCTTCCTAATTCTATACTATTGAATGTTGAATACTATCAATATTCAATGCATATAATTGCATAAATGTGATCCAACAAGACATTACCAACATTACTATACATTTTATTAATAATTATTTTTTAAAGTTTTATAAACCGTAATTTATTAATTCTAACAACAATAAATACTCTTTTCAACAACTTACAGCTACATAGATATGAGCATTATAAAATATAATTAGATGAGTGTAATTGGCAAGAGATTAACAACAAAAACAAGACACATGCTAAGCAAAGCACTTCGTTCTCAACTGAGCGAATTGTTACATAATGTACAGCAAACGTGTCGTTTACGCCCAACCGGCATTGTGGAAGATTTTATAAATTTGATTGCGATCGATTTTTTCTGCTTCTCGATCGAATACGACCATCTCTTTGGGTGTCAGTAGTGATTCTTTGGCAAGTGCAGCGGCGATACGAGGATTGCTATAAAAGCGCCGACTCTTCGACAATTCGGGTGGTAAAAGTGAATCCCGCTGAGCATTTGCTACAACTGAAGGATGCGGTGGGCCCTCCTGATTGGGCTCAGATATTGGTTTGAAATCTGGTGGTGAAGTAGTATATTGTAGGTATTGATGCTGTTGATAGGGCAGTTGCACTGGTTGTTGGAAATAAAATTGAGCGCTGCATGAGATCGTGAATAGGGAGAGGCAAAGCAAGGCTGAGCGCATTTTGCTGAAAATAAATATTATATATTTTGAACATTAATTTAGATATAGCTTATATTTTAAATGTATGATTTTAAATGCTTCATATTTTGTTAGTTTATTTATGCCACGACTTAAAAAACAGTTTCAGCTAGTCTTGCCAGTTACGAATAACAAAAAATACTAACTGGTTGGGAATTTATTTAGTAACAAATAACGTTGGATAACAAATAATAAATATTGATGTCTAACTAATACCATATCTCCAATCATAAAAATATCGTTTTGCAATTTACTATATATACATACTTGTATATAATTATATTGAAAAATAAGCAAAAACGGTGTCGCCTTGTCTTGGAAAATAATCCATGTGAAGTTTCGTAAAAATATCTTGTCAAATAAAAAAAAAATTCCATACAAGAACTTGATTTTTATGAATCAGTTTGTAAGGCAGGTATATGCTATTGTGGAGCTATAAAGGGAGTCAAGTAAGTGTGCAGATCGACATCTAAAAAAACTGAGGGACTAGATAACGTATATACAAACAGATGGTCATATGGGCATTGCTAAATCGACTGAATTCGTTCTGCTGCTCATATATATATACTTTAAAAGGTTCCCGATATTACCTTTGATGTGTTACAAACTTCGTGGCCAACTAATTATACCCTGTTTTGGGTATAAAAATGGTTTCCATAGAACTTCACTAAATGTTCGCATCGATAAGTTATAATTTCACACTGTATATTTCACTTTTCTGATGGAGCAATTAGCCCAATGGATATTGGTATTAGCGGGGGGAATGAGAAAATTTTAGTGTGCGAGTACTTTGTGTTTGCAGTATCGAAAACAAGTTTTGGAAATAAATGTTAAAGATTTTTAAATGTTGTTTCATTGTAATAAATTCAACGGTAATTTTCCAAAGTATACGAAGCAGAAATGCCAAATATGTGTCTTTATTTTGAAGTATGACAGCCACGCTGTACTACTGTATCTCTAAAAACTCTGCCAAAATATTGCGAATTCACAAATTTACACATTGAGACCTCTTCCTTAGCAACAATAGAACCAAGCTGATTTTTACTAACTTAAATTGGCAATTTGTAGGAAGTTTCCTACTTCACGTAATAAGAATAAAAACGTTTTTCGTAAAGTCTGTGAAATAGGTGATCTTAACAGTAGTTATGGGATAATAATACTCTCGCGATATACTTTTAGCCCTCATTATCTATTTTTCTTCTGTTCTTCCTTCTGTTTTACAAACGTAATTACGCATTGATATTATCCAACAACTGATGGACAGATGGACACTATTGCAAGGTTTTCTTTGTCAGAAATACACTGGAAGCATTTCAGACACACCAACATGGCACGGCGGCTGAGTTATTAAGGACCGCCAATTCAATATAGTTGGAAAAGATTGACACTATTTGACGTTTAACTATGTATTCTGTTACAGAAATAGGTAGGCTTACCTATGTCACATTCTAGGTCAGTACAAAGTATTTAGAAAAATTCACCCTTTTGAATAATTTCACTTGTATCATAGAAATTAGTTTAATAACTTTCTATGTACGATGCTGAAGTCTTGTAAGAAACACATTTTTATATACATTATTCTTATACCACTCTTTAGCACTCTAAATTGTATTATATGTATTATATTTTTAATAGTCCTTTCACATTCTAAAAATTACATATAATCACATTATTATTGATTTCGTCCAGAATTCATAATCTTGTATTTTAATTAATATTACTTAAATATCCCTTTTCTGTGCACCCACATTGAACTTACATAATTTTCGAAATATTTTTATAACAACTTTTGTATTATTATTTAAACTTTGTTTTTTTTACACATCCACAAGTAAACAGACGAGTAGTTGTTACAAGATAAGCAACGTTTCAGCTACAACTGATTTTAGAATAACTTCGAAACGATCTTTTATGTTGAATGAGTTTGAATATTGAGCGCAAAGCAAAATCAAAAATCAAAATGAAATACTGAAACAAAAAAAAAAAGTAGATAATTGTGAATTAAGATTTCTGCAATGTTAAGTAATAAGAACACAACCAGTGCGCTGGATCGACGTGTGCTATTAGCATATAGCGTTTTTTCGCTGCGAGCCAACAATGTATAGTTACAAAAACAAAAAGCGTATTAAAATTGAAAGCTTTTGCGCATGCGCATGTGCAACAATCAACGAACAGGAGGCAGTACCAGCAATAACAAAAAAAAAATCTACAGAGGTAAGCAAGATTAGCGACGGTTGTGCTCTGAGAAGCAGTAGCAACAGAGACGACAAAAGTCGGTTATCTAGCAGCTAGCAGCTAGCTAGTTGCCAACAACCGGATGGGGGTTATGAATGAGTTTAGCATTTTGTGAGAGTTTATAGTCGGTGGATGACGTCCCAGAGAAGTGAACGCAATGCCTAATAGGGATATAGCACGGCTATATTTCAATTGTAAGTACAATACTGGTAACAGCGGTAAAAAATCATATAAATGTAAATTTGTTTACACACATACACGCTTACAGTAAACAAGTTATTCTTCCAACGTGTTCGCGGTGAACTTGAAGTCATTCTTATATCTAAAACACATAATTATGTGCACATTTACCACTTTTAATCAGTTGTGTTCAATTTAATTATTTTATATTAAAAATTAACATTCGTTTTGCTATGAATAGCATTTTTCATATTTTTTGCGTTATTTGTGAGTATCTATCAAAATAACTCCTTTCTCTGAAAATCATATGCTTGACCTTTTCAAAAGGTTAGCTTATTTTCTATTGATCCAAATTACATTTGCTTGTACGTTTGTCCGAGCAATTAATTGCACGCAGCTGATCAGCAGCAGCAGCTGTAACAAATTTAGAGCCAATTAGTTGCATTAATATATAATACTTATGTATACCATATGTGTCTATACGTAATTGCTATTAGTTGATATAACTTGTAAGTGTATAAGTTTTAGGCAGAGCTTAGAAAAACTATTTAATATGTGTTTTTATATAAAATACTACAATTAATTTTGTCTCTAACTGACGTGGCGAAAAAATATATGGTTCAAGGTCAAACATATCCTCAATTCGAATCGATTGATTTTTAGTTTACAAATGCTCATACATTTGTGCAATAAGAAAAAAGTTACAATTCTTTCGTTATGAGACCTTAACTAATTTCTATTATATATGCATATATAAAATATATTACGTCATTGTTGCAAGTCAACCATGGTATGATTGGTGATTTTCTGAGCAATAATAGATATCACTAATATTAAGCATAAATAAATCTTAAATTCAGTTCAACAGCGACTGTATTTAATTAATAACTTATTCTATATGCGTAGCTCCCCAATATATTGCACAATGCATCCTAATTTTTTCACTTAGGTAAAGTAATACCTTAAAGTAATCAGAATATGAATAGCTTTATATACACATTATATTCAGAATGACGAATCGAATAGATTACGTGACAAGCTGAACGTCTGTTCGCATATAATATAACTTGAGTAAAAACTGGGCTATCTTAGTGAAACTTTCTCTTAGTTTCATTACTACATTTTACTACGTGTTCAAGATATAAGTGATATAAAGTCAACTAAAGCGGCTAAATATAATGTATAGGGTATATGCTCTCTAAATCTTCTTAGACAAGTCTCAGATGAACCGAACGTGAATACTGTGACGGCACTCTTTGTGTAAAAATTTATTTCTATATCTTTATTGTTTCTTGATTTGCATACCGTAAAGTAGAATAATAAAATGGAATTTAAAATTATAATATGCAGAAAGTAGGCGTGGTTGTGGTCCACTTTTGTCCATTTACACACCATAACATATAGATATTAAAATAAAACAAGTAAGGAAGAGCCAAGTTCGGGTGTAACCGAACATGTTATACTCTTGCAAGTTGCGTTACGTATTACGTATATGGGAGATAGGGGTAGTATTGACCTGATTTTTTCTATTTTTGGATTTATGACATATTACTAACAGAAAAAGATGCACTCTGAGTTTCATTAAAGTACGTCACATACCATCACCAATATATAAGGAGTAAAGTCAGCCGGATGTTTCAAAATCCTGAATATCAGTTATACAGGAGTTAATTCAACGTTTCACCCAATTTTATCCATTTTAGGCATAAAGATGCACCACTATTAGACGCGTTTACTCAATTTTATTAAGAGGGATGCCGATACTTGGGGAATAACGTCAGTCGGAAGTTCGATAATCTTTATATTAGGTATTTGGGGGCTAAAGGAAGTATTGATCCAATTCAATTTTTGACTTACAAGCAGAATTTATCAGGAAAATACTTTTTCCGAATTTTAATTAGTAATAATATTATTGATGGTTGAAGGTATGGGCCGGTATCACAAAACTTTGAGACCGAATCACATTAATTTAAGCCATATATTATCGCTTTGTTTTATGAATATGAATATAATTTGCATATGAGGACTAAATGGGGCTATGGACCAATTTCATACATACATGGCAACAAACCGCATTTATGCAAAAATAATTCCACTATCCATTTTTAAGGATACTAAGGAAAATGGGAATTACTTGCGCAGTCAACAGACAAACAAACGAAGGGAGTGGCAGACGTTCGGGTAGCAATATTCTCGTAATTTTTATTAATTTTAGAATATTCAGGTAGTAATATAAAGCAAAAACATAGTTTTTTAATATTTAATTTTAATATAATATATTATACATACTTGTATATATATAATTTTGTTTGTTTCTGCATTACTTCAGGCTAATTTAGAATACTCAAACTGATAACTTGTCTCAAATTGCCATCAGCCAGTTCTTACAGGGCAAGCATTTCGAAATATTAGTTTTACTTTCAACAGCACAGAAAATGTTAACAATTTGCATACGTGTATAAAAGCACATTAGTACAATATATTGTTAGGTTAATAACTTGAAAACCTTGGCAATGATTTGATGATTGAAGTTCGAATTGAAATCTGTAAGTATTTATGCACGAATACACGAATATCATAAATGCGCTCACGTAAATGTATGTTTATATGTATGTATTAATTAAAAGTGTAATAGCAATTTGTTAGATATATATATAATAATTTGTATGTATGTATGTGCATGTATGGTTGTAAGTTGATTTGTTCGCAAAATACGTCAAAAGTTGGATATAGCAACAAAGTTCACAAAAGGTCGGGTCTTAAACGCGGCACACCCGCCTCTACCAGTACACTCCTACATACATATATGACCACTCAATTCACTTCACACTAAAATGACCAACGGCATGACAGAAAAGTGCGCCAGCGCACATTAACTGAGTGTTGTGGACAACATAAAGTTCATGGATAATCAAATATCATTTGATTCTGTTCTTTAGTGGTTTTACTGCTGCGGCTGTGTGTCTTGTGTGTAAATATATATAAATTTTTAAAAGTGGATAATTTGTATGCCAGTAGTAGGGCTTTTGTGAATTGTCTACAAATGCAATAAGCTTTAACGCTTCCGTTGTGTGTGCAGTCTGCAGAGCATTTATTTGTATGTCCGCAATTATCTTTTTATCAACTAACTTATTCAGTTTCATGGCCAAAGATGACTGGAGGCAAACATTACATAGCGTTTGAGGTCTGGAAATGTAATTCACTTTAACTAATGAAATGTCGAGCTAATTTACAATTTGTTTTATTAATAATATATATATATATATACATATATATGGTACATACATATGTATTTGACTTAGTTTTAGTGACATTAATTTTGGAATATTTAATGTAAACGTCATATGGTTCAATGTGTAAGAACATAACAATAAATTTGAGTACTTAAGTAAAATCAAGCAATTACAAAGTAATTACATAAAAACTATTTTGAAACTAGCTAAAGGAAGGGAAGCTAAAAAACAATAGTATATAGTTCGATCTTATCTATTATTCATAATCTACATTAATAGTATTGGCTTATCAAATACAAAAACATTCCAAGATCTCAATTTATTGTAATATTAATAATCTGTGCAAAATTTCATAAAGATACCTTGACAAATAAAAGTGTTTTCATACAAGGACTTTAGTTTGATCAGTCTGTTGTATAGCAGCTACATACATATATGCTATAGTTGTCCGATCAAAGGAATTTCTTCAAAGATTGTAGCGATGCCTTGGATAAAAATATCTCCCAAATGTCTTAAAGGTACCTCGTCAAATGAAAAAGTTTTCTTTACAAGTAAGATGTCCGATATCGGCGGTTCCGGCAAATGAGCAGTAACATCCTTTTGTGTGTTACAATCATGGCGGCAAACTTAATATACCCATAAATAGTATCTTATAAACATTTTATGTTAGTTATTTCATTATCAAGCCTGCCAACATTGAGGACCGGTTACTACAAGAGGACCAAGAACTAAAACTTACTTATAACTTAAGCTTTGGTTTCTGGTGACTGGTCCAACTTTAAGGTACAGGTAAGATTGCTAATATAATAATTGCTAATAAAGGAGCATCTTGCTGCAGAGTATAATAGTTTTGTTTACCTAACGATTGTTTTTATCACCTAACACTAATCGAGATTGATAAAGCGTTATATACCAGGTGACCGCCATCAGTTTGTCTGAGCAAGCTGTCACTTGGGTAAAAATGCGATATCGTAATCAAACTTTGTACACATGTTCCTTGGCAATAACTGGACCATTTCCACGCCCATTACCCATTAAACGAAAACCATAAAGTGCCATAACTAAGCACTAAACTAATATATAAAACTGTGTAACCCCGTCCTCTCGCCATATAACGGATTTGTTAAAAACTACTAAAAGCGCGATAAATCAATAACTAAATTCGCCAGAAACATTAAATTTTACACCTAAGATGATATAAGAAGGCTTTAGAGAAGTCAAAATCAAATTAAGACAATGGGCATGGCACCGCCCACATTTAGTTCAAAAGCCTTATCTCGGGACCTACTCGACCGATTTCAACCAAATACGGTACACAAGATTATCCTGACATTTCTAACATACATTACAGTAAGAAATATTTCTACAACCACGCCTACTTCCCATATAAACAATTTAAAATTCTAATTCCTTCCCTTTCCAGTACACAAGTCAAGAACCAATTAATATATCCGGATAAAACTTTGCACAAATAGTGCAGCTACCGAACATGTGGATCCCAGTTCCGATTGCAAACTTTTTATCGAAAATGTTGGTCAATCTGGGAAATACATTGAAATTCAGAAAAAGTCTTTCCCTGATAATATTATGCTTGTATGTCAAAGATTAATTGAATCGGATCAATACTTACTTTATCCCCCATATACCTAATATTATATAAAGATTATCGAACTTCCAGCTGACGTTATTTCGCAAGTATCGACAAATAAGTGAGTTACCTTTATGCCTAAAATAAATAAAAGCGAGTGAGAACTTGCCCTAACTCCTGCATAACTGATATTCAGGATTTTGAAACATCCGGCTGACCTTACTCCTTATATACTTGTATTGGTGAGGTACCTTTAATGAAACTAAGAGAGCATCCTTTTCTGTTAATAATATGCCATCTCCGCCTTTGTGCCACACAAATTGCGAGAGTATTAAATCTTCAGTTACACCCGAACTTGGCCCTTCTTTACTTTTTTAAATTATAATTAACATTTTAATTACAAAAACTCCAAGAATTAATGCTAATCTGACAGTATTTAAGCGGATATAACGCCGGATTGTTTTGTGACCGTGGAAAGAACCGGCTAGTGAGGCTACAGGCAAAAGCCGTATAAATTTTAAGATAAATAAAATCGCAACTAGATGGAACAGCTGCTGGAATATATTCGTTTGTTAATATTTTACAATTTTCGATTGATTTCTATAAACATTCATACGTATGCATTTTCCAAATCAACATATGTTATCAAATTTTAAAATAACTGAATGGATAATAATTATTTACCATAGAATTCTCATTTTCCTGGAGTGCCAGTCGAATTCGGTGCGAATCAAATCGGCCAAATAATTGGTAAGATCGAAAATTCACTTGAAAGTTTTCAGACGAATGTATTATTATAGTTCTGAATTGCGTAAAGGCAAAACTTTTTAGAATTTTTGCAGAATATTTGTGACTAGGGTACTATTTAGCAATAAAAGATTATTAAGATGAGATTGTACGATATGTATATTGAAATATTTCGTCACCTTAAATGTAAAATGTAAGTTTACAGGAGAAAGAAAAACGATAAAAAATATAAGCTATTTTGACTTTTGATTATAACTTACTTATATCTGATAGCAAACGTTTAAGCTTGTGTACATATATATATGTAATATGATGTCGTGAATTGTAATTAATTAAAAAAAATGAATTTCGCATTTTTTGAAGGTACGTTGCTTTGCATTTTAGGTGACGATATATACACATATATTAAGTGTAGTAGGGAGAAATCCATTATTTTGGCATGAAATTTAATGCTTTAATTATTACTTTTCGTATCCAGCCTTATTCAAATGGTTCCAAACGATATTTTGTACAATGTTTAGGTCCTAGACGTCCGGCGAATTCCATTATTTGATCGATTTTTTCTATAATTGGTCTTTCACAGCGTGGTGCATCTTTGACATCGAAATTACCGGAATGGAAGCACATGACTGCCTGTTATAGTATCAGGACCATAAACGATATTCTAATTTTCAGCCGCCTGGCTTGCGTTTTCGCCCTTATCAAAAGAGAACTGTAAAATATAGCTATTTTCTCTTTGCTCGTGTCCAATTTTGATGCGCGTTCAAAAAAAAATGAATCTACCAATCACAAAACGGTCGGATAAGCTTTTTTAGTACGAAATATCATCTTTCTAACGCCATTTAGCCGAACCCGATCGGACTTATACAACGCGAGATACAGATAAATAACGCCATTTACTGGAAAAATAATGGATTTCTTTTTACTACACCAAATTTATATATACCATATATATGTAGGTATAAGTAAATTTTTTATATATTGTATATTTGAAAATCTACAAAACACAAAAATCTGGAATGGGAAATTTTCAATTAATCTTATCTATTATTAGATATTTAAATTCTTTGCGTTGGTTACTCATACGCCACCGGTTTTAGCAACTTCCAATATTTTTGTGCAGCACCAACAATTAACTAAAACCGGCACACATTCCTACCCACCAAAAGCACGACGTAAGGTCAAGATCAAAGGAACGTTTTATTACACATACGCTGAAATTAACCCACACAGTCAAACCTTGAATCCGTTCAGACGCGAATATCCTTATATGAAACTGCATGTACACACATATTGCAATACATATGTAAATATATACCATATAGGTATATACATATGTATAACACAAATAAGTCGACTATTTTTGAACCAACACACAATTTAACCTTACATATACACTTAAATGTGCGTATATATGTGTATGTGTGTGATTATAGCAAAAATTGTCGTTTGCTCCAGAGTTGCTAGCAATGACATTGGTCGTCGCATGTTCGGCATTGAAAAGTCGGAATGTCGATTTTAAAAGTGCGCTCGTGCGTTGCATTGCACGCAGCAGACCAATTCATACACACGCTATGTGTGTTCATACGTATGTATGTGTGTGTGTATTTATGTATGCTAGTATGTCCATCTAACTGTTTATGCAGTAATTTATGTTTTGAGTTTTTTGCATTTTGCATTTACATTTGCTTACGCATTAAAAACCCAAACATGCATGCATTTTATCTAAGTCTACAACAAAAATATTACATGTTTTGTATATATATACATATTTATTTATCGTGTATCATAACAAAAAAGCATGAATGACCGGTTGGAGACAAATCTACCGCACTTAATGTGCATGTATGTATAAACGTACGTATATATACCATACATAAGAGTGCGGTGGCCGACTAAATGTAGAAAGAGGAGGTAGTGATAGCAACTGCACCACCGAACAGCCGTTTGGTTTGCTGAATCTATGGCAACCAACAAAAGTAAGCCAAGTGCAATAACTGTGTATGTTTTAAAGTATCTCAAGGATACACATGCATATGAATTTCAAGTGCAGTTGGCATTATGGTGAGCACAGTTGGCTGAAATTAGTTTATCTGAAATAATATATATTAAGTAAACTAATTTCGTTTAGATAATAAATAAAAATACAATATTAAAAAATAGCGTTATATCGCTTATTTTGATTATTATTTTATTTAGGTCTGATATCTTTATCTAATACTAACAGCTGGTAATATATGCTAGCGAATATTAACTATAATACTATTTATAAAAGATTTCGGATACCATATGCCATACTTGCGCCACCAAAGCTCTTGTATGGAACACTTTTTTATTTGACAAGATATCTTCAGGAAATTTGCAACGCAACAATATCCTGACAAAATTTGCAGATCAGACCATTATAGCATCTACATAGCTGCCATACAAGCTGATCGATCAAAATCAAGTTTTCGTATGGAATTTTTTATATTTGTGAGGAGTATGCCGAAGCTAACATACGAAATTAAATTGTTTTCTTATTTTTCTTTTTCTTTTTTATCTTTAACAATTAACCGATCGTAACAACATTATAATGATTTTATAGACTTTTGAAAAGTAGAATAAAATTTTATAGAAGTTACGATAGAAATCTTACATACTTTAGTTTCATTATTTTATACCTTTATATATAAGATATGTTTTTATACAAAATGTTGGGAAAATGTAGGTTAATTACTGCACCGAGGAACATTTTCCTAAATTAAGAAATCTGAGAGGAATATAGCAAGAAGAAGACACTACTAAATCTGAGCTTTACTAATAAAATCCTCAAAATTTGAACGTTACAAGTATATACATAAATATAAAAGTTGAAAATTAAAATCTAAAAGTTTTACAAATGAATGCAACCATTTATCGGAACCCCCTTATCTTATGATTATCATGCGCAATGAGTTTTGTAAGTCACTGTGGTAAGTAATTACAAAATTTTCTATACTAAATTTCTCTGACCAAAATATTTCGTAACTCAAAGTGCAACCAAAATGTAGCAGGTCATGCAGAAATCAGCTGAAGTTAACGAGGAAGTCAAATACTTTCTATTCAAAAATGTCATCTTTGCAATACAGTGTTACTGCTAAATGGCATACCCACATGTACAGCTGACTGGCTGCGCACATATGTCCATACATAAATATGTATGTATATCATGCATGCAAACACACGAGTAACATATAAACATAAACAGTGACATTGGCAAATCATCAAAATTGCTCATACGTCATGTTGTCCTTGAGCTTTAATGTGCAATTGCAACTAGTTGACATTTGTTTTGGGCTCACTTCTGGTCGTGTCTATGCTGCTAAGTTGCCGGCTTTACAAGCTACATAACCACATACTCAAACAATTCAATAGTTATTTTGCTTATTTTTGTTTTTTTTCTTGCCATATGGCACATTGTTAATTTTTTGTTGTTGTTATGAAAAAAACGAGACATGATTTGATGAGGCAGAAAAATGCATTTGAAAAGTGCACAGAAAAACAAATATGAACCGGTCGCACTTAGACTAGCGCCAAGGCAGTTGCCTTCCCGGCAGTAGCGACGCCGCCGTCAGCGTCATCACTCACACGGACACGCATAGGCATGCATACCGTTTTAGCACTTACAGTTATTGGCTAGTGCATTTATTGCAACTGCATAATTGCTCGAGTTTGCCGCACATGCATCCGGCGCTTGAGAATTTAGTTCTCACTCGGCGTTTGGCTCAAACAGAATGTTTGCAGATTTTTAGAGCATTTCATTTTTTCTTTACCGTAGAATTTATACCGTCACGAATAAGTGCAGCGTGTGTTGTTTTAGTTGTGTCACAGCATAATTAAATAAAATAAAATAAAATGAATTGTTTACAAACACAAGTGTAGCGAAAAATTATGTCACCGTGTTACGAACGAAAGTAACAGTGGCACGCTTAGTTTGGCACATGCCAACACATGTGAATACCAGTGATGAAGACCGCACATGCCATATGTACATATGTACATGCGTGTATTTTGCTTGCCCCTTAAATGAGTGAAAATCGTCAAACGAATTTTCTCATAGTTTTGATTTTTTTTGGTTTTGTTTTTGTTTTCGATTTTTTTTTGTTTGTTTTTTTATTGAAGTTGCCGTGAAAACTATGAACTCAGCTAGATTTTTACAACTGCAGCAGTTTGCGTGAATACGCCCATGTGTGCATGCGTGTGCATGTGTTTGTGTATATCGCTGCGCTTTGCGGAAATCAACGACTTATCACCTTTTTAACGGCCGTAAAAGCCGTGCAGCAATTCGATTTCCACGCTGACAGTTGGTGGAAAACCAAAGAACGTATCGTGCGCCTTTTGTAACGGTAGCAAAATCTGAATTCTTATAAACTGCTCCTTCGTTGAACTTCCGGCGAAGTTTATGTGCAAACGTGTGTGTGAAAATGGACGAAGTCAATGAATATGGCGAGGACGTGGAAACTTTGTGCAACTATGTGTCTTTAAGAAAAGTGATACCATTTGATGTTAAATATTGGCGTTGCTCGGCTGGCAGTGGTCTAGGAGACAATTACATGTCCGTAGTTAAACGTATAGAAGTGAGCACGCATGAATTTGACGGCGGCGTGACGGAGCGTAAAGGTGATATAAATACTTTGGTTCTTTTTAATTGTAAAGACATGTCAAATATGTAGTTATTACCCAAACAGTGGTGAATTTTTAATGAAATTGTTGATTAGGACAACGTTCTTCATGATGATGCATGATTTTTAGTCAAGAAAGTTAAAATAAAAAAATAACTACCTGAAACTGTACCCAAACTGTAGCAGCTCCATTAAGTTGTTTAACATAATTGAGTCGTAATCAGCATTGTCTTCCGGAAAATTGTTCTACAGTGCTTCCCATTGCATATAATATAATAAGGCGGTACAAGGAAAGTTTAAAATTGTATTTATCATGATATCCTGGGAATTTGCTTGCATTTCAATATAGCGTCATAATGGGTAATATCCGAACTTAACCACGATCATCCCACATAGAATTGTTAATAACTTTGTAACAAAAATGTCGAAAGTATTACATTTAAAAAAGGTTAAAATAGAAGATACCTGCACTTTACAATAAAAAAATGTAATTTCAATGACGGTGTCGAAATAAAACTTCATACACTTCGTTCTCTGTGCGCCAACTCTAGGCAAACTTGGTGTAAATCGGACATATTCTCCAACAAATTTTCGTTGTTCACGCTTGTTATAATAACGAATTTTAAATTTATAGCTATGCAAAAATATTTATGTGCACCCCAATATAGCCCCCCTTATTTATATTTATACAGGGTATATTAAATTTGCCACGAAGTTCGTAACAAATGTCGGAGACCCCATAAAATATATACATATATGCAACATGCTAAGTTGATTATCCGTCTGTCCGTATATACGCGAACTAGTCTCTCAGCTTATAAGATATCAATATAAAATTTTACATACATTATTTTCTCTACAGAAAGCTGTTCATTTTCGGAACCCTCGATAACAGCCCATCATAGAATATACATATGTACAAGTATGTACATAGTTGCAAAACAAACAGATTGATCAAAATCATGTCATTATATGAAAATTTTTCTTTAACTTACAAGATATATATCTTCGCGAAATTTGCAAGGATAATTGTCCAAGGCTACGCTACAATCTCTTGTTCAGATCGAACCACTATAACATATTGCTATCATACAAATTTGGCAGGGATTATTATCCAGGATAACAGTACAATCTCCGAAATTTGTTAGGTCGCACAACTATAGCATATAGTTGCCATACAAACTGACCGATTAAAATCAAGTTCTTATGCATTTGTGAGTTTATAGTTTCGGTGCAACCGAAGTAAATGTTTTTCTTGTTATATTAATTTTTACTTGTGTAGAATGAAACATTCTTTGTAAAATAGTTTTATCTACATACATACATATGTAAGTGCATACATATGTATGTAAATTGTTTCTATACAACGTCAATATGCATTTTTCGCAATGACCTTGCGCAACGTCAATTCGTTTTGTCTGCGCTATCGCAAATGTCTCGCACACACATGTAACTAGAAACGAAAACATTAGAACTGCGCTCAAACGCCCCCACCAAAGAATCTGCTCAATCCATACAGAAAAATCTTCTCACTTTCAAAGCGCGCTCATCGCATCTCTTTCATAAATATACGAATACTCTCCAATTTGTTTTCTAATCTCGCTCACGAAGGTCATAGCAATTTTGTTTGTTTTATATATATGTACCATGCATACATACATATGTATGTAGTATGTTTGTATCAATTTAATAGAATTTATACACATTGTTCGTTTCACCGCTATTTTATTTTTATTTCTTGAGAATATGTAAACAAAAATCAGCTGTGCATCAGAGTGCACCTTGCTCTCATATGTAGTATACATATGGTTCAGGTAGGCAAATATTTTCGAACAATCGATTTTTGGTTTATTTAATAACAGATAATAATTTGAAACGGACAAAAAATTATTTTAAGTATTTTATGCCGAAGGCAAGTAAACGCTTCTGTTGAGAAATTGAAATTTGTGATGTTTCAGATATCAGCCACAAACCAAAACAATGTGCCTAAGCCTTCTTAAGTTAGGCATTTAACAATTTTATTTTCATGATTTGTTATTATTTATTTATGGTTAGTCGTTTCACATTACTTTAAATGTCTATTAAATACCAAAATTTTGTTTCAGGTTCACAGTATTTTAGTTTTATAGTTAAAAGACAAATTTTAAGTAAATCGCGCCGCCTTCTATTTCGTTGCGATGAAGCATTTTACAATGAAATAAATGCCTATACTCATGTGATACCTGCGCTAGAAAAATATTTCATCAACGGAGACACAGTATTTCCACAATGCTATTATGCCGGCACGGATAAGAAGGGCGAACTGATAGCGTTGGAGGATTTGAAGCGGCTCGGCTATCGCATGCCAAAT
Source organism: Bactrocera oleae (assembly GCF_042242935.1). NCBI lineage: Eukaryota > Metazoa > Arthropoda > Insecta > Diptera > Tephritidae > Bactrocera > Bactrocera oleae. Next base: position 48,794,984 of record NC_091540.1, on the reverse strand, counting down.
CGTTTGGTGCCGTTCGATCTTTATCATTGTGAAATAGTGATGAAGGCAAGATAAAAACACATGTAGAAATTTATATTAGTAAAACTACACAAACAGTTCTTCCACCTTCTTCTACAGGAACTCGCCAAGTTACATGCTACATCTATAGCGGCTAAACATTTGGACGATAGCAATTTTCGTGAGCGCTATAGCAAAGTTAACGAAATTGTGTATTGTGACGAGGCGGAAAGCTTTTATGGCAATTTACTCACGTCCTCAATAGAGGAATCATTGAAGAGTTTACGCGAATCCAACGTTGATGGCAGCCTTTCCGATTCAATTTATGTGATAGAGCAACTAAAAGCTGAATTGTATCAGAAAATTATGTATAGTATTAAAAATGCCAGCGATTGTGTTAGCGTAATGTGTCATGGTGATTTGTATGTCAACAACATAATGTTTAAAACCAACATGGAGGATGACAGCGCAAGCCAAGTACCGAAAGCGGTGAAATTCTTCGATCTACAGGTGAAACATTGAATTTGTCATCCAAAACTTATATGTATGTATATTTTTCAATTTTTTGTTTTCAGGCAATGCGTTACACATCGTTTATTTTCGATATTCTGCATTTTATGTTCACCAGCACAAAACGTGAACTTCGTGATGCGCATACGAATCGTTTGCTGGAAACCTACCGAGACGCTCTACATACGCGTTTGGAACAACTTTTAGTTTCAAATGAGCATTTAGCATCAGTACGAGAGACATTTTCATTAGAAAATATTACTAAAGAATTCACTGCACATGCTTTGTACGGCTTAGCTGTATCCATGTGGGTATTGCCTGCAGTTACATTTGATCCTAATAATATACCAAATTTAGATGCCATCAGTGAAGCGGTACCAAATGCCAACGAAATTAAAGTTACACAAAAATTAACCGAGGAGTATCATTCCAGAATAAAAGATCTGGCGTTAGAGTTTCATCAAAACGGCTACTTTGGTACTTGGTTAGGGAAATAGTTCAATGCACACATGCGTATACCTATATGCATTTAGTAAAATTTAGCAACAATTGTTTACTTTTAGTAGAACAAAGACATGTGATTAGCGTTAGACCTTGGTTCTGAAAGCTATTACCAAAATGACTAAAATACATATATATATATTTTTTTAAATATACTGTGTATATATAAAAACCAATGTTTTATTTCACAATTCACTTTAAAAAAGTTTATGGTTTAGTTGATTCCGAAAAAGAATCAACAAAAAATTAAATTTAAAAAAAAAAAAAACATTTATAAAAAAAAACAATTACCGGCACTCGAAATTAACTGTTCAATTAGCTTGTTTCAGGATGTACGAAATGCATCTCTCAATTATAAGTTTGTTCTGAACTTTTTTTCTGATTGCAATTCCACTAACTGCTTAGACAAGCATGCAATATTGCATTCATTTTGAAATTAACTAAATAGATGTTTAATGATTTTCGTAGCATTTTTAAATGTTGTTACCCTGCTGGCGCCTCATTTCCGTCCACCCCAACCCAAAAATCCTTTGACAAAACCGGAAATCGATGCGCCGGGCGACTGCAATTTATCATCCAGTGATGGTAGTTCAATATGACCAATCGCTAAATCAAAGAAGAGTGGCTTGCATGGTATTGCCTCCATTTCGGGTGTCATCTTGAACACATTTGGCGTTTTAGTGTGCAGAGACTGATCTTCCTTGTACTGCGACAAGCGCTCGTATAATGGCTTTGTCGATTTTTGAGACTTGGATGTGGAAACCGAATCGTCGGAAGTATCGTTTTCAAGCACACTGTATGCATGCGCAGAAAATTTACAACCATCAATAGTCGACACAAGTTTTTTCAAATCGTCGGTTAACTTGAATTCATCACTGACTTTACCGCTTAGTGCTTCATTTGCATATTTCGATGAACGTTCGTAAAGAGCAACCGCTTCTTTCCACTTTTTCATATCAATTAGAGTTAGTGCGATGTAATAACAACGGAATGCTTTAAAAGTGAGAGCCAAATTTTCCATTTCGTCTTTGTAAGCGGCATCGTCTTCCATCCCTTGAATTTGCAGCATTTCAGTGACGTTTTGCAAAATAATCTCGTATAAACGGGCAAGATCTTGTGCGCGTACACGCTTGCCTTCGCCGACAACTTTTGACTTTTGATTTGGGTCATCGAAGTTACATTTAGCCTAGGTACAAATTAAAACAAAAATTTAAGTTTTTTTTTTAAATTGCTGTTTTAACACTTACTTGCTCTACAAGACAGAGATTTCGTTGCAAAGTACGACTGTGTCTTATGTATGACAAATATGCTAATAAATATTGCACTCCAGTCACAGTCTGACCTGTAGTTAGCGAGCGCAACTTCGGATCTTGTTTGATTTCTTCTTTAACTGCTTGTATGGCATCTTTGCAATCCATCAAAATACGTTCAATCAATTCAATTTTTGAGTCTACTTTAGTAGTCTTTTCTAGCGACTTATCGACTTCTTGTATACTGAGCAAAAAGAGGCGAACTTTTTCGGGACGTACAGTAACCTTGCGATTGCGCCATTCGATGGTTTGTAGACCTTCGCTACTATCCATTTTGGTTTGACTAACTAATAGATCCAGATTTTCCAATAATCCCTGTGCACGCAATTCGAGCAAATCATCAATTTTATTAGTGCCACCACCACCTCCACCAATATTATAAGCACAATAACGAAGATTAGGCGTGAATTCGTTCACTTTAACACGATACAGTTCTTGTTCGTCCTCGGGCAGAGCCTTGGCAAGATTTTCATAAACTACTTGAGCTCGTTTCAAATGCTCTAAGGCAGAACCCCATAATTGCAATTCAAAGTGTAATGTACCGTGCATCCAAGCAACATAAGCTTCACATTCCAGCTTTGTGCGCGCATCAAATGCTTCAGACTTAAAGGAAATTTGTATATTAAAAAATGTTTCGATATTCAAGGCGTAAATAAAATAAACTTACATTGCAAATCTCTTGTAATTGTAAAGCATAGAAACATGCTCTACGGAGTTTATTTATCAAACGGAAACGTTTTCTTGGTTCCGTGTTGGCTTCTTGTTTTAGCTGCATTGCATACGACCATGCACGTTCCGCGCTTATTAATGGAATATGTATGAACCGTTCATCTGCTCGTTTTCCTGTCAGCTGAGCTAACGTCACATCTTTCCGTTTGAAGTGACGCTTGTCACCCTGAGGGTACTTCAAGGTTTTCCTCAGACGACGAATGCGACGAGTGCAATAAACACGGTAACGTTGATAGTCACCATGCCTCAAACCATGTTGTTGTTGAGCATCTTTCACCATATGTAGAACTACAATATGAAAAAATATATATTTTACACAACAAATAAGAGAAAGTCTAAGTAATGGCAAAAATTAAACTTCAGTTTGTATTTCTAGGTTAAGGGTAGTGTCTGAATGAACGCAGTTTTATCATCTTACTTTCGACAGTGAATATTTTGATGGGTTCCGGTGGCGGTGGAGCTTGCTCCGCTTCAGAGTTTTCCACATTTTCAGCTACAGAGGTTTCTTCCACCATTTTTAATTATAATAACAATTTTAAGACGTGTTAATTTTGATTCGAATGCTAAAAAACGAAATACAACTATGGACTGTAATGCGAAATGTCAAAACGTCATCGATTTTTGACAACACCTTAAATTATATGTTTCACATAACGAAGCTTTGTGTGGAATTGTCATTTTTTAAGTTATTACAAAAGATTTAAAGTTATTTCCATTAAATATTTTTAAATAATTAATACAATGAAATCTTCTTATCCATCAGGGCAGTTGGTAATCAACAGAATTTATGTAGTAATTTAAATTATATTAATAGATTGTATAATTTAAAATTACGGTACTATCGACAGAGAACGTATATACGTTCTCTGCTATCGATCAAAATATGAAGGTAACGCAGTTCTCTTTAATGACGTTTCCATTTTGACATTCCCTTTTGAAATTTCCTTGGCGAGGTGTTTAGTTCGCCGTATTTAGTAAATTTTTTAATCTTTAAGGTATTACAACTAAATATTCTATAAATTGTATTGCCTTAGTAATTAAGTTGAAAATCAAGGAATTTGTGTGTGCGTTATACGAGAAATTTGTGATTAATTTATATTAAACAAAATTGAGGTTATATTTTGGGTGCTTTGGTTGACCATGATAGTCTGTCTGTCTGTCTGTCTATTGCAAATGCAATGCCAACCAGGCTGACTTGTAAATACGCGTGTATGAATAGTTGGGGCGGGGAAGAGCACAAGTAGTGAGAGTAGATTGCTTCGTTGTCAATGTACATTAATACAAAAAGAAAACACGTTTTCACTTTAAAAATACGTATAATATTCGCATATTTCTCTCTTTATTAGCATGTCGCGTAGAAAAGACCACGAGGAGACAGATAAACAAACGCGTATTGCTATAGTTAGCGATGATAAATGCAAACCAAAGCGTTGTCGTCAGGAGTGCAAGAAATCATGTCCTGTAGTGCGTATGGGAAAGCTTTGCATTGAAGTCACGCCTACTTCCAAAATTGCATCTCTTTCAGAAGAACTTTGCATAGGTTGCGGTATTTGTGTTAAGGTAATATTATTTGTTACTAATTTTTGCAACACTTACTACAATTTTTATTTATTATAGAAATGCCCATTTGAGGCCATAACAATCATCAATATACCCAGCAATTTGGAGAAACATACAACTCATCGTTACGGCAAAAACTCCTTCAAACTCCACCGTCTCCCAATTCCACGACCTGGTGAAGTGTTAGGATTAGTTGGTCAAAACGGTATTGGCAAATCGACCGCTTTAAAGATACTCGCAGGCAAACAAAAACCTAATCTGGGAAGATATAGTGACCCACCAGACTGGACAGAAATTCTAGCATATTTTCGTGGTTCAGAATTGCAGAACTATTTCACAAAAATATTAGAGGATAATTTAAAAGCGTTGGTAAAGCCGCAGTATGTTGATCAGATACCTAAAGCGGTCCGTGGCTCTGTTGCGGAATTACTCGACAAAAAAGACGAGCGCCAAAATCAGCACGAAATCTGTGAAATGTTAGATTTGCTGCATATACGAGATCGTGATATAGCACAGTTATCGGGAGGAGAACTGCAACGCTTCGCTATTGCTATGGTGTGCATTCAGGATGGTGATATTTTCATGTTCGATGAACCATCGTCTTATTTGGATGTTAAACAACGTCTAAACGCCGCTTTAACAATCAGACATTTATTGCACCCAACAAAGTATAAAAATACACTTTTTAATGTTTTAAAACCTATATTAATGTAAAAACTTAATGCAGGTTCATTATTGTGGTGGAGCACGATTTGTCAGTCTTAGATTACCTCTCTGATTTCATTTGCTGTCTCTACGGCGTACCAGGTGTTTATGGCGTGGTTACTATGCCTTTCTCGGTACGTGAAGGCATCAACATTTTCCTGGACGGATTTGTGCCGACCGAGAATATGCGTTTCCGTACTGAATCGTTGACTTTTAAGGTAATGGGCTCTAATTTGTGGTTGAAATAAATAAATTTGAAAATAACATTTTAGGTATCTGAATCCGCTACCGAAGAGGAAATTAAACGTATGAACCACTATGTATATCCTGCCATGAAAAAGACATTGGGTAAATTTGAATTGACCGTGGAGCAAGGCCATTTCAGTGATTCGGAAATTCTTGTGCTATTGGGGGAAAACGGTACTGGCAAGACCACATTTATTAGAATGTTGGCCGGTAATTTACAACCAGATGAAGAGGTTGATTTGCCAGTTTTGAATATTTCTTACAAGCCACAGAAAATTTCACCAAAGTTCCAAAATTTGGTGCGTCATTTGTTGCACGACAAAATTCGTGACGCCTACGTGCATCCTCAATTTATTGCGGACGTTATGAAGCCTATGAAAATCGAGGAAATCATGGATCAAGAAGTACAGAATTTGTCTGGTGGTGAATTGCAACGCGTTGCTTTAGTTTTGTGTCTGGGAAAGCCAGCTGATGTGTATCTGATCGATGAACCGTCCGCTTATCTAGACTCTGAACAACGTTTAGTAGCGGCTAAAGTCATTAAGAGGTAGGCAAACTAATTATTTTCTATATTACGTTTGATTAATTTTTGTTGTATATTTTCATAGATTCATTCTACATGCGAAACGCACAGGCTTTGTTGTAGAGCACGATTTCATTATGGCTACTTACCTTGCGGATCGCGTTATTGTGCTCGAAGGTCAACCCTCAGTGAAAACTACTGCTTTCTCACCGCAATCTTTGCTAAATGGCATGAATAGATTCCTGGAACTCTTAGGTATTACTTTCCGCCGAGATCCCAACAACTTCAGGCCACGCATTAACAAAAACAACTCGGTTAAGGTACAAAAATTATTTTCATATACACCCGCACATATATACAAACATTGATATTATTTATATTTTTCACATGCAGGATACCGAACAAAAACGTTCCGGTCAATTCTTTTTCCTGGAGGATGATGCCGGCAATTAAACGGATATGCTATCCAATGGAAATACATTGCATTTGCACTCGGAACCGTATATTGTTTAGACATAAATGTTTTTATGCACTCAACAGTTTTGTAAGCTTTACAAAAAAAGGCGAAACAAAAAAACATAGCTCAACCCAACCAAATTTTGGTTTATATTAAGTGCGGATTTATATTTTTGTAATGTTTTTTTTGCTTGATACCAATTTTGTCTTGTAATGTTATCTATATTCTTCAAGCATTACAGAGTTTTATGTTACAAACTATTTTATACAATTTTTCAACAATACTAAAATCGGAAAATTTGTAATAGAAAAATAAATTGTTTACAAAAGCGAACTAAGAGCCGACAAGATGCATAAATGAAACTGTGTTGTTATTTTATAAAAGTTTTTTTTATTTTTAGAAATTTGCTTTAGAGTTCCATCACCTGTTGCATCTGATAAGAAGCTGCGTTCCACTTTTGCTCCTCATACTTCCTGTTATCTATTGATTTATACAAAAAAAAAAGCAGCGCATTAAATTGATTCGAAAACAAAAAATTTAGATGTTAAATTACATTAAAATTTTTATTGAGACTCCAGGACTAACTAAGTAGTATTTTTGTTTTCTTATAAAACATTTCGCGTAATAATAGACTTGAAAAAGCAAGCTTGTAATACTTTTGAAATAATATTCTATAGCATACTAATGCTTTCTCCGCTTTTTAATTTCATTTTCATATTTGAAGATATTTGCCGAAATTGGTAGTTTCCGTTACATATTAGGTAGAAGGCAAACATTTAAGATTATTGGTCCTACTCAAAGATCATGATCATAAAAAGTATGAAGTTTGATTTTTTTTTTATGATTGAAGCACAGTTGATTTATTACAATTGAAGTACAATAGTGATTCGATAAACCGAAACACTAAAGCATTTATATTTTTAACAAAATTTATATACGTTAGGGACTTATGGCACACGATAAAAGTAAAATTTAGTCACAGAAAGTTAATTTTTTAAATTTATTTTATTCTTTTTTTTTTCTAAAGAAATTATGTTATTTTATTTACTTTTATGGTATTACCCGTTCGCCTATCGAATTATTACCGCAACGGTATTTTGATTGTTTAAAAAATGCTTTCCGTTTATAGAAAATAGCACCTTTCTGATGACCACGATGTTAACTATAGTTTGGAAAAATATTAATATTATATTACGATTTTTATGTCTGCTACTCTCGAAGTTTTTGAATTATTTCAGTGCGTCTGTCTGTTTTTCACATTTTTAAATTGGCTTTTATTAAATTTATACGCATGTATGTAGATGTGTGTACATGCTAAACCATCATACTTATTGTTCTCTTGCAATCGTCCTCCAAAACGGAATTAAATTTTTGATTTTTATTTATTATTAGCTTAAGTATTAACTTATATCAAATTACAATAAAAATGCGCCAAAAATTGACTCAATTTACAGGTGTGCACACCACGGTGGCGCGGTGCAATGCCAGAAGACAATTCGAATTCATTACGTTCGTATATTTTTTTAGAGAGACACTTAGAGAGCGAAGTTAAAAATTTGAACTGCATATTGCAAAAATTAGTTTATCTTTCCTTATTTAGCATTGGAAATATTCACTTGCTCTATGTTAACTGGTGATGACCACGAGCGGTTGCGCTGATTAATCGGATATCATAAGATCTTCCATTTCATTGCTTAGATCTGAAGCTTGCTTGCGTAATCGTATTGCCTGTGAAAATAGATACGTAAAAATTTTTGAATTCTAAATGGGTACATTCGGAATGTAAGTGTAGTCTTACTTTCGCACGCAATTCCTTTTCCTGCGTGACCAGTTCTTGTATTTGTTGCATAGTTTTTGTATTATTTTTCTGTTCGATGGTCCAACGCAGATAGAGCTCTAGAATTTCGGGTAGTAAACAATTTATAAATATTAAGGAGTAACTTTGAAGTCAATCAAAATCATTACCGCTCCACAATTCCAATGAGATCGGTGCCACACTTGGCCAAATTACACTTGAATTTGGTTCGTACAATGGGTTTAGCATGTTTTTCAGCACATCCGGTCGGTTGAGGTAAGACCACAAACTAGTGGTGCGCGTATGTACGCCCAACTCATGACGTTCGCGTTCAGAATCACACAAAAATGTACCATATTGGGAGAAATAACTATGCTCATAAAGTAATATTAGCATTTGTAAGCTAAACTCGAAACTGCAGGGGAATTGTGTATATAGCTGGTAAATGCAATCCAGAAATAACACAAAGGAGGCACCAGAGTTTTTCGGCCGATTCTGTGCAGGCGTATAGCAGCCATAGCGATGGCGTGATGCAAAAGGATGACCGGCCTGTATCCATTCACGTTCTATCAAAGCTTGTATGCTAATTAAAAATGAAGCTTTAATAAGAAAAATTCCAGATAGTAGCATTGCCAGAATTGCAAGCATTACCCGCGCACTGTGCGGCAATCAGGATTAAGTATTATCTGCACCAATGACGTTATAATTAGTGTGGAGTCCAAACCTTTAGAGCCATGCACCAACACCGGACTTCCTTCTTGATCCAGACATTGCGCAACTACACAGGCAGCGTTTAGTGAATTCAGCACGAGACTTAACCAGCCGCTTGCTTCAAGGCGTGACAACCATTTGTCCGCGGAACATGAGATATCATTGCATGCTGTAATCAAGAAAATAATATCAAAAAGAGTGAGCAGCTTGGAAAATGTGTTAATACCTTCAATAAGTTTGGTGTAACTATCCAAAATTGCTGAAGGCGCCGACACATTGCCAATAGCTCGATTCACTTTCTTCCATTGTGAGTAATGTTGATCGGTTTCAGTGTTTGATTTACCCTTTCCCCAGGTGTCAACAATGAAACCCTTTTTACTGCGTCCCAGCACAACGTTCAGTATCGCTTCGTCAGCACGACAACGTTTAATACCTTGTATGGAGACGGGTTGCGAGCTGCGCATTAGCGTAGCCTATAAATACGAGGAAACACAAGCAAATAAAGCAATATTTATAATCGGTTAGCGGTTTGAAAATAGTAGATTATTCATTAAATCGTAAATGGCATATACACAATCTCAAAATAGCCTATAGCAACAGCGCGTATTTATATGAAAAGGCACAAACAATCAAACATAGGCGCACACATTTATAAAATTATTTATCTAAATGTAGTACACAACTGCATTCATAGAAATATGATGGAGATTAGTTAAATTAATTAAAATGTATTTATGTTCATAAGAAATGTTCTATAATTTGGCAACAAACATACAAATCATTACGTACATCGTGGAGATGACATACATTTTCTTCTTGTCTACTTTTTACAATAATCACGATAATTTATTTATCCACTCACCCCATTTTCATGCCGATAGCTGAGCACCGGAAATCGACCGCCATCTCTGAATGCAGCCGATTGCACAATTTGCTCGTCCGTAATAGATTTAGGCACAATAAGTGCAGTGCCATACGTTGGGCACACACTAAAATCCTTATTGACTGTCGTGATACGCCATTCGCAGCCACCAGCAGCGCCAGTTACCGCTCCACCGCCGACACTACAATTTTCATTACCATTTTGTAGATTGTAGGCAACACCGGAAATTAATTTTGTAAATTCTAGTTCGGGGCTATAACAAGCAAAAGACATATGAAAAGAGAATCATGAAATATACTCATGCTTTGTATTTACCGGAACATAGTGAATCCGTCCTCAAGTATGGTATACATTGGTCGATAGAAGAAAGGATATTCGAGTTCAGGATTGTGTAACGAACTGAGTGCTTCCAACGACGCTGCTACATTAAAATATTCTTTAGCATATTTAATCTCTAGTGAAATGATGCGTAAGTCCTTGCACTTCAGCGTTATGATGCCGCCCATCACCATGTTTTGCACCATACAAGGTTTTTTCTCCACACAGTCGATATTTTTGTGCAGCAACTGTGAATGAACAATAAGGAAAGTTGTATATTAGCAAACATACTTATACATATGTGTATATATAGACCGTACGTAAGAACGGGTGTATGTGATCAATGCTCAGTCAAATTTGTTGACATGGTAAATGCTAATTTTAAAGTAAACAGTACGCCTGACTGAACTAATTGAATATGTTATGTACAACCAAGGATTGGTGGTAAGAGACACAAAAAAAAAGGCACACTTCCAACATCTTTCCATGTCAGTGCTTCCTCAACGACTCTTGTTTGACTGCATATTCATATTGACCATTCACTTACCCATAACTCTTGGCTATTCTCCTGTCTAGCGCTCAACAGCAGATGATGACCGGTGATACAGAGCGTTCCTTCAACTGTTGCATGCAGATGGTCGTGTAAGAAGACTCCATCTAGCTTTGGCGTTTTTATGAGATCGGCAAACTCCATATTTATGTGATTGTCAAGTTTATGTTATTATGTTTTCCGGGTCACTGGCACTATATAACGTTGCACTTTGATTTGCAACTGTATACGTTGTGTGTGTATTGCAAATGCTATTATTTTCAGACACTGATTCAATTAACTTTTCACATTTCCATTATCACAGTAGAGCATGCGAAAATGGGGTATTACGGTGCAACGCAATGGCAGGCTCGATTGATAGAACGAATCTATCGCACCAATGAATTTGCCTTTGCCTTAGTTTTGTGTACAAGTTACTCATTTACTTTTAGTGGGGGCGGATGACACTCGTCCATACTTTGTTGATATTGTTTTTTTTTTTTATTTTTTATAGTTACTTTTCCGCTACTGTTGTTGTTAATATAATGTTTAAACAGTAATAGAGCTTAAGACACTTATCGTAATATAAATTTTTAAACAATTTCAAGCCATATTTAGCCCGATTTACAGAATACTTTTCAGAGAAAATATGATAAGAATCGACGGACGAACTGAATGCGTCTGGCAGTTTTATTTTGTTTTACCAAAAGCAAAAGTCAAAAGCATTTTCTTTGACAAAAGCTTGACGTTTGACGTTTACATTTAGATTTCAAAAGCTTACAGCTCAGCATATCACTGAACCAAATATAATGTAAAGTGCGTTACGTTTGAAATATTTTTATATACGTACGTAAACAATTTTCTTTAAAAAAATGAATTAAATCGACTATCGACTCAACCTTATACAATATAATAGAGTGATGTTACTCAGCAAACCACGACTACCTGTACTCCTATACCTTTAATGATTTACCGCGGAAACTAACACACCGTTTAAATCATAAGGCCTTTTCGTAAGAAAACGATGAACAATCAGAGGTACACGCGAATTTCAGTTAGAACCGTCAATTGATTGATTTGATAATCACTTATCAAAGTTTCAGTTTTACCACGTCCACAAAATGTCGTTAAAAAACTATAAAGTGCTATAACTTAGCAACAACTGAGGATCCCTGTAAAGAGGAACATCTGTATTTGAAAGGTCTTAAAAAGTAGGACTGGCCCACCCTTTATAGAATTTATATGTATATCTCTCTAACTACTAAAGGAAGAAGATGATGGGAGTTGGGAAAAAATTGGACAACGGGCAGTGCACCGCCTACTTCTAATTGGGAACCACACGAAATTTTCAACCTCTTGATATTACAGTTTGAAATCTACGCTTTCTGCCCATATAACACAATTTTAAATTCCATTTGGTCCTTGCGAAAAAAAATGCTCTTCCGCTATGACAACGCACCGCCGGTCCTTTACCGTCGCCACTGCCAAATCGCTCTAATTTTTATACTCTCGCAACCTGTTGCTACAGAGTATAATAGTTTTGTTCACCTAACGGTTGTTTGTATCACCTAAAACAAATCGAGTTAGATATAGGGTTATATATATATAAATGATCAGGATGAAGAGACGAGTTGAAATCCGGCTGACTGTCTGTCCGTCCGTACATCCGTCCGTCTGTCCGTCCGTCCGTCCGTGCAAGCTCTAACTTGAGTAAAAATTGAGATATCTTTATGAAACTTGGTAGACATGTTTCTTGGTACCGTGAGACGGTTGGTATTGCAGATGGGCGTAATCGGACCACTGCCACGCCCACAATACGCCATTAATCAAAAACAAATAACTTGCCATAACTAAGCTCCGCAATAAGATACAAGACTGTTATTTGGTACACAGGATCACATTAGGAAGGGGCATCTGCAGTTAAAACTTTTTTTTAAAAAGTGGGCGTGGTCCCGCCTCTAATAGGTTTAATGTGCAAATCTCCTAAACCGCTAATGCTATAATAACAAAATTCACTGGAACCAAATGTTTTTAGCACTTCTATTGACGGTGTGAAAATAGTTGAAATCGGGTGGCAACTCCGCCCACTCCCCATATAACGGTACTGTTAAAAACTACTAAAAGCGCGATAAATCAAGCACTAGACCATTAAATTTTATCTCTGAGATGGTATAAATTGGCTTTATAGAAACCGCGTTCAAAATTAGTCAGTGGGCGTGGCACAGCCCACTTTTAGGTGAAAACCCATATCTTGAGATCTGCTTAACCGATTTCAACCAAATTCGGTGCATAACGTTCTTTTCATGTTTCTATTTCATAGTGCGAAAATGGGTGAAATCGGACTACAACCACGCTTACTTCCCATGTAACACCATTTTCAATTCCATCTGATTCTTTCACTTTCCACTATGCAAATCAGGTAACAATGATTATATCGGGGTAAAACTTTGCGTGAATAATGCAATTAAAGTATGCCACCTTGCGGCCAAAAATTGTCTAAATCTAACCAAAACTGTTCAAACCCCTAAGTACTAAATATGTGGACCCCAGTGCCTATAGTTGACCTTCTACCGAAAATATCAGTCAATCCACAAAGAAATCTCAAACGAGTATACCATTTGACTTTGCGGGAGTATAAAATGTTCGGTTACATCCGAACTTAGCCCTTCCTTACTTGTTATTCTTCTTTTTGTATCTAAACTTGAACAAGTCACTCACCGTATAGAAATTTGAGTTCGATGAGTTAGAGTGTTGTCGCCATCACGGAGATCTGTAAAAAACTTATCTTTCGCTGGATCAAGTGTATTAAGTTAAAATCTTTTATCTATTCTAATAACGAGAAATGTAGTCTAATAAATCTATATATTTTATTTAATGAAAGTATAAACCATTTTTATCTGTTTTTGTTATTGAATAAAAATTTGATATTTGACATACTGACCTACGTGTTGGATTCGATAAATATCTAGCCTGACGGTGCGTTAGGTGGGGCAAACGGCTCACTCTAGAGTCTGAACAACATACGCAACCGTGATACCACTTCATAGTAGTGTTTGACGTTGTTTAAGCGCAATAAGGAGTTATTGCGTCGTTTCGGTATCGCCGACGTAAAATGAATCCACTAGTATACACCAGAGACAAGGGAACAGGCGGAGGGCCAAACGATATTAAAAATAACAGATTTTTTGCTTTAACATACCTTTATTAACAAGTCTCGCTTACTATTAGGCAGACTATATAATACATATATCGTTAAATCAATGGTAGGAATTCAATCGGGCTATAAGATAAGGTGATTTCGCGTTATCAATCAGCAAAATACTTGTTTGTTATAGAAGAATAGGAGAAAGTAGGAGTTGTGTACTCAATTTTTTTATTCATTATATTTTTATTACTATTGGAGGTTAAGGTAAGAATCAATAAGTATGAATCTATATCATATAGTTTTGGAACCGAATAACATGTTCTTGAACAAGTCATCAATTAATCTATTGAAACATCATTTTATGCTCACCGTTATACGAGTATATGGATACAAAGCCAATAGCAGAACATAAATCGGCAATCTCGTTAACCTATAGTATATATGTACGTGGAAACATAACGAAAGCAACAGAAATCATTATATTATTTGCGTATAACGGGGATTTAAATCGATATTTTTAGTATATTTAAAGTCAAAAACATTGATGAGATCTCAAATGACGTTCGGTTGGTAGTTTCAAACTTTTTAATAACACTCGTACAAAATATCACGGAGATCACTACTATTCAGCCATATACAGAGGGTCGAAAATAGTTTATTTTCACTGGGCTTCAGTTGATTATATATAATATATTATATTAACCCTAAAAACACAAAACTGTAACTTACCTCTGAACGTAATTTTTAAATTGTTTTGTAAATAAATAGTTCAGACACATTTCATGCATTTATTTTCGTCAATAAATCTAATCTCTTGCAGCTACTTTTAGAAATTTAGCTTGAATTTTGAATCGATTGTTTTGCAAATTTTCACTAATTTTTTGCTATGCATAATTTTTGTAAAGGGACGCTTACTTGTAAAAACTATAGTCCATGTAGACATTTTCTAATTTTCTATAACGATTACCACTCAGAAATTGCTTTGTAATATGTATTTACGTCCTACGAAATGTTTAGAGTATTTTTTTTTACAGTTTTTTTTTTACAAAATGCAATCACAATGAGTCGATGACTAAAGAATTTGGAAGAGCAGCTAATTTTTGTTTTTAAATTAATTAAATTGAAATTTGGAAAAATATCTAATTTTTTAAAATTATATATTGTGTATATAGTGTAAGACCTGATAGTGTAAACCAAATGCACAAAAATTGCCTTAGTAGTGATTAATGTTGCAAATAAAACAAAATGTGTTTTCGTTCTTACTAGTCATAAATGCCAAGTTGGAAGTTTCTTTAATAAAAAAATTTTGTACCGCTTACAAACTTAAACATATTTTAAATTAATACAAAACGTTTTTTCAATAATATAATAATAATAATAATAATGGTTATTTAATTATAATCATAATTGTAATAGTAAAAAGCAAAACTTGCTAATTCGGTAATAATTTACAAGAACTGAAAGTAATTAGACAAAAATTAACTAATTCAAAAATTTAAATAATAAAGGAATAACTTAATGCAAAAGTTGATTATGAAACGAACAAATGATTAATCGAGAAATGCTTAAGTATTCATGTAAATACAATTATATGTTAAAAACGCTAAATTATGGCGCCCTTTCTATACAGTAATTATGTAGTATTTCGTATGCATGTATGTGTTTGTGTGTATGTAATCGTTGTCAATGTTATTAATAAATGCGACATTGATGTTTTATTTTGTAGGTTTGGGTATTGCATTAATGTATATACAATCTTAAAAATAATTATGCGAAATTAAAATTTACAATTAAATAAAATTAAATTAAATATTCATTTATGTTACTCTTTAAATATGTAAGTTTGAATTCAACGAAAACGGTAGTATGTAGCATGAATGGAATGCTTTTGTTCAAATGAAAACGGTAAAAGCACAAACAAAATTCGATGTACGGAAAAATGAAATGATTACAAACGCGAAGACACAAATGGGAAGACTGTGTTTTTCAAAGGATCTTAAAAAAGTAAAGGAAACATACTAGAAGCCATGTATTATTTTTCATTGAAAGTACAACGAACAGCAACAAGTAAACTGTAGTTTTAAATTTAAATTCAAGTAAGCGCAAATTTATTAAGTTACATAAAGTGTTGCATTGTTTTTCGGTGAACATATGTATGTATGTAAATGAAATGAGATTATTGATTTTAGGTTTGTATGTTTGTATGTTTGGATGTATGATTTATTATTACAAATTCAGTGCGAGAGGAAATTATTTGTTTGCTATAATATTTGTTTAATGACACGCGGGACTGTTCATTTTTTATTTTGTTAGTAAAGGAAAAATTTATTTATTTTCCAATGTGCTTTAGAATATTATTCAACTATTGCATTTCCTTGTTTTAATTTTACAATAAATAAAATGCTGAGGAGCAAGTACAATAGTGTGCGATAAAGTTGTAGAAACCTGTTGCTATTCCACATACGGATTACTTTCTGCAAATAAGCATTCACATTTTTTTGTTTTTTTTTCTTTCTTTTTTTTAATGTTCATTGACTCTTGTAACCTTTCAGTCTTTAAGTATATAACTAAATGCCTCTGAATAAAATATATTTTCAATATAATGGAAACGTTTATGTTAGCCAATAACAATTTATGATATTAACATATACTGTAGATTTTTTTATAATTTAAACAAGTAACATTAAGTAATGAAGTTGGCAATAATTTAGAAACGCTAGAAATTAATAACAAATATCTTTAATAATTATGTTACAATTAATTTACAAGACATTCTTAAGAATTCAAGTTATATAGTATAATTAAGTTGTATACAAACTCTTTCAACATATATCTTTCGTTTTTTTTTAAATAAATTTAGATAGGTAAAGCTTATTTGCAGAATATTATGCGTTGAGATGTTTCAGTGTTTAGATCTGTTCCTGCTTAAACTTCATTAAGTTAGTTTATAATTAATTAATTCTGCTCTGCTATACAATTTCCCTACACGAATGCATAAAATACTTGTATAATTTCAATTATTACTAGTTGCATAACAGTTATCGCTTTCTCCTAGTTCAACAGTTATTATACAAAAGCTTTTATCAGAACAAATTTCATTTTTTTTCAGCTTGGAGCATTGCATATAATGCAGTAAATTGGAGTTAATTTTTTATCTGTTTCAACTATGCACTACTGACCTCTGTGAATTGAGGTGCCCAGTGTATGTTAAGTCAGAGGTTTTAATTTAAGTTTATAAATAAATCGTGTTACATGCTACGTACTCGTATAAGTATAATATATATGTAAATATATATTTATATCTATATATAAGTATATCTACAAACACACTACAAAGCGTTTAATTTAGAACTAACGCTTGCAGTTGCACACTCTTGCCTAATGTCACTTAAAATTTGTATACAATTATATAATAATAAGTAGGTATATATTTATATAATAGCGTTGTATAAAATAAATAGTCTCACACGTATATACGCATGCGTATACGGATGCGATTATTTTAGTATATTAATAATAATCCGTACAAATAAGTATTTGTTAAATAGATTTACGCAATAATGTATATATATATTATATAATAAAAAATATTTAGAACATAATTTTTTATACAGAATTTGAACTTTTGCTTGTAGTATTGGTTGCTTGGTATTTATGTTACATTTCTGGAAAGTGAGTAAGTTATACGTTATAACTTTTAACAGCACACCGTTGGGGGCTTCTGTCCAAATCAGCACTATAACGATTATCAGACGCATTACTAATTGAGTTTCATAGGTAAAAAAAAACGTAAAGAAATGAGCGTCATGCCCACTTATAGCTGCCATTTTACATAAATTTGTTTGGTAAGTAAGTACCTATTGCTTTTCAAGTGTTTAGGTACATAACGTCCCAAGCGAAGCGCTTCTTATCTATCTTCTACTACACATAGGTATATTACAACTACATACTCCTATTTTCTAACACTGAAAAGTCGGTTCAACGCGCCACAATTTTCATTGCATCAGCTATTTTAGCTGGTACGGATATGCGCGCACATGTTGCATTTGTGGTAAAACTTGCGGTTGCAGCTGTTGTTGTTGTTGTGTGTGCAATACGACTTGTTGTTGGTGCTGCTGGTGTTGTTGCTGATGCTGTTGATGTTGCTGCAAATTGAAGTGACCGGCCGCATGCATCATATGCAAATAGTTGTCATCACCAATCGGCGCCTGGCGACTGCCATACTTCAGTTCACGCGCTATGCCAGCTTTGTAGTTGCGATGATCGCGATCGATGGCGTATGCTACTTTGCGCAGTTGTTCGATTGTATTTTGAAATTCCGCATAAGCGGCTGGCGATTGTTGTTGCAACGCCAAAGCGGTGGGCCCTAGTGGATTGTGGCCCTGCTGCAAATGATGAAAGGCAATGGGATCAAGCGGTGCCACCAGTTGTGTCATATGCGACATAATTAACGTGTGTATGCGTTGTAGATCAAGCGCAGGATCGAGTGAGGTGACAAGATCCATTTGAAAGTAATTGATCGCTTCAGCGGAGACAGTGCGACAGCCGGGTGCGTTCTCGTCCGAACGCGAACAACAACTGTATATGCCGTTCACAAAGGCGGACGGATGAAAATACTGCATGCGGATGGAATTGGTAAGGCAAATCTTGTGCAACAAATCGACCCATTCGCGCTCTTCCACACAATTCGTTGCCTGTATAATAAGCGAACGCTCTTTACGGATGATCTGCAAGAAAAAATTTTAATTAATTATTTGAGGTTAATAAAACTTTATAGTAATTGAATTTTGATAAATACAAATTATTTAAGTTTAAAAAAAATTATGGTAATTAAATGATTTAGAGAAATAAAAAGAAAAATTCCACATTTCAACATTGTTTGTACACATTGTTTTAAAGTTCCAGCTATCCATAAGAAAAAATAGTGAAAAATTTGTAAGCGCCTTACACAAACAAAAGTATATTATAATAATACACAAATGTATGTATGTATGTAATGACTTAGGATGTTGGGACATCAATAGTTAATTATTTTACAACTAGGTGTAGCAACAATTTGAACAAAAGCTAATAAAGTGCACACAAATTGTTGTGAACCGGCGCACTGGGACAAGCATGCGCCAAGATAAAACGATTAATTTCTGTAGTGCAATAATTGACACGTTGCAAAAGTATGAGCATTTACATGAATACGCTATGTTTCGAGCCGTGAATAGGACAGAAATTATTGCAGAATTATAATATAGTGTTTTTTTTCAGATTAATCCAATTCTATCAATTTATAGTATTACTATACTACATTTGGTATATTTAAAAAAATGTACCTTTATTTCTAACAGTATTAAAAAAGGCTTAAATCGTAAGTGAATTTGAAACTATATTTTTAGGCTGCAATAAGGATACGTACAAAAATATACACTAAATTGTTCAACGGAAGTTTTTTGTACTAGGGAAAGTGTTAATGGCGCGGAAGCCTGCAAGTGGCAAGTATAGAAACACATACTAAACATATGGGAACTGATGAATAACACACGAGATGGCATATAAATATCGTATTCTCTAGCTAACTTGAGCGTACTGTTATTATATTTTTTACAACTTCTCTACAATAGCTGCAAAAACACTATTGAAATTGTTTCGTGTGAAACGCGATGCTCATTATGTTGCGCTTTTTTATTGTTGCAATAACTATTGCAAAAACAATTAGACTTGGTACACTTAGAGATGAATATAAATGCAGCGTACATATAGGGTCTACCAACAAGAACCACGTGATGTTCAAATGAAATAAAACACTCAAATTTGGTCAAAATGGGTTCGGTTTTTTTTTTGTTATGCAGATCATTTTATGCCATTTATGATTTGAACACAATCATGACGCCATTTGTATATCTCCACCCGTTTATGCCAATTTTCAATGTCCCGCTGCAGCATTTAAGCTATAGAGCGCTGAGTGTTGTCTTCGAGCTCCTCAAGCGTTGCTGGCTGATTGCCGTCAGCTTTTGATATAACATACCCCCAGAGAAAGTAATCTAGAGGCATTAAATCGCATGATCTTGGCGGTCATTTGACTGGGCCATTTCCCGGAATGAATGAGTCGCAGCGCTTTGCCCGCAATATGTCCATGTGTCCATGAGGCGGTACAACAATCTTGTTGGAAATAGAGATTGTCCGGGTCGTTTTTATCAAATTCCGGGGAAAAAAGTCGGTTAACGTCGTATTATAACGTTCGTTATTGATGGTAACGGCATTTCCAGCCTCATTTTGAAAGAAAGAAGGCTTGATACCAGGCATACCATGCAAATGCGTTTCCTGAACCACAAGAGGATATGACCCCAAAATGAAACGTGACATGATAAAATGGCAAACGTTACTGAACACAATGACAAAATTTGACACAAACCCGTAAACAAACATGGCCGTCACGAGCTGTCAAAATTAGATCATCCCTATTTGTAGACGCTGTATATTTAAATGTATATTTTACACACTACTGGTTAACACAATAATACAATGTGCAACATAATTCGCCATCAAAACAAACGCCCGATGCCAAGCGATGATTTCACTATGAATATGGTGTCTTCAATGCGCCGGCGAAGTCTTCAGGTCTAGTGTGTTGCAGAAGCCGAAGTTAACGTAAATAACATTTATGTGTATATAGTTTATTATGTTTATAAATGTAAGCTTTTTTAGGTGTATATATATGTGTGTGTGTGTTGAAGTGGTGAGCTACTTTACTGTGGGCGTTGGAATTATGTTAATATATATATTTCTCTTATAGGTACTTTATATTGATGCCCATGAATGAAGATATGTATGTTCGTACCAATACCTATACTATCTAGGTATGTGTAAATGGCACAGATATTATGTTCGCTTGCCACACCAGAAAGATAACAAATGTCTGGGAAACACGCGAAACAATGTACATTTTTAATTATAGCAAAGAATTTATGTAAATCTTCATTTCAGTCGAAGAAAAGTAAAAACTTGCTAAATGAATGGATGGGGCGGCATTGTTCGAGCGTTAAAAATAGGTGAAATCGTGGGTAATCAAAGAAAATGCGAGTTTACGCAAACAATTTTGCGTGTAAATTTATTTTTAACATTACGTGCACGCATTGCTGCATAATTGTACATTTTCATAGGGTTATAAATATACAGAAAGTGTAAAGCGTATTATAAACCTTAGAAAGGCAAAAGGGAAATTTTGATTTCCGCGCATTTAAGATTTCTCAAAAGCAATTGTATTGTGCACGGTGAGAATTACTTGTACACTGTTGCTATTCAAATGCAAATATCGATGAAAATATTTGCTGTGTGGGTTTTCATTTATTACCACTCTTTGCCGGCATATCTATGCAAATATGCGCAGTTTTATATTTTATATATATTTGTGGTCACACCCATTAAGTTCCACAAGCTAAACGTTGCCGCATATTTTTTAATTATTTAATACATACCGTAATACAAAATGCCAATTAACAGAAAATAGGCAATACCGCCTATGATCGTCTGGCTAATTGTAAAAGAAGTCAACCGCCAATGTTGGGCCAAACAATACAACTTAACTGGCATATGTATGTAAGAGTGTCGATATGGCGCCCACAATTGAGCGCAAAATTGAACACCGAAGTGGTTTTGCACAAGACACTTTCAAGTGTGATTTGGAATTTGCGAAATGCAATAAGTTAGCGTTGACAATACTACTAACTGCCAAACATCAAAGCCTAACAGCAATGGCGTTGTGACATTGTGAACTATAAATGGCTTTGCAATTACGCGTAATTACAGCATAGCAAATATGTCCACATATGTATGTATATGACATCAATAATATGTGGGCATTATGTGTATTCGGTGTATTTAAAATCGGCTTGTTATATGCTCACTGTCATTTTAGTGGTGCTTATTAATTTATTGTGCTTTTTGTTTTTATAATACATAGATACTAATGTATGTTTGTTAATACATCTAAATGTACATGCATGTACTTATTTAGTGTGTTACTCACCTTAAAACAGTTTTGCATTTTAAAACTTTTCTCATTCAGCTGCTCGACGCGCTCAATCTCCGACAATGGTATATCACAGATGGGTTGTTTGCCCTTTGATTTGGCATAGCTGAGGGTTTTTGTGGTTAGACGAAAGTAACGCTGTTTGAAACGCCTACGACCGAATCGTTTACGGCCCTGTGGATATTTCGTCATCATCCTGCATGTGCAAAAGTGTACGTGAACATAATGTTAGTTATAGAATTTGCATTTAGGTTGCTTATATACAATATGTGCGGTGTATTAGATAGAGAAACTGAGAGTATAAATCGCAAAAAAAGAAAACTTTAAATAAAGAAATTAAAGTAGAAAATAATAAAAACGCCTAGCAAACGTGATACATTCAAATAAAAAAAAAAATTATTTCAAATTATTAAAAAATTTCGTTGTCCATATTCGAAAAAAAGGTAAAGTACGTGTTTTAACATGCATAACTGTTGTCACTAAATAGAAATTGGAAATTTACCAACAAGAAAAAACGTTTACTTCGGCTGCACCGAAGCTATAATAGCCTTCACAGGTGCATTCCATATAGCATAAAAGCGTATAGAAAGATCCTTGTAGAGAATTTGATCTTACAATTTGTATGACTTTAATACATTATAAATAAATATTACTTTACTTTGTCACAATTGATTATTTTTATGGAGGTATTTATTGCAAAACTAAAATGTTAATATAAATTTTAGAAAAACGAAATAAAATTGCTCATAGTATACAGAGTTCAAAAAAATGTTGAAAATAAAAACTTTGGACCAACTCTAATGATTCGTGCTAAAATCTTGAATAATCCTTACCCATCGCTATGTTAGTAAATTTGTTAGTTACGTTGGAAATACATTTCAGATGAATTTATGGTAGATGTTAGCAATGATTTTGCGTTGGTTACGTTGAAATGATGGTGGTTGTGCAAATGTGTTTATATTTTTCCGAAGATAAAAGAACAAAGCGAAACCGTATATATGTATATATTAGAGAATGCCAGCAATAGACCAAAAGCTTTAATTTAATATATTGTTTTTCAAAAATTACAAAACTTACCCCTCTTTAAGTAATACTGGTTCGAGTGTACCATCTGCAGGGCACACAACTGGCAACAATATATTGGCTGAATCTCCTTGCAGTCGACAATCCTCGCCTGGCGTGGAAATCACCTCCAAGAAGTGTTTAACTGCCGTCACATGCTTCTCTGTGTAGAACCGCTTATATAGCTGACCCGTATATTCTTCTTTGTTTGGCTGCTGTGAAGAACGTGAGCTCACCAAATTCCCAAGTGATTGTATGGTTTTCGAAATTAGTGTTAACGTACGATTCGTTTGGTGATCCTATAAGCAATAGAGATAAAATTATAATATTCTTATAAATAAAAGGCTAAATGTCAATAGGTAAGTACTCACAAGTGGTTCTGACGTTAAATCGAACAACTTTGGACCAAGTATGGCTGGTGCGAAGAAACGTAAAAATATGAAACCGGATACCACTGAATATCGCACTTCATGATTCCGTGGGAAATGTCGTCCAGCACATTCGCGCAGATCGTGAAATATCTGACAGAGCACCTTCGGACAGCGCTCCGCACTTTTCGTAATTGCATCGAATACACGTTCCACATAAACTTGCAGATGATTTAAATTTGTATCGACTGCTGAACGATCCTTAACTTTGGATGGATCTATTTCGCAGGGTTTCTTTTCCGCCAGTATTTGCGCGAGTACCGGACGCAGCGTCTGATGTAGATAAGGCAGGCCAGATAGTCGCATAGCTTCGTCCATCATTTTTGAAACAAGCGTATTACCGCGAAAAATCGTTGTAGGATCAGTAAGATTTGAAATTTCATAGTCGGCCAAAGCTTTGATAATCGATGCAATACGACCAGTGTGTGTGAATAGCCGTACCAATGGTTGCGCCATATCCGTCTTACACGACACTAGTTCACCTAGTATAGAGACGGCGGACACAGTGATAGGTCGTTGGTCGACCGACTCCAACAGCAGATTCATTAAGTCATCATAGGTCGCCAGCGGGAAGACATGATCAGCGGTATAAAGTAATTTGAGGCGTAACGTACCGATCGTGCTGTCGCAACTGAGTCGTGTACCAGGTGGGGTAGCGCATGAACGCGGTGTGGACGATAACGAACGATTCGTTGCACTGGCTGAGCGTGGTTGTAAAAAATACCACGCAGATTGTTGGGCGACGATTTGTTGTTGTTGACTTGAAATGGGTATTTTCACTTCACCGAGGAACACTTTATCGGCCATGCCCGCGGAATTATGCCACAAAGCAACGGAAATCTCACAGAGATCAGCACCGCCGAGCGGATAAATTGTATAACCCTTATTGGAGTTCGTTGTACTGGCATCATGATGTGAGGAAATCGACTTTGCTGTCGAGTTATCAGCATCGATACAGAGATCAAAGTACACCGTCTCATCGAATTCCGGATTAACGGTTTTCTCACGCACTTTTGTGCGTCTCGTCACTTGTCGTTTGTTCGTGTAAGTCGCTGTAAATATAACATACGGATCACAAGTGCCATTCTTTTTAGCTAAATCAACACATTCCAAACAACGGACCGCAACACGTGCATGCCGTATTGCCATCACATTCTTCCAATTCGTACTGTGTTCGTTATGTGTGCCGAAAAGACCACGCGATTTCAGGGAACCACGTTGTATATTACTCAGTTCACTATTCTCTTTGTAATCATTCTGATGCGCTTGATGCTGATGATGATGGTGGCTAATATCCTCGATAATGTCACTGCGATCATATTCGCTGGGTCGTATTAGGTTTATACGTTGCTCATGTACTGGCGGTTGCACCTCTTCATATTGCACCTCAATGTGAGCCATACCCTGCACCTCGGAATCCGAATCGACCGGCCGCAATGCAAACCAATTATCCTTGTGGTTGTACATATGCAGTTCTTCGCGTTTAATCGCTATCTTGCCAATTGGTTTGTCTTGTTTCATGTGTCGATCACGATCCCAAACATATATGGAGAGATAGCGGAACCGTCGTGGTATTTTGAACTGATACTCCTCGCCAAAAAATGGCGCCAATGTGCGTTCGATGGTAGGCGTGCGACAGATTTCTTCCTGATCAAGTGCGATTGTGCAGTATACATCGCGTACGCCTTGTGTGCTGCAACTGGTGTTCGCCGCATTGCGACTGCTCAGGTTCTTAGCTTCCCCTGTAAGGAGTAAATATATATATTATTT
Source organism: Bactrocera oleae (assembly GCF_042242935.1). Taxonomy (NCBI): domain Eukaryota; kingdom Metazoa; phylum Arthropoda; class Insecta; order Diptera; family Tephritidae; genus Bactrocera; species Bactrocera oleae. The sequence goes on along the minus strand of NC_091540.1, from coordinate 48,769,785 downwards.
AGTATTCGTTATTCTACAAGAGAAATCGGGTATAGTTTAAAAAAAAAAGTGCAAATCGATTGTTGTTCTCCCAACCTTTCGACTTCAATCGCAACAAAAAGTGTAGAGGCTCTATTTATCATTCAAAGTGAGTGCAAGTTCTTAAATACAATTTAAGGAATAGTTAAAAACAAATGAATTTGTATATTTCTCTTAAAAAAATTGATAAAGCAACCAGTTTTTTAGAAGATTCAATATAAATACATACATGGTAATAGCTAATACATACATATGTATACATATGAATAGATAATTTTTTTTTGTTTAAATTATGCACGTCACATGTGAGCTTTTCTTTTTAACACAGCGATTTCGAATAATTTTCTAACAAAAATCACATAAACATTCATCTGCTATCCGCTCGCCCCACGCGTTCTTCATTTAACGCATATAGAGTAGCGTATATACTAGAATCTAGCCACTTACTCACACCCGTCAGGCCATGTCATCAATGGCTAATGAAATCGAATTCCACCACGCCTTGCGACCTTGACGTGCCTGCCTGCCTGCTAGCCGTATAACTCATTAAATGTATACTAAATATTAAACACGAACCTGTAGAGAAATCAATGAATGAAAATGGTAGTGGTATGCCCAACTTTTTGGCCAAGTGCCCAAAACTAGTGATGGCGGCAAACGCGCAAGCTATTGCCGCGCCAACCCTCAAAGGCTATACGTAAGCAAATTATAGTAGATACATATCGGGTACGCATAAAATTATGATATACTATATGTATGTATACAATATGTTTGTATGCATGCCTGTATAATTTATGAAATATCAATGTGACAAGGCAACCGAATGTAGCAAAAAAAATAAAACCTACTGAAAGAAAAACATATGAAAATGCCGCAAGCAGAGGAAGCGAAAACGTGACTTCCTGCCATTCATGGCGTTGACGACGGAGATGCCGGCATTGGCATATCACACGCATATAAAGGCATTGTGCCGATGTTGTTTCAGCGGAAAGTCAAAGTCATTCAACGGACGAAAAGGCATAAAGGGAATGAGTACAACCGCAGCGTATAAGAATTTGCGAAATACTACATACATACATACTACAAACTGAATGTCGTAGTAAAGGTCGGAGAACATCCGAGCTGTGGTACAAAAGAATATGGTATATACCCAGTATGGAACTATAAACAGGCATATTTATTATACTTCTACATATGTGCATATGTGTGGCTGGTTTAGCAGCGCGTGGCGTTCAACGTAATACCTAGCTTCTCCTCCTTAGCGGAAGTGTCATTAATTTTACGACGGAGACGACGCAGTGAAAGGGAACCAAAAAACTTCTGCTGATTGCTAGTTTTTATTTTGTATTTCAGAAATTTTCTTTGAATGATCACACCATGGCATTCAGCACTTCCTTCCATTAATACTTACATATGTATGTGTTTATGGAATTTGATTTTTTATAAAACATATTTTATTCTAAAATACTAGAGTATAAGGTATTTTTAAAATAATGTTAAAAAATAAATAAATTTCCACTTTTCAAACGGCTCTTCATTTACAACATCAAAATTTGCAAAACAGACAGTTTGGCAAACGCTGCCAAAAAGACTCATTGATAAGAATAAGCAGTATGCATGAATGAAGTGAACTTCACCCATTGAATGAAGGTATACACATACATACGTACATTCGTAGGTGTTGTGTTGACAGAGGCAATTATTTTATTTTGACGTGACATTCTACTCGCGCAAAAAGTACTAAGAGTGTAGGGAGAATTGAGAGCCCGTGTCGCCCGCCATTCAAGAAAATTGCCAGAATATCAACAAGAGCTATTACGAAAACAGTCAATAAGCGCAATCGTAGCAGTATATAGTAGACATATTTATGTATGTAAAGTATATATATATATATATACTTATGTAGGTTTGCATGTGTATATACAAATATGTATATATGGGACGAGCGAATATGATATCGAATCGTCTAAAGCACCGTAAAGCCGGGCAGTAGATAAGAAAAACAAAAACTACAACAACCACTTCTAGGAGAGTGAATGAAAAAATAGCAAGTTAGCGGAAATGAAGTACAAATAGCAAAACAACAAATGAATGAACTGCCAATTCAAGGGAAACGAGCAAAATAAAATGGAAAAGATGTGCTAAGTAATCTTATCATTTAGAATGCGATTAGTGAATGCCACCAAAGGAATGTTGTGTGCATACATTGCTACAAACTTACATATATACATACATATAGAAATACTATACTTAGATGTAAGACTAAAAATATATGTACTGACGGAAAATATACAGTTACTGACAATAACATAAAATCAAATAGATGGTTCCGAAATAATTAAAAATCTTTAATTATTTGTCCGATAGAAAAGTTGGATCCCATTAAACCACGAAATAAGGAGGAATTGTAAGAAAACGCCCAAGAAGTGTGGTATTCAATACGGAATAAGGTCGGAATCTATGCCAAAAAGTTGCGTTGCCGTACTCGTAAATAAAAGTTTTGCAACAATATCTAACTAATATGCATTTTTAAGTATAATGGTCGACAACTCACGAGTTATGATTCAATGATTCTAAACTTAAATTTAAATTAATTTATTTTTGCTTTTAAAATGTTTAAAAAAATTTTTTTATTGTTTTCTCCCAAGAACTGTGGTAAAACTTTTTTTTTTTTTGAAAATAATTCTATTTTATTGTCCGTAACTGTATGTACACATATATATTAAAGCAAAGCAGAATTGTTGCCTCAGCTGTTTTCTCAACGCGCAATCGGATTGGAAAGTGTAATAAAAGGCGCGTATGATAAGTGGATAGAGCAAGCAATTCACTGACTTTAATAAATTTATAACGTTTTATAATATTTTGCAAATCATTGAATCGTATATCTAATCACCGAATCCGTTTATTTTAAGTGTCTGTTTCCGAGCGGAAGTAACGCACTGAAACCAATCAACAAACACTCATTTCAATCAGCACAAATACAAGGTCTTAGATTGCTTTCAGCCCCTTATAAAATGTGTCAATAAAATGAAATGGAAATACTATATACCTTTTTTCTTAATATTTATACCCTAACCGGGTTATATTAAGTTTGTAACATCTAGAGGAAAACGTCGAAGACCCTTAAAAGTATATTTATAAATGATTAGCGTGACAATCTGAGTCGATTAAGCCGTGTCGGTCTGTCTATATATACACGAACTAGTCTCTAAGTTAGGCTATCGATCTGAGATTTCGCCAATATTATATCACTATAGCGGTAAACTTTTTTATTTGACAAGATATCTTCACGAAACTGTCCGATCGAAATCAAGTTCTTGTATGGAAAGCTTTTTTATTTAAAAAATTATCTTCACAAATTTGGCATAGATTATTATCCAAGGCATCGCTACAAATATACCATACATTATGTATATTGGTAATGTACACATATGCTTGTACATATATTATACACACATTAATACAATGACACAATTTAGCTTAATGAAATCCAATGACGTTTTAACTACAAAATGACTAAGCGAAATTGTGTTATCAAAGAGGAAATTGTTCAAATTAAAAACTTTATAAAAGATAGAAAAATACGAATAAGCAACAACGAACAAAATCATTGATTGATTGAAAGGATGTTGGAAAGACACATTATCTTGCGGTGGCACTTTATCACGGATTATGCAATTTTTAAACAATTTGTATAATGAATAAAAAAAATGTAATAAAATCTCCCTCTTAGCACTAGCATTATGAGGAAAATAATCGAAGTAAGTTTCTGAGCAAGGACTGAATAAACCAAATATAAATTTAAATTCTAAACGTATTATGTATGTATGTATGTATTTATTATTTTTCATTACCGGTCCGTAAAAAACGGATACACGCTCAATAACAATTCCGACAAAGGAGTGCACACACCCATGTCTCGGTTAATGATATATAATATGAATAAAAATCAAAGCTTACAAATGCCGCTTTTCTAGCGAAATATCGCTAAACGAATGCTGAATCAATAATTTTGTATTTGCAAATTTGCATTTTTCTTTTAAATTTTCATTAACATTGGGTACACATCACATATGTATATGTTGTATGTATGCATGTATTTATGTACAATATGTTAGCATATGCATTGTGTATAAAAAAACTTACAAAGCAGAGAAACAAAAGTAAATATTAGTTATACGGAAAGTGAAATAGAAATATGAATAATAGTTATATTTACTTATGAACTGCGCAAACGGTAGCGAATCCCCGGTAGCGCACGGTACATGCATATGTATGTAGAAATGTAAATAATTATTTGCGTTTAAAATCCTCGTATCATTTTATTTGGTGGCAGGTACGAAAAGTGTGTGCGCGTAAAAATAAATAATTGCACAGCGAACCGCCTCAAAGATACATATACTTGTATACACGTATGTTAATGTTCGATAATATTCATAAATCGTTTCATTAATTATACGCAAAGTGATTCATAAATTAAATTAAATTTTTAAATGAAATAGTTAAACAATTGATAGTTTCAGAATCGGAAACTAATTTTCCACAAAAACGGCTCAATCGATCAGGCCAACGCCACTCTGATTTTAATCGATTTTGCTTGAGATAACATCAACGATTTTATTTACATATATTAGATTACTTAAAATCAGATAAAAATCGGTATTTATAAAATGTAAAAGTATCACAAAAAAAAAATTTCTAAATTGTTGCAAAATTTTAAAATGTGGGCAAATTTATGTGCCAAATTTCGTGAAGATATTTTCTAAAAAAAATTTTTTTATACAAATACTTGATTTTGATAGGTCAACTTGTGTAACAGCTTCCTGGGGAGAAAAGGATGTGTGCAAAATTTCATCCGATATCTCAAAAATTGAGGGACTATACAGATAGACGGGCGGATATGGCAATCGACTCAGCTTTACATTTAATATTATAAATATAATAAAATATATGATACTTTGTTTTTTGTAATTTACGAAATAGAATACGAGTATAATAAGTTTCACATTATGAAATTACACTCAAAGGTGCTGCAATTCGCGCGAGTTTATGTAACACGAGTGCTTTTATGATTTTCGTAAACAATTCTATTCGCAATTCACTTAGCATTTAGCAATGACAACTTGTCGCCAAATATGGTGGCTCAGCAAAAATAAAAAAAGTAAAACAAAATCATACAATAGCAGTATAATAATAAGAAAAGATACAAGCAGCAGCTTACAGCAGTGGCAAGCACCGGCAGAAAAAGTTTTGATTAATGAGAAAAGGAATCTATTACCTTACCAGCTGTTCAAATGACACTTTCGCATTTGCTATTGTTCTTTTTTCGTCCGTTCGTCCGTCTGTTACATGGCATTGTAAATATAATATACATTAAAATGATTTTATATATAATACTGTTTGGTTTTGCCATATTCAATAGCATTCCAAACATGTTAGTGGTATGAGTCTCCTTCAAATGAATTTAATACAGCAAAAACAACAAATCGCCAAGTTAATCAAGTCGCTTCATTTGGACGCCACTGAAGGTTACAACATGAACGAAATTGTACGAATATTTTTTTTTATGGTTTATGAACTTCTTTGTATTAAATAAGTAGCGAACGTCAAGTGGCATAGACGAATAATTTGCTTATTATTGCCGTGAAACCAAGTCGGGCAGTTTTTGACACACAATACTTTTTTAATTGAAAGCGAAATAGCTAGTATTTTTATTTTCAAGCCTAAAGTGAATTAAAATGGCATTACATGAGTTAAGTGCATAAAACACCCTACATTGCCAGTCGCAATTCAAGGTTAATAATATATGGCTCATTACATTCTAATGTAACTGTGAAATAAAGCTTTTGAGCCTACTACAAAATTTTAACGCTTAGGTTTCGAATAAATTAAGTTAAAATAATTAACAAATTACCTCACGTTACTATTTGATACAGCACTTCTATCTTAAAGCTATTAATACCACCAGTGTCAAGCCGAATTGGATAGTATTCTATGCGAGTCTACGTTCTCGTGCGTAACATATAAAGCAGTAACAATTATATTGAACACCGGTTGCGAAGGGATGGGTTCCCTTGGTACTATTATAGTAGCTTTCGCTGTATTACTATCTAGAAAGAAACATATAGGTAAAAGTTTCAATGGAAAATAAGAAGAACACCATAAACTTTTTTCCAACTAAGGTGTCTCGATAGTTTGGAAACTATGTATCTATCAACTCCAAGTTCGGGCTTGCAGATCATTGCAGATCTCTAGTGAGGGGATGTCTCGACTCCCTAGCTTGTAAAGGATAAGGGGGTGAATATTGAGCTTCTTGCCCTTAGCAACCTTTCAACAGTTATAGGAGCTCTAACTCGACAATTCCCGACCAGGATTCTTGCGGGACAATTCTAAAGATTACCACCATCTCAACACTTTCTTCAAATAGCGAAAATAGAAATAAAGTACCTAAGTTCAATTAATATTCAAATGCAAACGTTTTCATCTGGCTTCACAAAGGACTGCACTTAGCCGTCTAAGTGTGATGCCTCCGCCATTTTGGGGATAAGCTACGTAATCTAAAACCTAAGTTGTATCGAAATAATTTCGAAGCTATCAAACCTGACTTATAAATGCATTGTGGAATTTTTACTATACACGGATTTTTCTATATCAAAGAAGGATACACATATGTATCTCGCCAGATACAAACTACAATGAATACATACCATACGTATTGGTTAGTTATACTGGAAGGAAACTATAATTAATGAGTGAAAAATGGGAAATAAATAAATTGAGTAAACTGCAGCTGCAATAAACCATACAAATATCAGACTTTGAAAAACACGGCGAAGGAAACAGTTGTATTTGCGCTCAAAGCGATCGATGAGGGCAAGATGAATAACAGAAGGTATTACGATCACTGCATACTATACAATATACAGCACATAAGCGCATGTACACTAATATTTGTATGTATACATATGTTCGGTACATGTGATAGCTTTGACAGGAAAACGTAAACCAATTCGTAACCAGTTCAAAAATAGCCATAATCGTTAATAACAATATATTTTTCAATTGGAAATCTAGCGGCCCGAAATACAAGTGCAATATATACAAATTTAGAAAATTAATAATAAGAAGGAAGGAAAAATAATAATAGGGACTTAGTAATATAGAACTTGAATTATGAAGACAGATACAGAAAATAGTCAGCAGTGCCGATCATAATACCTTCAGCTACTGTATTATCCAAAAATAATGTCAAACGGCACACATATTGTCACCTCCTCGGTTATTAATGTTAATAATTCGTTTATTCTGAAGAAAAAAAAAACACAATTTTCCAACAGGGTATGGATACAAGCAAACTCTTCTATTGTACGTGTGAATTAATATGTGCGGTGAACTAGGTACAGGTTTAATATACTCGTACAGTACAAGTCGTCTGAAACGATGTGTTGCAATAGGCGTGGGCCAGCACACTTGTACAAAGTGCAGTTAAAACGAGTATATGTGTAGCCAAAGCAGCTTCATTAGCTGCATCATCATCAACGGCAGTCGCAACGGCAACACAAGCAATAGCAACAGCAACAGCGACGTCAACGCCATGCCCGTTTTATGACTTTAGCGCAAAGTGTATTGTACCGATGCAGCCGCAGCAATAAGACCGGAAATTGAACTTGGTTCTTACACGTACACACACAAATATACACATATGTATGGATCTGTATAAGCAAAATGTAAAAGAAGCAACACAACAATAACAATGATGATGGTGTATCGACCGGTGCAGTTAGTTAAGATAGAATGTGTGTATCGTTTACCTGCAGGCAGGCAGGAAAAGAAGCCGGACCAACAACCAACCAATACCACTAAATATATGTATATTTATACACATAAAAAACACATGTGCTTGCACACATGCTAAGAGATGTTGAAGATCATGAAGCACAGTTCTCATTCTCATTCAACGGCAGCGTAACGATTGACCTGCAACACAGCCTCACCGATGGCAATATGTGATGTGTACAGCTTGCTTTGTAGCGAAGCGAGAAAAAAAAACTGTGTTTACAACCAACTTTTGTTTGGACCAATGGCCAGTAAGTTGCGTGTTCGCAAAGAGTGAGCCATCATTTAAAACTGTGGACTTATTTCATCAAATGTCCAATGTATGATATGATTAAAATGCAATAAATGACGGTAGAAGGCAAACACGTATCCGCATATATGTATATTGTAACTACGTACTTGGGTGTAGTTGAAGAAAATAGTAGTATAATTTAGTATAAGTAAATAAGTACACAATGGGTTTCCAGTAGACACGGCCGTTTGTCACTATTTTGAATTACATCAGAAAATTATGTTAAGCGATGAGAAATTTTTTTCGTTAATAGTAAAATTATTTTGCTCAAGAATGAAACTACTTTTTTGAATGAAAATATGACTTTATTCTCGAGTAATGCAATTGTTGTAATGGTTCGCCCACATTTCGATGCCGGTTCAATGTTTTTAAGCTTCGAAATAGGTATTTTTTTCTATCTTAAGCTCCTCATTTGGGCAGCGAAACGCTTTTGAAGGTCAAGGTAAATATATGGTGAATGGGGGACTAGCTCATAGTTTTATTTATCAATCGTAATATAAGCTACAATGTTTAAAGGCACTCATTTTGATTTAAAAAATGAGATTTATATTATCTTAAAGTGTTATATTCACTTCGAAATTTCAAACAAATAATCGATTTTTTCGCATATCGAATTGAATTGAATGTACATGCATTCAAACTTTAAACGTGTTTTTTTCGGATCGCTGTTTTTAGAGTAGGTGAGAAAAAATTCTCCGAAATGGCTGTACCGATCGACTTGAAATTTTCACACGACCTTCTTAGATTATTTGTCTGATAATGATCGAAGGAATAAGATTTTTGATAATTTCGCAGAATTTTGTTACTAAAAACGAATTTTTTATGGCAAGCCGTAATTTTGTCAAAAATTTAAAAATTGACTAGCCCTTCGATCATTACCTGCGTTCACCTGGGTAATAATATTTTTTTGTTTTTGCATTTAAGAAAATGTTAAGCAGAGAGAAATCTTCCTCACCGCCGGTCACCTTTTGTCGGAGATCCTCTTGGAGATTGGCTACGGGATAAAGAATATCCAAAACTTTTAAAAATGAATCGCCGATTAAAAAAGTATACTAAATTTTGAAAATGTGCATTTTTTTAATATTAATTAACTTAAGCGGTAGCTCATTTAATTCAATTAAAAGCAGCCAAAAATACACAGCAAGTGAACATTTTTTTGGTTAGTCATGAATCAACCTTAACATAAAGGCAATGTGTTTATAAAAATTAAGAAACAATTTTAATATAAATAATAATAATAATACTAAAAAATATATTAATAATATAAATTCCCTAAATAATATATTAATGCTCCTTTCAAGTAACCCTTTACAACATGCTGCATACATATGTATGTATGATATACATATGGCTCTACCCTGCAGATCTTCATTTTCATGACTGTATCTAATTGTATAGATATATACTTGTATGTATGGATGAATTTGATTTCCAGGAACAGGGGATGCTGATGATGCAGCACTTCTTATTTGCGTCGCCATGGTGGGCTGCCCAACTCAAATGTGTTCGCAAAAGAAAACTATCAGCTTGCAAAAATGAACTGAACAATAGAACTTTAGCAGCCGACAAAGCTGTAAAGTAAAGATTCAGCGGAAGAAGGAGGAGTACGAGAACACGTTCGCTTAAAGTGATTCAATGTGTGCATGCGCACACAGCAACCGAAGCAGGCACCAGGATGTAGCTTTGGTCACATAAAAAGAATACAATAACATCAATAGAAAACGAACAGCAGCTACACCAATGATAGCTTCAGTGGCGAGAAGATATTGCGCAACACCGGCAAACTTCCATCTGCTTTTGCGATTCAAAAGTTATGCGTATCCGTTTTAGTTTGCTTTTACACAGTGCGAGTATTCAACCTATGTATACATATATGTATATTTATATAGTTTGAATGTATATGTACATATATAAATGTATAAAGGTCGAGTTAGCAAACTTTTTTTATGACAAACTTTGAAGCTAGCTAAGCTTTTAAGTTTTGAATTCACATAAATTATAATAATAATAACGGTAAATAGCTTACCACAAAAAAAAATTCTATATACGTTTTCTACAATACTAGACATTAAAGATTAAACTTTTTTTTTAAAAACTAATGATAAAAACAAAATATTTTTCCTAATTGAGGCTAGAAAGTAAGTGTCCAAAAAAATTTTACATTATTATATGCCATTAACCTCTAGCATAAGTACATATGTATGTATATAGCAATGGGGTGATATTTGCGTGCTCACAAATCATGAAATGTCAAATTTTCTTTGCTTTCTTTATTTTTTCATTAGACAAGTTAAGTTTCAGACAAAACAAAAACAGTTGCAATTAGCCATACAAACATTATCCACTAAGTTTGTTGCGTTACTAAGATTAAGTTACGGAATTTAAGAGAAAGTGATAAAATATTTGCGAACAGCACAAACAAAAAACTACTGTGCGTAAATTAACTTAGAGACAAAAGATGGACAGTTGGTATAAACATTGAAAAAGACCAGATAAACACTGCCAAAGGCCTAATTTACGCAAGCGATAAAAATATAACAGCACAGCATGTGTGAGTACAAAAGTTTATAATGAGGAGGAGAAGATTTAGCTTTATAACAATATCAATATTGCCGCAAAATGCTAAAAAAAATATATATCTATGATTCTTTTGTAGAACTTGTTGAACTTTATCATATGCAACAACAAATTCTGGGTACTAAATATTTCGAATTTTAATAAGTTTATATTACATTTGAAAACCGTAGCGCAGCATTAACCGATCATTCCGAAATTTATTTAAACTTTTCTTCGATGGAATAATCAGTTATTATTATTAAAGTAAAATATTTTTGAGTTGAAGCACCAACTTTCCCCCAACAGTCGCTTGTTAACTGATAATTTGTCGAAAAATTTATTTTAAGAAAAAACGTTAACTTCGATTGCACCGATGCTATAATACCCTTCACAATACAACATATTCCTTACAATAACTTGATTCCGATCGTTCAGTTTGTATGACAGCTAGATGCTATAGTGATCCGATATTGGCGGTTCCGACACATGAGTAGCTTTTTGGAAAGAAAAGGACATGTGCGAAATTTCAGATCGTTAACTCCAACACTGAGAACTAGTGCGTGTTAATGCATACAGACGGGCATGACTAAATCGACTCAGCTCGGCATGCCGGAAAAATTTATATGAACATATATCTATATTTTATAGGGCCTCCAACGTTATCTTGTGACTGTTACAAACTTCGTGGTAAACTTACATATAATTATATACAATATATTTATTCTATTACATTTACAATTTTTTAGACCTATATAAGTCCTGCACTTCATAATTACATCGCGAGCTTTGTAAACTTAAATGCGCCAATTTCATTAAAAATAAAATTATAAAAAATAATTTCATTCACACTATAATTTTGCCGCACTTTCTAAACAACGCATTAGCGCCGTGAGCTTACTTGCTATCAGCAGAGCATATTATTGTTGCTTGTGAGTTTAATCTAGTTAGATACATTTATGAGCAGTAAGCACGTAAATGTCAAAGGATCATTTACTTCTACAAATGCATATGTATATATGCACATATGTCTGTATATATGTATGAAATATACACACCCAGATAGTGCAGCAACAACTAATGGGGGGCCAAATTGAAAGTGGTCTCAATTACAGGGGAGCCGGGCTAGAGGTAGCAAACACCGCACTATTTTATTCTAACTTTACTAACATATGATCATATGTACATACTTATACAATACATATAGTGTGTAGATATTATTTACATATGTATATAATACATGTTTAAGCTCGCTGCTTGTGTGCGTATTAAAAGTCAATTCTAATTTTAAGGTCAGCTACAGAGCTGCAGCGGCTAATGCGTGCAAGCTTAAAACTGGGGCTGAGTTGAACCCCATGGGGTCAGGCGTGAAATAGAATAGTGCCGCCAAGCCGCAGCAATATGCAGGCATACGAACATGGCTTTCGATTATGATACTCATGTGGCACCGAGTACGCTTACATACAAATATATATTTGTAAATAGATCGCATTCGCATTTATTGTATTTCTTTAAAGATAGACATACTTGTATGTATGGTATATATATGCAAGTGGCTAGGCATGCGTAATTGTAAGGCTGATGAGTGTAATTATGACGCGGCCGATAATGATGATGAGCAACTGCGTGTTTAAGCCAACATATCAGTCAACAGTCGACAGTGCGAGTAGATGATTCGTGTAAAATTCTATGTTTTCTGCATTGTATTTTTCTATTTTATGTATGTTTTTTTTTTTGTTAATATAGCAACTTCAGCAAGGAATAAAAGAAAACTCAAAGTCAGAGTCAATGTTCGCGCACGACTGAAGTGTAGACAAGCCGACTTGCCGACTTAGCTTGAGTTGTCTCCAGCTTAGTTTTTGTTCCTCTGAAAACGAGCTTGCGTTTTCTCTTGTCTTACTTGTATCTTTTAGTTGTTGCTATTGTTTTTGTTGTTAATGTGCTTGTACTTTTTGTTGTAAGTTGTATAACAACATCGCGTTTTTTTTTGTAGCTACTTTATACAATTTAAGTAATTTTCTACACTTCTTCCAGCAATTGAAGTTACTATACCTTGCTTTTCTTTAAGTTGTGTCGTTCTAATGATTTGAGTGGAGCTTTGTTTTTTTAACAACTCCACGCTTGCGTTAATTACATACGTGTATAACAAAATATTGTTTAGACACATTGTGACTGCGTGTGTGTTGCGTGCAGACTTCTTTGTCTTATTTTACTGATGTGAAGTTGTTAGACGCCGTCAACGCTGGAATAAACAATAGCTGATGAGCATTGGGTTCATACCAAGTTGCGGTGGCGTCGTGGAGCAATAAAGACGACTCACTCGCTGACTGACCAAACGTCTGCAGTATACCTATCTTAGTGTAGCTGGTCGCAGTTGGGGAAATATGTAATTAAAAGCACAGCAACACAAATATCAGCATCCAAACACAAAGAGATATATATATAACAACATTGCAAAATGGTATGGCACATCATTTAGCTAATAAGTGTAGGTTCAGTTCAAATGAAAATATACAAGCCATGGTGCGGAATAAAATAACTATATAGTATTTAAAAACAAACAAAGCGCAATACACGAAAAAAACGACTAGCCTTCTTCGAAATATGTAGTTGCAAGTTTTCGTTGGATACAATTATGGTAAGAAGTAGAATAAGTAAAATATACATATGTATGTATATATAATTAAATACACGTATATTTTCAAAAAAAAAAAAACAAAAAAATACATATAAACTTTGTTTACAAAGAAGTTGTATAGATGCCCATTGTACCTAAGTATAGTACATATGGTATATGGTATAAGTTCACAAATTTTCTTTTGAAAAGTGAGGTAAGGAAGTAAAGCTTTAGTTTCAGACTTCCTAACTATTGTAGCATTTTTCAAACCGAGGTTGCTGCTATTTAGGTAGCGGTAGATTGACTGCTCCGGAGATAGGTGACTATACACTCTGATAGCAGGGCGACGATACAAGCCTTAGCTCACTAACTGCGCATTCAAAGCTGTTAAGGAATGTCTTACTTCGTTTTCAAGGGCATCGAATCACTTTGTTATAAGACTAGTATGGGTGACAGGCCACAGCGGAATCACAGGTAACTGCAAAGCTGACTAGGTGTCAAGGAAAGACGCCCTGGACCCGCTATCAGTCGAATGGAAACGAATCGGTGCGCTACTCTAATCGTGCGTTCTGCTACTCGAGCGAAGAGATCCGGTGATCCTATTATTACCCTATCGGCGTCAGCGCTGTAAGGTTGAGAATCTTATCAGATAGCAGCTGTACGGAAGAAGAAGTGGTGGAGATATATCAACCCTTTTGATTGACCAGCCTTTGCGAGATCAATACTTAAATACTTGGAAGCTCACACTTTCAGATAACCCACTAAGCTGGTAGGAATATAAATTAAACGCCTAAGCAGATTTGTATTGGCCTCAAGTCGCTTTGTCGACCAATAAGATAGGATACAGGAGTACTAATTTTATAGTTTCACAAAGGACTACATATAGTAGTCCAAGTGCGACTCTCATCTTGAGGATCAACCATCGAAACTAACTTAACTTATGTAGTAAATGAAGCTTCTTCGAAATTGGTGTAGCATTCGCCTAAACAAGACGACTCGTTCAGGTTACAGATACATATCTACATATAAGCAATTGTTATGCTCCAGCAGGAAAACTAGAAAATAAATATATCAATTATTGTGATTCTTCAGTATTTATGACAGAAAATTGTCAGGCCCTATTTCATACATTTCAATTAATTGATGACAGTTGACAATTATGCTATAATGTGTTGATTGTCTATTGAGCAAATACCTAAAGTGTAACTGGAGTTTCACTATTTCGACCAGAAGAATTAGGATGTTTGCCTGTATTTTAAACCCGAACCTCTCTGTTTTATTTGGCATTAATATTTTCAAATATAATAAAATATGTTTTATATAAAGTAGTAGACAGATTGACCTTAATCAAACGATTTCACGATAAGATGAGCAAAACCATAAAGGTTCATAAATTCATTGAAAGAAATATCAGATAACTGGCAATGTTTATTTTTAGCTGCAGTTTTTTCTTAAGGGACAATTAAAGTTACAATATAAAAATACAGAAGTAACAACATCCAAAATTCTTCTCTCCAAGCAGTAAGCAAGGCGAAAACTCGACCAACAATAAAAGTAATGATGTGCCGAGTACCAATTTGGTGTGCTACAATAACAACAAATATATAAAGTGCTAATGGCAAGTTTGAAGCAACCTTTCAACTGGTCAGACAAAACTACAATGTAATTATAAAGGATCGTGCCTGCAATTAAAACAGTTGCTTCTAGTGGCTGCTGCTTGTTTTTAGCTTTTTATTAATTACCTTTTACAGTAAATTAAGTTTTTACCACTTTACTCTTGCCCCTCTGATATACCCCTCTACAATACATACAAATATTTGTATACCTTGGACAGAGTATCCTACGTTTGCCGCGAAGTTTGTAACACTCAGAAACGTTGGAGTCCTTATAAAACATATATACTTGTATAAATGATCAGCATGACGAGCTGAGTCGACTTAGCCATGTCCGTATGTCTGTATATACGCGATGTAGTCCCTCAGTTTTTGAGATATTGATCTGAAATCTTGCACACGTCCTGTTCTTCCCACATAGCTGCTCATCTGTCGGAACCATCTGCCATCGGATCCGAATTAATTGCTTGCATGGTAAACTTCTGAGATATGACAAGATATCATCACGAAAATTGGCATGGGTTATTGTGTAAGGCAATCGTGTAATCTTTGAAGAAATAGTTCAAATCCTGTCACTAATCGAGCATATAGCTGCCATACAAACTGACTGATCAAGGTCAAGTTCTTGTAAGAAGTCGTTTGAATTTGTGAAGGGTATTATAGCTTCAAAGCAACCGAAGTTAAGTTTTTGTTTTTGTTATATATAATATTATTATATATTATATTTGTTGTTACTTTTTGTTGTTACATTTCATGTAATTTTTTACTACTACGCTACTTCTTAAAATTGCGTATTGTAGCCAAAACTAAGAAAAAAGTAAAATCTTAGAAAACCATACAAAAAATTGAAGTTATGATGATAGCAGAAACAATAATAAGCGTCGACAAGTCATTACATTTCCAACTCTAATAGTTGGGTGGTTTGACGCACGCACTTGCGGCTGCATGTGTTGAAATCTCGCTTGGGTATTATGATGCGCTAAGTAACAAGCCGCAAACTTACAACCGTACACAACTTTGTGAGCCAGAATTAGTGTTGTTGCCACTACAGTCACCTCAACCGCTGCTGTGTGGTCTGCTCTCCTGTGGCCGATTTGATATGAACGCGACTAAGCTGGTACACCGTTGACGGTTAAGCCCTTTTTTGCGGGCACATGAGACACATAACCATGACTTGTAAGTTTAAGAGCACTTGAAGGCGTGCATGCGTTGAAATCGAGCACGAGATGAGTCGGTTGGGGACGCAATAAATTCGTCATACAATACTTGACAACAGCAATGAGACAATAAATACAATAAAAAAAAAAGAAAAAAAAAAGTTCAAATCTACTTTGAAGTCGCTCCATTGCGCTACTGACCAAATTTGCTTCCTGCTCTGTTAGTGTTCATTGTTTATAAATGTGTTCGCCTGTTTATATTATTGGTTTGATATCCATAATTGGCTGTGCGCATGACTAATTGTTTCAACATTATTGTATTGAGCGCGATATTGATACAATGAACATTTTGCCACGAGATTTGTAACACCCAAAAAGAAACTTCGGAGACTTTATAAAATATATAATATACATATATAAATGACCAGCACGACGAGCTGAATCGATTTAGCCATGTTCGTCTGTATATACGCGTTTTTGAAATATTAATCTGAAATTTTGCACACGTCTTTTTCTCTAAGAAACTGCTCATCTGTCGGAATCGCCGATATCGAACCCCTATAGCATATAATTGCCATACTGCTTGTATGGAAACGTTTTTCATCTGACGAGATATCTTCACGTAATTTGACATGGGTTATTGTTCAAGACAGCGGTGCAATTTTCGAAGAAATTTTTCAGATCGAATCACTGCCATACAAAATGACCTATCCAAATCAAGTACTCGGTGCAACCGAAGTTAACTATTTTCTTGTTCTTGTATTCAATATTTTTGCGCAAGTTTGTCAAAATCAATGTGACTCATATGAACTCAACTAAGTATTAAAAATAAAGTTTTTCTATTTGTTATTAAGAATTATTATAAAGAATATACATTTCTATGCATATACTTGTATGTATGTGCGTATGTATTTTATATGAGCATGTTTTTTACCGAGTTAAAATTAGTTACGAAAGCGATAAGACGTCTACAATACGTACAAGATTAAACACGTTAGTTAGCAAAATGGAAAAAATCTAAGCACCAAAAAATAATTAAACACTATAAACACCGGAAAACCTACTTGCGTAATACCGTATGATAAGAATATTTATGTGTATAACATGTAGGTAATAAATATAAATTTTTATGTCGCAAGTTACCTTTCAATCATTTATTGATACGAGATAAACTTCAGTCCAAACGGAAAAGTGCAATTAGAATATAAATTAGTACATAAATTAATAATAAAACTAACTAGCTAGAAATTTATGGGCTTGTTAATTTTGCAGTAGTATAAAATATTAATACAATTTTTTCTTCAAAAAAGAAAAAGTTACCGGAACAAGGGTTTTATTGAAGGTGCACACTGTGGCTATAATTTCGAATATGTATTTTGCATTTTTTTATTGGACGTTTACGTAGCAATCTGTCGATTTTTTATTCAAAATTTCCAAATTTGCCAAAACAAACACATGCGAAATTGCTTTTATTACTTGAGGAACCTCGATATAAATTTCGAACCAAATAGGGGGTTTGACTTAATTAGAAGTATGGCTCATTTATATTTTACAGAAGTACTAATCTCTCTGTATCAATATATTATATTTTCGGAAAAACCTTCTAAATTTTTGCTGATACTCTACCCTCATTTCATTAGCATGAATTAATATTATATAAAACCATATACATATGTATGTATATATATTCCAAACAGAATTTATGGTTGATTCTCCATAATTACAACATTACTTTTACTTTATCGTTCTCTTTAATACATATATGTACTTTCGAATTTTGTTTTATAACATATGTATGTATGCATGTAGTGATTTTTTTTTTGCTCAGGAATGCCATTTTTTAAATTCCAAAGAACTAGAAAGTAATATATTTCATAACTTTCGTTTGAGTCATGCACTTTCATACGAATTTTGTGATAAAATATGATTTAAAAATTCCCCTAATTTAAGAATAATTCCGGGTAGATCGCTTCAGTGCCCTTCGGAGTAATTAAATACTTAAATAAATTTATTTAATTTCAGCAATTTTGGCCAAGCATTTTATCATTATGATTTCAAAGCATAATAAAAGCACCTTTTACACAAAATTGTAGTTCAGACTTGCATAAGTGGTCACATTTATACATACATACATACGAATATATTTTATTCTGCACTGGGGACCAAGAAATGTGCGCACAGATAAGAAAACAGGTAATGCTGCCAGCCAATAAGACGGCAACTAGGGCGATGAGACAGGAAGTTCAGCGAAAAAAAACAACGTGGAACATATGTATGGTATATACATATTTATGAATTTACACAGTCAAATGTACATGCAGCGACAGCGAAAATCTTCATGGAGCGTGCAAAAACCTTAGCTATGGCTTGCCGGCATTAAAAGTCCAATGAAGATACCATATACTTGAATATATACATACTTATGTACGTATGTGTTTCTTAGTTGGTTTTTATGCCTGGCTACGTATTTGCTACGTTTTAATGCGTTTGTTGTGGTTCTGTCATACGTGAAAAATTCATATGATGAGAAACGGAAATCAAAAGTTGAAAGTAACAAAGTGCGACTTTGCATAAAATTATGGGGTTGAATAACAAAGAAAAGAAATTCATATATACATATGTATGTATTTAATATACTTATAAAAAGCGTAATGTTACAAATATAATAGACCAACTGGCAACAAAGCGAACCAACCGTGTGTAGGAATAAATAATCTTATTTACGAAGATGGGTGTGGTGCGGTTAGTAAAGCAGGCGCGTTTGCCATTTATGTATACACAACTGTTATTATGTTGACTGTGAATGAGCTAAACCGAGTGACAAATAAAGCTTACAGCAAGAGCAAAATATAATAAAATATATTTACATATGTATATACATACATACATCTATTATATTTCATTGGTATAATTTTGCTTTTAAAAAAAACTTCACAAATTCATGAATATAAGTGTCAAACAAAATCTTTAGTATCTTTTGCAGTGATTATTATTTTGTATAATAAAATATTTATAATTTATAAAAATTTTAATTTGTCCAATTTAAATTATTTAAACACCTTTATATACACATAGTTTTGGTCAAAATAATAGTAGTGTTACTGTGGCATATAGTTTAGTGATTATAATTTCTCCCGTTGCCTAATTGTTTTGCGTTCTCAATAAGACACTGTTATATAAATTTAGTAGTGAAAAAAGGACTGGGCCTGGCGGCAAGAGTGGAATACATTCGTGTAGACATTTGCGAGGTAGTGATTTAGCAACTCATAGCCCAAGAAAATTGCCAATACTAATAAAAAATGACATTTGAGTCAAAGGCTGAAGTTTGCAAAAGAGTACTTCGATTTCCCTTACTAAAACGAAACATTTTTGGACAGATGAAGCTAAAATTATCCTATTAGATGACCAGCCAATTCCAAACAATCCAAAAAAAAAAACTACAAAAATCGTTAAACATGGGGAATCCAGTATAATGATTTGTTCGCGTTTTTCGATTTATGGAATCGGATATTTTGGACTCAGCAAACTATGAACCCTACTAACTATCTTCGAAATACTCAGGAATTTATACTGCCTTATACCCGTGAAGTAATGTAACTACACTGGGCCTTTCAACAAGATAACGATCCAAAGCACACAAGCAAGTTGGCTATAGAAAAATAGGGTATGTTATTTACAAAATCCAGACCTCAACCTTCTAAAAAATGTGTGAAGGAGATAGTTGCTGATGCTAATTTAATAAACAATAATCAACACTTTGGGAAACTGTGGAGCGCGTACTTAATGAACGATGTCTGTATTTCTCTTATACTTGAATATAATTTTGCCACGAATTTTTATACTCAACAGCTTTTAATCCGTCTATATACTTATGCAAAACCTGTCGAGATTAAATTAGATAAGAAACATAAATATTTCTTTTCTACATTATGCGCACTACTATTATTTTGACCGTAACTGTATTATATTATATATGTACATAATGCAATAACGGTAAGATGTATTATAACACATTTAGTTATAATTGAGTCTCCAAAAAAAACTCCAAAAAAAACTCCATTTTATTTTCCATTTTAATATAAATATTAGGAATAAGTATTTACATTTATTCTAGATTTTTTATCGGATGCAAACATTAAAATTACGTTTACACATTAAAAAAGTTTTAAGTTGGGTTGTATGCCTTTTCATTTATCAATAAATTGTTGGTTAAATTGTAGAATAATATATCTGCAGAACATTCTATCAATCCATACTTATATTTTATTAACCACGAATTAGTGGCTTCTATTCAAAATCCCAGTCAGACATATCTCGAAAATATGATTTCTGCTTTCTTCCAATCACAGATCGAACAAATACCTGCGAAACATGACGGAGAAGCCTACTCTTAATCACG
This sequence comes from Bactrocera oleae, assembly GCF_042242935.1. Classification (NCBI taxonomy): domain Eukaryota; kingdom Metazoa; phylum Arthropoda; class Insecta; order Diptera; family Tephritidae; genus Bactrocera; species Bactrocera oleae. Next base: position 48,749,300 of record NC_091540.1, on the reverse strand, counting down.
TTCAATCTACCTACCTACTTGTCGGATCAGCGCTGCGCGTTCGCTTTACCATAACATTCCGGCCATTCATGAAACCCACATATAAAATGATAACAATACCAACAACACAAGTTTTCACAAACACACAAAGAATCATGCAGTAGCCCTGCGCAATTCCAGCGCATGTACAGAAAATTCATTCATAAAGGGACGTAGAGGGAAATATAAAAGCACCAAGCAAACAGATATAGCACTTCTGTGTCGGCAGCTGGTAAAAAGCAGCTGCATTTGTATAGGCATTCATTGTTGTTCCAGTTTCAACGCGTTTTCAATCAACACCATACCAAATGTCACAAAAATCATGGTATGTGCATGTGTGTAAAGGAAAGCAACAAATGGGAATTCCACGCAAGAGAAAAAGGAATAAATATATATGTGATAAACCGACACTGTATGTTGCTTATTCATTTATTGCTTGATGTTATTCAAATCTTCAATATTTAGTCAGTATTTTACACTCAAAATGCACCGCCAAATTCTGTATATATGCATATTTCTATTGTTTGTGAATTAAAACAATACTTTGCTTTACACTTTTTAATTAATTTGGTTGCAGAAAATATGAAAATAATTTGAAAATTATAAAAACATGAGATGGTAGCGTTTCATTTTACACAATAAGCATTGTTTTAAGCCAGTGAGCGAGCGAACCCACACATATACAAATAACGCGCATCAATCGCGACCAGCAACAACATTCCAATGCACACACGAATCTCCAATAGAAAAACCCATGTAAATGCCAATATTTTACAAGGGTGAGAATAACCGAAATCGAATCGCACTTTTTCTTATAATTTAATAGCAATTTGCACTAATTTACATACCAATTTTCACTTTTAATTGCTCTTCAATTCGTACTTCGCGTGTATTATCGGCCATGTTGGATCCATAACTAATGCTTGTATGTTCCATACTGTGGTCGTCTCTTTCCTCGTATTTCTTTTTCAGATGCATTTCGTTAGTTCTCCAGTTCCGTACAATATCGTGTTCGTTACACGAGGGAAATTTTACCACACTTATGTACTTCAGTGTTGCCGTCGTTTATTTATTTAATGCATTAATAATGCGAGAGGATAGCACAATTTTTTTTTGATAAGCAATATATTTTTAAATTAAAACATTTGAATTAACATAACTACTATTTACTTTTTTGATCCACTTGACTTGCGGACATTTTTTACCTGAAATTTAAGAAATCACATAGGTTAAGTTAATTTTAGAAAAAATTTTAAGCCGAACATCGTTTATAACACCGCAATGTTGTAGTAAAATTTTTTAACACACACAACGAATCAAAACTTCCATATTTAGTGAAACAGTATTTATAACTCAATCTATCAAATATGCCATAACTTTATTATTTTTTTAGCATTGGTTTAACAATTCCAATGTGGGAGTTTTGGATGTTTATGAAATAAAACTTTCAATTGCATTAAAGTTTGATTTTTTAAACAGTTTTAAATCTATTTAACTTTTAATTTCTTCACTTTAGTTTTAGTTTATATTAGCTAAAATGTGTTTTGGTAACTTTTGAAAACAGATCCATTAATTTTTTTTTTTTTTATTCAACCTAATAAGTATTTATAATCTCCTTTGAAATTTCTGTTTTAATCGGAGTTTTCAAAAAAGTATTTCAACACATATTTTCTGCCCGCCAATCGTCTGCAATTAACCGTGCGAAAGAAACCAATTAGCATGAAACGGTTTGGGAATGATATCAATCTATGGACAGGTGAGAAATTAACGCCATGCGCCAAAGACGGAACGGCAAGAAACTGGTATTGAAGAGGAAATCCTTTTTACCGCTTGCAGCAAAGTGTAGAAAGAATTTCTGCTAATACTACTTAACATTAACAGAGCCTGTATAATTTACTGTTAAGCTTGTGCAAATGTTTTCTGAAACCTATTCATATATTTTTGGTTGTCCAAGCAGAGAATTTAAATGAACATTCATTTACATTCTCTGGCAGAAGTGAGAGAGAGCGCATAAAAGAGTTCGTCTTGCTTGTTTGCATAGATACTGCACAAGTACGTGGATAATCGGGGTGCGTCACAGAGGAAATAGGAATTTTGAGTTCATTCATAAAAATCTGCTTTGGTTGTGCTCAGGTTTTTAGGATTATATTTCATGTATGTACAAATACATATGTATATATATGTATTTATCTGATTATGCATATTGCGTGCCCAAGTAGGTGTGTAAATACATATGTATGTTGGTATAAAAGTATATACGTATTTATGGACGTGGGTATTTGCTGCGTGTATTTTCGACATTTTGGAAATTGTGCGTAGTCGTTGCCGTCACTCCAGCTCTTTATAGTGTTTTGTAGTAGCCGTTGTCATTAGATGTACATATATATGTATATAATAACACACAATATACTCATTATGTACATATGTATGTATATTTGGATTTTGCCAAAGCAGTTAAATTTGTGAATGAAACGACTTGAAGCCGTGATGGTGTGGAATGTCAATTGTATGCGGCAAGATGAATGGTATTTTGGGAAGAAATTTTTTGGGTTTCGAAAGTACATACATACATTTGCCATAAAATTGCGTAGGTCACAAGATCCAATCGCAAATAGTTTGATTATTCTTATCTCAATAAATACATATGTACGCATATAAAATTATATTTTTTGTACACTTCGTAGTTTTTTCGGCATCTTCTATTTATTTGCACTTGATGATTGAGAGTCACGGTTTAATTAGTATCTATCACTTTGTATACACATTTTCGACAAATTAGTAATTTTTTATTATAATTTAATTTAGTGTAAATATCAGTATATTACTCTTTATGAATTTAACAAATACATTCATATCTCTTTCGGCAAATAATTACACTTTTCATTCGATAAAATTCGATTTTGTTAATGAAAAAACATTACTTCCGGTTTCTGCAGTGTGGTCTACTTTTCACATAGAACCAGAAAATACTTATATGTTTGTATGTACGTACAAGTAAAACGACGAAATCGGAGTCGGCGGGGGATTTTGCTGCTACACAAGTTTCATTCAACCGCAAAACGTATGCCCGCAGTGAAAAAGCAGCTAATACAAGTTATGCACAAGAATTACGAATCGCGGCACTACCGGATAAACAACCAATACGATGGACGATTTCTTTGCTACTATTTTCCGTTTACGACCACTGTATAGTGAGTTGAAGTTGATTTCCGAACGACCAAAACGGATTTGTTGTTGTTAGCAAGCAAGCAGAGTAGACCATATTGCTCAGGACAGGGTTGCTGTATTAACGTGGAATATAATTTATTTATAATGCAACTCTGCTTTTCTATAACACAGTGTATGTACTATAAAACACTTTGCCTTCTATGTCAGTTAAATATAAGCATATCCAATTCCTTCTTTCTTACCTGTAATGCGTTCATAAGCGCTCTGATTACCGATTGACCTTTTAATAAATATATAATATTGACTTCTTACGCTTTTTTTCATATTTTACATTTAGTATAGATACTCATACATGTGTATATATTTTGTACGCCGATTTCTTCTAGCTTAGGTTTCTTCAACTAAACTCCGAATCACAACAATACTATGAAAGGAAATGTCACCAAAGAATTCAAAGATATAATAATGAGTATAGATTTGTATGTGATACCTAAAAGTAAACAAGTAATTTTGGGCAAAGTTCGGGTGTAACCGAACATTTTATATTCTTGCAATTTATCAGGATCAAAGTCTTAAATGACCACATGCTTTCCTGAAGCGTTAAAATAAATTTTCAGTCAAAAACCGTCAAATTCGGTATATTTTATATAAACGTGAAGAGTTTAAACCAAAATCTATTTTTTTTTGTCCAAAAAAAATTGTAACTCTAAATTTACTGAGTGAGCCGCCTGTAGGTGTTAAAAAATTTTTTTTTTGCCCAAAAACTTTCCTTTTTTTAAAATATACAGATTTTACCCCCAGGCTGAGTCAAAAAAAAATTTTTTTTCGCTCCACCCTAAAACGTATGAATAATATACTTTATACTAAGTTTATATACAATACATTATATTAAAATATTTTATTATTTCAATATAAACCAAGCAGTCTCAATAGTAAATTTCGTTTCTATGAGGGGACGGCATTAGAATTATATCTATATGTTTTGCATAACCGATTTTGGAAGTTCGTAAGTTTATAAATTTTTAATTTCGAGTGATTTTTTGATGACAAAACGCCGCTGATACCAAAATTTACTAGATAGATACTGTTGTTCGGTCTTCGGCGCCATGGGATGCAACCATTTGTGAGCACTGAAGACAATGAGTTCGTCACGGATGAAAATATAAAAAATCCATAAAATGAGCTTAAATTACCGTCAAATCAAATGGATCGAGTAAGTTGACATTCTATCGGTATAAAACGTATGTATTGGACACATATGTATATGTTACAATAATACATACGAATATTTTGGTGTGTACACCCCTGTGCAAACGGAGTTCTGTGCGAGCTCACAATCGAGAAAAAATAAACAGGATGTCAAAGTTACTTCGAATTGCTTTCGCATCCACCATATTCTTCGGATCTGGACCTTATCGATTTAATTGGACCTATGTATGTATATATCAAGCAAGCGAAGCACTTGCTCTTTTGGCAATATACTTAAATATTTATATATTTGTTTTACGCGAACCTAGCCAAAAGATCAAGTGCTACATATGTATGTATGCAGTTGTTTATGCAACTCAATTCCTAATATTTACATTCGAAAATCATCCGGGAACACACACAGGCTACAGTAAGTTGCTGCCTTCCGGTCAACTGCTGTCAATAATATGCGGTAAGTAAATAAATACCTCCAAGTACTTTGTACCCACGTCGTGTGCGCGGGCGTAGTTCCTCGAGTGGTTGAGTTACGAGGAGATTCAAATGTGTGTAGGTATGTTTTTATGTACATACATACTAATGTACAAGTAGCGCCACGGACAATCAATCGAATGCCACAAAAGACCGCATCATTTGTGACGGTGGCGCAACACTTCTCACACACACTCAGCCACACACGTCCAGCACAGCAAGAACACGACAAATGGCAACAACTAATCATGATTGCTGCGGTTCACGTCTGGTAACAACGGGCAGCGCGCTGTAATGAGTATAACTGGCAAACCAAATTGTATTGATGCTGATTGACATACTATGCGGCCCATATTGACGATGTAGTTATATGCTAATGATTTTTTTTTGTTTACACAGTATATAGGTATTCACTTTTCTTGCTGCGCCGTTCGTCTGTTAGCGTTCGCCTACTGACGCCAATACAATTTATGAATGAAATTGTAAACTTGCATCTTGTTGACGCGCGCGTAATGTTTTCGCTGTTGTTGTACAGCTGTTTGGCTAGCAACATGCCCCACCATAGTAATTAAATATAAATAAAACCAATGTGTGGTGTTTACAAATACACACACATACTATGTAGATACACACGCCATTCGAATGAGTGTGCGAGTGTAAAGACGAGCTGTCCCGAAGACGTAGGAGTTGAGGAAGTGAAAAGTCACCATGTGGATATGTAAATGGAAATGTGAAAGAATTTAAAGTAAAGCCGCAGCTATGCATGTTTGTTTGTATGTTAATATGTAGACACTTACGTATTTACTTGTGCAGCCAGTCAGTTGTTTCGGTGGTTCAACACATGAATGAACGCATAGTGAGCAATAAGTTTCGCTGTCGGTTGGTGTCGCACAAGTGGTCGGCATTCGTGCGGGAATGAGTGAATGGTAGACAGTTTTGTTAGGTGCAAGCGCCGTGTGGCACTACATGGCACCGCATGCCGACGGACCGGTGTAGCGTTTACAGTGTTCTATAATACTACGCACAATAACTTTATTTTGCAAAGAAGTCTGCTACTAGTTATTTTTAGAAGCTTTGCATTTATAGATAGGGCTTCCAGATATATACAGCAGAAGACAGTTCGTTGCCGTAACTTTGGAATTCGTTCTTTTAGGTTCTACGTAACTTGCCTTTTATAGTTCGGGTTTGGCAACCCTAGTGTTGGAATCTGGCAACTCACATTTTTATCGTAAAAATTGAAATTATTGATGTTACACATACTCAGAACGTTTTGTTTACAGTAACTTAAAATATTCATCTCGGCCAAAAAATGGAATTAAATCTCGAACATTTTAGCGCGATTTTTTTTTACAACTTTTGACGTGGATTCACTCAGCAACAATGCATCGATGAACTTAAATTCAATCGAGGTAGTATATCTTGCTAAGATAAATGTCGTGAAGGTCGTCCAAATCACTTATTGTTCCTGAACTTATTGATGTTGTGTGCGAAATGATCTTGAAAGATCGCCTTGTGACCAATCGTCAGATTGAGACAACTATAAGTATTAGTGGAACTAGCACACATTCAATATTGCAAGAACATTTGACTGTAAAAAAATTTTTCAAAATTGTGTGGACATTTTTTACTTAGAGGAAATACCAGCAGGGTGTGTGTAGAGTGCCATTCGATTTTTTATTACATAACCCGAATTTATTTATTACATGTGTACAAATTTGACTCGGACTGGTCCCTTTAAACTTCGTATTTCTTTTCTGACAGTGAATGCACTCTAAAATAGGAGATTTTACTTTGGCGTAATTTGACACCAAATTTTTCAATCAATCTTACGGACTTTATAGTTCTTATCTTATTTTTTTACAATATTCAGAGAATAAAGTCAAATTTGTAATTTCATACTTAGACGTACTGCCGGGACGGGTAAAGTTTCTTTGTCATGGCGAAGCCTAAGTGCATTGTATATAGCTGGAATAAACACCAAAACCAAGTATCTTTGTATCTTTGTATCTTTGTAGTACTTTGAAGTAATGAAGATAGCGAAAAGTTTAAGAGAAATAATCTAATTATGTCTTTCCGTCAGAAAGTGGTAATTTGAATTCAGATAAGGCGATTTTTTCGAATCATAAATAGTATAATAGATCAGTGATTTATTGAGTTAATGTGGTATGTTATATGTCTGATTTGAACAAAATCTGTATACTATTTTTTCTTCTCTGGGCTTTGTATTTGATCGAAAATCTTTACCAATATACTATATATATGTACATATGTATGCATATATATTTATTAGTAGTACTTTCATGGCATGATCAGTCATCACCAAATTTTTTGACACTCATAAGTTTTTTTTACGTCTATGTTAACTTACGAGGGCAGTCCGATAAATACTACAAAATGACGAACAATGTTGGAAAAATTTCCTTTAAGTTCGATACACTTGGTTTATCGATTCTTAGCTCAGCTGAAAAAGCTGGAACTGAAATAAATGAGGTGAATTTCGACAAATGAGACCCCATCGATCGGTGGATCAAAGTATTTATCGGTCCGCCCTCGTTATCTTTTCCAATTTGTTCTTTTTAGTAAATTTGATAAAATACGCTGAACGATGTTCTAAGTATAAAGCATTGGAAGGTAGTGGCGCCGAAAATTTTTAGTACTCTAAGCTGACTCAATTAAATCGAAATTCATTGCTGGAAGATGGTTGTCGTGTTCTTAACATGAATTCAAGATATAAAAGGAAGTAAAATTTGCCCAACAATTGTTTTCAACTCATCAAATATTATATATTTATAACTATAAATACCACAAATTTCATAATATAATGAAAGTAAACAATTTGCTTGTTCACTGTTTTCCTTTGCTGCTGTTTTATGCCGGCTGCTGTTACTGGTGACTATTTTTAAGTTATTCTTCCACAATTGTGTGTTTAAATTTCTTCAAGCAAATCATTATACGAATTGAGGGTACGACTTTTCCTATTTATTTCCACGAACTCGACATGTGGCGTGAAAATGTTCCGGTCTTCGGTTTTTGTTGCTACCTTCTGTTTTTGTTAATGCGTATGCTAGTAGTTCGGCAGTTCAGCAGTTCAGCAGTCCACCAGCCACAAAGCCTCAGCCATCGGAATCATCAACGCAGCGAAACGTAACGAACGTGGGAAGCACCAAATTGATTGTTTGTTAGGTGAACTAAGGGATAGACAAGCCACAATTCGGTGCATCGCCACAATACACAAGCACTCACACACATTCCAACATACGCATGCGTTGATATTACAATATAAGCGACTTAAGAAAAATTTTCAACATTTGTACGCGTGTTTGACGTAAGTTTTTAGTGGTAGTTGCATTTAAATGAGTCTTTATATTATACGACGGTGTATTCTCAATAATTTATTTAATTTGTATTCGGTTTCATTATGGGTTGGACGACAAAAAATATGTATGTATGCAGTTGCTTAGGCGGTCTCGGTAAATGATTGCATCTTCAAGCAGCAGGTAAGGTGGTGAAGACACCTTGCTCAAATGCCGCAACTCCGTTTAAAGCATTTCATTCATACTACACTAATGACTTTAACCTGCTGTGTGCGCGTTTTGATGACAGATGTCGATTTGTTGTGAGAGTTGTAAATGGTAATCATAGAAAAATTATGCAGTTGTAGTAGGAAGCAAATTTACATGTAAAAGTTATCAGACAAACATTAATATTGGGTATTGACATATATGTATGCATATTATTGGAGCTTCCCAAGGATCTTAAAAATAAGATACAGTATTATTTATAAGAGAAATAGGTCTTAAATACATTTTCCTTACAATAAATTACCTTAATTGTTTATTAAATTATTTTATTTTTAGACCATATTTATCAAACAAAATTATCTAGAGCACGATTTCGATATTTTCGCAACACATATTTCATTTATTTTGTATAATATTACGCAATTTGAGATCTTTTGGCGCGATAATCAGTTCAATAATGTACAGTAATATTGTTTAATAAGTGTTTTATCGCCTTCGAGGTATTTGATGAAAATAATGCTTCCAAAATATGCGGGCTAAAGCCTTGACGATCGACTGCTGTGTTTATAGGCACTTTTGGTGCCTTTCATCGCCCCAAAAACGCACCAGTGGGCTGCCCATCGGTTTCAGTTCGGTAGTCATGCATCCATGTTTCATCCAATATTTCAAATTGGCGTACAAACTTGTTCTTATTGCGTTTGATCTATCTGGCACAGAACAATATTTTTTTTGAACATTGTGGTATTCATTGCGCACAAAATTTGTTCATTTGTAAAGATTTGTGAATTATACGAATGAAATCCATGAATAATGCTACCTCTGTGTTCCTTTGAGATGCTAATGCTGCCATCTAATCCTTTTTATAGTCAGCCAATATTATTTCACGAATTTTCAAATAGCAAACTAGTACTTGACTGTCAAATTTGTTAGCGTACATTTCACGTAACACTTGTCAAGGTATTAATTTTCTTAAACTGTGTTCTTTATCAAAAACAACCGTTGGCGGCTTAAGTTTTCAAATTTTGTTTTATTTGCTGGTTTTATTTGGTGCTAGAAAGGCACCTGTGAAGATTATTATAGCCGAAGTGGTATTTTTCGCAGCAATATAATTTATATTTTAAATAACTGTTAACATGTTAATAATTAAGAATAGTAGAAGTATTAAAATCCTTATTTGTATGGAAGTAAGTCAAAGGGAGAAGTAAAGTGCATGGAATTGCATAAGTCTTTTTTAATCTAGAAAATTTGGCTTAGACAAAAATTTGTGGAATTCTGTGACCGCATTGATTTGATGACAACGCCTCTACAGGTCGGTCAAACTTTCACCCAGATATATCGTCGAGTTACAGTTCAGTTCGTCTCCAGCCTTCACGTACTCGTATAACGCTAAAGCTCTAAACAAAATATTTCGTGTTTCCACGAATTATAATTGTTTAACTTTGTGACTTATTAAATAAATATCTAATCGTTTCTTATCTTTTATTGATTTATTGTAGTGGTAATCACCTGTAAATCGCATACCGCCACAATACCTTTAACACAGCGCCATCTACTTATAATGAAAACATCAAACGACATCATACATTTGCTTAAGTTTTTTATTTAAAGCTAACGACTAGACGAACAATAATAGTTAAAAAATATGATAAAATTACTTTTCTTTTTACACATTCATAAATAAACATATGTTTTAACGGTACATACGTACCAACTTATTTTTCTGTAAATTCAGCATATTTGTACACATGTTAAAAACATCTATTCGAAAAAGTCAAAATACTTATTTATTTTAAACTTTTTGGCAATTTTACTTCCTGTAATATTTATTTTGCCACGGTTTATTACAGTTCTAAAGAACTTTTTGAAGGGGGTTAAAATTACTCCGTTAAACAACTCCGAAAAATATGAATTAAATCATCTTCAAAAAACTTGTCACACCTTGTATTATACGTTCCTATAATTCTATTTTTCCATCTAAATGAGGATTTTTCTCGGATTACTGATGCTATAAACTCCTCGGTAATGTCATATTTATAGCCTAAACAGCGTATATTATGTTTGCCACGAAGTTTGTAATAACATACCTCGATGAAAACGTCGCAGAACCTATAAAAAATATACATAAATGATAAGCTGAGTCCATTTAGCCATGTCTATCTCCAATCTCTCAGTTTTTTAGATATCGATCTGAAAGTTTGCACAAGTCCTTTTCTCCCAAAAAAGCTGCCATACAAACGGAGCAACTGAAGTTAACGTTTTTTGTTTTAATAAGAGTATAAATTAGTATATATAATATATTCGAAATTAGGGAAGATAGAAGATTAGAAGATAGAAGATATTAGAAGAATAATCTATAACTATTTGTTACATAAATTCGTGTGGACATAAGATGGATTTTTTATTTAAATAACGCTTTCCATACTGGGGTTCGTTAGTATTTTTAGGAAATATTTAGAATAGTTTTCGTAATTAATGAATGACGTATACAAATAGGAAAGTCGTTATCTGGGAATATGTATTATAATCATTGCGATTTTTAATAAGAGCATGTGTACAATAAGGCTCTCTGCTAGCTCTTTGTACTAGCCGATATTACGTTCTCCGATATGTACAAACGGATATAAGACTGTTCTCGACTAAAAATCTAACTATGTTTTGAATGCCAGTTATATATGTACGTATGGTATACAGTATATGTATATATGTATATGTATATATGTATATGTATATATGTATGTATATGTATATATGTATACAAATATGCTGACTTAACACTGTCCTTTGATTACTTAGACTCTAGGAAATTTTCTTTACGCTTTCAAATTTCTTAATATTCTTTTCGTACATTTAAAATAAAGCTAAATCTGTTCACATTCACATTTGCCATAGGTAATTGAATTATTCATAAATAAGTACGTAAACGACTCGTCTAATACATATATTTTGTATCTTTTTTTATCTATTCAATAGTCTAACTAACTTAAAAAATGCTCCAAAAATAAATGCACTTTTCGCTTAATTGAAATCAGTTTACATTCAGGGCCTCACAGTGGTGTTTGTGTCTTAACTTTCCACATACAATTACATTCTACATAAATATACATATAATATATATACTCTCAAGTATGTCTTAACTAGAAATTTCTTAATAGCAACAATAAATAAGTTCATTATGTAAGTACTACGTAATTTAAAAATGTTGTTGTTGTTGTTCTTGCACAGGGCAGCTTAGACCCAATTACGCATAGGTTATAAAGCATCGTTATGACTTTTGGACAGCGTTGTTTCGATCTGATCGATGCGCCGGAAGGACGATATATAAGAGTTACTGGTCTGCGTTACTATCGAGTTGTTGGACGAGCTCTGCAAAATGAAAAAAGACAGAAAAAATAAAACTGGATTAGTGAAATTCTTACCGAATTTCATATAGGGCGTTCAAAAAAGTCAACCTTCTTTTGTCGATAGGAGCGACCACGCACTCGTGTTGTATTCCGCCTCACCGGATTGTTGGTGGTAGACTTTTGCGATAGGCGCACCGAACTGAAGGTACTACCACGTCGACCACGTCGTATTTGCGGTGAGGGAGTGCCAGTCGCTGCGAATCCATTGAAAGCGATAAAAAATAAAACCAATTGTATATTCACATAACGTTACATATGTATATGTAAGCACATACTATTAACATGCATGTATATCTATATATGTATGAATATATGTGATAATAAATATAGACATCTGTCAAGTTATGATGACTTACGTGTGCTCGCAATAGTTGTGCTACGTTTTGATGCTTGCAACATGCCGAAAACAACAGCGCTAAATGAGCCATGATGCGATATCTGACGCTGTAAGTTGGGCGCCTGCGATAATGGAACACCCGCCGGCAGCCGCACCGGTGATGATAATTGACTTTCATTGGCGCCTTTAGGATGCACAAAGTACGTGACCATTAAGCCTTTACCCTTCACGTTAATCTCGCCGCGTTTCTAAGCACATGCAAACAAGTAAAATCAGACCGTTATTTGGGAAAGTAAAGAGTGAAAGAAATTTGTACGAAAATAAATAAGAATTGCATAAGCTATTACGAGCACTAACCACACAAGTATATCCCTTGGCCTTTAGCAATTCCGAAGTTTTGGTTGGAACTTGAATGCGCCAATTCTCGCCGGTGGAGTCCATACGTGAAGCCACGTTCACCGTATTGCCCCAGATGTCGTAGACAGGCTTGCGGGCACCAATCACACCGCTTACTAGCGGTCCGCTGCAGATGCCAACGCGCAGCTGAAAATTGTTGAATGCTTCTTTGTTGATCTCTTCTAGTTTTTGCTTCATTGCAAACGCGAATTCCACCAGGTCACAAATACTGTCCTCAGCTGTTTCACCGCGGGCGTGTAGATGTGCTGAATTTAGACCAGAAGCGGCCATGTATGTGGCGCCAACCGTTTTGATTTTCTCGATGGAGGCGAAGCGTGGTTCCTCCAAAAGTTCGTCGAAGTCACCTGAGAATTATTATGAAAATGGTTTTGAATTTAAATACTATAAATATATTTGCGTTGTAAGCTACATAAGGTAAATGATTTCCGAGTCTACATTGCCGGCCGGCATAATCTGCTTAAATGTGCGTTTGCAAATCATTCAAATTTATTACCAAAATAATCGTTCGGCAATCATGGAGCGATTTCTCACCACATTTACTCTAGTGGATAATGCGCATCTTCAGGGTCACCGTACAGTGCGTACCGAAGACGCTATTGCTGCTGTGGAGCTGAATATCGAAAAAGTCGCGTATGGCATCCGCCATCGTGCAGGAATTGAAACCGAACAATCATTTGGCGCGTCGTACGTTCGGTGAATGGGCCCATAACGAGATGGCCACCTATCTCGATTTTTACAAAAAAACTTTGTTCAACGCATGTGGCATGACCTCCAAGATCGCACGATTTAACACTGCTGGATTATTTTTTGTGGAGTGATGCGAACCGTGTGCCCGAAATCATTTTTAAGTCATAACGACAAACTCTTATCTTTATAATAAACCTAAATTCTTGGCCATAACATTTCTTGAAACCCCCATGTCTAAAAACACAGATGTATCAGATGGAGTAATACTCTGTATCCACACAGACTTTTTATAATACTTTTTGTAGTTTTCAATATAAAATGTTTATTAAAAGTTAAATTTTTTACTCTTAGTCAAAATAGTTGTTGTAATTGTTTTACTTATATTGTTAAGTTTTATTACACTTCCAAAAGAAAAAGAAGAGAATAATAATCAAGGAAACCTCAATATCCTCCCTTTTAACATCACCTGATACATAAAAAGTCTTTAGATTTGATGAGATCGCGTCACAGACAAAAGATCTTTATCCTTGCCTTAAAATATTAACCGTAACTAGAATATATATGGTCACAAGACGCTTCCTCTGTGAATTTTATGTTTTGATAAATCGTAGTAATGGTAGAAAACATCCTATCGAATTAGAATTAGATTAGAAGACGCTAAGAATTAGTTCTCAGTCTACCGTATTCGCGAGATTTAACGCTCAGTGACTAGTTCCTTCTTTCCCAGGGCGCCAGATTCAAAGAGGGGCTCGCTTGAGAAGGGTATAGTAAATACCGCGATAGCGTATAGTAAAAATGAAAGTTTCAGTATGCTTGATAATTATTTAAAGGGGTGTTTTAGTCTAGAAAAAAAAAAAAATTTATATATATGAAGGTATTTTGCTGACCCAGCATTCAAACTGATTTGGTCGGAAATAAAACTTCAAACGCTTTATTCTCGAAACTGTCTAGGAACTAGCCATATTTCCAAATTGTTACTACTTTTTCGAAACTGTCAAAAAAAGTGCAACAAAAATTGTGTTTTTTACAGGGAGTTGTCATTTCATGAAAAACATTTTTTTTTTCAAACTTTGCCGTAGTTCCAGAAATTGCGACATTATTCTAGATTAATAGTTTTTGTTTGTTGCGGGTTGCTAGGAGTGTTGAAAGCGTGGGTTTGGTCACGTGCCAATTTTTTGAGACACCCCACTTTATCAACTGCTAATTTTAAGATTTTTTAACTTTTTTGAAATTTCCCTGTATTATTGTAACATGAATTAATAATTAATTAAAAATGTGTGGTAAAAGTATTAATTGCCAGGTTTTTACGACACTGCCTAAATCTTTGCACAATCGTTAAAAACTAACTTTATACTTCCGAATGGCACTTACATATAATTTCATTTAAGATTCGAATGCATGCTTTTCCGTTATCGATGTCCTCCGAGTAGAAATCCTGAAAGTTGGGTATGGAAGCAAACATAACCCCACATAATGAATGATTTTTCGAATACAATTCATCTGTGTGCTCATCGGAAAGGTAATAGGCAGCTACATGATGGGGCAAAATATTCTGAAAAGCAAAAAAACCAGTATGCAGACAGTTTATTCAATTTTACGTGATTTCGCCGTAATAAAACAAAGTTTGCCGAGTTATTTCTGTGTCAAATGATGCTTAAGAAAAATAAAAGCACACAAGTGTATTCACCTTAATTAATGTGTCATTGAGTGCGCGATTCGATTTCATATTCATTAATTCACGTTCAGCTTGCTCCTTCCAAATGAAATCCAAACGCGAAGTGACCTGAGGTGCAGTGGCAGCGCAAGTGAGAAGAAATGTAGAAAAAGTGAAAAAGAATTAGAAAATAAGAAAAACTTCATTAATTAAATGCAAAAACATTGAGAGTACATATTTTAATGGTTGGTCGATTTGTCGTGAGTATTGATTTGCGCATACATATTTACGAGTATGTATGTATGTAGTAAGCGCAAGCCCAGTTAACCGAAGAACGATAAAATTTTGTTCAAAGAATGAATGATTTACGTATTGCCAGTTAGGGCCAAAGTATAGCATCGATAAAAAGATGTTGCTCTCTCAAGGTTAGTAGTGTACTAATTAAAAAAATGATAGAAACAGGAAGGCAACATTTTCTAAAATAATAATAACTACTTCATACTTGTTTTTCGGTAAAATTTACTACAACTTCGGTAAACTAGACTCCTAACATAGAGCTTAGTTAATGAGTGTGTTAAAATGATTAAAAATTTCATCTGCAGTTACAATAGCCGTCATCGGTTCGCTGTTTCTCTGTTCGCTGTCAGTAAGTGCTGCTCTCTTGCCAAAATTCACAAGGAAAAGCCATAACAAAATTAGCAAGTTGAATTTTATAGAAGAGAGTACACGGTTTCTTCATTAATATGTAAAATCACTTTTTTCAACGCAAAAAAAAAAGATAATAAAAAAGTATTTATGTCAAGTATTTGATTTTAATAATAATATAAATTGACTTTAAACATGAAAAAGCTTTAACTTCGTCTGCACCGCAGCTCTAATTATCTTGTTTATAGCATACAAGATTATGATCGCGCAGTATGTATGATAGCTATGTATATGCTATAGTCGTCCAATCTGAACAATATATTCGGATATAGTAGCGTCTATCCTTGACAGTTGCATCTAGGCCAAATTTCATAAAGACATCTTGTCGAAAGCTTTCCATTCAAAATTTTGATCGCTCAGTTTGTATGATAGCTATAGGCTATAGTGGTCCGAAATGAGCAGCTTCTGGGAAGGTCGTGTGTAAAATTTCTGCTATACAATATATCTCATCAATTGAGGGGCAAGTTTGCGTGTATTAAGAATTAGCTCTTCACGCAGATATTTATATATGTGTAAACTTTATAGTCCGACGTTTCCTTCTGTGTGATAGAAATTTCCAACAAAATCTACACTGTAGCGGGTATAAAAAAATAACATATACAAGACGTTGCCACGTTAGGTCAAGGGGTTTATAAACGATTTTTGGACGGAAAGAAAAAGAGGAATATTAGGTATTTTGGTTTATGGGGTACAATTAAAATATTAGCTTGGAAACAATTTTACTTGTACTATATTTATCTTTCTTTGTGATTTGTAATTATAAATAGAATTTCTGTATATAGAGCAATAAAGATTGTATAGCTTATGTGTATTGATAACATAAATGACTGGTCTTTAATATTTTATTGATATTAGTGGGGTAAATAAATAAGAACTCCATCCATATTTGCATGCTCCACAAAATCAGCTTGTAGACTAGGTATATTAAGGTATCAAGTAAGTTAGTAAGGGCGTCGGTATTGGTAAAGATGGTTGCAAAACTGGTATGAAATGCCGTTATTTTCAAAATGCTCTAATCCAGGACTTAAAGTCCACTTTGGTTACGGTTTTATTGGTAAGTTCTTGAAAGTGGATTCATACTTGGATATAAGTATAGTGTTGACCAACTAATGGATAATTTCATTTAAAGAATAAGTTAATTACCTCCACCAAGCGGGCATGATAGCCCACCATAACCAGAAATGAGCACAACAATATCAGCATCTGCACATCCAAAGGCATTGCCATATGCTGGTACTCAAAATTCGCTGCAGATGATTGGTAAAAAGTTGGATTTGCCAATATCAGGATCATATAGCAGGCAACCATCGCCAGCGCCATGCATGTTTTAATAAGATAATACAATTTCAACGCCGTAGCCAGCGACACCACACACAGCACCCAGGTAAAAATTATATACTCAGGATGTGCACAATCTCCTTTGTTCGGTTTCAGCTCGTCCGAAGCTTTTAAAGCATTGAAACTATTGAAAAGCTCACCGCTATTTGCATCTCCCATTTCCAATTCATTATCGGTGTCCTTGGTGTTGGCGTTGGCGTTTATGAGCGGTGTGGCAGCTGCTGCTGCAAATAAAATGGCATGTGGAGATTTCTCGAATTTATCCAATGTTTTGCTTGTTGCATTTAGCAGATTTATTGGTGTTTGCGTTAGATTCAGCGCA
Organism: Bactrocera oleae; assembly: GCF_042242935.1. Lineage (NCBI taxonomy): Eukaryota > Metazoa > Arthropoda > Insecta > Diptera > Tephritidae > Bactrocera > Bactrocera oleae. The sequence goes on along the minus strand of NC_091540.1, from coordinate 48,732,055 downwards.
TTAACGATGCTCTGCCGCACGAGATCACCAGCTGGTGCCGCTGTGAGGTTGTCAGTGATGAATGCATCGACGATTGTGCCATTGGCAGCATTAATGGTGATATTGTGATGTATTGTTGCCGATAAGTACACATTCAGCTTGATTTCCTTCTCACTACCATTTGCCAATAAAGCACTGATGACATTGTCGTTGCTATTATTTAACTGTGTACTGGTATTGTTATCGTCGTCCGTATTGTCGAAAGCGTATGTGGAGTCCGGACAAAGTGCCAAGCCGATTGCACTTAAAACCGACATCAGTATTATAACAATGCAAATGAAGAAGGTTCTTCGTCGCCGTTGGTGTACTAGTTTGGCGGAGTTCTGTTTTAGATAAAGTGGCAAGTCTGTCAGTGGCGTATGCCAAGAGAGCAAATGATAAAATACAGAAATTATTTCAGGCATATTTGCGTGATAGACATATAATATTTATTAATTTATCGTTTTGGCTACTTCGCTTATACTCACTTGAGAACTCCTCAGCCATGACTAGCACACAAGAGAAGGTTAAGCATATGGTTCCGACGACTAGGCAAATAATTAATTTGGTACACCGCGGGATGATAATGACTTGACACATCACAATAAATAGCCATATGATAAAAATGCACAGCATATTCGACCTGGAAATTTAAGAAAATTATAAATGGAAAATAACAATAGTAGAATATATTTTAAATTATTTGTTATTTAAAAGACAAAGACCAGTAAAAATTCACTGCTTTCTTATATACCTATATATATATACAATATATAATATAATATTTTTTAAGGACTCTACGGTAATTTTTCTATATTTCAATTCGATTGACTAACCTAATTATTAAGTAACACACTCCCAACTATCGTAGTATCTTTTTCTGCATTTCAACGGCCTCTTTTGAAGTCCCCTAATAATATGCAGTGCATATGTTCCTCCAAAGTACATTGGTGTAGGATCTTTTTTATTATTTTTTTTTTACAGATTGTCAATTGAGATCCCTGTTAGGATCGACTTCATTACCTAACATAACCTAAGTGGGTAAGCCGATAACACTAGCTGCCTCCGCTTCGTCTTGGAGTGTAGTAAATCGAACAAGCCAACAGGTATGTTGGTTAAAAAAATTGGCAGCTCTTGCGTTGCAACGCTGCACTAGCATATCCATTGACGCATGCAAATTGTGTTGCGCTTTTTCTTTTGATGAATTATTTCTTCTTGACGCGACACAAAATTTCAGTAACCTATTAAATTTGTCTCGATAACTTTGTTGTTGCTTTTACAAGTAAATTTTTTGATAAGAGAACAGACCACAGAGAAGGCGAGTAGAGAATTGGCGGATCGAGCTACTATTGCACGACCAAAAAAGTGCTCATTATGCTGACGTTAAAATACTATATTTGGGTCACGCAAAGTACTTTATTGAGGCATTTAAAAAAACAGACCAAGCCAAAAAAGGTGTCAAATTAAATAAAAATATCTCTAATGTAATAATTAAGTTTCAAATTATTTTAGTGCTTTTTGAAGAATTTTGTTAATAAGATTATATACCTACTATAAAATATTTATTATAATATTGCTCTTGCTTAGTTTCAAAAAACTGAATAATAATTGTAATTTCAATATAAAGCTTGTATTCCGATCTCTATCATTTCCGTCTTCTAATGTAGATAGTCTAGGAAAAATTGTCACACAAATCAGTTACTTGCTATCCTATCTGGGATTATCTCAGTAGAACGAATACATAACAAATCTACTTTTCTAAGTTTTTGTTGTTGTCCATCTAGTGTTTGAGTTAGTCACTTTTGAACATTTTATAACATGAAGAACTTATAACAAACGTGATCGATTAGACATTATAAACTTGCATTAGTTAAAACTTTGCTTAATCATAGTGGAATATTACAACATTTGATTACTCACCTAAACATATCTTCACGTAATTGACAAAATTTCTGTTCTTGACTGTGATCCTTAAATTTTAAGGTCCACGTATTCAGGTACTCTCGTCTAATTTCCTTATTCGAATTTATTTGTATATTTTGTTCAATGAAATCGTCGATCTATGGAAGATTTATATATAAATGAAATAAAAGGTTTTGTGCTCTAAAAATAGATTTTGGAGTTTTCTGTATAAATAAAAATACGGACCTCTTCATCTAATGCAGTCGTTGAATGACCATGTTCTTGCTTGGGATCGACCAATACCGAATCACATCTATTCAGACCGTCCTGCGGCGAATTGAGCTGGATTTGAAGAGAGGAAGTAAATTGTAGTAAATAATTTAACCGATCTTTGTGACTAATGGTCCTAGTAAACAACATATTTAATAAATTAGTAGTTAACACGTTTTGGATTTCTGAGTAATAGCACTCTTCTTTTACTGACCAAATAATAGTTAGTCATTAGTTGTATTCATTAGTTAGGACCAATTATATCCCTAAAGAAATTATCTCCAGTTAAGTTTCCTAAATTCTTTTAAGAACCCGCACATCTATATATTATATGTTATGCTGAAGGAAGCAATGTTATTAACATTTTAGCATCCAAAAAATAAAATGATGACTGATTATTAAAGAGGTAATAGAAATCACTCTACTAATAAAGAAATGAACTTTTTCAAGGGTGCTTTTGATGGACAAATTAATTAGTTTGTGAATTTATTAACAAAAGGTGGGAATGTTTTGGTGTAAAGGACTAAGTCCACACATCACATATGCCACTATTTACAGTCATCCAAGTTTCAGCAATATATCTCAATTTGTACTCAAGTGCGCGAACGGACCGATGGACAGGTAGACAGTCAACCGGAATTCAACTCGTCATCCTGATAATTTTTATATATATGACCCTTTATCTATGTCGATTAGTTTTATATATTACAAACAACCGTTAGGTGAACAAAACTATTATACTCTCCAGCAACATGTTGCAAGAGTAAAAAAATAAACCGAGCATTAAATTCAGAACTGTTGTAATTCCTGGTACTTGACAAGATTATGGGTATGCTTTTATTTATTACTGTTTACTCGGAATAACCGACCATTTCACGAACGAAATGAAATATCTCATTTGACTTTCGAAAGAGAATTCCTAATAATGGTAAACTCTCTTCATAGTAAAAACTGTATGTCTGTTAACCAGTGAGAGAAGTGAAAGCTCTTATACTAAAAAAATTTGGTTCAAAGGCTTGTTTACGCATATGTGTATATCCTTGAAAAATTGGATACTATTTTCACACAATGTGCAAAAGAATTGCAAATTTTGGCGCTAGAGTTTTATGTTACTACCAATGAATTACGTTCACGCGTCACGCAGTTATTCATCAACACGTTTCAAAGCCGATACTAATCAGTCACTCTTGTTTGCAGCGTTTGGTTCAAATTATTTTTATACAAAAAAAATAACTGTATGTATAGAACTACATGCGCGAAATCTGTAACATGAATGTATTTCACCGAACTTTTGAGGCAAATATTGCCACTGCAGCTAACCAGAGAGCAACACACATACTAAATAGTGAAATTTCACCCACATGCGCATGTGTGTGTAAGGTATAAAACAATTATTATAGTACACACGTACATTTTTGAATGGAATTTCCGGTGTCCATTCCGTGGTCGGTTCATCCTCAATAATTAATGCTTTTGGGTCGATTGTGCTTGGCAGATTCTGGGGAATCGCTGTTGCGCCGTTCATTTTTAGCGATTGCTGATCGACCACTGCGGTGGGCGCTATCATCGTAGTCGGTGAGGAGACAGTCGATAAGCCAGTTGAATCCGCAGCACCGGCCCCGCTTGCAACACCATTATTGCTAGGCCCATTTATGCCATCACCTATCCGTCCACCATTACCCAATGCTACACCTTCCATTACATTGGGCAGAGAGTTAACCGAAATATTCTTCTTTTGTAATGCAGCCAGCGGTGTGGCGGGCAAATGTACCAGTTGTTGTTGTTGTTGTTGGGCCTCAATGCCAGCTGCGATTGGTATGGATTTGGAGCCTATGCTGGCGGGTGTTGTAACAGCGGTCGGGGTGCTGGCATCAATGCTACCAGTCGCCGTGCATATGGTGTTGGCTAAGTGTTGACTGCTGCGCGTGCCAAAGCGACGCTTCGGCCTGGAAGTGTTACAAACAAAAGCAAACCAAATATAATAAAAAATCAATGCCAGGTGCTTGTGTGTGTGTGCGAATCAAAAGTTAAGCGCTCATTGTATTTAAAGCCTATACATCTTTATATTTATTAGTGTTAATTGAAATAGTCTTAGCCTATGACAGGCGTAGATTTGCGGCACTACACTAAATTATTTATCTATGCATTTCACCTTCTGTTTTAATTACTTACCGTAACGGTTCGGTGCGCTTGATAAGATACGTTTTGATGTTCATCATTTTCAAGTGATTGTCACGGCTACCGCCATTGCCTGGCTCCACTTCGTAGGCCTCGTTCAGGCACTTCAGTGTGGCCTCGGAGATGTGTACACGCCTGTAACGGTAATTGAAGTCGAACTAATTGTTAACACGTGCAGAAAGTTGTTTTGCAAAGTCACCGAAGGATAATAAATAACGAATACAAAAAAAATTAAAAGAAATCAGTTAAGAAAGAGGGCTTTGTTCGAGTGTAACCGAACATTTTATTCACTTGCGGACTTCAACGGACGGAAATACCTTCAGGTGTGGAACACTTTATATGAAACTAGGGCATGTTTTCAAGGTAAACTGTAATTAGAAAAACACGTTCACTCAATTTTTTTAGGATAACTTAAATATTCGCCGATATATGCAGTATAAGGCAAATGGAATATTCAGCATAAAACTTGTTGGAATAACGAAAATCATTATAAGTAGTATATGGGAGTTGGGGGTAGTATTGACCAGATTTTATCAATTTTTGGCAATATCAAAATGCCACAGACTAATGAAATGCTCCCAGGGTTTCATTCAGGTACCTCATATGCCATCACCAATCATATGGAGTAAACTCAGCCAGATTTTTGAAATTCCTGATATTATATAGTTATTTTGGGCTAAGTCAATTTTCAACTAAATTTATGAATTTTAAGCACAAAGATATACTGTTATTAGAAAAATCCGCTCTCTCATTTTCATTGAAATAACTCACATCTTGGTTGAAATATGCGGTATAAAGTCACCCGGAAGTTTAAAAATCTATACATATAATATATTAGGTATATGGGGGCTAAGGGAAATATCGCCCAGATTCAACCCATTTTTGACATACAGACACAATAGTATCTGGAAAGGATCCTGTCTGAATTTATATTATATATCTCACACACTGACCGATATTTTCAGTAAAAATTTAACTATAGGTTAACCGTTATATAAGAAGTGGGCGGGGATATCACCCGATTTCACCTATTTTCAAACTTTCTTTTGATTATTATAGCTTTAGTGTTTTAGGAGATATGCACAGTTATCCCATTAGAAAGCGCGGTCACGCCCACTTTTTTTAACTTAATATGCCTCTCTCTAATGCGTTTCGTTGTATCAAATAACAGTCTTGTATCTTATTGTGGAGCATTTTGTGGGCGTGGCAGTGGTCTATTTACGCCTATCTACAATAGCAACCTTCTTATGGTGCCAAGAAACATGTGTATCAAGTTTCATAAATTTTTACTCAAATTACAGCTTGCATAGATGGATGGCGACGGACGAACGGACGGAAAGTCATTCGGATTTCAACTCGTCTCTTCATCGTAATCATTTATGTATAAATAACTCTATATTTAACTCGAATAGTTTAAGTTGATACAAACAACCGTTATGTGAATAAAACTATTATACTTTGTAGCAACATGTTGCATAAGTATAAAAACGCTAATTTTGAAGCGCTCTCACATTGCAATAAGTTGGTAATCCCTTCATCCTTGCCTTCATCGTAGCTTTAGCCAAACTAGGAACTGTTGCTCTATCCATCCCCCGTAGTTTCCAGTTTTAGCCCCGTGCGACTTCGTTTTGTTTCCAAACTTTCAAAGTCACAAGTCAAAGTCGGACATAAAGATGATTCGAATAAAGAAGTTATCAAATGAGGAGATTAGTTTGTAAACCTCCACAAAACGTACTTTTCAGATGGGTTAAAAGAAGAGTACTTTTCAGAAGTTTAAGAGAAACAAATCACCATTTTACGAAATTACTGGCTTACTTTTAAACTCAGATGCTGTCTTCACCATATTCTATTTCATTTTTTGTTGAATACTCTTTTAGAAGGCTATGTCAATCATAATTGATTTGCATTTGAGGTACAAATATGTGAATACTTGTATATGATTGTGGTGGTATATACAATAATACGAATATACTTGTTTGCATATACAATATTCAAAATTTAACAACAAAAATGGAACCCAAATCATTGTTCAAATTTATTTATATGAGTGTTCCGAAAGCTATTCTCTTACACTTTTTGCTGACAATTGTTCAAAGATATATTGGAAATTTAATACTCACCCGGGAATACCGCCGGATTCCATGTGATTTGCAATAATAACATCGTTCGACCAAACATCAAAATGCCATTTTTTATTGCCCAATACGCCACACATCACCGAACCGCTATGAATGCCGATGCGCATATTTAAATCGACCTGTGTGAGAGTTCGTAGAAAAATAAATTGTTACTGCAAGGCAAATACGATTTTTATATGTTCTGTACATAAAAAATTTGTACATGCACATGAAATACAAATATTTTTATTGCAGTAATTTAAAAAAAAAAAAACGCCAGTCGCAAAAAGCTAGTTCCGTAATGAAAAAATCGAGCGAAAAATTTTCAATCGTTGTAAGTTACGGAAGTGATATTTATGATGAAAGTAATTAACTCTTTGAAAAGTAGAGATTTGTATTGAAAATAGGCAACAAAAGAAAAACCTTATATATCTATATTCATAGGCATATATACAGTAGTTTGACCATCCATAATGATAATAATAATTATATCATTAGGTATGCGTTATAAATGCAGACTGACGACTCGTCACTTAGTAGATGTATTCTCAAAACTAGCAAAATCTGAATATTCGTTATAGGTAGTTCCTTATGCTCGAAAGCAGTGTAAAGACTATTCTATATTTATGTATACCAAAATAGAATAAACATTTGATGATGTTTCGGATATAAATCAAAATGTAATCTCATCACGAGATTAAACAAGGAGAATATATCAGGAGACATTTCCAACACTTATTCGTGTTGTCGGTAAAATATACAGAAATTATATTTATATCATCTAAGAACACAGTTCAATGCCAGCTGCTGTCTGTGATAGGTTTTCATAGAGTAAACGGCCTTTAGTACACTGATTGTCTACGTATTGTTAATGATTGCTGGTTTATACTTTTCTTATCCATAAGTACAATAAAACGAAAAATAGCTTTGATTGAATACATTAATATCGTTTATTAATTGTTTTACCATGTTAGACCATATACCTGAGCCCAAAAAAAACAAAACTGGCTAAAATCGATTGTTTTTGAGCGTTTTGAACGACTTTTACCGACATCGCACCCATTTTTTTCCTTTGAGATACCAATGAACTCGTTCTATTATTTTATAGTCATCCAGCACAATTTTTGCGATGGTTTCTGGCGTTATCGCCTCTTAATTCCTGAGAGTTGGTTCCTCGGTACGGTACGAAATATAGCAAACCATTCCTTGACCACTGAATATGCTAGGTTAGATTTGCTGTACAACCTTTCAAGCGCAACCATTTACTAAGTATACAAACAGATCAAGCTTTCTGATCTGTTTTATTCAATTTTCTTTTGAATACTGAATATCAAAGTCAAATTTTGTTTGAGTTTATTATTTTTTACTTTCACTTGAGGTTTCTACGTATTGCCTCTAATTTGAATATATGCACATACATAAGTGTTATACTATATATTACGTTGGAATACAGATGTGCAACGCCATTGATCAATGTTGAAACCAGGTATGTTTCACGTGTACAACAAACAGGCGGTTGCAATAGTTCATTCTTTTAAATGGGTCATAAAGTGGTTGAAGTTGCGGTTGGAGCACCAGATTTTGCATGCCGTACACTTGCCAAAAACATAAATCCTGAGGTTATGCATATATATGCTTGTACAACAAGTAAGGAAGGGTAAAGTTCAGGTGTAACCGCATATTTTTTACTCTTGCATCTTGCAAGGATCAAAGCAGGGAAAATACCTTCAGGTGGTAAGAAAACTTTATAATAAAAAATGTTGCGAAACAATTCAATAATTCATTATTCGACGAAATCATAAATTGACTACAATCAAAATTATTATTTTATTAAGTTATATTATAGGTGACAGACTCATTTAGTTTTATTAGTATATTTTACTTCGCGAAAGCTAATATTATATTGACACCATCTTCAAATGAGATATACTCGTATGTGATATAAACTGAAGACGTTAAATTTAATATAATGAGTTGATGTGCAAAACGCCAACCAGGGAGTCCAGATCAATTTTATTCATATTCTGTCACACAATTTTTAAGAAAACATGTTTAATAAATTGTATTAAAGTATCACACATTTTGTCAGGTGGAAAGTCGGAAATTGTTATACAGGCTATATGGGGACAGAGAAAGCAATGGGCTGACGGCATTAATTTTGACATTGCTTAAGTATACTTGAGATCATATTTTCAAGAAATCTTATAAATACATACGTATATATAATTATATATTAACTTACAGAATGAACGACATGTTCGGCATAAGGTTTGTTAGAGAAACAAAAACCAATATATGTAGTATTTGAGAGATAGGGGCAGTATTGACCCGATTTTATCTATATTTGGCAACACTACATATTAATAACAGAATAATTCGTGCAAAGTTTTATTCCGTTATATTAATACAAGTCAAGGAATCAGAAGGAATATAAAATTGTGTTATATGGTGGAGTAAGATAAATGTGCCTAGAATGTTATATACCGAATTTGGCTGAAAACGATTAAGCAGGTCTCGAGATATGGGTTTTCCTCTAAAATGGCGGTGCCACGTCCATTATATTGTAAATTTTTGTATTGGTTCCTATAAAGCTTGGATGGTACATATATCCTATGTGTGAAATTCAAACTCTCTGGCTTGTTTATTTAATAAGTTATCGCACTTTTAGTAGTTTTAATTGGGAGTGGGCGTGGTTATCACCCGATTTCACCCATTTTCACACTGTCTAAACCTAAAGCTAAAGGTTTGTTTTGAGTGAATTTGGTTATTATAGCTTTAGTGGTTTAGATGATGTGCGCATTTAACATATTAGAGGGCGAGGACATGCCCGCTTTTTAAAAAAATTTAAACTAAAGATTCCCCTCCCTAATGCGGTTCGTTGTACCAAATAACAGTCTTGTATCTTATTGTGGAGCTTAGTAATGTCAATTTATTAGTTTTCGATTAATTTTGTTTTGTGGGTGTGGTAGTGGTCCGAATACGCCCATCTACAACACCTTATGGTGTCAAGAAACATGTGTATCAAGTTTCAGCAAGATTTTTAAATTTTTACTCAAGTTATCGCTTGCACGGGCAGACAACCGGATGACAACTGGTCTCGTCAACCTGATCATTTATGTATATATTATATAACCCTATATCTAACTCCATTAGTTTGAGGTGATATAAACAAACGTTAGGTGAACAAAACTTTTATACGCTGTAGCAACATGTTGCAGGAGTATAAAAATATACCAAATGCACACATGAAGGAGCATGTATTTACAGACACATAATCTGAAGAGGATTCGGAAGTACCAGTATATTCCAAAGGCAAAACAAACACAATGACCCACAAGCCATAATTTGCAGACATTGAAAGCGGTTAGATAGTTGAGAGAGGCAAAGTTCAAACCATTTACAGATTTCATCGATTTTTGTTTGTATTGTTTACGCTTTCGCGTTGTGTAGCATTATCGCATAATTTAAGCATTAAATTTAATAATTTTTCACCGGCACAAAATCACAACAATTTAGCCGGTCATTGTCTGCATTGTTGGCAGGTCGTGTACGTATGAGTGCACGATGCATTTTTGTTTGCTGCTGACAGGGCGAAATGCATTGAAAGCGATTTCCATGCAAATGAATTGTCAACATGGGCGCCGTTACCTCGAACCTCCAACCGCTCGTGTCAGCAGCCAACCTACATATATATATGTACATATGTACGTACATGTAATCAGCACTCATACGAATCGAGGTAAACTGTCACATATAACATACAGACAAGGGTAGCTTGTGTGTGCATATGCTGGTTGTAAATTTTTGGTTTGTTTCGATAGCGACAGTATGGAAACACAATAAAGCCAACTGCCAGTCAATAAAAACACCGTTTTTCCCACCTCAAAACTGACATGGCTGCTGTTGTGATTTTTTATACCTCCGACTACATATGTATAATATATACATGCTTCATAAATAAATATGTAGAAGGTCCTCTGAAACACAGCAAGGTGTTAATGGCTGAATTTGGTAGCACCAATATGTGTTTTTATGATTCATGTAAAGTGGACCTGGGGTACAAAAAGTGTCAATATATATTTCATAATAATTTTTTTCGTGAATTTCAGAAGAATTATATGCCAGATGAACAATTTTATTTATATTTTATTAATATTGATAATATTGTTTGGCAATATATTCAAATGAATATGCTCACATGATATTGATAGGTGACCTTCTGCCTTGTTTGGTTTTTGCACTTCCAAGTACATTCTTCTGATTTTACTATTAATTGACAATAGGTAATTGACATACTCGTATATCCTTTTTAAACATATCCTTACTGTAGAATTGGCCGAAACTTGGTGTGAACGAGTAAATTTATACGTGTACATGTATGTAAAATGCAAATAGTAATTGCTTACTAGTTATGTTATATTTTTATAGCCTGAACAGGGTATATTAACCAATCGTTCAGTTTGTATGGCAGCTATATGCTATAGTGATCCGACAATGCTCACTATAGGGGATATGGGGATTCTTAGGGAGAAAAGGACGTGTGCAAAATTTCAAATCGATATGTCTAAAACTGTGGTACTAGTTCGCGTATATACACACAGGCAGACGGATGGATGGATGGACAGACAGACGCCATTTATCCTCTCCCTACTTGCTGCTGCAAAAAATTCTACATATGAAAGCAGCAACAAACTTAGCGAGTTGATTTACTAGAGAATATTTAAGGAGTATAAATGCTAGCTTCAATGCTACCAAGTTTTGTTTTGCATAATAACAACTGATCAACAATAATCAAGTCTTTGTGTGAAAACCATGTTTATTTGTTAAGGCATCTTTACGAAATTGACATTACTTAATTGACATTATACTAATGGCTTAGACTGGTTCACTACAGCATATAGCTGTAATTCAAAAATACCGATCAAAATCAAGGAAAACTTTTTTTATATGTGAAGGGTATTATAGCTTCGGTATTAACGAAGTTAACGTTTTTTCCAATTTTTTTGGTTTTAAAAACTTAAATCTTGAAATAAACTTAAATTGTTGATAGAAACATAAGGCATGGATGATGTTTAATATCAAGAGATCAATGAAATGTTATTTTGTGGGAATATAAAAATTTCTCCATCAAGGAGAAAAGCGCATCCAAATTGCGCGGGCGTCAGGAGACATGTCAGCGCAAGATTTCCCCGCTAGTCCTGCCAGCTTTGTTTGAACAACTGCTCATAGTTTGTTCGCTTGGCTACTCTCTAAAAGAAACTTCTTGGCGAAAAGAACTGTGTACCGTACAAATGAGAGGTTTGTTTGTGTCTATTAGAACAGAAACGTTTACACTGAGTTCTCGTACGATAAAATCAAATATTCCTGTTTGGAAAACCATGAAACGTATTAACTTAATTAATTAATCCAACATCTACTGATCGATAATCAAATAGGTATTGTACGATGCCTTGGCTTAACATGGTATTTTTCGAATCGATCAGCGTTACTCTCGGCTCCTCTCAATGGCGACTCTGAGGTGTTTAAAATATAACATTAAATCATATGCATTTTCATTTACGACGTAGCATTACCAAAAAAAAATATTGTCTCTGAATTTCATTAACGCAATGCACATATTGACCGTCATATTGCAGTATGAAGTTTGTCGGAAGTTTGAAAATCGTTATACTAAGTGTAAGGCGGCTAGGCGAAGTATTGATCTTCCAATTCTCTTCCAATTTCAACTCACAGATTGACAGAAGAGTCAGCGTGGCCACTGGGGTTCACATATTCGGTATCTGAAGGCTTGAAAAGTTATAGTCCGATTTCAACCATTTTTAGACGTGACAGTAAAATGAAAGAATCAGATTGAATTGTAAATTGTTGATTATGGGAAGTAGGAGTGGCTGTAGACTGATCGCGTTACACTTTGATTTAAGAATTACAAATGTAATGTTATACACAAAATTTCATTGACATTGATTGAGTAGTGTAGTAGTAAAGGTGGCCGGTGCCAAGGTAACTGTCTAATTTTGACACTGCCGCCTATGTAAAATTTAATGCGTATATTTTTAATGAGTTATTGCACTTTCAGTAGTTGTAAACATAGTCATTATATAAGAAGTGGGCGGGGATATCATCCGATTTGTATTCGACATATCGTAAAAAATGATTTAGATAACAAAATTTGTTTGTATGATATGCAAGTGAAAAAATTTGTGTTTCGTATTTGTTATTCTTTCACTAAGTGCTTGAATTCATAACCACTTTTCCCCTTTCCCCCATTCTGAAATAAAACCGAACAAGCATATTTTGTTACCGCAAACATCCCGTTAAAATATATACATATTTACTCGTACATCATATGACGTCGGTCTACATTAGCTCATATATAATAGAGATGTATTAGTGTTTTTTTTTAATGTTATACTCACATGCGTATGTAGCCGTACATCCTTGATGGCCTTTATCATGTGCAGTCCGGTCTCCACACTGCACACCGCATGATCCGGTCGGGTCTTCCAATTGTCGCTCTCAAATTGTGACACACAATAATAGCAATCGCCCAAGAGTTTCACACGCAAACAGTGATTGTCCTGCGGTTGCGGTCAAATGAAGCGAGCACAACGGCGTCAGCATGTAGTTGCAATAATATTAACAACAAGAACAACAGCAATAGTGCACACAACACGATGCATCAACGTCCAGGGCCAAACCGGAAAAACGTAAAAATTTTATATTTACATTCTTGTCTTATCTTTAGCAATTTGGCTTCATTTGACTACTTGGTCAATTGTTTATTATTGTTGTTGGTTTTTATGTGTCTGCAGATTTATGTATGTCACTCAAGTTTCACTACCAACCATGTACCATATACTTATAGTTTAGTATAAGGAGACGCCGTAATATGGGTGTCGGGTCTGTGCGAACAGTGACAGACGATGCCGTCACTTAAGTGCGCTATTTGCTTCCGATAAATGTCAAAGCGATTGAAGCTAAGTGACAGACAGACATACATGTGTACTGTTAATGTTCACTGAGAAGATGTTGGTTTCTTGTAGCCTTAATGGTCAAAAGCTACATATGAATATAAGAGGTATACAAATTTTATTTTTGCGACTGTTTAGTTTCTTTAAACCATATACAGAAAAAATAAAACAGAAGGGTTATAAAGAATATTATAATCCAGCAGACGCATGAAGTTACTCTGCAAAATCTATGTAAATCAGGGTATGTTTTCTGTGAACCCATATCGTTATTTTGACATTTTTCAGAATTTGTGAATAATTTTATGAAAAGATTGGAGCAGGATGCCTGATTGACAGTTTAAAGACTCAGAATGCTTAAATAAGCTCCAGCTGAGCTCTTTTCCAGTAAAGTTTGATAAACAAAGAATTACCGGAAGTTATTTGGGATCTGTCTGTTATTTCTAGGATTACTTTTGATGAATTTATGAAATGAAGTATGTTTGAAATCTATGCACGAAAGAACATAAGCACTATACAATCGTTTAAATTTTTTCTTTACAAAACAAAGAAAGTTACATAAATTTTACATACCTCGGCGATACGGTCGAAACGCGCAAACAAATCATTTAGAATTTTGACAAGCTGCTGGGCGGATGTTTTACTCGCTAACTCAGTGAAACCCTGTAACAAATATAGAGAGACTTTTACAACAACAATCGATAGCTTGAACTGCAGATATTAATTACTTCCGTAGTTGTTCTTTTTTGTAAATATCACAGACGGTTGATAATTAAAAATTTCAGGGTTTGGATGTTAGGCCGAATCTAGTATTTTGTATCCCTTAATGAAAATCGATGTGAAGGATTTTGAGGTTCAACAACCTTTTTATGGTCGAGAAGGCAAATAAACTACCTCATGAGACTGAAGCCATTATACCCTTCAGCTTTACGCTATGTACCTATATGAGTCCGATCTAAACAATTTAAATTTTCTTCGATACAATTCTATCAATTATTCTGTTTTTTCCCATTAGTCCCCAATCACCAGAATTAAAAACTCATAATTTTCTCTTTATGTTCACTACGTAAGTTAACGCTAAAGAAGATGAGTGAGTTTTCTTTTGGTTAGATTTCAGATTTTGTTTAGTGTGGCAACACTAATAATGAAACATGGGTTTATAAATAACTACCACTCCTGCCTTGGGTAATTCTATCAGCTATGGGTCGTTACCAAGAATTTAGTCTTAAAGGTTAAAAGATACTGTTAATAACTACCGTGTGAGCGTCATGTTAAGGTCTCCGTTTATTAATGCGCTTAAAACAGTTACATTGTCCTTATGTGAGTACATTCTGGTCTCTCCTATCACGCGTGCCTTCACTCTCCCGCTTTAGTCAATTTTTCAAGCCATGATAGTTCTCTTAGCCTACTCCGTTTATTGCACTCTTGATTATTGATGATGTCAGCTTTTATTTAAAGAGGGAAAATGCATCCTCTCCATTAAGGGATTGTTTGTTTGTGAGTTTTTTCAAGCTGTACTATCGTTTACGGTTTTAATCGGGTAAACTGTAAGTGCCCGTCGTATAAACTATAGTACACAATTTGTCAATTTAAATTAATTTTATTACTAATATTAATGTTTAAAGAGAATATAAATTCTTTTATATCACAAAAAGTTCCAAATGTCAAACATTATGATAACAATTGAAGGCATTACCTAAATATCAAATGTGTCTACCGATAGTAAAATGATGTTTTGCTTACCTTGATATCCGCGAATAGTATACTGACATTATCCATTGGGTACACGTAGAGTTTATTGAATTGTGTTTCGACGGTGGGATCGGTGCCTTTATACATTTCGGCGCGTATTTGATTGTTCACAATGTTCGGCAGTACTGTGTGAAAGTAAATGCACAATAGTTTAAGTTATTTTTTTGTATTCTTCTGATGTATTATTTTACCACAAATTTAAATATATTCAGCAAAATGTATCTTTAAAATAAATAATATAATTTATACATATAAAAACGCAAAACTTTAACTTGCCAGAAATTGCTGAAGAAAATGCATAAGACAAAATACAAGCAGCGCTGCCAGGTAAAAACTCAAGTGCCCAAAAGTATGCCACATTTCTTAATGATATTTGAGTAGTTTTACTCATTTGCACAAAAAAGTTGTGGGAAAAGTTTTCCAAATGAACTAAAAAAGCGAAACCCATTTTACTCTGAGTGATAATTCGGTGATTTGGATGTAGTGCTTACAAAAAAAGATTTACGAATACCTTTAAATGTAAAGCTTGGGAAGTTTTTGAATAAAATTTATAAACTCAATGCGTTATCTTACCTAACCTATAATACTATTAAGGACTTTTAATACGAAGTATTCATGTGTGTTCGTGTTGTTTAATTAACAGCGGACATATGTAGATACACGTATTTAGAAAAAGTTCTTTGGCACGTTTGAACACAAGTAATTTTAGGGCAGTTTTTGAAATACTGTGTTATGATGAATATTTTCTTTAATAGTAAAGTCTCAAATCTGGCATACTATTGATATTGATTATATGGCAAGTATTGTTGCTAAAGGATGCTAACTCATAGCCGCCATTATGAACTGAAATCGAGGTTGGCTCTGCTAAGCCCCATTTCAGTACTATTCAATAACTTGAATGGGTTTCAATATATCTCTTTTAATCAAATGATTAGATCTAGTCACAAACAAACCTTTTAAACAGTTGCTTTCAGTAAGGCCTTAGATTTGAAATTGGCATTTCAAATTAAAATTATATTTCAAAATGTTGGAACCAAGTTAAATTTTTAATACCAAAAACATAATAAAAAATTGATAATATGTGCAATAAATAATTTCAATGTGTAAGTTTGCCGACTTAGAGTTGAATATAATGCCTTTATACGGTTCGTAGTTCAAAATGGTAGAACACGAAATATGTAAGCGCAAAAAAATGCAAATTCAAAAACAATTTTTTTTTAATTTCTAATTATAAACTTAATTTTATGATTAGAAGTCTTAAAAAACTTGATTTTGACTTAGTAGCTTGTATGGCAGCTATACGCTATAGTGATCCGATCGAAACAATTTATTCGGATATTGCACAGTTGCCTTGAACGATAACTCATGCCAAATATCCTGAAGATATCTCGTCAAATGAAAAAGTTTTCATATAACCATTTTATTTCGGTCGTTCAGTTTGTATAGCAGGTATATGCTATAATGATCCGATATTAGCGGTTCTGACATATGAGCAGTTTCTTGAGAAGCATAGGACTTATGCAAAATTTCAGATCGATATCTCAAAAATACTAACCCGCGTATATAAAGACATATGGACTCAGCTCGTCATGCTGATCATTTATATATATATTTTATGGGGTCTCCGACGTTTTTTTCTGGCTGTTACAAAGTTCGGGTATTGGCGTTTCAACAATAACATAACCCTAATAATTTCATGTAAAACTGCATTAACTTAGAAAGCGAAGGTAATTCGATATTTCAGTTTGATTTACGAATAAGAGGGTAATCGATAAGCCGATCAAGTTTAAGCTTTGTGCGAAAATTTCTTAAAAGCAACACTGTTCAAGCACTTATTAGGAAACTTGAAGATTATCATAGGGAGGCGTTCCAGTTGAATGGTTATTTCAATTGGTCTGATTAGGACATGTGAACTTTACAATAAAGAGCAAAAAGATAAATAGTTGAGAAAGGATTTGGGGCGTATTTTTCTGAACTGTTGGATATTGGACAGTCGAAATGGTTTTACTGCGGTTTTCTAATAAAACGATATTTTTGATTAAATAAAAATCGCAATAATTAGACTGATTACTGGAATAAGTAATTTAGATTTTATAACGGCTTTTTGGTTGACAAATTTTAGTAAATGGGTAACAACCACTTTTATGAAACCCCTAAGAATGAGGGTTGGTATGGTGTGTACCTCAAAAAATTATTAAGATACAATTTTCTCTATTTGTATTTATATATGTATTTTATATAACAAATATGAGTTTCCCTAAGTTTTGTGGACACAGTGCGTATAAAAAATGATGTTACTTCCAGATTTAATGCCCACACCAACACAGATTTACATAATTTATTTGTTACTCACTTGAGTCCAGCAACTTCTGCGTTCGCTGCAACTCCTTCTCCGACTCCTTTTTGTGTTCCATAGCTTTGTGTGTTTCAATGAAAGCAAGGCGCTGCCCACGATCTGTCAGATACTTGGTGTACATGCCAGCCACATTAATTGCCGTGTACAATATGAAGTTGGCGAATACTTGAAATGCAATACAATCTGGTTGCTGACAATATAACGAAGCACAAATGGAAAGGTAATAAAAAACAAATCGTAAATAATAATAAATATAAAATTCGGAAAGCCTTTGGCAATTCCTCGCTAAAATTATAACAATAAATATGACTGCAAAACACTTTGTAGGTACTTTCGAATATAAAAAACTATTTTCAAAAGCCCACTGACAGCGCGCGCTATATGCAATATAATAGAATAATAATAATAAGGTCGACTGTGAAATTGACATTGCGCTTTTGCAGGTTACGTACTTCTCTTCGCCTAACTTTAATTATCGTAATTACGGCCAGATGACAACTGGCGGTGATGGTGCCGCCGACGACGCACCACTTCAGTGGCAACGGCAGCATTGCATACGGCACAAATATCACGAACAGGATGTACCAGACCAAGTATTCGCGATACGTGAAGCCTATACCTTCGCCAACGAAACCTGTGTGGAGAGGTGCAATGAAAAGAACGAAATGAGAAAAAAGAAATAATAATAACAATATTAAAGTCTGTCGAAGGAAATTATGCGAGAGTATCTACTTATATAAATATGTACATATGAATACAATTTGAACGAAATGGCGCATATTACTTGTGTTGTGCCAAGGGACAGTTATATACCGCTGCAGCGGTATTTATTTGAGGTTACTACGTTGAAGTTAAATCGTAAAAAATTATGACTAAATAGTTAAAACGTACGACAACATAGTGCATGTGGCTAGTAAAACAGCAACGAAGATCTAGAATAGAAGGGTTTCTTAGTAAAAATTAGAGGCCTACTTGTTCAGAGGGATATAAACTTATGGGAAAAATAATATGTGTGCGTTTAGCTTGTACTGTTTTTTGCCAAATGGTGTTGTAATTGTAACTTTTTTTTGATACCGTTACATTTTTACGATACTCGTTCGATATCGGCGGTACCGATAAATGAACAGCACAGATCTTTATCTGAAAAACTACAGACAGACAGACGGACATGGCTAAATTGAGTCAGCACGTCATGCGGATTTATATATACAATTTATATGGTCCCCGGCGTTTTCTTACTACAGGCGTTACAAACTTCGTGGCGTTTTCAGGGTATGTGTTCGCAAAACTTCATATTAAACAAGTAATGAAAGGCTAAGTATTGATGATATTACGATATGAGATTAAGACCAAGGTCGAGACCAACACAAATCATGTTCAGCACTAAACCATTAATATTATAAGGTTTATTATACTTATATTATACTAAATAATTGTATATAGTTTTGGTATTAAGCTAAAGTATATTCAATATTATACGTTCAGGTAATTACGCTAAGATATTTTACATGTTGATCGATGCATACGGTATAAGGCTAACCGGAAGTTTGAAAAGTATTTATTAGGTAGATGGGAGATAGGTGTAGTATTAGTATTGAACCGAATTTGATCAATTTTTGGCATTACTACATATTATTAACAGAAAAAGATGCTCCTTGAGTTTCATTAAGGTACCTGACATACCATCAACAAAGTATAAGGAGTAAAGTCAACCTGATGTTTAAAAATCCTCATATTAGTAAAATGCGGGCTAGGCAAGTTTACATCTTATTTTATCCATTTTAGGCATAGTGATGCACCAATAAGAGAAAAACACTCTCATTCAATTTAATTAAGATAACTCACATACTGGCCGATATATGAGATATAAAGTCGGCCGGAAATTCGAACATTTTTAATTAGGTACATGGAGCTGGAAGTATTGACTATATTCCACCCATTTTTGACATACATACATACTATTATCAGGAGTGGATTCTCTCTTAATTTCATTTGCAATCACATTGACTGCTATTTTCACATTTCCGACATCTGGAGGCTTTAATAGTTATGGTTCGATTTTGACAACTTTTAGATCTGAGATGGCATACCTTAAAGGCAGTATTTGTACAAAGTTTAATCCCTATACATTGATGTGTTACATGGGAAGTAGGCGTGGTTGCAATCCGATCTCTCCCATTTTCGCAGTATAATATGGTAATGTAAAATAATCTTATGTTGTTAATCTTAGTTGAAATTAGTCAAGTAGGTCCGAAGATATGTGATTTCCCCTAAATGTATGCGGTGCCACGCTCGTCATCCAATTTTGACACCTGCTCTTATAAAGCCCTCTTGTGCCATCCTGGTTGTAAAATTTATTGCACTTTTAGTAGTTTTTGTTGGTAGGGATTTGTCCTAAGCGAATACAGTTTTATGGTATACATACCTATATTAAATTAGGTTAAGGAAAAAAGTCCTGAGAGAGTTTTTTGGAGAGCATTCAATTTCTTACAAAATCTATGAAACAAGATATTCTTCAAGTAGTTGGAAGCGAGATTTGATAATAAGAAAAAAGTAGAAGACTTTAATGCGGAAGACCCTCACAATACAATTACAATTTAAAGCTCATACTTGGAGAGACTTTATTGGAGGTGGACCTATCTTTCAGAGTAGAAAGCAAAAATATAATATACATATATGCAGTAAAAATTTGATAGTAAACGGATCATCATTTGTCTTCGATTAATCACTGCAGCAAATTCGAAAAATGCTTTTTTAAGAAAAACACGTTTAAAGATCAAGTGATAGACCTGATTGAAATAAGTGGCTATAGTTTAGAGGCCTGAAACTCAAAAAACTTGACATATTCATTTAGTGCAGTATTTTTAAAGGTATAATACACTATGGAAATATGAAAAAAATAAACTTCTTTTCAAAATTTCAAGTGCTCCTTAACTTTCGTCTCGGTTGAATACAAACCGAAACAATCAATTTTAAAACAAATAAACACTTTTTGGCATTACGAAATTAAATAAGTTCAATTGAATTTGTATTGGATGTTGTCAATCTAAAAAAGTGGACTTGTCAGAGAATTAAACAGTTGATGATTTTATAATGAAAATAAATTGTAATAAATATCGAAGTGGACTTTAACTTTGATTTGTCTTAAAACGAAGATAAAACATGCATCGTTAGCATACGAACCCCTCGGAACTTTCAGCTACCAAGAACGAACAAGTAGTGATTATTGAATGCTTTTTTAAAAAGGTGTTTTATGAACGGAAACGTTTCGATTTTTGAGCACGTTGTCGAATGGTACAGTCTTTGACATTTGTAAATATAGTCTATGGTATAACGAAAAAGTATTCCATTTCTTGAGTGACGAATGTCGGTTGTACTATACAATAATCTGCATATTTAGCGTTTTAATTTTTGATGTACTTTGCTTCCCCCTTTGCATTTAGTATGTATTTTTTCGGACAGACCACCACCAATTGAGAAACAGCAGTTAGGGTTGTTGACTAGCTTTTTTCTACATACCTTAAAAAGTTGTAGAACGTTAACAACTCAACTTAAATTTTGACAAATTGGCTTGTAATTAATAGTAGCATTTTGCATGTGACAATAACGTAAAAACCCTTAACCAAACTAAGCATTTATTCCAATAAGAATTTATTTGTTTAACATTATTTCACTTAATTAGTATGTTATGATACTTATAGTTTAATGTTTTTATCAAAAGAAAAGGTAGGATTATATTTTCACAACCTTTTTAATATTTTATAAATTAGTGCCAACCTTTTAAAAAATATTTTAAAACTGCGAACATATATTTTTATTATAACTTATTATAATTTATTGTTTGCGTTGTCACTATCATTGAATTTTGTAATGATTTTATTGACTCAAAAATCTAACTACTATATGATTGTTGTTCAAAGAGAGACACTCGCATGACACGTATCTTAATATATGCCTAAAATAACATCATCAAAATGACCTACCTTGTATATTCATTAGTGCCCACGTGCACACCGCTGCCCAATGTAAATAGTTGTTGGCGAAGCATCTCCAAAATCCCAAACAACATATGCCCACATTGGCAACAATACAACAAACAGACCAGGTAATTGCCGTAGCCAAATTCACTTCGCCATCGCTATAATACGTAAACGTGCTGTTACTGTTGTTTTGCTAAATGAAAATAGACAAACACGTAATTTTTAGAGATTTTTGACATGATGCCTAACTGCATGTATATATCCTTATATATATGTACATATGTATGTGTGAGGATGTACAAGAGCTTAGCCAAGTTGAAAAAAAAAACTTTTATTCTCAGTCAGTTGTTGGCATTTTTATTCCTGTTTCCTTCCTAGTGCCCAATCATTTAGTTGATAATAGCTTACGTACTTGCAACGAGCTAATGGAAAGGCAAACAGCTGTTTGGGTCATGTGATTCGGTGACATGTCGTTACGTGCAAAAATCTGTAATTAAATTTGTTTCAAAGCTGAAGAAACATGACTCCTAACCTCTGTGGATAGCTTTTTTTTTAAATCCAGTGCGAGTTTTCACAAATAGTATTGGAGGGTTTATTTTTCGTTGAAAACTAGTATTTTAAGATTTTTCTGATGACATTAACTTCAAGCCATTAATTCTTATAGATCCGGTAAAAAATATAATAAAATTCCGTTATATCTATGACTTTCTCCATACACTAGTCGTTTGAAATTTCTAGATCTTTCCATACTCACTATTCGTAGAGAAATGCTAGACATAATACAAGTATTCTTAGTGAAATTCCTCAATTAAACAGTTAGCTGCTGTTTTCCTTGGTTTGAAGTTAAATTTAATATCCCGGCTCGCTTATCGAGGCAGTTTAGAGCCTTACTGTAGATCATCTTGTAGATCATGTTATGCACTAAAGAAACCTTTCCGCCGCATAAGTCATGATTTTAATTCTTATTTCCGCACATTTATTAATCTGACCATCTTTCAAAACATAATACTATATAAGACTATATGTAATATTTTCTCTTATTGAATAAAATCGTAAAAAAATTACTATATAACGTAATTTTAAATCTTAGGTGTTGAAATTTTTGTTTCTGTGGCTGAGAAGTTTTGGGTCTCACCGCTTAAAAAACTTCCTTGCCTTTCAGTATTGTTTCAGCAGTTAGTTGGATTTGTATAACATCCGATTACTTAACATGAAATAGAATATTCTCCAAAGGTATCTCTCTTAACTAGCTTAATAAATTATAGCTACCAAGCCTAATAAAGAAATTTTCAAAAACTGAACATAGCGAAACTGTACAGGTTTTTTGTACCTTCATCCAACTAATTATGGATCTTAATTGAAACAGGACATAATTAATAATACAACCTAATTAGTATTATCTGTTTCATTTTCACTTGGTACAGACGCTTAATTAAATATAATAGTATTAATAAGTAGAAATCTTTTGCATAAGTATGTGAAACATGAATGGTTAACGGGTGTTCTTAAGAGGTTTTCATGATTACCACAAAGGATATGGTCGGTTTCTCAAAATTGAGTTGTAGGGCTCTAGAACTATTAAATATTAGTAGATAGAAATTGTATGTAGACATAATTCATACCTTGCGCAATTTGAAATACCTATTTTAGTGATATTTACATCTTGCCCTTCCTGCCCTGCCATGTATTACTTTTTAACCAAACATATATTATATTTCAATAGAATCACTCTTTTTGAGAAAATATGACCTTTTTATAAAATTATCTACAAAAGCATTCATCTCTCCAATTTAAGTAATAAATGTAATAAATATTTTCGAAATTCATCTGCTTACTCACCACTTTGCCATGCTGTTTGCTCTCTTTAGTGAACCAAACAATTGCCAGCGTCACTTTAAGCATAAAGTCAACCAGATTGACAATGATCAGTGATTTTTGACGCTGACGATGCGTGTACGTTAGGTACGAACGCTCCAACGAATGCTGCTTGAATGAGTTCGTAAGGGATGGACATAATATGCCCTTGACAACGTTGGCACTCTTGAAAGCCGCATATGTCTGATTGTTAAGTGGCCGCGGTTCACATATAGTCTTGCCCTCCTCTGCTTCACAATCTAATGACATAAGCAGGATGTGACAGAATTGACCGAAGTTGTCCGGAAATTAAAGAATTTCAATTAAGTGCTTGCACGGCAAATTACACATTGCAATTATAGTACATATGTGCACATTTAGGTCGATAAGCTTCGTTTAAGTAGTTCATTACAAGGTATTGCACTTATGGGAATGTGCAACCTTGTGGATGATACATCTGACTTTATTATCTTACCATAATTGCTCGTATTGCCAAAGATGCTGCAGCTTTCGGTGCGTCTTTTCGGTCCAAGTTTCATTCTCTGCTCTACGATTCGAACGGATTGCACACGCAGCGGTGCGTTTTTAACAGCCCTCGCGCGGTCAATGTCCGTTGTGGGTCGCTTCGTACTGACAGCGCATGGCTTGGTCGCTGTAGCGGAGGGATATGAGTTGGCTGTACGTTGATCATCCATTGATTGTGCACCATCGCCAGGCAGGCGCGGTATTTTCGACATATCGGGAAGTTGCTGCATGCAATATAATAATGGATAAAATAATGCAAAGATTTTAAATATTGAATTGCTAAAAGTTAATTAATACTTTGTTTTCTCGCATATTAGTTTACATTGCGATCATCCTAATTACTGTGTTTACCTACCTTCACACGCAATATGCTCGAGTCAATCAAATCCTCATTATGTGCCTCAGCTATTACAACTCCATTGCGATCCTCGGTTTGTGCTGCGGGATTACTGAGACCGCAGTCGGTTTCATCGTCGCCACCTACGCCACTATCACCGTTATCCGTTATATCGAGCGTTGAATTTTTCACGCAAACTCGCTGACACTTAGGGTCATCGTCGCCGTCATCGTCTAGTAGTTCGTGCTGAGCCAGCGGAGGTCGT
The DNA here is from genome assembly GCF_042242935.1 of Bactrocera oleae. Classification (NCBI taxonomy): domain Eukaryota; kingdom Metazoa; phylum Arthropoda; class Insecta; order Diptera; family Tephritidae; genus Bactrocera; species Bactrocera oleae. The sequence goes on along the minus strand of NC_091540.1, from coordinate 48,707,533 downwards.
TGAAGCTCAAATTCGTTGCTGATAGTTATGGCATTTCCGCCTGAACAGCGCCGCCTTTGAATTGGTGTGATACTTTTTGTTGTACTGTGCGTGCTCTGATTACTTTGTCTACCTTGTTGTTGGCGTTGCAGCGCCAGCGGTGATTGGCTTAATGTACGTAAATGTACTTCCTCGCACACCAATTTGTCGTCCATGCTGCGTTCTTCCTCGGAACTGAAAATTTACAAATACGAAAATTCGCTAGTCAAATTTAAGAAGAACATGGGTACAGAATTGTATAGATATGCACATAATATGTTATGGTTATTGAGTTAATTTTTTAAGAAAATATACCATAAAAAGTCAACCAGTGAAGCTTGCATTCTGTAATACGTTCGGTATATGGCGTCAAGTGTATAGTTTCATCCCTTTCTTGTACCACACTGTACTGTACACCTAAAAAAACATTCTCACCTATATTTATTAGGTAGGGGAAAATCTATTTTGGATGAATGCCAAAAAATCAGGGAATCCCCAAATGGTATTCCGTGGAAACTTATTAAAACCTAATATTACACATATAAACTTTCGTTGACCTTGGTTAAATAGTGCCACGACTGAGCTATCTGGTAAAAGTCACACACAATCCTCAAGAATAGTATTCATTGAAATCTATTAAACACCATTATATGACCAAAACCTTTTCAAATAATGCGAAGCAATCTTTTCAACTAATTATATCGATGATAAGTTTTATAGAACAACTTGCTCCTTGGTTGTCATTGATTCAAGAAAATAATGTTTCTTCTTTGATCAACTATTTGTGGGATTACCTTGCTAATTTATAATTTATGCGAATTACATCTGCTAAAGGGGCCGCCAAGTCGAGGTTGCCGCCATCAAAACATTAGTTGATCCACTGCTCCTGAGCGCATCGGCCTTTAGGGAAGTGACTATGCACTTCGATAGTAGAGTGGCAATACTAACCCTAAACTTTATGACCGTGCGTGCGAGGCTGGTTGAGGACTGCCTAACTATAACGGATGAGTTGGCAAAGAAGGGCACTTCACTAGGAGCTCAGTTGTCCTCCTGCGGCTGTTATTGAATAGCTGGGCCTGCCAGGAGTTTGCTGAGCATCGGGCAACTATAGGTACCTGTGCGGTCACAAGATCCTTCTGGTCCAAAGCCAGTCGCAAGAAAATCAGTGAGCTCTTTGCTCTTAGTGATGATGCGTTTTTCCTAATTGTAGCGGTTATAACAAGGCACTTTGGTGACATTTAAAATCTAAATAATGAAGGTTTTTTTGGCTTTCAAGTGCGATAGTTTTTTGCGATTAGTGTTATAAACTAACCTAACTACGATTATTTTCGATCGTAGAAAAACCATATCCAGTTAAACTTTAACTATCCAAATTTTAAAAGTTACTTATATTTTTAAAGTAAGTATATTAAACCAACTGATTATGTAATGGCAATAGAAATTGAACAACTTTGTATTAATAATGAGGGCATATGAGTGCTTTACCCCATTTAAAAGACATATTCATGTAAATGATTTTTTCATAATATTTATACTTTCAATTATAATAAAATATTTTTTAATGTTCTAAGTTGTTAAGTTATACCTTCTGAGCTAGTATCTTATAAGTACATGCATATATTAGTTTAGAGATTATCACGTAAAATAATATACATCATTCCCAACTCGAAGCACACAAAATTTTAGGCGCGAACATATTTTACTCAAGATAAGTGCTTATTACCATTGTCAGAGTGGAATGTATCAGATTTATGGTACCATTATTTAAATTAGCTGTCAGTGGTTGTGACATTGGACAAACAAGAACAAGATGACACTCATGTTGTCTCGATAGGCGAGCGTGTTGACACTAGCTAGCACTCACAAGAATTCACAAGTAGTATTCATCAGCACAGTGGTTCATGATCTGATTTTACTTTTTAAAAATTTTTTTGTCAAAAATGTATATAATATTATTGAATATTTATATGCATGTCACCTAAGACTATAAATCTACGTGACATGTTGTTATACAACTTCGAAAAAAATACTTACCTTTAAGAAATTAATTATCTCATTTTGAAAGCTCAATAGTGCCCTGTGGTTTAATGTGTTCTAAAGAAACTAAAAGATTTTATTAAAATGGAATATTCGATATTAAATCAAGGGGAAAAGACGGTCGTATTGAAGGTTGTGAATTTAGTTACACTTTGGAATAGTGTTGCCAGCTTGAAAAAAATAGTTTATAAATATTACAAATTGTGTCATACGATAATTCGTTTCAGAAAGCCTTTGGCTAACTATTGGGATGACATGTAATTTGGTCATACTTTTAAAAGAGTTGTCGAGGTTGGGTAAATGAAAACTGAACAAATATAATTGGCGCGAAATTTAAGAAATTTTCAGCGGCCATTAGAATTAAGACGATTTCACTTAAGCAAGTATTTGAATAGAGTTGCCTCCTATTGACGTAAGGTTGTAAATGTTATAAAATCTATTTAAATGTATTTGATCAATAACCGATCGGTAGGCTTTTAATGTAGATGTCTTAATGACTGTTGATCTACTGGAGGTGCGGTACTTTTTCTGATGTCTCAAGGATTCTAAAAAAATTTTGTCGCAAAAATATTGTTTACATATCTCAAATGCAGATTCTGTGTTGATTTGTGTAGCCCCGAATTGCTATGCTTAGCATAAACCAGCATAATTATATCCCTGAGGCTTGCAAAAGTGCTTAATCGTGCACACTTTGTAACAATGTAAAAAACTGTGCGAGAATTTTAAATATTGTATAAAGTATACCATCTATTACCCGCGGATAAAGCCGCAAGGAAATCGCTGTCGTCATGGTAATCTAATGTTGAGCACAGTAATCGAATAAGTGTATAGATTTTATTTATAGACTTCTAATGGAAGCGCTACCACTCCAGCTTAACCGAATTTGTTTGAGAAAAATATGTAAGTAGCTCTACGCATAATACAAATGCGTATATTTATACATAAATACACACGCATATACATACATAGGTACATTAATAATTACATAAGCCGACTTGTCGCATTTGCTTACTGTGGAGATTCCATCTGTAGATTATTGATTTGTATAGCTACTCAATATGCCCCATTATATCAATGGCTTCTTTTTATACACACATGTACTTAAAGTTATAACTATGTATATTTAATGAAGAACTTTGAAGCATCTTTTCATACATACATGCATATGTATACTTTGTGTTCGCGTGTTCTGAAGAGCGCACTTGATTTTTGTTCAGATGACAAGTTATAGCAGAGATGATATAAACAATAAATATACAGAAGATATGCATATGCTTCCTAAAGGACCCTCAGAAAGTTTTCAGAGCGCTGTAATTAAGATTCAGCAGATTCTTTTGAGAGGCTGTTGTTCTTGATATGCTACTCCTAGTGTCGAATTTCTTTGCGAAGAATTGCCTATATTGATATACATACATATGTATATACTATAAATTTATGTGCCGACATGTGTATGTTTCAAAATTTGAGAAACATTGTTATCAAAACACGAGTATACTCGTACAACATATACATCTATGTATGTACATAAATTGATTTAATTTTTGTCTTGTCTAATAAAAATTTATTCAAGGGCAGTTTGAATGGCAAAAGGGATTTTAGTACATTTAAATGTGGGATCAAAATGATTTTATCTGCATAACATAAAATACAAGCCATGACTGTAATTAGATTTGCGACCAAATATTTGATCGGATTTACTTGCTTTAGATAAAGAAAATCATTTAGGTGAAATAGAAAATTGTTTTATAGATATACACTGTATTCAAAAAGTATGTTGAATTTGTTTACAAAATGTAAATTACAAATGTATAATATACCCTGAATGAATTTCAAAAAATTTGATACAATTCTTTTTTATTTTAATTACTGCTGTTACATGCTGTTACACTAGGTGTGCCCCTTAAACATTTTGACAAACAGTGGCTTGGCAAATGTTATAGGAATTCCTACCAACTGAGAAAATAACTGTACCTGCCGCTCTGGTGCCCTGGAGTTTTAAATGACGTTTTCACCTTACTGTTTGATCACAGTAGCAACATCATAAACAGAAAGTTTCAGGATTAATTTAAAATTTGAAGTTCGGGTTTATTAATCCAAATCAATTTTGTTCCCAAATTGTATACTCCCTACCGATTGTAACATATGTACGTATGTCAACGTTTAATCCAATATTTGAAATATTTTTTATACTTAAGAGTTCGGTATGTCCATCAGAGCTCTCTTCGATTTTTCCAATTTTTTTTACTGGGTTACTAAAATGTGTTAATCGGAGCACTTTTTTGAGTCTATATTAGCAGTAGTCTGCTATGTGAATGTTATTTTACGATTTTCGATTTTCACGAAATGAAAAATATTGCGTTTCGTTATTCCATGCTACCTAGCAGTTGGATAAGTGCAAAATTTTGACAATGGTGTGGTATCATGCACTTTTGGTTGAATTTCGCATAACATGTTGGACCGATTTTAACGAAACATTCGGATTATATTAAAATAACCTTCAAGTGAGATATATATGATATAAACCTAACCAAAGAAACTAAATATAATATATTGAGTTGATGCGCAAAACGTCCATCAAAAGATCGGAAATGACGTTATTAGGGATATGAGATTAAGGCCAACTCTTTTCATGTTCAGCGCTAAACCTTTAATATAATAAGGTTTGTTAGAATAACGGCATTGTTATATATTATACTAAATAATTTCACATATTGGCATTAAACTAAAGTATATCCAATATTAACCGTTCAGGTAATTTTTCTAATATATGTTACATATTGATTGATATATACGGTATAAGGTATATAAAGCTTTTTTAGATACCTCACATACCATCAACAATGTATAAGGAGTAAAGTCAACCGGATGTTGCGCTGATATTAGTTATATGGCGGCTAGAGCAAGTTTTCAACCTATTCTATCCATTTTACGCTCACTCAGTTTAATTAAGATATGATATGGACAATTTATTTTTTATTTTTTGAAAAAAAGTACTGGCTACCCCCTTAGGTGAGCATTTTGCTTCTAAGTATTATATCAAAAATGGATTAAGTAGTCTATACCATCCGCCACATATAAAATTAATACATTATTCCATCAGTCTATTGTATATATGTATATTGTTCCATACCTTTGTAATAACGCTTGATATATTTTACATTCTTACTTTCATCTTATAAAATACGAGAGTAACCACTGGACAATTTTCCCATAACTCAGCTCTTCTTTATTTGTTATATATACTTTAAGTATTCCATTTGTGTTTATCAAAGGTAATTATCAAATAAAATAAAGAGAAAGAATTGACATTTTAAATCAAAATATGCGATGTGTTTGTCTTAATATGTAAATCAACATTTTGTGGAGATTCGAACAACTTGTCTAGACATTATAAAATATATATGTATGTTTGTTATGATGTTATGTTAATTATATTTTTTGGCTGCTAAAGACAAAGGGTTTTAAAATGATAAAAAGTTAATGTTTACCAGTGCGATAATCGTACACCTTTACTTACAAGTATGTCTGTTAATATTTAAGCAATATGAAACTCGCCTTGTTCAATGTTAAGAGATCTGTGCCAACATGCTAAATGAAAAGAAAGCAAAGAGCTTTTGGCTGTTATATACATTGACTCTTTTCCTTAGATTCTGATGGTCTAAAATTGATTAAAAAAGTTTCAACGTAATCACACGCCGATTTTTGAATTGTCGCGCCCAGGTGCACCAAGTCGGCGTAAACCGCCGATTAATTAGTAGGCATCTCAAAATACTTCGTAGACGTAGTACTTCACGCACAGATAACAAGCGCAGCCGAACATTTTGTGACCGTCGAACTGATATAGATCCTTTTGCGCATGGCAGAGACCACGGAACCGGAGAACTGACTTCAAAAAGGCGACAATTATTCTATGCGCCCGAAGGGTAATCGTTACCCTTTTTTTGGTACACCGATGTTACTATGTCAACTTATTGGACTCAACGTCGAATTGCAGATATTTAAGTAGAACGAGGTTGTTATCGGCATATACAATCCTTTGCACATATCCAGATAACGAATATTTCAGATGGGTTAAATATGCTGGGTTAAATGCAGCGAACTAAAAATAGACCACGAGTATGTTGAGATAAAATTCGCCAGAAAAAAATAAATTTTCACGTATTTATTGATTTTGGCCTTTTTGGTGTGGTCTCATTTTTGGAGCGACATTCGCTAGATTGTTGGACATCATATTCATAAACCTACGCCTCCTCACCAGTAATGATGTGTTTGATGAATGTATGGTCCTCAGCTACGTTATCGAGCATCTATTTTCCGACCACAATTTGACGTCGTTTTTGCAAAAGATTAAGGTTTTAGCATCGACACGCTATATTCCCAAACGACAATTTTTAAATACTGTTTCTTTAACGTTTTTGACCCATCGTTGTTAACAGAGGTATATGGACGACTAGCACAAAACAAGAATTTGATGACTTCACGGCCTGACACTAAATACATACTGTTTTTTTTCAAACTCTTTTTCAAATGTTTTCCATGGTAAAAATCGCCAGAAAAACTTTTCGCGTCTTAAAAAATAGGTGCCAAACACCCACTAATAGACATATGCAGTTCAAACTTCAGAATCTAAAAATAAAATAGGTTGGAATGTTCTACTAATGAGTCGTTTAGAATCATCTCGTAGCTGTTCCTCGTTTAGTCTAGACTAGTTTTGTGACACACTTGAAGTAATCTTATCTTCCCCATATTCTGTGTTACTATTCAGCATCAGTTAAATATAATAAAGAAAACAACATTGAGTTTTAGCTACTTTTAATTTTATGACAATCGCCTATGAAAGTATTTATTTCTGTCATTAGGAAAGCTTCAGCTTTTAGAAATTATAAATAAGTGTACAAAAGATGTTAAAAGGTCTTAGAATTTAATAATGAGAATATATGTTTATGATTCGCAAGAAAATAAGCATATCTCTGCACATAACAGTTAGCTCCTACAGTATTTATACAATATTCATTGAAATGTGTGTCTGTACTTCTGAGTAGTATGATATGCTAATTAAGTGGTAGCATTTTAATATAACATCATTAGGGACATGTACTGGAAAACAATTATTAGTGCCGTACTCAATTTTTCTCAAATAAAGTAATAAGCAAGTAAGGAATCACTAAGTTCGGTTATAACCGAACATTTTAAACTCTCTCAACTTGCAAGGATCAAAGCGGGGGAAACACCTTCAAAACTTTATATTACAGATTCTGATATATTCGGTAAAAGATCAGTCATATACATTGAGGTCCAGTTATTTGGTGTCTGAGTCCTTGAAAAGTTATAGCTCGATTTCGCTAAATGGTGGGCATAAGATTAAATATCCTGAGGGTACTACTTGTGTAAAGCTTTGTCCCGATATATTCATTGATGTGTGATGTGTATACTGCAAGTTGTAAAAATCAGATGGAATTTAAAAGTTGTGCTTTATGGTTTTCAACCGATTTCACAGCATACAATTCCAAAAATTTAGGTAAGATTATGCGCCAAATTTGGTTGGAATTGGTCAAGTATTTCCTGAGATATAGGATTTCACTGAAATGTGGGTGGTGGTAGGGAAATTTAATGCTTATGGCGCATTTATTCAGAGAGTTATCGCACTTTTACCCGTGTAAGGGGAAGTGGCGTGGTTATTATCTAAAAAGAACTCTTTCCAGCACATTTGGTTGAATTAGCGTAAATGATTTGGAAGCTATGTATTTTTAAATATTTAGGGGCCTGGCCAAGCCCACTTTTAAAAAAAATTAACCAGAATGTGGCTCTTGTTACTGCGATCCCCTTTACCAAATCACAATTATGTAACTAAATTTAGTGCTTTGTAAGCGTGGCAGTGGTTCAATTACGCCTCTCTGCAATACCCAACTCTCTTGGGTGCCAAGAAACGTATGCAGCAGGTTTCGTCAAGATATCTCAATTTTTACTTAAGTTATCGCTTGCACAGATAGATGGACAGACAGGAAATCTGATTTTACCTCGTCTCGTCAACTATTAAACTCTATAGCGCATGCAACATGTTGCGAGAGTATAGAAAAAGAGACAAAGTATTCAATGAGTCACGAAACACGCAAAGAGAAAAACCTAAAAAGCTTTTACGCTTTCATTGCCCGGCATTTTTACTCGTCACTAAATAAATGATATAAAGCTATTGAAGTAAATTATATGCCAATTAACATTCGTTTATTGAAAGGGAAAACACACACGTAATAAATATATATGTAAATAGCTACTCTTACATCACCAAGATTTGTACAATATATATGTGGATACGTATATATTTGAATATATTTATGTACGACACATACATAATATAATAGAAATTAGGTGGCATAGATATAAGTGTATTTGCTCAATACAAACAAAGTTATTAGCATTTTGTCTCACACACCAGGTGACGGCGGTAATTGGAATAAGTCTTATTATGAATTATGACCTCTAATTAGCAACAACCAATCTATGAGGAATTATGAAAGGAGAACTATTTAAGCGATTTATGAACTCAGTGAACGCTTTTGAAGTGCTCAATATATTTACGAAGTAATTGTAGTATAAATATATTCACTTAATTTGCGTATTTAATTATTTTCGTATATGATAATAATTTGTTTATATTTCATTTTATCGCTTACAATAAAACATAATGGCACTTAAAAGCTTGAGGGTGTTAGGTAAATGACTTCATGAATTGGTATATTCGCAAATTGCTTTAGAAATAGTTAAAACTGAGAGAAGTGTCTAATGATGCAAATATTTACATTTTACTTCTATTTGTTCTAATTATCTTTTAACCTGGAGACTAAGAAAATATTAACATATGTATTTGTAGTTTTCTGAGTAAATTAAGTTGACTCAGCAACACTCATCAATCTAAAAAGGAACTTTCACGTTCTTTGTGTTACTTTTCTTAAATTGGTTTTAAAAATTATTAATTGAGCTAAAGGCAATTACTGATAATGATAATGTCGTAATCGCGCGGGTGTAATCCACCCATGAATTAACTTGAAATATGAAAGCTAATTAATTTTCCAAAATCGTATAACTTAGCTTCGATTACCTCCATTCGGTCTCCAGAACATTTAAGCCGAATAAGTATGTAAAAATCTCCAAGTGGCGCCAACTTAAAAAATAATATATACCTTGATATATTTTAAAGTGGGTATAGGCATACAGGAATAGGAAAATAGGTGGAACCCGATAATAAATGCACATATTTTATTTAATGGTATACTTTAGTGTAACTAAAATAGCGATAACTTTCATTCGAACTCCATGCTGCTTTTACAATATTTGGGTGAAAATACAACAAATTACTCTTGCTAGGGGACTTTAATCGTGGTATCTTTTCCTATAGTGAGACACTATATTCAACAAGTTCTTTTAATTTGTTATTTGTATACATTATTATAAAATATGTCAAGCTTAAATAAAAGCCTTTGAGTATATAGTAGTGGCGCTATGATATATGATTTCTACAACAATATTTATTGTCGATTTCTATGCTCCAGTTATCTCTGCAAAACGGCGAGCAACAAATCACCGATTATTTCTGACTCGAAAATTTTGGTCATAATAATTGTGATATTCGAAATTCAACTAGTTAATAATAAATTTGCATATATTATTTAAAATTTTATTAACTACATTCGATCACACCCATAGCAAATGTATATATACAGAATGCTATTACATCGATGGGTGAATCATTTGGAATAAAGTTTTACTTTACTATATAATGTTGCGATTTATTCAAACAATAAGACCTAAGTAAGGCAGTTCCAAAAGGCTCAAACTTATGTAGTTTTGTTAAAAGGGCTACTCAAAGTTCGAAAAATCTTATTCACATAAGTTATTGAAATTAATTGAATATACACGGATTATGTATCTCACTTCAGTTATTCTAAAAATTTACGTAAATTATTATATGTACAAGTTGTAGTATATGAGAGTTTAGGTAATTCGTAGACCAATTTCACATATTTTCGGAATTAAACTATAGTATATCCAATATTATACGTTCAGTTAATTTTGTTACAATTTTGTTAAGATGGGACTTATCGACCCATTTATACTGTATAAAGCCAAACGGAGTTTGAAAATTTTAAATTTGGTGTATGGGACATAGGGATAATATTGAACCGATTTTATCTATTTTTGGCATTACTACGTATTATTAACAGAAGAAGATGCTTACTAAGTTTCATTGGAGTTCGTCCGTACGTTTGAAAATCCTGAATATCAGTTATATGAGGACTAGGGCCAGTTTTCTTCTGATTTTATCCATGTGAAAATGAAAGAACCAGATGGAATTTAAAACTATTACACACCAAATTTGGTTGAAAACTGTCACCGTCTCTTATGAAGCTCTTTTGCACCTTTTCGGGTGTAAAATTTAATCTCTCTGGCGTATATATTTAATGATTTATTGTATTTTTAGTAGTTATTAACATAACCAGAAATTTCATGGAAAGCTGCACGTCATACACGTCGATAGTGATTTGGAAGTAGCTCTGGAAGTTTGATTGAAATATTTTTATGCATCCACCTTATAGTTGGGACCTGACTTCATATTATTACTACATATTCCTGTCTATGGCGAATGATATTGCTGGTGAAAAATTCGTCTCAAGAGTAGCTTGTGAAAAGCGACTGTTCCAGGTTTTTGTTAATAGGAATGAAGTTTTCTATGAGAGTGTCTTTATTAAATTACCATTACAAATGCCAACAACAAGTAAGCTAAATAAAACTTTAAATTTAATGTAAATATTGGATTTATTTACTTTATATAATATATCAAGCTTAAATAAAGGCCTTTGAGTACATAGTAGTGGTGATATGAATATTATCTTCTTCTTGGTGGACCCGTATCGTATCGTAACATAACGCAATCTAAATTTTCCTCAAATATTTTGGAAATACTAATTGTTTTATATAGCTATATTTTTCTAGCCATTATAAATAATACGATACTAATTTTCGGTTCCGGTTCAAAAATTTAAGTGTACCGGTATGGTATTATTACGTAAAAGTTTATGAAAAAGTAGCGTTTTTATTTTAGAAGGGTTACCAGTGGTCGCAATATTTCGATTCAACAAAGTAGTTAAGTTAAACGAATTATTATGCAATAGTAACGGTACAAAACTGCTAAATTTTAAAAAAAGCTTACAGTTGAAGCATTTTGGTAAGGTTGCAACCTGTTCAAATTTATGCAATAAGAGTTATTAATTTAAACGAATTGTTACAATATGGATATCAAATTACAACAGTTCCAAAAAGCAAATCCACAGATGAGTTTTCTTAGAAGGGCTACTCTCTGTTCAAAAAATGTTACTTAAACATATTCTTGAAATATAATATATGGAAATATTTGATCTACACAGAAATATTTGGTAAAAACTCAGTACTTTTTATAGAAAGTAAGAATTGAAAAAAATATAAGAGAAAATAAGAATACGAATAATTGATATAAATCAGGAGTGCCAATATCAATAGTTATCTTTTCTCCTAAATAAGAAGAGCCACGTGGGTGACACATTACAATAAAAGCCATTAGTCATTTAGACCTGTGTCTAAAAATATACGTTTCCCTAATGTCATTTAGCTATCTTACGTATTGACTGAATGTCATGCTATATGGATTAACATGTGGTAATTTTGTTAACGCCGGAGATATCTAGAGTAAAATCAAAGAATTTATTAGTAGGTAATCCAATTTTGCCCACATTTACACTTGAGTATAAAAGTGTAATACAAATGTTATAAATAATATTTATATGGTTCAAAGTAGTTAGGTAATTCCATTAGGCGTTTCTAAAATTATTTTATTAACTTGTTATAGCGGAGAGCTACATGCACAACACATCTAATTAACTACTATTATATATTGGAAAGCATGAACAGACAGGCAGTTGGGCTGACGATCAGACACATAACACACGCAACATATGTGTAATAATAATGATTTTGATATAAATAAATCTGTAACAATCTTCTAGAAACCGTTAAGTTGCCAAAACTATTATTGTCGGTAAAACTTTTTGTGCGAGTTTAATAAACGAATTCATTAAAGAGTTAACTGGTATGGAATTGTTTACCGTAAGTAAGCTTATTACAATTTTCTTGTTATTCTTTCACAAAGACCATACTAATCACCTTTCAAGATCAGCCTTTTCATTACGAGAATGTTTATATCTTCAATATATTATACTCGAGAGTGTGTATGTATGTATTTATGTTTACAACATCAACAAGTCTATGATGGCGATGACGAAGCCACCGAATAAGATACGACGTTACTAACAAACAATAATAAACCGAATGCGAATACACTCGCATATCGCTTGGTATACAACATACATACATATGTAATTATATGCAAGTAGGTGTCTTCATTGCTGAATGCTTGTGGCAGGTAGTGCACGTGCAAAACGGAAAAGCTCTAATGGGATACTTGTTGCTAGCACAACAACAAACGAAGCTAGAACGAAGTAAAGAAATAGCGTATTTCTAAGTGTGTGTATGTGTGCTATGCCGCAGACCATAAATTGCTTCGCTGTTTGCTTTCTGCTCAGCAGGCGCCTAATGTGGAGAGAACGCCTATTTATAGGCAAATTATATTAGCATACTCGAATTATGAATGACCAAGAAATAGTAATGGGCTTAAGTTAAGAGTTGAGTTTCAGTACTGAGAAGTTGAAGAAAATTTGATATTTCATTTAACATAGCGGTGAAATTAACATATACTCGTAGTTGGAGAGTAGTAAAAAAAAATTTCATACAAGGACTTGAGTACCATCGGTCATATGCTCTTCTTTTCTGATCACAACAATTTCCCCGGACATTGAAGCAATGCTTTGGATATATATCTATGCCGAATTTCGTGCAGATTTCTTGTCAAATAAAAAAGTTTTCCATACAAGGACTTGATAACGGACAGGCAGACATAGCTAAATCGACGCGAGTGTTACAAACATTGTATATAATTGTCTGTGAGACTATACAGTTTCCAAGATCTTGAGCTTCCTAAGAGCTGCCTCTTAAACGAGAAGAGTATAGAATACACATATAGTTGACGTCATCCTGGCGAAGTATTGTAATAAATAGTAACATATTATAGTATTCTTCCTAAGGTGTAAGTAAGTGAAACTGGCGAATTTGACGAGATCATTCCAGAGCAGAACGGCCAGTGTGGCTTGAAGTATGGCTTTCTCAACATGCTTGTTCTTGTGAAATTTATTGAATGTTATGGTTCTTAGGATTAATAGGAATGTTATTCTGGTGAAAGGAGTCTTTCAGTATGTTATGATGCATGTTTTTATACCAAATATTAAGAAGAACATAGTCAGGGCAGCAGGTCAAGACAAGTGGACGTCTTATGTAATATTATTCCTTTCCATTCTTACAAAACCTTTGCTATTACTATATATTGTGCTACTTAAACTAATAAATTAGGCAAAAAGGAAACTTCGGAGATCTTATAAAGTATATATATATCAGCGTGACGAGCTGAGTCGATTTAGTCCTGTACATTTGTCTATCTGCGTGTCTATATATACGTGAACTAGTCTCTCAGTTTGTGAAATATTGACCTGAAATTGCTCAGACGTCTTTTTCTCCTCAAGAAGCTGTTTATTTGTCCGAACCGCCGATATCGGCATATATTATGCTCCAAGGCAACATTACAATCTTCGAACAATATTTATGAGCAGATAGCACATAGCTGCATTTTCAGATAATTTTTTTTCTGTTTCTTAGAAACAATCTAAGTGAACTTTGCTAAGATCTAGCATTTGTTTGCTGTTGGACTTAAGAGAACACATCGAAACTAGGTATAGGAAGAGTATATCGAATTTTACAAAAAAAAAAAGAAGAATTTGGTGTTAATTTAAACAGTCTAGCAGTATTTTACAAAAAAAAAAAGAAGAATTTGGTGTTAATTTAAACAGTCTAGCAGTACTCGTTATAAACAAAAAATAAATATAAAAGTATTTCGGTTTCCTAATTCTCCTCTGTATGCTTATCTCTTTCCGTTACAAATGAGTATGTATGTAGTATGTAATTCGAGCTGAGTTGATGGCACTTATCAATTTCAGCTTATACATACAATACAACTTGAATTCTGCTAATAAAATAGGAAAATATTCGGACGTCAGCTTTGCATTTTCCCAAACTTTAATCGAGAACATTACTGTTCGCTCATATCATTAGGTGCGAAAATAAAATAATAGTCCTATCAGTGCTCGACTAATATGTAGGCGTACTTCTATACATAAGCACCATATGTAAGTTTATAAGTATCTTGCGAATACTTATATGTATATGTGCAAATAAAGATGGGAAACCGCATGTTATCGAAAATAGCACGAGCCATTGCTAAAATTAGCACATTACGGTTAAAATCACAATTTGCTATAGTAAAATTTATTGCTCAAGTAACTAGCTAACAATTTCATATAGGAGTATATACATACTTATATGCACAGAAATATATTCCTTCTTATTCTTATATGACGTTAAATATGTGTAAAAATTTATCATATATATGATATCGGTTTGCTTGTAGAAATATGCGCAATATTATATAGTGTGAAAATAACGGTTTATTTTCTTGACATGTGGTTTTCAATGAAGCAATCATTTAATTTCATTGTTTGGCCGAGATGAATATTTTAAGTTACTGTAAATAACACAAATAGCGCGCGTATGTCAAAAAAAAAAATTATGTAGAACATCAAAAACGTCAAATTTTACGATAAAGTTGTGAGTTGCCAGACTGCAACACTATAGTTGCAAAACCCCGAATTATGAAAGGAAACCTACGTATGTATTATATATAGTTCCTATTCTGTTTATACAACATCAAACAGGAAAATATGCGGACGTCGACTTTGCATTTTCCCAAACTTTCATCGAAAACATTTACTGTATGTTCATTTTATTATATAAATAAAATAATAGACATATCAGTGCTCGACTAATATGTAACAATACTGCTGTTTATAGCTTTACATAAACACCATATGTAAGTATAAAATTATCTAGCGAATATTTATACATATGTACATATATGTGCAAATATATACGCGAAATGCGCGTTCTTATCAAAAATACCATGAGCGCTACAAATAACGCATTACGGTTAAAATCATAATTTGTTGTAGTCAAATTTATTGATCAAGTATATGCACAGAAATATATTATATTCCTTCTTATGAGATGCCGCTACATCTGCAAAAGGGTCACTGTTTGGTGTACTCTATGGGCAGAGGGAATCTTTGGTTCATATTTCTTCAAAAATGAGGACGGCCATAATGTTACAGTCAATGGGGAACGCTACAGAGCCATGATTAATGACTTTTTCTTGCTAAAATTGGAGGATGTTGATGTGGACGAACTTTGGCTCCAACAAGGCGGCGCTACAGCCAAAGAAACAATCAATTTCTTGAAAAAGCTTTTGGTAAGCGCATTATCTCGGGTTGTGGATCTGCGGCGTGGCATTCAAGGTCGTGCGATTTAACACCGCTGGACTTTTTTTGGTAAGGATATCTCAAAAACTGACGAACAAATTTTTGTAATACGCAAAAGACAAACTTCGCTATAAAAATCGTTGGTTCCTTAAACGCTTTTAGACCCCTAGACCATTAGGCAAAGTTCTTTAGAATGAGTCGTAGAGCACTTCCAATATATGCGATTTTATGCAAAAAATCGACCCGCTCTAATACATATGTATGTAGGTATGTATCAAAGTACTCAGTATAAGAAATCAAATTAGATCATGTTTGCTCAGAAATAAGTATGTCTTAAAAATTTTGTTATAAGTTATATTTTCTTTAAAGCCACAAAGGGTAAAATTTCCAAAATTTTCGAAACATGTCACGGATACGATCCAAAAACAAGTTAACAAAACCCCACAGTAAACAAACACACACCTTTAAAGGGGAAAATAGAGCACCGAACAAGTTGTAGGTATATTTTATGTTTTTTGTATACCGCAATTTATATAATGTTACCAATTTTCTGTCTAATACATGCCTAATACTTCAATGGCAAAAGTTAATACCGTAGTAATTCTATTGAGCCGCTAAGCTCATGAAAGGATATTGAGATACTTCTCTTTCAAGCTGAGATGAGTTTTGATACACTCACAGGCTTATAGACACTCCTTTTTTGTTAGTGTGGGCGTAAAAAGATGTCGTTGCTGGTGTGTGGCATTCGTACAGTAACGGACAGAGATATCCGGACAACAACGTAAGGCTTCGTATGCGATGTTTGAATCGAAGTGATGTTATGGTACAAATGGTTTGAATAAGATTAGATATTTTTGTTCAAACATATTGAATATAACATTTTTTTTTCTGAGGTTTTTATTCATAAAGCTTACGTTGTGAAAAGCAAATATAAAAAGTGAACATGTCGAAATTGACTGAAGTAGACAAATTTTTAGTATTGGCTCTGCAATTGGAAAAATTAAATCTGCTGAGTATAAGTATCTACAATAGTAATTTTAAAAGCTAATTTTTAAAAATCTTGATCTCCCAACCGAAAGTTCGGCACTTGGAAGGAGAAGAAGACTAGCAGCCAAATTTATTTAAATTGCAGAAGATGTAAAGAGTAAGTTTTTTAATCGAGTGTGCTTAACTATAATCGCAATTAATTCCTAGACTTTTAGCAGATGCCTTAAACAAGTCGGACATAATGGACGCTGGCCAGCAAAAAAAAAAGATTTGACTCTTAAATGCCTCAGAAAATGCTATAATGACCTGAAGTATAGAAGTCTCGGATCTTAATCGATTGGAGTAATTTACGTACTAATGATACGTGCTACGTAAAGTCGCAGAACAGTACAAAAATTAGTAGCTAGAACGAAATGTCAAGCAAAGAGTTTTCTGACCGATCCAGAGTCTTTTTCTTATTGTGGACTTGGAGATCTCTCAATTGATAGAAATGCAGAAAGCACCAAAAAATTTAAAGACTGATAGGAGGAGTCCATTGGGTATAATTTTTCATTTACCGGAAGAATTATGAAGCTATAGAGCCAGCACGTATAGTCAAGTTTTTATTTAATTTTCTTAGTTGACATAGAAAAGTTTATATTTGTTGAATGAAATAAAATTAAATTAAATTAAAGGTAAATTTTTAGGGAAAGTGGTTGTCTTTTTATGGGCGTGCTTATTTGCATCTGTCCGGACTTTATATTCGTTGCTGTATAAATATATGCGTATTTCCGCTTATATTCTTAAGCGCTAAAACATTTTCATGGAATTCGGTTTTTAATGGCCAACACTTGGCAACACTTAAGTGTATGTCTTTAAGCTGTAAGTGTTATGTTTATCCCTTAGGATATTGAGAGGTTAAATAAAAAAGTTTAATGCGCTTACATATGTTGACTTCCAACGGTGGTTAAATAACGGTTATGTGATCATGAAGTGCCTATTTTATTTTAACACATATTTAATGCGAAGGGTTGCTGTTTTTTATTGTAGTTATTATTATTAATATTTAAATGTGGCACAAGCGTTTAACGCGCAGTTTTTACGAACATATTGCAATTGAAATTTAGTGAATGAAAAATTACAAGCACCCAAATATAATTTATTTCTATTTCTATAGATTTATTATACATACATATGTATATATAAGTATAGGTATATAAATACAATATTATTTATCTTTTATCCATTTATTCACACAATAATTATATATTTTTTCCCCCAAGAATTCACATACACTATCACTTACAATTTACATACTGTTAAATCTTACTCATGTGTCACTGTCTCTTTTCCAGCTGTTCTCGGTTTTCAAATGAAAATTGTAAGTAACGGTAAAGCAACTGTTGTCACTAAGTGCTTAAACAAATCTGCGCAATCGAATTGCGCCAATAAGCGGCAAAATACACAAAGAGTCTATTGAATTTGGTAGCTGCTCATTGTCATTTTAGTGCACATTACGAGGCGTCAAATCAACGAAATGCGCCATTTCAGCGCTAGCGCAAGCCCCTCAGTGCTGATTTAATGTAATTATCACTTTTATGATTGCGGTGTTAAGCGAAAACAAAAAAAAAAAAAAAACAACATAAATGACACAGCAACACAAACATAGACTAACAAATCGCGCAATCAGCTAACGCCACAAAGAACTCTGCAGCATTCAATAACACCATACATATCAACAGGGCGTATGAGTGCTCCGCGTATCTTTGAAAAATCAATCGATATTTTTACCAAGCGTATTTATACACATGAGAGTGTGTGTGTGTGACGGTGTTTACCAAGCGCACAGCGTATAAACTGCACAGTAATGATATGATGCCTCATTGACTATCGACAATTTTATACACATTTTTGCCCTCTTATAGACTTTCCACACGTTTCCATCTAGCGATTTGGCATTTTGTTACTGAGTCATACGAAAATAAAAGTGTCAAGCCAAAAGCGATAAAGTGAGCACTTTCAAAATATAATATAATATAATTTTTTATTTTATTAATATATTTTCAGTATAGAAATTTGCATACTTTTTCGCATATTTTTATTTATTTATTAACATTTTTCACAAAATTTAATTTTAATAACACGATTTTGAGTTGAAAAGGCGCTTTGCTGCTGCTTAACTGCAAGCACAAACATAAGCAGATTTTATGCGGTGTCTAGTGGTGGCAAGGGAAAACAACCAACTGTTGATCTGTCTGGCAACAAATTGTTGCTTTTGACATTAGCGCCTTCACTTGTTAGATATATTTATTTATTTTTTGTACTTTCTTAAACTCACTGCGCAAATTTCATGCATAAGCGTTAGTTTTTGAGAGCCAGCTGTTAGATCTCGCGCTTAGTTTAATTTAGGATAAAAACATTTTTAAACATTGTTGTTGCAACGACAACTTACTGCACATTTAATTATATATTTTTCACAGCTCACGCTATTTATTTATGTATGTATAATATATATATATTTTTCTATACTTTATATCACTATATTCCCATATATGCACTATGTACAATATATTGTATATTTCACATTTCAAGCTAAAATATTTTTGCTAACTTTTTCGTCCAACGGCTTTAACACACCAATTACTACTGAGCGCTCAATTGAATTCGCTAATACGGGGCTAGTCAATGGCCGTATGCCCGCACACTCGAGCGCCCGTAACGCGGGCAATAAGTCTCCGTCGCTGTGGCGTTGGTGTATCGTTTGGGGTTTTAGCGCGTGAGTGTTTGCCTGCTCCACAGTTCCTTGACGGCGGCGGGTACATGCCATCGATGTTTGCGTTTGATTAGCAACTATGACTGTGTGGAGTATGTGTACACTTTGAGAAAAATACGATTTGGAAGCAATTAGTGCAGTGTGATTTACAAATTTTAATTGTTGCACGTCGAAATCGCGTTATATGCTCTTGCTGATTAGCTGATATGGGTAACTTTTTTGGCGAATGTAAATTGATCAGATATTTTATTACTTTTCCAAATTTGACTAAGAATGTTGTTACGTCGGATACTTAATAGCATTGCGTGTTAAAGGGGAGAGTCTAAGAAATCTCTTTTTATATATTACCAACACGTAATTATTCCATCCGATGTTCATTGTGTTTTCTTTCCCCAATATGACTGAATTTTTTTCAGTGCCATAGATCCGAACACTGATTTCGATCTTATTAGTCATTATCAAGCTTGTACTCAACGTTTCACTCTCGCGTATATGATCTTTATAATATATAAGAGTTTACACTGAACAGGGTATATAAAGTTTCACACAATATTTGTAACACCCAAAAGGAAACGTCGGAAGCCCTATAGAGTATTTATAAACACATATACTTGTAGGTATATAAATAATCAGACTGGCGAATCGAGTCGATTTAGCTAAACACGAACTAATTCGTCAGTTTTTGAGATGTCGATCTGAAATTTTACACACGTCCTTTTCTCCCCAAGAAGCTGCTATTTATCGGAACCGTCTATATTGGACCACTATAGCATATAGCTGCCATATAAACTGAACAATCGGAATAAAGTACTTGTATGGAAAGCATTTATATTTGTCGAGATATATTCACGAAATTCAGCATGGCTTATTGTCTAAGCAGATAATGCAATCTCCGAAGAACTTGTTCAGATCGGATCACTATACCATATGGCTGCCATACAAATTGAACGATTGGAACAAAGTGCTTGTATAGACGAAATACTCGTACATTTACAAAATTTGGCATGTCTTATTGTCTAAGCAAATGGTGAAATTTCCGCAGAAATTGTTCAGATTAAGTCACTATAGCATATAGCTGTCATATAAACTAATCGATCAAAATTTAGTTGAAGTTAACGCTTTTTTTTTTGTTTTTTAATATTTTCTCTTATACTTGTCCAACATTCTTTTCATTGTTCTCACCTTTTTCGGACGTACTAATTGTTCTTAAGGGCTTATTAAAATTTATCTGTCGTTATTACGATAAATGAATGTGTTACCTTTCTCTTCTCTTCTCTAGTTGAAAATATAAATTGTGAAAGGTGCACTTAAAATTCATTGTTTTTCTATTAACTTTTAGCTTTGTTTATATTATATAAAATCTGCTAAGCTTTAATATATAGAATTAAAACAGGCTACGTCACGAGGCTTACATGCTTCACACGACTTTTCTCGCTGGCTGTTCTTTCCCTGGACTAGTATCCTTACGACGGGGCCCTTTACGCTCTCAAAGTCAATTAATCATATTTCATAGTGTTTGTTCTGATTGGTTCTTGAGCTTTTATCTGTTCCACTAATAGGCACGCCTTGAATATTGATTGGATCAGATTTATATATGTAAATTGAATTGGACATATACTCTTGATTGAGACCGATTCTTAGTGTTAATGCTAGAAGACTAAAATGTTTATAGTGTTACTTGTTAAATCGATTTCGAAAAAATTGTTTAATTGAATTAGAAAATAAATGGATAGACTTCTTTGAGAAAGGAGTTCTTTAAAATATATTCTACTAAAAAACATTTTGCCCAGTGTAGCAATTTGTAATGAGCAACAACTAATAACACTACTGTATATTTATTACAACCGCGAGGAAGTGCTACACACATTTTCACACATGCACAATAGAATGGAGAGAGTATCGAGCTGAAAGGCGACGACCCAGTAATGTGACACACCAATGTCTACTGTATTATTTGCTTACAAACATACGAGTATGTCCGTCGTTACTAGTATTTGTAGGTGGTGTTTACCAGTAAGGTCTAAATGTGAATTCGATGAACGAATAGTTCAACAAATAAAGTAAAGAAAGTTACTTATTAAAATGGTGACAAAAGCGGACGCTCATCGATAGTAACATTGTATTTATTATGATGGCAGTATAACGGTGTTGATATACGAGTATTATTTCTAAGCGTTAGATAGGTTTAGCTTTAGTTAGTTGGCGAAGGGTTGGTTCGGTGTTGCTGATAGTGGCGTTGATAAGTTTTAAGGACTGCGGCGTGTATACACTCTAAAATTTATGTGTGTATATATATGTGCTTTTCTATGTTACCCCTACATAGAAATTGATATGTTATCAACAAAACAAAAGTTTAATAAAGTTGTTGCTGGAATGCGAAAAACGATGCTTGTCGTATTAATAATGATGATGATGGTGGTTACAAACACAAATGAGTTAGGATGAGTTAGTAAGTGCCATGCAGAGACATTCTGCATTACTGTGGCTATTTCTAGTTAACCGCCAGTCCAGTTTCATCAATTTGTTTATGATTGAAATTTGGCCGTGTTTTTTATCTAGCATCTATATTTTGTTAGTATTTTACGTAGTAATTTTGATCATTTTGACAGATTCAAAATCTCACCCCCAAAACAGTCGAACCAATAGAGTTGAACGATTATGCGGGTTCTCTCCTTGACATACAATTATTTATGACAGAGCGGCATAAAACTTTTTGCAAGCTTTGGTAAACGATGGTGATCGTATCAACGATTAAGGATTGGCTAAGCCTAAGATTTTCAAAAATTCCATTGCTTTTTTTCTCAAAATATACTTTAGGGTTCCATTCAATTGGTAAAGTTATGATAAAATGTTTAATCCTCTGTCAATTTGTGAGGTCTAATTTTCAAATTCGGCAAGAATATTTATGTGATGACAACATGTTCTTGTGTCAAAAATGGATAAAATCGGGTCAATACTTCCCTTAGCCCACATATACCTAATATACCATAATTATTATCGAACTTCCGGTTGTCTTTGTAGCGCATATATCGGCCAATACGTAAGAAATCTTAATGAAATTCAGAAATAGTATATTTCTTATAACAGTCTATCCTTTGGCTTAGATGGAAATAAGACGCGTTGGTAATAGCCTGAAAATCCAACTTCTTAGCTAATTCTACCACGTTGCACATTGTAGCTAGTCCTGAAATCCTGACCTGTGACGAGCATGATCGATGAAAAATTTTCATCCTTGCTTAATCACTAAACAAACGTTAACCATTTAAAACGGGTAAAGTGCAAAATATTCTCGAAGCGACGCAAATATTTGGGAAAAGTCTTCCTAATTTTCGAGGATGCGTTTCAAAACTTGCATCGTAAACGTGTCTGAGGTGAATAGCTTCATTGCACAACTAATCAGATGCATCAACGAAAATTACGGGATTTAGTTAGCAAGGACTGCAATTTTTTAACACACCAGATTTTGCATTGATATTTCATTCGGGTTTCGCTGAAGGGTCTACGGGTACGATAACACCGCAAGAGAAATTCAGTTTCTCATAAAAGTTATACGGCATACGGACCCTTTTTCACTGAGCATTCTGAGTCTCACATATTTTCAGAAAGCTATGCAAACTTGTTTGTAAAGTGAATATTTCAACTCACTTTAAGGACTCCTCCTGGGATTAGGCTAAAGAGGCTCCTAGATTTGCTAACTCGTCTGCCTTTTCGTTGTCGAAAATGTTCCTGTGACCGGGAACCCAAATTATGGACAAGTGAAGTTAACCTGCCAGTGAGCTTAACGTCTTCTTGCAGTTGTTGACTACATTGAAATTAATCTGTGGTGTCGACAAGGCAAGCACTGCCGCCTGGCTATCTGTGTATATGGTGGCTCTCTGTATCCTTCCATAGTTATTCAATAGAGCTTCAAAGGCCTTCTTGATACCTAGTACTTCTGCTTGGAAGATGATATAGAGATGTCGGATAGATATAGAGATGTCAAAATCATTGGTGTATACCCCCGTACCTACTCCGCAGTCCATTTTGGACTCGTCGGTATATTCCTCCCCTACTAAACCTCTTCTCCATTCACGTCTAAAGTGAATTCTCATCCTAAAGTGACTATTTAAATTTAAACTTAGGAGGATATAGTCTGATTTTCTTTTGTTTAGCTGACTTAGGATGACGCTATGTCCGTAATGTTTTCGGTTACGGCCAACGTAAGCAGCTTTTTGGAATAAAAAGAACGTATGAAAAATTTCAGATCAATATCTCAAAAACTGAGGAATTTATTCGCGTATATACATACAGACGGACAAACAGGCGGACATGGCTAAATCGACTCAGCTCGTCATGCTGTTCATATTTCATAGGGTCTCCGACGTTTCCTTCTTGGTGTTACAAACCTTTTGTAAAACTTAATTTACTCTGTTCAGGGTATAAATATCTCGCTTTCAAATTTTATCAAAGTTGTAGCCGCTGAAGTGCTGTGGTAATTCTTTCATTTTTAGCAATCTAGAATTTGTTATAGTTAAATTTTTCAATAACGGTGAAAACCACGACGACGAGAACATGGTCTTTTTACCCATTCTACTTTGAGGATGCAAAACTTTATGAAATATGTTTTGTTTTATTTACTTTGTACAGTATTGAAATATTAATGTATAAGTGCTTAAAAATGGGCAAAAATATCAATTGAAAAAAATGTTCGAAAACTCAGGTCCAAAAGAATATTCGCTAAAATAACGAAGCAAGTATGTGAGATGATTTATTTATTCCTAGTCCAGCGACAATATGTCACAAAAAAAAAGGTTTTCAAACAAAAACACAAAACAGACTTGACATATGTATGTTGTGGCTAGTTAAAGCCTCCATTTGTCCTATCACATTTAACAAGGGTCTTAGGAGAAGTGCAATACAAATGTATTTGAAATTAGTACTTTCACGCAACTATGAAAGGAGTTTGAGTTTACAATACAAATTTGTTGAATTTAGAAGCGTATTTAAGATTTTAAAAATCAATTATTACGCAGCTTAGTAAAGATCACCACCAGCTCGCAATTCCTGCAGGTGTTCATACTTGATAATGACATAATTTTTAAGGCATTCTTCGGATATCGTTATATTCACTGTTTTATACGCATTCTTATCGTTTGTGTAGTTGCTATCCTTTGTTGTCGCTTTAGAAACTGATATCATCGCATTTTTTGTTGCGTTCAACTTCTTAGCGATATTTATGTATGAGTTGCTCGTGTATAGTACTTGTATGCTTATGGAACAATGGCAATCATTGTGAGCTATTTAACGTCAATAGACTTGGCGTTTATTTTTCACTTACAAATACACGTATATAAATGTATACATGTCTACGATTCTTGTCTCGCTCTTTGTTTCCTTTTTTATATGTCGGCAAAAGCCGGCTCTTGTATATATAAATATATTAATATACATATGTATGCACGAATAAAAAAAAACTACAAAAACACATACAATGAAGAGTACAAGCGTTAAGAGTACAAGCATTATACCTATATGTATGTACGCTCGTATCTAAAGCGAGTAAAAAAAGACAAACCAAAACCAATTATGAAATTGTTTTTTTACTAAAAGCACTTAGAATGCTTGGTGCAATTGAATACATATATCATACGAGTATGTGTTTATTTGTGCATTCCCGTCTATCCTCTTTTGCTGCACTTCGTTTGCACCGCCGACATACATACGGGGAAATGCAGATTAACCAGCTTGTTTACGGACAATGCGCTTAGTTAACGAGTGCAAGCGTAAACGCCTCAGGGTATGCAATATTTTATGCTTTAGTTGAGGTCAGTGTGTAGGATGCGGATGCATGTGACCATGGCGATATACTTATTGTTCATAATTTCTCACTCATGACCGCTCAACAAGTTGTCCACTCAATTAAGCAGCGTAAATTAACGTCTATGCAAGGACGATATTCAATTTCATTCGTGTGCGACGTTGGCGCCTACAGCCGAGAGAATAATGTATGCTCATGCATATATATGTATTTTTATATAATTCAAATCACTGGTGTGTTTTATGTAGAGTCAGCAAATATTACTTTCGGCATCACTAAATCATATTTTTATTTAAAAGTATTTAAACAAATTATTCTGTACAACACTCGGCTGGATATTGGGCAAAAAGCGCTCGGAATTTGTAGACGGTAACGCTTTTGTTTCGATGGCGATCGTCAAAACTTGTTTTCAACGCGGTCGTACGTCGGGTTTTGATAAGCTATTGTTAAATCAAAATCGGAAGGGGTTTACGGATTTACTTTTACACACAGAATACTAATAAACAGTCCAAACAGTGTACTCCACTCGGCGAGCCTGCTCCACCGAAAATGAAGTTTGTCCTAATGTGATCTACGTCAGCTACCTGGAAAAGGAATTATCACGGAAAACCTGAAGTTTTCCACGAAGTTTATAACACCCAAAAGAAAGGTTGGAGATTTGATATCGGACCACTATAGGATCGATCGAAATCAAGTTTTTGTAAGAAAAACGTTTTAATTTAATCTTACGAAATAATTCATAGATTAACGCTACAAACTTCGAATATATTGCTTAGATCGGACCACTATAGCATATAGCCGCCACTCAAATAGACCGATCAAAATTAAAAATAGAGATCTTCACTTTTTCCTTATTAACATAAGTAACTTTATTTTGACTAAAAGGTTTTTATATCAAGCAACGAGGCTAGAGAACTAAGAAAACGCTTTACTTTGGATACAAACCGTTAGATAGTAACGTTTTTTAATGTATGTATACATATAGTTTCATGTATTATATAGAGACGGTGCGAAAGCATTTTATAGAAACGTGGTCAAATTAGGACTATGGGCGTGGTACCTTCCCACATTTAGTTGAAAACTCATATCTCGGGATCAATTCGACCGATTTCAACCAAATAAGGTAAGTAATATTACTATCCATATTCTTTTAGCTCTTCCTTACTTGTTTAACATATAGTTTTGCAACACATGAAAGTATTTCACCGCCTTTGATCTTTTCAAATTGTGAGAGTATAAAAAGTTCGGTTACACCCGAACTTAGTGCTTCCTTACTTGTTTTTCGTTTTTGTTACCAAAAAGTCACTCACAGGCCAGAAATTTGTGTGGAATGTGGGGTTTACGAAATAAGAGAGGCCTCTCTTTTTTAAATGACTGGATGAGATTTTGAGAATTAAACCGCTCATTTTTCTCAATTTTCGTTTTCTTTTTTAGTGCTTATATGACCGCTTTCAACTTCTATAAAATATTGATATTATTAATAATTCTCTTGATAAAATTTCACATCAGGTATGTTTTATGGAAAACTATTAAAAGTATGAGAATCAAAGATAATATTTTCATCATTTCTTTTGCTCTTTTATGTGATACTAGAAGACCCCGGCCACGCCTTGCTGTGGCTAAGGTATAATTAAATTGTATTTGATAGTAAAAGCAGTATAGTTAAAATATTATTCTCGAAATTAATTTCGGCATTTTTTGCTGTCGATATAGCCCGATTACAGAGCCAGTTTTGATTTAAGTAATTATTTTGTTTGTCTGGGAAAATACTGCCAATTACTGCTGAAATTATCTGGCAATTAGCTTAATCCGATTGTAAATAGTATTTTGTTCATCTGTTAGTAATGGCTTACTCTTCGCGATAATTTTTGTTAAATAACATGGTCATACTGTTTATACTTCCATATCATTCATTATACTACACTATGTTTAATTAAAGGACATAAATATTAATGGATGAAAAAATACGTATACATAAAAAATTTACGTAATGATCGGTCAAATAGTTTCTGAGTCTATCGATTTTATAATATACACATCCTTCTTTATATATATAGATTAGAACAATGGAAAAAACCAAAGAGATATTTTTTTAATTCACTTCAAAAGAGTTTAAAAACTTATATATGTTCACTCTGTAGTCTCCACATGACGAATATAAACTTTATAGCATAATTAAGACAATTCAGCGAAATTCTAAAACCGTTTATGTTCGCTAATTGATATCGCAGTAGCTATCACATCAGTTTGCCTACGTCACCCTAATTCATATCGCAATAACTCCGTCAGCGAAAATTTAATTGTATTCGGGAGCTATTTACTCACTGATTAGCGGCTTTCGGTTATTTAATGTTTGTTTGTAGATGAGCTTACTTCATATTGCCACATAAATTTACGCATGTTTAATAATTTTTTACACTTTTTTTATATTTATGTGAATTATTATATTTAAATATACATTAAGAGATACCATATTTTGTTACTAATTTGCATTTATGTAGTGAAATCACGTATAAGAAGTAGGAAAATACTGACTAAAGATTGAACAAAATATCAGTGTACTTATAACGGGTGATCAAAGTAGAGGTACTTATTTTCAACAGCCTGTTTTTGACAGATCACGCGTGAATCGTGCCAAGCTGTCATGTTATTTTTGTTCAGCTTGTCTAGCATTTCACCATAGAAAGACCTACGCCTCAACAACATTTACATATTGTTCAACTTTATTACGATAATTCACGTTCTGTAAAGAATGTGTTTCGTGCGCTTCGCTCAACTTATGGTCAACATAATTGGCCTACTGAGCGTACTTTTCCCAACACCATTCCCCTCTTGCGACCCAGCATTCATTATTGGATAATATTCGACCAATTCGACCACGTCTAGCACGCAGTAAAAAAAAATATTTCTGAGAGTGTACACGAAGACCGTGGAGAGTCAACTCTTGCGCCGTTCGCAGCAATTCGGCCTGACGTATTGAACAACTTAGCGCATTTTACGTCGAGATCTTAAATTTGTAAGCGTACAAAATACAGCTTGTGCAGGAACTGAAGCCACTCGACCTTTTCATTCGCTTCGCTCTATGGGCTTTTGAAAAGCTCCCAGAAGATCCGACGTTTTCGAGCCAAATATTGTTGAGCGATGAGGCCCATTTCTGGCTCAATGGGTGTGTAAACAAGCAAAATTGCCACATTTGGGACGAAGAGCAACTTGAAGAGATTCAAGAGCTGCCATTTCATCCATCCATTCTTAAAAAATGATGCCGAAGAACGTAACTGTCAATGGCGACCGTTATCGCGCCATGATAACCGACTATTTGATGCCTGAAATTGATGCTTGTGATCTCGGCGACATTTTGTTTCAACAAGACGGCGCCCCTTCCAACATATAGCACCAATCAATGGATTTATTGAGAGAACACTCCGGTTAGCAGATAGTTTCACGTTTTGGGTTGGTCGATTGGCCACCAAGATCGTGTGATGTCACACCGTTATACTTTTTCCTGTGGGGATATGTAAAGGCCAACGCCTATACGGACAATCCCGCTTCGATTCAGGCCTTGGAGAAAAACATCACGCGTGTCATTCGCCAGTTATTAGTCAAAATGCTGGAACGAGTCATCGAAAATTGGACTTAATAGATGGATCATCTGAGATGTAGCCGCGGTCAACGACGAGATAATCTTTAATAAAAAAAAAAAAGTTCTTTGGATGGTAATAAACATTCCCCATGAAATTCGAATTTTCTGTGTTTTTTTATTTAAAAAATTTGGGAACCTTGAAATGGATCAGGTACAGGAACTCACAGGCAGAATAGGAATCTTGTTTATTTAGACGAATTAACTAAACATAAGAGAATAGAAATTGCAACAGATAAATAGTCATTGTATAAAAGTTTATAGAAGACTTTTTATTGCCACTATTGAATTATGCAATAAAATTCTTGTTTACTTTACTAATTCAAACAAACTTGGCTGAATTGTTATTCTGTTCATTTATATCCAAAAACAAACTGCAAATAATTATGCGCTTTACAAACAAAAATATTATAATTAAATGAAAAATTCAACTTCTACGCTAGCTATATTTATTGTGCAATTTGCTTAGCTATTGGCATTTAGTTTAATTCAAAATACCAACATTTAAAATAACTTATTTAGCTAAAGCATCTTAAACGATTTCCGCAGGCAACCACCAAAGCTGAAGCGGATGCGAGCGTCAGAAAACTCTGAGTTGAGCATAGAATCAATTAACTTCCTAGTCTTTGATGCTGCTTGCTGTATCGAAAACTACTTTATAATGGAAAAGCAACAACGTAAAGAGCAATAAATAGCTAAATAAATATTGTTATAGGGAGTAAAAAAAAAGAGCTCCGGTTAAAGTAGATATTTTGCGAAATGTTGAAATGCAGCATAAATTATCAAACATTATCAAACAATAGTATTTTATTATTTATAAGAAAATTAAATTTAGTATGCGATAAAATAGAATATTACCATAAAATTAGCTTGAAACTATTAAATATAGTCCCATATAACCAAAGCTATACTGCTCACCAGGATTAAGACCCGAAACCAAAAAAAGAAATCTCATACGAAAACCTTCCAACCAAGAGTACGTATATAACAAGACGTGATGCACAAAAACACTTAGATGCGTTAAGTGTGCTTTGAGTCATCCTACAACATAGTGTAAGAAAGACAAAGATTTGCCTGTCAAATGTGTTGTTAACTGCTTGCAAGATCACGCTGCTAACTAGAAAGGCTGCAAAATGTATCAATAACAAGTTGCAAAACAGAATCCTAATAGTCGTTCTTCTCGTTAGCAATCAAGTAAACAACCTCAGGAGCATAGTTACCCATCTTCGAATAGAACAAAAGAGCTGCCAACGACAAGGATCTTTTCGAAGGAATTGAAATTTATTAGCTTAACAGTTTGAAATAACTACAACATGATCTCTTTGTTAATATAAAAATTATGCAAGTATATCTCGAATTGCTAGATGGAATGCAAATGAGCTTTCTAACCATACAGAAGAAGTAAAACTTTTCCCTAAATCTAATTATTTTGATATCTTTTTGGTATCAGAAACACATTTTACCGACTGAACACATTTCAAAATTCACGGATATGAACTAATAGTTGCAAATCAACAGGATGTTAAATTGAAATTAAAGCGGTTTAATATATAATATTTTGGAATTAGTTAATGAATCATTTGATATTACAGTTTGTGCAGCATATTTCCACCATCATTTCGTTTCAAAGAACAAGATTACTACAATTTTTTCAGAAAACCTGGCTGTAAATTTATTGCTGATGGAGATTATAATGCCAAACACTCTTGTTGGGGATCAAGGTTGGCTAATCCCAAAAGAGGGAAACTATATAAATGCATAAATACCAAAAAAGTATCAACACTATTTATGGGAAATCGACGTATTGGCCATCAGACCCCCGCAAAATACCGGATATTCTGGATTTTGTAGTTATTGTGAAGTACCACGAAATCGTTGATATATTTCGTATAACTATGAACTAAGTTCAGACTATTTGCGAATTATAATTATATATGACACTGCTCTTCCATAAATATAAAATTCTTACGTCTAGAACAGATATCTTATTATTTCAAGATTGAATAGACGCAAAATTAAATACAAATACATCTCTCAAAACTCGTTTAGAAGTGGATACGACTGTGGAGTCATTTAATAACAATATTCATGAAGCAGGTATGAGGTATACAGTACAGAAACGTTGTGGCATTTTTACCAAAGTCAGCAGACTATGATAATATTCACAGAAGAGTTACGAAAAGTGTATTAAATTCTTAGCACTAATATACTTGTATAACGAAATTTTGAGCTTGGATCACTTTCCTAATTTTGTCCTATTGACATTTTCCAAAGTATTCGAATGAATAAAAAAAAAAATGCTCTGGGATCTGTCCTTTACACAAAATTAACTATAATATTGATGATACAGCTATAATTGCATATAAAGATACTGCCGCAGAAGTATCTCAAGTTATTCAGATTGAAAAAGTTGAAATAGAGCGATGGCTTATGAAGTCGAAAATAACGGTTAATACTGAGAACTCAAAATACGTCACATTTGCTCTGTGAGGAGGAGACTGTCCGGCAGTATACTTAAATAATATATAAATTCCTCATAGTGATTCCGCAAAATACCTTGGTCTCGATATAAATCGAAGATTAACTTGGAAAAGTCATATTAAAAGTATGACAAAGAAACTCAATATAAAAACAAAACAAAAAACAAAAAAAAAAACGTTAACTTCGGTTGCACCGAAACTATAATATTCTTCACAAATACATAGGCTCCTTACAAGAAGTAGATACCAATCGTTCAATTTGTATGGCAGCTTTATGATGTAGTGATCTGATCTAAACAATTTCTGCTGAGAATACATTGCTGCCTTATTTTTGTCAAATTTCGTGAAGATATTGCGTCAAATAAAAAAGTTTTCCATGCAAGCACTTTATTCCAATCGTTCAGTTAATATGGCAGCTATATACTCTAGTGATCCGATCTAAAGATGAAATTCACAAATAAAGCACAAAGTATGTTGAGAGACTTCATGTTCATACACATGCTAGATAATAGCGACACAGCCCGAATTCTTAAAAGAAATCACGTGTTAGATTTAATTTTTAAAGAGTAAGTTTTGTATACTACAAGTATATCTTAAACATAGTATCATATGTACATAAAAATGAAACACTATTTCGTTATGTAAGCGTAGAACGTCCACACCACGGCACGAAAAGACGTGAAAATTTGCACAGTTATTTATTTATTTCTGCAGTAGGTCCTAACGGAGGCCTGTTTTGCAAAATCAACGTGGATTTTTCAATCTATATACCTACATGCAAAATTATTACACTATGTAGCAAAATGTTGAGAGTAGAAAAAAAGGCATAGCAGGGCACGCTGCGTATAGCGAGTTGTAAATAAAATCTTAGTTATTGATGATGATGTGGGCAACATTTAGTTCCAACAAGATGTCGTTACAGCCAACGAAACAATCAATTTATTGAAGGAAAGTTTTGGTGAGCGCATTATATCGCATCGTGGGCTTATGACGTGGCCTCCAAGATCGTGCGATTTATCACCGCTGGACCATTTTTTGTCAGGCTATGTCGCTTGTCTACGGAGATAAGCCCGAGACGGTTGCCACCTTGGAAGATAATATTCGGCGAGTTATTGCTGTCATACAGTCCGAATTGCTGCAAGAAGTTCCTTGCGGAAGGAACTTATCGAGCCAGCCACGGTGGTCACTTGCCTGAAATAATGGCAAACCTTTAACATTATAATAAAGCTAAATTCTTAGCCATAACATTAAACTATATGGATTTTAATTTTTCTTGAAAATCATACTAAAAAAGCCAATGTTGATTTCCATCAACTGAATTGCGTAAATATTAAAATTAAATGTGGCGTTACAGATTGCATTTACTCGAAATCAAATTTCGACACATCTAATTAAATTTTAGGGGAGTTGTATGAATAAAATTATTTCTATTTTCACATTTTGACGATTGTGTACATTACCTTAAATTCCATATATGTATATATGTCTCTACGTCTGTACATACGTTAAGACATGCTAATATTTTTCGCTGGTTAACAGAGTTTGGCTTTGTTTACACTTGTGATTAGCACAGCACACGCACATCGTTATTTCGGCGACCTAAAATTATTTGGCGAAACCACTTTGGCAGTTTTGAGCGTAACGATGACCTTTTCTAGTTACCGGATTTCAAATACATAACTAGGTTGAAAATAAATACTTGCTCCATTCATATATTCTCAACATATATTCGCACATACATATGCATGTGTATATATGAATGTATTTGTGTAGTTGTGAAAGTGTTTATGAGTGTATAATTGGTAGGCTTAGATACAGTTCTGTGTTTTTTTTAAAGAACGAGAAAGGTGCTTTGAAGTTGGATTTTGGCTTTGATTCCGGTTCGGTATAGAAAAGCTTCACGCACTTTAGCGTTTTGGTGATTTTGATGAAAGAAACAACAAATATACTCATATATTGATATACAGCATGCATATTTACATACAGTGCGTGCAAAAAATAACGTTTTTCCTTTGCGCGATGAATTCATGGAAAGCTGCTTTTATGTTTTTGCAATTTGAAAATGAAAAAAGAAAAATTAGCATAAGAAGCGTTTTTAAGCAGCGAAATGTACATTTGTGAAGAGATTGTCTGACCATTATGGAGAAACTTAAAGTGTATATGATAACCCAGAAAGAGGGAGAACAAAGCTATTGTTCCCTTTTTTGAGAAGAAACCACTGCTCAGCCTAGGAGAAGTTAAAAAAATTTTATTTATGAAAGTTTTACATATATCTCTAAATACAATATTGGACACGCTTCAGAAATCTAGCAAAGACACACCTTGAAAAAAGTTGCCGCAAAAAAACATCAACCGTGATTGGAGCAATGTAATTTTTACAGATGAGTAAACTTTTGTATTGTTTAAGCCTTTGACACGTGTTTGGCTAAGAAAAGGAGAAATATTTATTCAAAGGAGTCGTAAGCACCCCGAAACTGAGTTTGTTTATGGGTGCCTCTTACCTCAGGGATTTGGGGTTTTGAGGTGGTTCACAGAAAACCTGAACGCCGTTAGAATAATAAAATTGTATAAAAAGGGTTCACTGAAGTCAGCTGAAATGCTTTACGGTACATGTAACCATGATTGGATACTGCAACAAGACAATGATCAGAAACATAGGAGCAGACTCTGTACTTAATGGAAATAAGAAAACCATATTGATTCTTTAGATTGGCCATGACAGTCACTAGACGCCGGTCCTATATGGAATGTTTAGGCTTTATTGAAAGCAAAAATATCAATAAAACCTTTAACGTTAACAAAATATTTAATTTGGCTGCTCCAACATAGCTTGAGGTCGCTTCCTGTGGAGTATGCGGAAAATTTAGTTGCAAGTTGCCATCAAAGATTATTGAAGTATTGAATAAATTAGCTATAAAAACAATGTATTTTCTATAATGAAAAAAAATTCCCAATAAACGCTACCTACACTGTGGTAAACGAAAACGTTAGTTTTTGTATGCACTGTATATATAAAGTTACAGTACATCTGTTTGAGATTTGCTTCAATTCACGGACATTTCAGATTAAGGTACTTTATGATCACAATTTATTTTTGTTGACTAATAAATAAGCATACTTGTAGAATTTACTTAATCGAGTGCGGTATTTAAATGTGCTCATGTGTGAAATTGCGTCTGACAGCAACGTTTGAAAATGTCATTGCTCAGTAAGGCAAGTGTGCGTAAGAGCAGCTTTTACACACATACTCGTATGTGTATGTGCTCATATAAGCCATGCACTTTTAACTCAAATGTATGTTAAATTAATTTCAATAAAAGAAAAGTAAATATTTGTAATGTTAATACAATAACTTCATTCATGTTAGATAGTTAGCATGTTAAATGAAACGTAACAAGGGGTTAGACAGATGATGAGACTTGTGTGTTCTACCGAATGCTGCTAAATTTAAACTTTGAAACATCTAAGACTACCTGCTGTAACAGAATAAGCACTTTCGTACTGTTTTATGATATGTTGCCGATATCCGATTTCAACATTTTTCAAATTTGCGATAGCATTTCAGAGATTCCATATAAAGGCGGTCCACGCCCATTTTTCAATTTCGATTCGCTGTACTCTGCATAACGGGAGCGCTAAGAATTACCAATCGTCATAGCAGTGGCAAGCTCTCCAGCGAAATCAGCTGCAAGAGTGACAGCGTTAGGTGAATTTTTCTCAAGGACCTTTGAGCATAGGTCAATAAATAGAGAGTTGGTGGACAAAACAAAAAAAAACACATACTCTAACGAATTATCTGGGAGAGGAGATTTCAAGTCAAATTAAAAGAGAGTAGATAGCGCAGAGGCAGTAGCAGTTCAGTCGTCAGCCTAACTCACAACATCTACGCGGACGGGATCTTGATCTCAGGAGATCCTTTAAACATCTGGAATACTGCAGTATCTTCCAGGCGAAAGTCTTTGCGGTTATGAAAGCTGCTGAGAATGCTAATAACACAGGAAAAAATATATAGAGAACATCAACTTCGATAGCTTGGCGTCAATTAAGGTAATCTCACATCATGTTACCGTCAGAGAATGTCCTTAGAAGCAAGGTGTAGTAGGTGTGGGGCTGTCGGAAAGCGGCTGCATATATTGTACATAGGGTACCAGGCTACAAGGGAACTACCGGAAATGAAAAAAACTGATGAGATTCCAAAAGTGCCATCCGTCTGTTTACCGAACCAGTACAGGAAATCGCTAAAACCGATACACAATGAAATTTCCGAAAGGGTTGACACAACTAAGCGAGCCTGATGGGCAATAGTAAGAGAGACTTTGTAAAATTTGTCCGGCCTTATCGAGAACTCGACTTAAATATCTCGGAGGTTCCAGTTCAAGAGATTAGATGAAGTTTCAAATGTAGATATCAAGTCTCTTTTAAACTTCGCAAAAAATTGTTGACGCCCTATGTGACGAATACTTAAACTCGAACTTGACTGAATCTCCATCTCACATTACAAACATGTGTGGCGTGACAGTCTGCCGGTATAACATAACAAACCTTTTATTTGGTATTGTGCAGGTACTTATTTTGATATTACAATAGCCACTTTGCACCAACATTTCGAGTCGTTTTAAAGAGATTTTATCTAAGTAGCAGAAGTTGAGAGTACTTGAGAGCAATTGCAATATTTCTATGTGTATACTATATTATATCTGTTCATGTGTTAAGCATGCAAGTTTATCATAACTGCATAAAGGCCACAGTACCGTTGCATTAATAAATTGCTTTTGTTGTTGTGGTAGTTCTAATGCCACATTGTGAAGCAATATATAAGTACATATGAACTGATTTAAAAGCACTGTTTTTAATGCATTTTTATTAGTAAAACTCAGGTAGGTTTACTTTTTATATTTAGGTACCCTATAGCAAAAATTCAATATATAAAAATTTCTAACTAAATAATTTTCATACTTTTTTGGCACTAGTTTACTTCCAAAAATTGTATTTAAAAAAAATTCCATATTCTTTAATAAATAAAGCGTGGACAAAACCTAATTCATATTGGGTCTCGTTGCATGTGACAGCTGTAGGACAATTGTGAAATTTTTTACGCTATAAAGGCGCGTTAAATGCCACTTTTTAAGCATTTGAATTTCTATTTGCTACCGTTATAGTTACAGTTATAATAAATATGGGTCATTCCATCCATAACTAAAATTTTATCGAAATAAAAAAATACGCGTCCAATATTTGGCCTCAAAGAACACAAAAAATGTAAATTTTGGATGAAATGTGATATTTGTACTTATGTAGAACGCTGCGTATACGTGACATTTTACGATGCTTCTACATGGCATCACAAGTGTTCATTATTATAAGTGCCTTAAAATCTTAGCAAAAAATATTTTTTAGCAATACGTGAAAGATACATACATGCAACAGCAAAAATAACAACGCAATGTTAAAAGTGGCTTCTCGACTGCCACTTGCAAACCTTCGAGTGAACTTTTGCCAAGAGAAAATCTTATTATAAAACCAGTTAGCTGCTCCATTAAAAACATGTAGCTTCCTCTATTCATAACATAACAGCCATCTTTAGAGATAGCTAATATTTAAGTAAATAAAATTTAAATAAAATAAAATAAATATCAATAAAGTAAAATACTAAATTTGATAAAACTAATTTTCAAATTATAAAATATGTAATAATATTAATAAATATTTTAAAAACTGCTAAGAAATAAACTGGAATTCATTGAACAAAGGAAGATCCCAAAAATTCAGTGCAAAGAGGGTTATATAAATTTGGCTGTATACACTGAACTAAGAAACCAAACGCAGTCCATTGTCTTGTGTTTCTAAATAAGTCAATGCCATATTATAATATCTTGTATTTTATTAGCTTGACAGATTTTGTTGGAGATATTTATTATACTCACTAATATATACCAATATACTGAAAATTTCAAAAATCGAACATTTAAATCGAACTTCACTCAAAACATTTGTTATCATCTTCTCATAGCAAGTATTGATAATGGGTGAACTCGGATTAACAATAGAATTCTCAGACATGCCAAATACGAACATTACTTGTCGTCCTTTTGATTAGCTTTATACCGTAAAGTAAAGTGCACATATGGATGTCCACAAAGGTGTCACTTGGTTACTCCACTACTGCATATTTTTTATAAAAAAATAGTTAGCATAGTGTAATGCTATTGCGTTTAATTTATTAAACAAACAAACACAACGAAAGCAGAGTTTAAGCTAATGCCATTTTGAAATCACTAAACTACAAATGGACACTAAAACCCACTTCACATTCAAGTACCTACTTTCCTACGTTCCGTCTTTCTGTGAATTTCCCATAATCGTCTGATGCTTTTTTCCTATCATATCCTTTCTTCGAACGACAAAACCCGTAGGTAATTCTACGCCATTTCCTTTGTGCTGTCCTGGCTATTATACACAACAGTCCAACTTTTTTGTATAGTATATTGATACGAAGTGCATTTCCCAGTAGAGAAGTGTTTTGAAATATAATCCAAATTAACCAAAATACTTCTTAGCTGTAAATAACAATGTGGTGGCCATAACTGATAATAATATCAGGCTGGTTAAACAAGAAACATGAAAAAAGCCATGATGCCAAAATTTAGTGGCCATAAAAAAATAGTATCTCTACCAGTTAGACTAAACAATTCATATTGTTTCTATGAGATACGTTTTTTAATTAGATTTAGCTTAGAAAATATTATAAAAATCATCATCAGAGGTGGTTAGTGTCATGCGAAGACTCATTGACAATACAGGCAGAGTTGGGAAACTGCTATAATCGCCTTAAACGGCGAAATAAAGGTTACTTACGTTAAAACGACACAAACTTTTCAGTCGTTCTCTGATATACTAGTATACTAGGTGGTGGAAAGAGTTTCTTCCCACATTAAGCGTTTCTGGATACAAACCGGCGAATACTGCTCCACTAGTTAACTTGCTTTCGAGAGACTTTAATAGCGAACATACAATGCAATAACTCTGATTATGTACAATAATAAAATTACATCTATTGAGTCGATTAAGTTCTGGCGATCCCCGAAAATGCGTTTGTTGGACAAACCTATCAAAGTTTTCGAAAACATTTTTGAAGGTGTCTTAAGCTCTATCTCCCGAATAATTTTATTTTCACCTTTAGAACGAGGGTGATACATTCGGATACAATCAAAAAATATTAACAGTATCATATGGCATATCTGAGAAAAAACACTATACTTCTACACAAACACAAAATATTCCTTACAAGAACTTGATTTTTATCGATCAGTTTGTATGACAGTTGTATGCTATAGTGATCTGATCTAAACAAGTTCTTCGAAGATTGCACCATTGCCTCAAATAATAACCCATGCAAAATTAATTGAATATATCTCGTCGAATGAAAAAGCTTTCTATACAAGCAATTTCGATATCTCAAAAACTGAGTTAGTCCCTCATGCGTATATACATACAGACATAAATGGTTAAATCAACTCATCTGGTCATACTGTTCATTTATATACATATTTTAGAGGGCCTCTGACGTTTCCATTCAGGTCTTACAAGCTTCGTGGCTTAACCTAATATACCCTGTTGACGATAAGAACTATTAAAATGTATTAAAAATGGAACAGCCTTAGATATCTCATACACTGAAAACGAAAATGTTTCCATTTCGGAAGAATTTTAAAAAGAAAGCTTGAATGTTTTTAGAGCGCTTAAGAGCTTAAAGCAATTTGGAGAACCCTTATATCTCTTTATTGATTCAGTTTAGTGTCGAATTTCGTATTTCCTGTTTTCTACAAGCGTGTAAGCAATACATTAGTTGAGTAACCACCAGTTAAGTGTATCCTGTGTACACAAATAAATGTACATAAATATGCGTGCATGCTATCCCATTTTTAGTCTTAACGCTATATTGATTCAAAATTGGAGATGCTTCATAAATCGTGCGGACATTCCACTATTTATCCTTGTTTTTTTTTTTTTTTACTAAAATGGCAATAAAACGCATATGCAGGGCACACAGGAAGTTGTTCCGCAAAACGAATACAAATGCTGTTAGTGACAGATACAAAATAAAAGAAATAAGGAAGACTAATTTCGTCTACATCCAATTATTCTACATCCAATTATAACTCTCGCATTTTGTATGAATGTCATTTTTAGTATGAAATAAAAATTCGTTGTTAGCTGAAATTGCAGCGTATGCTGATAGCCCATATTATTTCATTGATATATAGATATAGCTAAATTTCTTTAAAATTAAGCAGTTGGAACAATTAAATTAAGGTGAAAAATTAAACGGAAAAAATCAAGATTATAAAGATTTTTAACTTAATTTTGAGCGATAAGTTGGTATGCTATGGAGCTCCGATTTGTACAATATATTCGGAGATTCAAGAAGAGCTTGATTTTGTTCGATCAGTTTGTATGGCAGCTATATGTTCTAGTAGTACGATATCGGTTAAAATCAAGTTCTTGTATGAAAAACTTTGACAAGATATCTTCACGAAAATTAGCACAGATGGGCAACACTGCAATTTCCGAAGAAATTGTTCACATCGAACCACTATAGCATACAGCTGCTAAACGAACTGACCGATCAACATTTTTTTACTTCCTTTAATGCTATAAAAATGCACTTGTAAAGAGTATTATAGCTTCAGTGCAGCCGTCGTTAAAGGTTTTTTTTATTGTACCTCGGTATGAAATGCTGATAATCAATGTTTTCAGCCAACTTAGTTGAAACTTATTAAATAGTTTGGAGAAATTTACTTCCCACACTTTTCCTTACTTTTGAAACCTAATTCCCTACTGTGCTCCCCTGAACCAAATATATTTTGATATAAGTATTGAATAATCACTGTATGTTTTGTGGATTGTGGCCCAATCTCCACAAAATGTCATGTAACAGCTTCACCAAGCTATCAAAAATATACTGGTCATTTTGATTTATATAAGCTTATACCTTTCTCGACTAGATGTTACAAAAAACCATTAGATGCAGAAAAATTGTATACCTTGTACAAGATGTTGCTAGAGCATAAATATTGAAATAAACTGCGCACACGTGTGAATGTGGACTGTCTGAAAGTGTGTGTGGAAATAGTTTCAGCCAATCTCTCCGCATAGTCGCAATGGTGCTATTTGTCAACCATAAAGCAATGTCTTTTTGCCGGTATGTCGAGTGAAATACCAAACTTGTTTTCAACAATTCCTTACTTTCCAACGATTCTTTGCAGCTGTACGCCTTGTCTTTGTTGTCGCTGTGCTATTGTAAAATATATACGACGCATAAATATATAGTACATGGTTTAGATGCGTAGATATATGTGTGCATGTCTGTAATTTAAATGCTTCCACTTTGGTTGTTGTTGTAACGTATGTGTTTGTTGTTATATCAGTTAGTTGACTGGTTATACGAGGATACTCATCCGATGACAAGCACTAGCCATTCATTTACCCATACATATGTATATATATGTATAAATATGTATATACATATGTATATGTACGTATATGTATATATATGTAACAGCATACATAGGTATATATACACATAAATATGCCGTACATTTGCATAAAAATTTACATAAAATGCAATGACAGCGCAAAAGTACCACGGCGCTGAAACGATGAAAAAATAAAATATGGAAAATGACAACATAACAGTTGCTGTCCGTTAGTCGCCGCACCCATGCTACAAGTAACCGCTACCAGTGCGAGTACAAGCATTTGGCTGCCCACCTGCAATGCCTTCAATTCGATTTAGCACAAGGCAAGAGAAACGATATTTGAAAGGCAGACAAGAGAGGCAAAAGCGATTTAGTGATGCAAAACTATTTCAACGGAAGTCCCTTCCGCAATGATTCAGCTTATTTGTGTGGGTCATTGGTGGCTCGAAAGCTTGGGAATCTCCTGTTAAAAATACAAATGCCGTTTGAGTGAGTGGTTCTTTTTATACCCGAGTGCAGCTATGCCCTGGAGCCTTAGCCATTAGTTTATACAAAACATTTTTCACGATGTTGGTAAAAGTTACTATTTGAAATATAAAACCAGATTAGATGACTTCACGATATTCTTCTCATTGTCTGTCTATTGTATTGGTCTATAACTAAGCGATGTGGGCTAACGATTGACTGTCAGTTCTTTTCTTATTTTGCATTGGGATTAGTAAATATATGTGTATGTGGCATCCATGATTTATCATGTAAAGATACATACCCACAGGCTTCCATTTGCTATCGTAATGTTAAAAGGGTTAATTAGCTTTATAAATCCCGTTAATAAATTTTATTATTGGGTGGTAATAAAATCTCGCATATTCATTCCAGATCCTTTGTATACAAAGCTTTGTCAATACAAAATATTATTCCATATATAAAAATTAATACAGTCCACGAATCGACTGGGAGTAAATCACTACATTGCTATTCTATAGCGTTTATAGTTCCAGCTCGACATATTTTTTATGACTTTTAGCAAATAATGACGTTTTAACAATTTGACAACATATTCTATTTCAATGTATTAGTGCTTGCAGCATGTAAAGTTTTTCAGAAAAAGAGTGTATCCAAGAGAAGTAGCAAAAAATTACCTTGCTGTACCTTTTTCTTAGGATACTTTCCATGTCAGAAAGTGGCAACTGTCTTTCGTAGAGTCAAGCTCCTTATTTTATAGATAATGTATGCATGTTATGTGATATAAAAATCTCTGTTTCTATCCGATATCACCCCGTCCTTACTTATTTGTCTTCGACTCTGCTGTCATACTCCCAAGCACTTGTCATTCGAATACATTTTGCTGTTTATGCTGTGTTGTGTGAGCATTTTTTAGTTTTGTTTTCCTCCAAAGTGCTTATTGCGTGAAGATAAAGCAAAAAGTTAGAATGAAAATTACTTACCACTTTTACAATGACACCATATGCTTACTTGTTTTACAGATTATGTTTTGGTAGTAAAACTCGAAACTTTTTGGCGTGAATATTTATGAAACTGGCTGAACAAATTATTAATGTACAATATATAATTATAAATAAATATTCTATTTATAAACACTAAAATATTTGTCATTCTTTTTCATTAATTTTAGTAAACATGTTGGTTTTATTAGCAGATATCATGTTAACCGCGATTACTGTCAACGGTTATGCCCTTATGACCCTAAAATATGCAGGCATAGCAAAACCAATTATACCGCAAGTCATAAACATCATATATGTATAGTAATTAAGAAAAGGCTTTTCACGCTACCTACGTGTAACACACAATTGTGGCTAATTTTGGTGTGATATGTGTACCTGTGTGTTGGTCTATACATTTGCGGAGGCAATCCGCAAACATATTGTAGGAGTCAGTGTATATTTGAGCGTATGTTTCTAAAATTACAGCACTTGAACGGCATAGCCAAGTCAGGAGCACTAAAATAATATTTCTGTTTATGCATACCTATAACATATATAGATAAACACCATGCATATGTTTATTCGTATCTCGAATTAGATATGGCCTGATTGCTTAAACCATCCCAGTGGCAAAATTAATGCCCCTTAAATAAATAACAGATTAGTGCAATCTCCGTTATTATTTAAAGAAAAGTTAACCTATAATTTACTAATTAAAAGAGTTGAATAATTTTTAAATAAATACTTTACCATGATAATGATTACGCTACGGAGTTCTCTATCTATTAAGGTAATATAATATTATAAAAACATTATTCAATGGCCATAGTAATGGAAAAATTAATACAAGTCGTCTAATCCACAGTAGTGCCAAAGCGTTAAGGTCATTCTACTCAGCTCAAAAAACTTGCAACACGCTTAACGAAATGACATTCTTCAAATCGGGCGACGATGGCACCCGGCGAGATAACGTCATGAAACTTGGTACAATGATTTTTGGCATAATAAGAAGATTGGTAAGTCTAAAAAACGTCATAGCTAAGCCACAAATTGAAATGATTTGAAAATTTGGATCCCGAACTCTAGGAGGATCTCCCAAAAAAGCTGTTTGGCCTAATTAAAATGTTGATTTTGGACAAAATGGCGGCCATGCAAAACAATTCGGGTTTTGTGAAAACATTTACACTTCAGAGCGCTTTAAAAATCGAAATTATTATCAAAAATCTTATTCCTTCAATCAATACCTGACATATATATCGGAAAAAGTCGGTCCAGCCGTTTCTGACAGTGTTTCGAGAAAAAAGTTTGGGGAGCTGATTACACTACGTTAAAAAATTCTTACAAATATATATAAAATTAGTGCTTATGTTTGAGTAAAAGAGATTCATATCCAAGATTTTGGCATGATTTATGGTTTCTAATGCCAGTAAATTGATTGTACTGTCAACATATGCCGTACGAAAAACACATTCATATTAATTTATGTTATTGTTAAGCGAAAGTTTATATGCATTCGAAAATAATTCTATATTGGTGGGTACATATAAATTTTCAATCAATCGGTTTTGCCACAAATGAGAACTGTTCCATTTTACATCGACAAACCACTACTTCATATTTATGGTTGCTGAACGCGCGTCATACATTAATAAACAACAATAAGTTTATATGATTGTAAATTTATGTGTCATATAATAAATATATTCGCGTACAACTTGCATGTCAAGCTCGCTGTTGTTGCCACATTTGAACTTCTAGTTGCCGATTACTGTAAATTGAGCATTGTCGTTTACACGAGCGGCAGATAGCGGAGAAGTGAACTCGCACTCAATTTCCATCGCTAAATGTCTATGCTGAATGGCCAATCAGAACACACAAACAATTATTCATACCTTTGTAAATGTGTTGTTATGTTGTTGAAAATATACAAGGTGGTCCAAATACAAGCTATGGGGATTTTTAGGTGTAAAAAATATATT
The DNA here is from genome assembly GCF_042242935.1 of Bactrocera oleae. Taxonomy (NCBI): domain Eukaryota; kingdom Metazoa; phylum Arthropoda; class Insecta; order Diptera; family Tephritidae; genus Bactrocera; species Bactrocera oleae. Next base: position 48,663,414 of record NC_091540.1, on the reverse strand, counting down.
TTTATGTCGTCCTGCTAAACAACATGTACTTTTCTATATTTCCTCTATTTATATTCGAGCTCGAAAGGGAACAAATTGTTGTCGAAAATTAATAAAGGATTTATTGTAACAAGAGGTGAACATATCGTTTCAGTTTTTGTTGAATACTTGAGTTTGAACGAATAAGTCATGGAAACATTTGCAAAAATTAATTTGCTTAGTTTTGAATACCAGTTTTGAATACCCAAAATAAATCACGTAGAAAATACAATTCCAAAGACAGCGAATAGTAGTTTTTTGATTTGAAAAGGATACTGAGCGGAATGATGGGAGTTAATCGTTGAAGAAGAAGCTCTTGTAATTGGGAACCAAAGAATGTCTTGGTCGCAATAAAAACATACACTTAGTACTTTTAGCTAGAAGGTTTATCTGAATTGCCTAGTTATAACTTCTGCCACAAATTACGTCATTTGAAAAAATCAATTATACTTTCTGTTGTTTCATAAGAAATTTTTGAAGTCATTCGTCGATCCAGATATTGGAGAACTTTAAATGGCTCAAGTGGAGTTTCAAATTCAGATTTCTTCTACATATCACCATTTAACGCGTATTATTTATAGTAAAAATGGCGACATCCAGCAACATGTTTTCGTTCAAGCCATCTATTAAATATTTAGATATGCAAGTGGGAGAGAATTATCAAGCATTTCTGTCAAAAACATGAACTACAAGTTTAATCATAAACTGTGCTTTGTGTACATAGCTAACTCTCGCAAATTAAATTGTTTTTTGGTTTTTCATTTTCCCATTTTATTTGATAGACAGTTATGAGCTCATTTCATCTAATGCACAAGTTATTTAATCAACAACTTTTTCCAAACACTTAACTGAATAACATTTTTTTTTTTTAGTTTTAAACCGAGCTAAATAATTAAAATATTAATATTTTGATTCGCAAGTTGTTAATTAGTGTAACTAAATAAGTGCATAGTTTAAATAAAATTATTTTGTAGACGTCTTTGTTTATTCATTACTCACCGCAGACAGACACGTTCTTCATCATCCGTATTCATTTTTAATTGAATCGCAATTTATTTCGACAATTAATTACACTTGTCACGCGTTTATAACTGTTTGTGTTGGTTAATGCAGGTTCACCGTTATTTGAGTTTTCAGCAGTGCTTTGCAATAATATTGATTTAGTCATTTTAACTTCCACGTGTCGAGCTGTAAAAAAAGCGAATTTTTAGTTTATAAATAAACTTGTATTTATTTAATTAAATTATGTTTGAATCAATTGCTTTTGGAACATAAAGCCATTAACTTAATTAAATTGTATTTTAATGAGGAACGTATCTGACATTGTTACAATATTAAATATTGTTTGATGCTGAAAGTCATTTGCAAAGGGACTTTGAAACCAAAAAAAATGTTAACTTCGGTTGCACTGAAGCTAAAATACTAAATTCGATTTTCATCGGTCGGTTTGTATGGCAGCTATGTATATTCTATAGTTGCCCGATCTGGACGATTTGTTCGGAAATTGTTACATTGCTTTAAATAATAATCCATGCTATATTTCGTGAAGATATCTTGTCAAATAAAAAGTTTTCGTTATAAGAATTTGATCGTTAAGTATGTATGGCAGCCTTGTGGTCCAATTTCAGCGGTTCCGACTAATAAGCAGCTTCTTGGCGAGAATAGGACGTGTGCGAAATTTCATAGTGATATCTCAAAATCTGAGGGCCTATAGACAGACGGACATGGTATATATTTCACATGATCTCCGATCTTTCCTTCTGGGTCTTACAAACTTCGTGGCAAACTTTATATTCCTTGTTCAGGATAAAAAACGTTTAGGCTAATTTTATGTTAGATTCAACTTCAATGCACCGCCATTTGAGAATAATAAATTTTCTGTCAAAATCTCGGAAACTGATATTTGATTATAATTAAATCTTATAGAGTTTGTTATTATATTAGAACAATTATCAAATAAATTTCGAGAAAAGCAATCCATTTAAATACCTGGTAGGCTATACAATTTCCAAGTTGAATTAGACGTACCCTTGTAAATATACGTATATAAATATCACAGCTCTTGTGCAATTGGTTTTTGAAATATAGCATTTTTTTCGTTTTCGCTTGTTTTTTAAAATTAATTTTTTGTTGTTCTGTCTATGAAAAAGGGCTAATTTCTCTAATTTTTTAATATTATCCTAATTGATGCTGATAATAAATTAACTTATTAACATAACATTCTATATACAAACATACATATGTAGATTTATTTGCATAAATTGCACCTTTTTAAATAATTTTTTTGCTTTTGATTTTTTAATGAGTTCATTTGTAAATGTTTGAACTTATGACAACTTCTTTGCAAAATTCGCGCACGTCTAATATTTACCGCAAATATTTAGTCTACCCTCCGAGCACTCGATGGAAATCGAAAATAGAAACGGAAAAATAAGTAAATAAACGAATGAGCACTATAGACCAGCTACCAGCTACCACTTATCAGCTGCCATATAATAAGAAGAGACCGTGTCTAGTGGACTGTTACCGATGCCACTTTACGCCCAAATACTCACTTCATTGGCGTTGGCTTAAATGCGCAATATTTTCATTGTGATATCAGAATTTAAGTGACATCTCAAGGCGCTAATTTCAAAGAAAAACAACTTAATGGCAATACGTGTAGTTGGAGCGCTTGTTAGTGGCACATCGTTGCGTATAAGTAACTTTTTGCTGGAAACTTGATCAGGCATATAACGATTTGCGTGCTCACGAGCGGAAGCAGGCAGAAAATGAAGTGGTAAATGTGCAAATAAAAAAATAAAGGAAGAAGAAAATGAACTGCAGTAAAATAAGAAACCGTGCAAGCAAGGAAATTCTAAGTTGACAATGATTTACATGCGACTTGTTGCATTGTGCCACCGGTTGGCGTTCGTACCAGATTTTTATGCTATATATATATATATACATATGTACGTACAACAACAAATAAATGTGGACATGCACAGTTGGATTCGAAAGTAGCTCGTTAAGGCAGTGCTTGTATTTATAATTTACTATTTGTAGAGAAGCTTGTGGCTTGGTTGTTGTTGCTGCTGTTGTGCACGCCTGGTCGGTGAAATTTTGCCTGCCAAGTGACCTGGCAATATGCCGCTAAGTGGTTGTTTATGTGAATAGCCGGAATCCGAAACTTATGTGTGTACATTTATTTGTGTGTAACATATATATGTATTTATATATACTTCATATTTTTGCTACATTTTTAGCTTATCAAATTTGTGCAAATGAAGTTACATGATTTTTCAAAAATAATCATTTGTACAATTATAAGTCTATACAATATTTTTAGTTTTTATTATAAATTAATTAAAGAGAAAGAAAATTATAAAATCAGAGTGCAAATTCATTTTGCAACCATTTCACTAATTTAGTGCATGGCGTCATTTATTAGAGACAAATGGTCACATATGGTTCTCGACCTTTTTAAGTAGACATTCAATTTCTTTCTCTACACTTTTTCACACAATCTCTGGTATTATAAGTGATGTTTATCTATAAGAGAAAGTGTCCACAAGATTACGAACGTATGGCTATGTATTTTGAAAAATTATGAAGATTTTGGCTTGGAAGACGAAGAACGTCTTGGTGGGCCAAACAATTTCGAAGCTGAGGAACTGGAAGTATTACTCGATGAAAGTTGTTTCCAAACACAAGAATAGCGCTCAGAATCCTTGAGAGTCACTCAAACAGTCATTTAAAACGTTTAATACAGCCAGATGTATTATGACGTCGGTGCAACAGGGGTACTCACGCCATAGCTCACTGGGCTTTCAACACCATCAAGTGCTGTGTTTATCTCCGAAAAACATCTTTAACATGTTTTCTCCGGATATACATTTTTGGTCAGCCCCGATGTAGAATAAATTGATAAAATTTTATTTAAAAGTATGAATGTAGGGTAAATGGATTTAAAGCGAACAAATTATATTATGAAAATTTACAATAACTAAACTTAATTTAAAAAATGTCTACTTTAGCAATGTCCCGAAATTGTTGGTAAGTTCGGAGCAAATTACTTATTTGTTTTCATTTAGTTGCACTCTTCGTTGAAGTCACTGCTGAAGTTGAAAATTTCTCAGTGATTCATAAAAAATGCTACTTAAGACTTTTACTGTGGAATATTTGGTGGCAAGATCACTTTAGTGATTACTATGTTTCCAACAAGTACATTATTGGTTAATAAAGGTGATCTGAGCTCAATCTTATGTTGTTAGTTTCTTTTGAAAATTGATTACCATATGGACATCCTAGATTATTTTAGTTATTCTATTTGCTACATCTAAATTTCTGTGAGTTATTCTTATGAGCATAAATGAATTGACCATGGTGTACTTTTTGAGTACAATAGATGAATTGTTAGCTTAAATAGAAAACAATTTTCGGTGAATTTCAATTTCTTTAAAACTTGAGTAAAAATAATGTCAACGCGTATGCAATACACTGAAGTAGAATAAATCACATATAAATCCATATGTACGTGTACATACTCTTACGATACTTATAAGCAGCAAGTTTTGCTTCAGTGTGGTTCTGTGGTGTTGTTGTCTGATTTCTTATTGCGGTTATTGTTCCGTTCTTTACTGTTCAGACCTTTTAGCGATACGCGGGTAACGTCGAGCATAAGAAATTAGGATTGCATAAATTATGGTACCCAAACTTTAGTATGACGTGAAAGAGTATTTTACATATGTACATACATACACTCATATACATACATATGTCTATAATTCGCACATGTGGAATTTTCCATAGCGATATTTACTGAAATTTAAAAATTTGTAATGCTTCAAACCTCAAGACAGTTATTACATACATGTTACACAGTTTTTAGAGAAAACGGCAAACATTTGTTAGTTTTAAATTGACATTTATTAAATATAGTTCAATTATAGATTTGTTCGGTTCGATATGATACTGACAAAAGGTCTAGTCGATAACTCAACTCAAAGAAAAGAGACGCAATGATGCTCATCAATCCCTGTTATTGGTACAAAATTGGCGCAATTTCTTTGAGAGAAATACTTTTTTAGTGTTTGATTGCGGCTATTGTGCGCTGGTAAGTTAAAATTAAGACGAATTTGAAAGAAAAGTAGTTGGCTTCAAAGGCTATTGCTTGAAAGTGAACTCTTTTCTATCGAATTAGCACACATGAATATCAGTGAAGCATTTTCATAACATTAAATGTCTAATTAAAGTTTAAAAATATTATTTGAACAAAATTCTTTTATTTAAGAACAATTTGTTTTTAATTTTAAGCATGAAATCACAATTTATATTTGATATATTGTACATTCATACATCATTGTTATTAAAACTACTTTATAGAAAAGTGCTCCACGTCGATTAATTGAAGAAAGGCAAAACGCCCAAATCCATTGACGAGAAGGCCAAATTAGTCAAATTAGGCTACCCCATCCACCATATTCTCCGAATGAGACCTCGTGTGACGTCTTTTTATTTCCAAATATAAAAAAATCACTTGCCGGGTGGATATTTGGGTCGAATGAGGTGTTTATCGCTGTCGCGTAGGCCTAATTAATTTATGTGCTTGCGTATGCCCTCTTTGTCTGCATTCTATCAATATTTCCGTTAATATTAAGAATTTCTCTACATATATGCATGTATATACCGACATTTTCTGTTGGCGCTTCAACTCCTTGAGGGCTTTGGCCTGCTGGTCATGTGACCTTCAGACATCTCGCTCAATTGCGGTTTCTGTCCAGTTTCAGTCCAGGTCAAGCATCTTCATGTCTTTCGCAGGATCGGCAATCTTAAACGCGGTATTCCCCTTGCTTTAGCGGTGAATGCTGTGGCCTCTACTATTTTCTTCTGCACTTTAATGTAGTACAGTCTCGTTATATGGCCGAGTCATCTTAAGCTTGTCTAGCTCATAGCTCCACCTTATAAGCCACTAGTCAATATCTTTTCCTGCTTTAAATATTTTTATCAAGATCATTCTTTCGAAGATTTGCAGTTTGGTTTTGTCTTTTTCGAGTAGCGTCTAGTTTCTGTTGTCTATTGAGTAGCTTAATTTGAACAGTTTGTTTAGGGATGCATATGACCTATGGGCGGCTTGAATTCTCTCTTCAATACTCAGGCTTGTTGAGTTATCACTACTGAGTTCAAAGCCCAAAAAGTAAACGCTTCACAATTCGAAATGTGAAATTATTTGTTTGCTGTTGACCGTCCAGCTCTAATTACGCATTGCTATTCTGGATGGTCTATAAGCCTTCTACTTTTAGGCATTTTTTATGAGAATTTGTTGCGCAATGACTTTGCAGAAAAAGTATCTGAAATACTTTTTTTAAATCACATACCATATAATATGTATATACAATTCTTTTTACATTCATGCTTGCCTCTGTCCTTTTAAACCTAATTTGAAATCATGCAATAATTCATATGAGTATGTAATCGCCTTCAAACGGATACTTGATTGCGTGTAAAATAGGTTAAAGTGATTGATTACCACGTGTCGGAAAATTTTTGAAGTGAATAAGAAAAGTGCACAATTAAAATGGGTTGAGGTCTAAGCTCGCTGAACTGCGATGACTAAGTATGCACTGTGGTATATATTGTATAACTGACAAGTGAATTAACATAAATGATTATGTTGAGCGCACGCAAGTTAATGGAATATAATTAGTATACCTAAGATATTTCAAAATGGCGCATAGAAACTTAAAAAGAGCACAGAAATATCCATATATCGGTTATTAAGCTGCGATCATTTGTACGTGCTAATTTTAGTCCATTATGTAGACCCGATAAATTCGGTTTCGATTTAGATATACCCGGCATTCTAGTTTCATTCAAGTCACGGCAGTCATTTGTTGTTGATAGTAAAAATTGCGGTATGCAAATTTCATATGAAATGGATGATAAGAAATTTATATAATTTAATTTAAATTTAAAATATTTATTATTTAGTAGTTTAGAAATAAATTGCTTTCGCCTGGCTTTCGTGTATTAAAAGAGGCACGATTAAAGTATGATTAACTTTTTACTCAAGTTATCGCTTGCACGGACAGACGGACGGACGGACGGGCAGACACCAGGATCTCAACTTGTCTCGTCACCCTAATCATTTATATATTCATAGCTGTATATCTATCTCGCTTAAAATTCCTTGAAAATGGGGGAAATCGGTTGATAATCACGTCTACTTCCCATATAACAAACATTTAAATTCTATCTGATTCTTCCACTTTACAGTATACATATCAAACTTTGCACAAATAGTGCTCTCAAATCTCTCATCTAACTCCCGGAAATTGTCGAAATCAGACTATAACTTTTCAGGATCCAAACACCAAATATGTGGACACCAGTGCGTATGCCTGATTTTTTATCGAACATATCGATTAGTGTATTAGTTCTAGTATTGAAATTCGATGAAAATATTTGTGTGCTCTGGTGTCGAAAATGGGTAAAATCGGGTCAATACTTCCCTTAGTCCAAATACCAAATATAAATACTTTCAAACTTCCGGCTGACTTTATACCGCATCTATCAGTCAATATGTTAGAAATCGTAATGAAATTACTAAATAACCTCGTTCTAATTTCGGTGTAAATATCTTCTTGCCTGCGATTGTAAACCATGGAAGGAATACTTCCTAATTTTAATTAAAATATAGACGAAAATCCCGTATATCCCATATTGAGCGAATGGTAGTTTTAGTATTAATGTGAAATGTCGTATTGGTATGCAGATTTGAGTGCACTTATAAAGCACTTTAAAAGAATATACTAAGAGTTTTTACTAACGTAGCGATTTTTCTGTGACAACGGCGTATGCGCAACAATTAATTGAATTGAGAGATATTATATCGAAGTTTGTATTATTACGGTGCATACTTTTAGGCGCGCGTGTTAAATAAACGTTACAAATAAAATAAAATCGGGCATATTATAAAAAGCTATGAATAATAAATTTGTTGCTTACCTTTAATTGATACTGATATCAAATTAATAGCTTGACTTTATTTTAATTATCATTAATTTCTCAATTTGCTGTTGTTGATTTTTTTTTCAGATTTCAGTTTATTCAAACATATTGGCGTTAATATTCCAGTTTGTGATGCCGTTTAATATTTTACATTTGCCATCATTTATAAAATAAGCTGTTATTACACGGCACATTTTATTCAGGTTCATATTTATATAATTGTATGTATGAGTGCGGTTTTTATTTCTGTTGACACAAGCTTTGAACATTCGTAATATTTTGCTGAAAAATTAATTACGTTATCTATTATATTATTCATTAGCAACATAACAAGTGCCAATGCATATATGCACAATACAATTTATTTATGTGTGTATGTATGTATATTATACATATATACATATATCCATTAACAAGAGGAATTGTTTGCCTACTCAAAAGTGTACAATTTAAATTTTAGCAATGCTAAATAACTTACTGCCGTGAGCACTGCAGAGGCCATGAGCCGACTGGCTGCATTCACAAGCGTATGCCCAACTAGTTTTTATTCTGCAATATTTTGGAGCTTTGCTTCGTTTTGGTAACTACTCGATTACTGAGTTAAAATTTTGATTGCGGTTGACTTTAATAGATACACAACTTTATTTTTGGTGCATGCTGGTGACAAATATTCTGTCGGTCGTGAGTTTAAAACTCAGGTGTACATTCTCCAAAGATATGGATACTCTTTTGCGGGGATTCTTGACAGATGGAAGAATACCAACGTAAAGCAGTTTTTCATAAAAAATTTTCTACCGATCTTAAAGAGTTACAGATTCAGAACGTGCAGACCTTGGCTACAAACTCTGGAAGTTATCAACACATTGGTAGTTTTAGATCGAAATTTTTTTTCGCTTCTCCCTAATGTTGATAGAGTACAAATTGTTAAATGTTCATGGCGTTTAAATGGTTTTAAGCCAAATAACTTAAATTTGAAGAAATACATGTATGTGTATGTATAAGTATTTATAATGATTATTAATTACTGTAATATCTACAGTTAGTTGACGAATTTGTCCTCCTATTAGTAATGTGCGTTTTCTTTTTTATTTAGTGATTTAGATAGAAACGAGTTCAACGCCCATTATATTGAGACCAAAGGTGACAGCACAGCAACATTTTGGAAAAGAAAATGTCAAAGTTATCTATAAAACAAGTAAGGAAGCGCTAAGTTCGGGTGTAACCGAACATTTTAAACTCTCGCCAGCCGGGAAAATAACTTCAGGTATAGGCAAAAGTTTATATAAATTAATGTTGCGAAAGATATGTAGACGAAAGGGTGAAAGGATTATAATCGTGTTTGGTATCTTATTAAATTATATTTTATGTCGTAGACTCACCTGGCCTCATTACTATATTCTGCTTCATATCTGGGATGTTGGTATTAAAATCAACCCAGTAAACTAAAATGAGATATATGTGATATAAACTCAAAAACAAGAGGCTAAATTTAATATATTGGGTATATGAAGTAAAAACCATTATTTTCGAGATAAGGGGCCTAGACAACGGTCCGATTTTATTCATATTCTGCGCTAAACCACATTATTTTTATAAAAACATTGAAATATCACATATGGCCAATATAAACGGCTTATAGTCAGAAAAAAAAAAAATCGAAAATAATTATATCGGGTTTATTTGGGCCAGGAGAAAATCTGGACTGACTGCGTAAGTTTTATAAAACTGGCCGACATGTATTACTTCTGGTATGAGGTAAATTTATACCTAAAATGTGCTTATTTGCAGATACCTCTTACAGTCTTACATTTTGTGAGAGTATTAATAGGTGTAATAAAAATAAATTCATTAATATTTGACATTCAATTAAAAAATTTTTAAGCATAGTTAGAACGATAGAACGATATTTATAAAGTAATTTCAAAAAACCACTATCATAGAAACCCTTAACCCGCAACCGCTATTGGCTAAAAACTGGAACAGCCTATTTTCACAGCTTGTAGAGAATTTTTTACTAGCAAAACCATTTGCCATACGCAGAACAGGTATGAATCACAAATTTTCTTTAGGAGCTTCTGACGAGTCACTACCGATGTGCCCATTAGCTTGCCGTTGCTGATGGCATACAATTCCACTGCTATTAGCCAAAGCTGGCCCCTTTTGGGAGATTGCTTCCTTCAGAATGTCTAAATGTTGGCATGAGGTTTATTTTTGTTAACTCACAGACAACGAGCTTCTTTTTGTTGCCTCTATTTTTTCGATGTTTTCGCAACGGAACTGAAACCAAAATTGCGCATGATTATCCGTCACAGTATAAAACACTATTTACATTTTCAGCCTCCTGGTTCGTGTTTTCGCCTTATTGAAGAAATAAGATGTATCTTCCATTTGCTGGTGTCAATCGTTGACCCATGCCGAAACAACTGAGTCACACAATTACTCTACTGACGGCGATGCTAAATAGTATGGGTGCCAGGTCACAACGGCATCGATTTACTTCCTGCTAAGTAGTATGGCACCTCTTTGCCAGCTCATCAGCTCTACAATTAACTGTGACTCCGTTGTGAACTGGCACCCATGCTTAGCAGGAAGTAAATCGATGCCGTTATAACGAAGCTACACTCTCCTTAATTAATCGTAACGAGCTTAAAGCTATACGAAGTAGGCTGCTCCTTTTAGCAGTAGATCCACTTCTGCCTTAGTGGTAACAACTGTTGCAATTATCAGGAATCATGCAACTAGTCTTAGTAAATAGTTCGCGAAAAAGACTCCTCCACAAACCATCCCCTTTAGCTATAGCTTTAGCTTTGAGTTATACTTAAAAACGTTAATAGTTGAAAATTTAAATACGGATAAATTTTGTAATTTATTCAAGTAAAATTACTGTTTTCGTTGGCTGCAGAACCCACATTTGTACTGATAATCTTGGAATATTTCAAATTTATTTCCATTATGCGAAGCTTCTAGTATGTCAATTATAAGTAATGCCTTAGATAAGTATTTTATATAATTTTAATATTTCCTATCATATTTACTTCATTGAAAAAGTACTTATAAATTTTATTTAATATGAGAATATGCTTTGCAATGATTTTAAACGTAATTTCCTCTAAAGCCCATTAACTGTTTCCACTATATTATTTTGCACTTCTCAACGGAATGGCAACAAAACGCTCATTAATGCGGCTAATTTAGCGAAATTGCATTTGCGGTATATGTTACTTCCAGCCTTCACCAGCCACAGCTTGTCACATGCCAGTGGCATAGTCTTACCAGATAGCTTGTTTAACGAGCATTGGCAATATATATTATGCCACCAACAACAACGAAAATATAAATATAAATACAATTATGGCATCAAAGTTTTGCGGCAAGTACGCACCCAGTAAACCGGTAATTTATTACTCTTGGCCACCATTGGCCACTTTTGTGGCATAACGGTACGGCATTACTTGCCACAAAAGTTAAAACTTTAAACCGCCACAGTGGCAATTGAAATTTGTACACACCACGCGGTTAGCAACCGTTTTTTAGTTGACACTAATGGTGTCAAATTAGTTGTACGCTTAATTCGACGTCTGTCACTAACCCCTTGTTATCACTCGCCGTTTGGCGCTCGCCACTGGCAACTCGATGTTTGGTGTTATTGGCGCTGTTTGCTTTAAGTTTAATGAGCAGATTATGACGCTTTAAATTATAATTAATATACCGCTACAATAATACATTTCGCGCTTAACCAACTCTTTTATGTGTTTTGTTGCCACAGCTCCCAGCCGATTAGCCTGCGCGCGCTATACGCATAAGGAGGATTCGGGTTAAATGACATAACTTTGCCGTGTCTCGTTCGTCGCTGCTTGTTGCGCCATTAATTTATTAACAGCAATTTAAATCATTTGCCTAGTTAAGTTTTATGGTAAATACCATACTACTTGATGTCGACGGCATTGTTGCGCATTGCCGGCTTCTTATTTTGGTGGCGTTTTCTGAGGCGCTACGGCAGGAATATTCGTGTCAATTGCTTCCAAGATAGCTTTAAATAAAATTTTCAGTTTTGTTGGGCTTTTGGCTGATAATGTTAAATTGAATAAAAATGATCCACTAAGCTTAATTTGAAATAAGTATTTAAATATGAAGTGATGAAATTATTTTAATTTGATCCTTATACGATTAATCCCTTCGAAGGAGTATGATATATACGTTTTAGTAATTAAAAAGTGGAGCGCTAATTTATATAGCGAAACTTTACATGAGGTGCCACATACTCTAACTTTTCATTATCCTCCATCTTATTTAGCTTTCAGGGATCAACGATCAAGATGTGATAAGACTTAACTCGATCTCCATGATAATGGTAACCCCAAAATAGATTTTTGGTTCAATCCACACTAGTCTTGTACAAATAACCTCTTTGCCTTAATGGGCTATGGAATTAAGTAGCATTTAAAAGCGTTGGAAGACTTAGAACAGTCTGTGGTGGTTATACTAGTGGTTAACTAAGTAGGTTCGAGCTTTTCAGCATTTGTATTGCCTTAATGGAAAGACATTGATCTACATAGTTCACCATGTTATCCACTGATGTGAACTGCCTCTTGGTATAATACACTTGTATAAAGTGTTTGCTGTAATGTAGTTCTTTGAAAACTTTCAAACCTTAACCTTCACATAGGAAGCCTTTTGATCCCGACGGTTTATAGTTATGGCCAATTAGTGTGAGGTTCGCACAATATTCTTTGTACTGTGCTTTCAATAACTTGCTTTGATAACTCGCTTTCAATAACAATTCTGTTTTTTTACATTTTACAAATTTGTTGAATTTTTGCATGTTCTGTGTATATAATGGTACTTCTCCATACAATGGTCTATCAGGTTTTTGATCTGATCTAAAATAAAATTGTGGCAGGCCACAAAAATCGACAAACGTTTTGAACCAAATTTAATCCTTTTTTTAACGCCGCTATTTTGTCAATTTTTGATTTTTTTTCGAGCGTCGGTACAGACACTAACTTCTAGTAAAATATTTTTGGTATTATTTATGGAAAAGAAATAACTGCAAAAGTTGTTTAGCGCCGGCGGAGATTACGTTTAACTTGAAAAATATTTAATTTTTCTGGGTATCTCTTTAAAGGCGGCAGTGGCGGAACGTGCATACCATTCCGTTATTATTTCTATCTTTTGATTTAAATGAGCGGTAAAAGCAGAAAACAAACGAAGTATCTTTTATATTTTTCATAATCTGAACAGAGTATATTGAGTTTGCCACTATGGTTGTAATACCCAAAAGAAAGCGACAGAGACCCTGCATAGTATATACTCGTATATAAATGATCAGCGTAACGAGCTGAGTCGATTTAGCCATGTCAGTCTGTCTGTCCGTCTGTATATATGCGAAATAGTTTTTGAGATATCGATCTGAAATTTTGCAACATCTCAATCTCACCAAGAATATGCTCATTTGTCGGAACGGATCGGAGCACTATAGCAAATAGCTGCCTGATCTGACGAAAAAAGTTCTTGTAAGGAATCTTTTGTACATGTAAAGGGTATTATAGCTTCGGTGCAACCAAAATGAGCGTATTTTCTTTATTTAAAACATACTGCCACCACAAATTCTTACTCAGCTGATTTCTTTCAACACAATTCTCGAAAATTCTGAAATCATATATATCAGAACGCTATTTCAAAATCAAACAAGAGGACGCTTTTTCTGCCCTAAAAAAAATCCAAGCGGGAGTTCCGCAAGGTAGTGTATTGGGACCAGTTCTTTATCTCTTATAGGTATACTAGTGACCTACCAACATTTAACGAAAATATTGTTGCTACATTTGCTGATGATACTGCAATTTTAGCCGTTGGCGACAATAATATTGAGTCAACAGAAAAATTACAAAAAGCCATTGCAGAAATACAACGCTGGGCAACTACTTGGCGCATTAAGCTAAATGAAACCAAGTCAGTTCATATAGATTTCACCAATAAACGTATACAGCACAAACCAATATATATGAACCAAAAAATAGTTCCGTATGAGAATACAGCAAAATATCTTAGTATGACCCTTGATACTAAACTCAGGTGGAAATCACATGTCAAAAAAAAAACAAGAAGAATTAAAACTTAAGTACAGAAAAATGTACTGGCTATTAGGCAGATATTCTGCCTTGTCAATATACAACAAGCTACTCTTGTATCAACAAGTCCTTAAACCGATCTGGACTTGTGGACTGGTATTTAACTCTGGGGCTGTACCAGTCAAAGCAACATATTAATTATCCAAAGATTTCAAAACAAAGTACTTCGTGGTATTGTTAATGCACCCTGGTACATTCGTAATGACAACTTGCATATGGATCTGAATGTAGAAACTGTTGACACCGTGATCAAAAAGTATGCTCAAAGTCATGCACAACGACTTCAACAACATATCAACATTGAGACTCTTTAGCTCCTTAATAATGATGGCCTTACCAGAAGATTAAAGCGAGTAAAACCTTTGAACTTGTGTAAAAAAAAATGAACTACAAAATAAAATAATCATTGTTCAGGTCTCACTAAAATAGTGACTATAATACCTACATATGTATAAGTTTAACATCTGAAATGAATATCATAGGATAAGCATTTTGTAATTAAGTCAGAAACAAATAGTTTATTAGTATTAATTTACTAGATTGCTATAAAATAAATTCCCCAAAGAGGTGTTTTTCAAAATAAAAAAAAAGCTGATATACTTTCTGTTTGATAAGAAAATCCCCTATACTACAACAAAGAAGCAATGTTTTGACTATGTACTTGTATGTGTTCGGAAAATATGTAGTTACAAATTAAAATTTAGCAACTAAGTTAATTGCCGAAATTGTTGCGCCAAAATCACATTAATAAATTTTATATATAACATATTTATAATATATATATATACTAGGGTGGGTACAAAAAACTAATGTTTTTTTTTCGTTTGGTACCCTAAAGAATTGGTTGATAGACACCTCTAAAAAAGTTTGAGCTCTTAATTGTAACGGGAAGGTCCTCCGCGTGATAGAAAAATTAAAATCTCGTCAAGCCAAAAAATTGTTTTTTTACCCACCCTAATATCTACTATATACATATGTTATATTTATTCGGCTATAAACTTAAAAAGAAAACAAACAAGGTAGATACACCATCTGCGAATCTTCTTAAAATTAGAAATTCATGACTTTATGTGCATAGCTCAGTCAAGATATTTTAATCTCATATTTATAACAATTAATATTTTAGAAAGCCGTTATACCGGATATTGAAATATATAGCAAATTGTACGAGTATTTAACAAATTTTGTGAAATATGTTCAATACCAGTGTAATAAATCGCCTAGAATTAGAATAATTAGACACGTAAAAAAATTAATGGATAATATTATTTACATTCCACTTCCACGTATCCATGTTTGTAGTTCGAACACGCCTATGCAATTTTGATCATATGATGATGTAAATATTTGTATGCAATAAATAATAAATATAGTATTATGGGTGCTCGATGAGCTGTGAATAACAACAGCAACAATAGTGGCGGCATTTTGCCGCCAACATTTTATGCATATTCGCAACGCAATTTTATGCCGATAGATTGTGAGTGACAGCCATGACAAGATTGATTCAAAGCTTTGATGCGCTGCGAACATTAGGCACCAAGAGGGAAGCAACCGAATTCTGCAATAAACTAGGCAGTGTTGCAGTAAATTGCTTGTATCCACAAAGAGGCAACAATAACAATAATTGCAATTTCCAGCATGGCTCGTGCGTTGCTAATAAAAAAATATTTATGCATATGCTTGAGTATATATTTTAAATTGATTAATGGACTCTATACAGTCAGCTGAATATTGGGGCGCAAGCCTTTCTGCATGAGTGTGTTTGAATGTGTTTGGCTGATGATAATTATAAAGCGGCAGTGCAATGGAATGTCAAATGCAGTCAATGAATTGCACAGTGGAACTGGTTCATTGGATTTTTAATCAACTGCAAATATTGAAATATTTTACTAATTTAGCTTTTGTGTATGTAATTTTTGGTAAGTTCGAATGTAAGCTCCCATAAGGTTTTACGGAAAACTCGATTTTCTCAAATAATCTTCCTGGAGTGATTAAATCAAAGTTTTCCACAATTTTGTCACATTACGTTTAGCCTCTATAGTGAGTTCAATACAGACTCCGCATCAATTAAATCGCCATAAACCCGCCAAAGATAGCAATGGATCTCAATTGGATACCTGTGAACTTTGGCCCCTTTTATGATACCCCAAAAATTCCTAAAAACAGATCACCAGTTCTTCATAGACCGACAATTGATTAATAATTACCACTTCAGTATGTTCAATCTAAGTCTGACAAAATCTGATCAATAGCAGAGAAAGCGGCAAGTCGATTTCATCTCTCTTACAGTTCACTCGTTGTCGGCAGGATTTTACTCCGACACGAGTTCTAGTTGTTGATCAACGATTGCCAAGTATTCGGGAGTTCCGTATGAGCAGCGCTATAGCAAGAAGACAACGAACGACCTACTACGCTTCCAATCGAATGGAATTGGGGTAAGAGTGCCCTGCTTAGCTACCTTTCCGGCGATTCCGCTATGACCACGCATCCAAACAGATCTAATACAGAAGAAGCTTGACGTTATTTCTAATGAGCTCATGCACTCTTTAACTAGCTTTGAGCGCACAGTCAGCCAGCTTAAAGCCAGTATATCCTTTCTACTATCAGAGCAAATGCACACCTCTCTGATGGAAGCTGCTTTTCAAAGTAGTAATCTACTGCCACCTTGATGGCAGCTACCTCCGCTTGAAAGACACTACAGAGGTCTGGTAGCCTGAAGGTAGAATTGATGGTGAGCTCCCAATAGAAGACTTCGCCTTCCATTCCTTCGCAGGTGAGTGAGCAGAGAAGGAGCCGTCAGGAGAAGATAACGCGACGCAGTGATCCAGATTATCAGGAATGCAATCGTAGAATTTCAGTATGTCCCTGCTTGGGATTCCTCATATGTCAACAGGTGCATCGTGGAGAATGGCATTGAGTACCATCGTTGGTGTTGTTCATGCTCCAACTTATGGATACAGCCTAGATAGTGTGGTTCTCCGAGCATCCTACATGCAACCTACTTTTGTAGAGAAAGTAGTTTAGTGATGACTTTTGTTTGCGGTTTGTTGTAGATCATACCCGATTTGTTTTGAACTGAGATCTCTGTTTCGAATTAAGCATGGAAACCGCTTCTGTTATTTCTTGAAAACACTACTCTCGTGGCTCTCACTGAAAGCTTTTGTATAACGCTTCTATTAGCTTTCCCTGTATGTTTGTATGTATGTATGTTTGTATGTTTGTATTGTGCAAGCGATAACTTCAGTAATAGCTGTCTTCCATTCGTCAAGCGTTACAGAATAGCGAATCGAACAAGCAATAGTTGTTGTTCAAATATACAGCATTTACGGTTCAACCTTGCCTTTTGGTTCTATTTTTGGTGAAATAATTCCTCTTTTTGACTTAGGTTTCGAGCACCGTTAATTTTACATTTTACATCCGCGTTAAAAAATATATTTAACATTTTTAGCAATAATTTATTTAAAACTTGTCTAAAATCTATAGAACAAATTTGGCATTGAAGAATGTATATCATTATAATAATGTATCTTTTGAGGCATACTTTTTTGTACAGAATTCAAATCGCCCAACATTGAGCATGTACATTTTTTTTATAAGAGAGCAGCGCCCAATGTGGCAACGATTAAGCTCGGTAAAGATTTCTTCGGAGAGAAGAAATGTGAAGAATCTGTCTTTGGATACAAAATTAGGAAGTCTATAACAGATCTAGCAAAATAATGCAATTATTTATAAACCAGAAAAAAACGATAACTTCGACAGCACCGCAGCTTAATACTCTATTCAGATTTATCTTAATTCTGATTGACTAATTTGTAAGGCAGCTATATCCAATAGTGCTCCGATATCCAAAATTCCCACAAGTGAGCAGCGTCTTGGGGAGAAAAGGACGTGTGCCAAATTTCAGATCGATTTTTCAAAAACTGATAGGCTAGTTCGGGTATATACAGCCGGACAAATGGACATGGCTAAATCGACTCAGCTCGTCACGCTAATCATTTATGGTATATATATCTACTTTATAGGGTCTCCGACGTTTTTATTTGAGTGTGACAAACTTCATGGCAAACTTAATATACCCTCTTCAGGGTATTAAAAACTGGTATCTATTAATATTTTATAAACGTGTGAATGACTCAAGAAAGTACGAGTTTTTTTCAGTGAACTTCCAGTTCTAAATATATACTTGTATATACCTATATCTGATTTGAGCAAAGCCTCTATTAAAACCAACAGCATTATACGATCGAATAACGTTTAAATTTTTTTCACATGCTAATACCTTTAAATGATCATATAACGGTATTTAGGAAAGTAAAAATAATATACTTTTTAACGTATGTATGTTAGAAAAAATTTAATTTAATTGGCTTAACATTTATCAATTAACCAGTTAACAATTAACCGGTCTACGCTAATTGCACATATATATACATATATACAAATTATACAAATCGTTTACCACCTCAACATGCACTCACCACACTGTACTTCGCTTGATTGACCGCCAAGTTCATTGACGCATTTAAAATTTGATGTTTACGGTACATGAAGCGGCGTTGAGCGCCTAAGCAGTTGTTCAATGATTTGAGATAATTTCTTCCCCATGTCGTTTTGTTATTTTTATGCGTAAATATATTGATTGAAGCAGTTAAAGTTGCTATGCCTGACACGCACACACACACGTACACATATAAATGCAGTTTAAATTTGCATAAATGCATACAATTGGTGCATTATGACTTCACAAGCTAAGAATATAATATTAAATGTTCTCAATTGTTGCATTTGTCTGAATGGCATTTCCTAGCATTAAGCGTTTCAAATTCCGTTCACTTAAGAATATCAAAATATTTAATTTTTTGCTAGGTATCACTTCACTATTTTTCACACATGCTCCCTGGCGATTGTACATATTTTAAAATACCAAGCGATTAATACTCAAATATGCACGTATCTACGTATATATATAGAGATAACGTTTGTTCGAATAAATAATACAGGAAATTACACTATTCCATTTGGCTCCGATTTCTATGCGCTAGCAAGTAGCAAAGCTACTTGTATGAGATAAAAAATGTGAGGCACAAATTGCTGCTCCAAATCTTCGTCCAATCCCAAAGATAAAGCGATTTTTCTTGTTTACCCTTGTAGATAAGCGCCATTTAAATATAGCTGCAAACTAACCGAAAAATATGAATTATTTGATAAAAAAGCTTAGTAATACGAAACATCCAATAAAATAACGCTAGCGCAAATCCGTTGCAAAGACTGCGTTGAGCGTGTTCAGTTGGCCGAGCACGTAGCGGCGTTTGCTATGGATTGCTCATCGCCAATGCTCGTAAGCGTGAAGCCGAAGCAAAAGCCAAGTGTAGCGCATTCATACCACCCACAGACTAATACCAATTTATCATTGTTGTTGTTGTATTTTATTGCTCTCAACACGTATGCCAGCTTTTATTGTGGCTATTATCAACAGACCAATTCGTATTCGAAGATTCGCCTGTGCACCGAATATGGTTGACAAAATTTTAATTGCTATAAACGAACAACAACAACAGCAACAACATAAGCAAAGCGTGAATGGCATTTGTACATACTTGTATGTACATAGAAACAAACAAAACTTGTGCTAACGCAGAATTTTAGCAGCTAATTTTTAAGCATAGTTGTATGCCTAATTATTATGCAATTAATTATATTATTCTTTAATTAAAAAAGTTAAATCTGATTTGAACAAACATTAATCAGACATATATTGAATTCTAATTTTGTTTTCGTTGCTTGTTTTGCTTCATTATGCAGATTGTAGTAAGAATGTTTGTAAAAGTTTTTATTACCCAATTAAAATTCAATTAATGGCATTCTTTGTTGTTTGCCAGAATTTTAGGTACAAAATGAAGTGATAGGGATAGAGAGAACAAGCACAAATATTATCGATGTCTACACAAAATTGTAACACCCGCAAGAAAACGTTGGATACCCTATAAAGTAGTCGTATAGACAATACCATATATAAATGATAAGTAATGAGCTGAGCCGATTAAGCCATGTGCATCTGTCTCTCTGTATATACACGAACTACTCTCTTGGTTTTTGAGATATCGATTTGAAATTTTGCACACAAACTCAAGTCTTTGTACAAAAACTTGTTTATTACCTTGGAAGAAATTGTTTAGATCGGACCAGTCTAGCATATATCTGCCATGCTAACTAAACGATCAAACAAAAGTCCTTGCTGGAATTTTTTAATTTTTAATGTATCTTCACGAAATTTGGCACAAATTATACTTAACTTTCGAACAAATTGTCTAGATCGGACCACTATAGCATATAGCTGCCATAGAAACTGAATCGGAATCAAGTGCTTGTATGGAAAGCTTTTATACTTGACGAAAGATCTTCACGAAATTTGACATGGGTTATTGTCCAAATTAATGGTGCAATTTGCGAAGAAATTGTTCAAATCCGATCCAACCTAAGTTCTTGTAAGGAATTTATTGTATATGTAAAGGGTATAATAGTTTTTTTTTTGTAAGATCAATTCACTCAGTTATTTTAAAGATTGTAATTCTTCAGTTAAGCTCACATTTAAAGTTGTAATATTCGATTTGTCCTGTTATTTTATGTCTGAAACAGTTTAAGTCCAGACAAAAAATGACTCATCCGTAACTGTTGTAATCAGTATCTTAAATGTTTGGCTCTAATGCTCAAGGTATGTAGCAACATCAATAATAATATTAATAACCCAACGATTACCCTCCTCCCGCCCAACCGACGCGAGGGGCGCAATCCGCATACGTGCGGAATTAGCCGAGTCAGAAAAGGCAAGAGAGTTTTGAGAGTGATGAAGTGTTAAGATCCAAAAGAAAAAAAATTTCAACAGCTAAGATTTATAGTTACGATATAATAAATTTTTACAATTTTATTTATTAAGAGAAAGCAATAAAGGTTTTTTATTTTTGAAAAGTGAGTCAGATAAGCCAAATGTGCTGGAATGAGAATTAAAATCACGACATATACGGCGGAATGGTTCGTTTAGGTCGAAATTTGATCTACAGAATTTTAACAGTAAAGGTTTAAACTGTCTCGAAAAACGAACCGGGATATAAAATTTAATTACATATAGGAGAAAAGAACTGCAAAATTTTCCATTCAAGATTTTTACTAAGAATATTATGCCAAGCACTTTCCTACGACTAGAAGTGTATATTTATAAGTTTTAAATGACTAGTGTATGGAAGTAGACTTACCCTAGAGTCCCATCGGAAATGCCCTAAGGCGAAAAGTAAAAATTGTGTTTGAACAGACTCTAACTTGTCAGAATGGATTTGGTGGCTAGGGTTCCATACAACAGAGCCATGTTCCAATATAGGTCTAACCAAAGATGTAAACAGTGTTTTAGTAATATGCGGATATCTCAATTCTTTAGACCCACGTTTAACAAAACTGAGGACAGCTTTTGCTTTAAAGACCATGGTATCAATATGAAGACTGAAATTAAGCTTAGGGTCCATATTAACTCCCAAATCAACATAGTTAAAAACTTGCTCTAGAATATGGTGTTTTATTACATAAGAAGAGTGGTGCACAGATCTACGGGAAAAGCACATCATCTTACATTTAGTGAGATTCAATGGCAAATCATTTCTATCACACCATGCAACCAAATTGTTTAAATTTGTTTGCAACAGACACCTTTCATCAGTTGAAGTGTATGATTTAAAAAGCTTTATGTCATTGGAGTATAATAAAATGTTTGAGAATTCTATTACTGAAGAGATATCGGTAATAAACAACAAGAACAGAATCGAGCCAAGATGACTACCTTGCGGAACACCTAAAGAGACATTAATTGTATCTGAAAGAGTTTTCTCAAATAACACTCGTTGTGTTCTATTATAAAGATAAGAAGCTACCCATTGAAGAAGTCTTGGCTGAAAGCCCAGAAGATCAAATTTATGTATGAGAGTCGAGAGATTAACATATTTTTTTAAGATAATAATATAAGATTAATATAATTTTAATACATTTTTGTGTTATTTTTAGCAGTCGAGTATAGAAATTTGTATATTTAATAATTCAAAAAAGATAAAAATAATATTAAATTATAATTCCTTGACTATACTACACCCATACCATATGACTATTTACGAGTATATGTGTATATGCATATAAATAGCATTAAAATCTCATATACGATATATTTATAATTACCTATTTATTTGTACACTTACAACACTCGGAGACGTCATAACTACTCATTAGGAAGCAATGTCCAAATAATGAAGATAACATGTGACATTTATAATCACGTTTGTTACCTGATAACTTTTGTAAATATACTATTGTATATACCATAAATATATAGGTGAACCTATATGTATACTACAATAATTAATCTTTACAAAAATGTGAGTGGAACGTGCCCACACACTGTGTAGCTACTGCCTTATAATGCGATCAAAATAGTGTTAAATGTAAAGAAGTTATGATAAATTCAAACACACACAACTACCTGTAAATATAAAGCTCTATAATTATATACGTAGAGAGTTATATACAATGTGTGAGACTTCTGATGTCAAGATAACAAATCAAACATATGTGGAGATGTGGTATTCATAAATTGCATCAGTGATTTTGGCTGGCCAAATGCCAAATTTTAAACAAAATTCCTAACGTTTTTATATCAAACAATTGACGTCAAGTATTTGCACCAACAGAAGTCTAACAAAAGACCTCTACTATTTTTTTGCAAATGCTCAAGAGATTGTAATATAAATGGTGTTATCTAGCCTTTATATAAGTTTGACTTATCAAATAAATGTATTATCACTCATTTTATCGGTGCAATAAAATATATTTTAGTAACAAGACTTTACATATTTCAAAGTCTCCAATGAACCCTAAAGGGTCTGCATCGTATCCCCAAGGTGGTATCGAACCCTTAAGGCTAGCGTTATGGATGATGAAATGTTGGAGTACGATTAAAATGTGTTCTAAGGTAACCTGTGTATTCTTCAATCTATTAGAAATTTTATATTGTAATTCCCGTTCGGTAAGCACAACAATTTTATAGAAGTTGTGTAGTTTCACTATAGAGAAATATATCCAGAGTTGTTTCTCTCTTGAAGGCAGAAATAATATAGAATAAAGAAGATTTCGCAACTTTCAACGTACATACATACATAAATTCTATATAACAGAGTTACATTTGGCTGTTCTATCGTTGTGATGTCACAAGCCTAATATATGGAAGCTTATGGTATATGGAACCCGTAGAGGGAAACGTTAAGAAACTAAGTTTGCAGTTGTACAATATTTCAGAAGAGTTTATAAAGTTGAATATATTTTTTCACCAAATAAACTCTAACATAAGCAAATTTTGATTCATTTTGTAGTAACAGAGGTGAGCTGCTTGGATACTCACAGTAATATTGTTAGTTACCTAAAAATTAAATTTTAAATTATTCAATGTGAATTCCAAAAAATACTAAACTCTTGCTGATGTTTTCATTTTGAATTATTTTTACGAGACAATAACCATTCAGCGGATCTTTGACTCTGTCTTATTGCGTTCGATCAGTGTCAGATTGTACTTTGAAAACCTCTCTCTCTGATCAGTGTTCAAAATACACAGTAATTATCACTTGTAAAGCCTTTTCATTTGTAAAACTTTACGAATGATAAGACGTATACGTCTCCGTCCGTATGAATGATGTTTATTAATACTATCGTGACTCGATCTGAAAAATTTCCTCGAAGATTGCATAATGGCCGGATTTCGTGAAGTTATCTCCTCAAATGAACTACTTGTCCATACAAGCACTTGATTCCGATCGTTCAGTTTGTATAGCAGCTATATGCTTTAGTGATCCGATCTTAATAATTTCTTTGAAATTTGCACTATTGTCAAATTGCGTGAAGATATCTTCTCTGAATGAAAAAGCCTTCTAAACAAGCACTTGTTTCTGGGGAGAAAAGGATATGTGCAAAATTTCAGCTAAATTTCTTTCTGAGGAACTAGTTCGCGTATATATAGAAAATACAAAAAAACGGACATGGCTAAATCGACTCAGCTCGTATTATCGTGCTGATCATTTACGTATATATTTTATAGGAACTCCGACGTTTCTTCTGGGTGTTACAATCTTGTGGCAAACGTAAAAAGTGCAAATTTTTTGTTTGTGATGCGGTCACTAGGTTCTGTCAAAGACTTCTCTCCCCATGTACTTGTAATATATGTAAGAAAAAACGTGCTAGAAAACGTTGGATATTTTCTAGCTCGCTTTAAAAATCTTAGCACAACTTTACATATTTGCACTTTAATATTTAACAACCTCTAGTTGTATAATAAATAGAAATAAAATTTGT
This sequence comes from Bactrocera oleae, assembly GCF_042242935.1. Classification (NCBI taxonomy): domain Eukaryota; kingdom Metazoa; phylum Arthropoda; class Insecta; order Diptera; family Tephritidae; genus Bactrocera; species Bactrocera oleae. Next base: position 48,638,902 of record NC_091540.1, on the reverse strand, counting down.
TGCTATATTTCTACTCAAATCACCAATACTTTGAGTATATATACGTATGTACTTATATACTGCTATATATAAAACAACGATAAAATCATTCAAGCCTTTAAAAATAGTTCAGTCGCAGATAATAAATCTGCGAACATTAACTTTCCAACTGCATGCGAATTCTATGCGACAAACAAAAGGCAGAGAAGTAAATAAAAAGTGCAAATGAAGTGAAGGCAATTAAAACGAGTAAGGAAGTGTTAATTTCGTGCGAAAATGAAGCTTGTATAAAGAGGTTGAAGTAATAATGTTAGTTTTGAATGTTTTAATTTTTTTCTTTGTAAGCATAGGCTAGGCTAAATTCAAGTTTTTTCAGAAATTTTCGACATTTTGTTCAAAAAAGTATTTCATCCCTTTCTTTTCGAGTTGCGAAAAAATTTCAAATATTCCACTGAACCGGTAAACCTGGTTTCAGAATGTATATAATGCATTACAATTAAAAACACTAGAAGATGGAGTTACACATATTTAAAGACTTAAAATTTTAATATGTGTGAAGAATTTTATTGTTGTTTACAACTACACTACTTATCCATAATACTCTTAGCCTAGCAACAACAGCTTACAAAGCCATTAACAGACTTTCACAAAACGATTTACAGTTGCTGCAGTCAAAGCAATAATATTGTTGATAGTTCGGAGCACAATTCAGTATTTGTGGACAGACAGAAAGCACACAGTTGCTTCCATGCAGGAAAATCGAAACCAATAGCGTTGCATTCCATCAGTCTAGTGCAATCAGTACTATAGCGTTTAACATAGTAAGTAAAGACGAAAAAATATCGAAGGCATCATAACAATGAATATCATGCCGGAGCTTACATATGTAGACCTCCAACATTTTTCTTACTTATTTTAAAGAACATAATAAGAAAATCAAATATCAAGCAAAATTATGAAACAATTTTTAAACATGTTTTTTGTATTCCACATTTTAGGAAACAATTTACTATGAGGCAGTCTAAAAAGTTCGTGTAATAAGAAAAAGGCATGCACATTAAATTTACAGCTGTCGGACAATTATTCCGTGAGATGTATTGTAGTATTTTTAGTCACGGAAGTTTTGATATATAAGAAATATGATAAAAAGAAATTTTATGTCTTAACAACATATTGTGTTTGGTAGAGGTTTGATGTGTGAAGCTATCATACGTAAGTGGTTTGTTAAATTCCATACAGTCCGATGGAAGTCTAAAAGAGGCTTCCACTTACAATCGATCAAAGAAACCAATGAGCTGATGCTTCTGAGATGATTATAATTTATTCGATTTTTTGCGGCATAGGATATTGAATGAAATATGATTCCACCATTTTTCAATCGACAGTCATTCAAGTGGACAGCACGCTATGAACCGAGTCCAAAGCGTGAGAAAACGCAACAGAAATGAAGAAAAAATTCTTTGAATCTAGCACACTGCCAGGCCTAGCTTTAGGTCTTGAAAAAATGTTTGAAGGCAATTTTTAAACTAAGAATGGGTTTACGCCTATGTATATATATGCGTGCTTTTTATTTATCATCTATGTTGACTCCATGGGACTGAATATGACATCTGTAGTGTGGGCTTTATAACGCCCCTTTTCAGAGAGCTTTATTGTATTGATTTACTTAGCTATTCGAATAGTTTCACTTAATATTTAAATTTGAACATAAAATTTTGAAATGAGAAAAAATCTACAAACAGCTTTAAGTGGCATTCGCACTAAACATTCTTGTGACAACACATTGCGTGGAGAGGATTCCAGTTCACAACCTCTGCTGGCAATTGTCCCAGTGGCATACACAACAAGGCATAAATAACTGCCTGTTTTGTTGCATTGGCTGTTTCAGCCCTTTATACTCTCACAACATGTTGCTACAGAGTAAAATAGTTTTGTTCACCTAACGGTTTTTTGGATCACATAAAACGCCTGATATGTGAAGATACTCAACCTATTCCTATCATACACTGTGAAAATGGGCGAAATCGGACAACAATCATGCCTACTTCCCATATAACACAACTTTAAATTCCATTTGATTCTTTCACTTCCAGTATACAAATCAAACATCAATGAATATATCGGGATAAAACTTTGTACAAGTAGTACCCTAAATATATTTAATCTTATGTTCAAAAATTGTCACAATCGGGCTATAACTTTTCAAGGATCCAGAAACCAAATATCTGGACCGCAGTGCATTTGGTTGAATTTTAATGTTCGATTACACCCGAACGTAGCTCTTCTTTACTTGTTATCATTTCTTTCTTGACAATATTTGGCAAAGGACGACAGAAACCACCGAAAAGCGAGTTCCAGTCCAAGTAAAAGGGAGAATATATGCGAAAATTTACGCTGCAAAGGCTTGAATTTGTTTGAAGTGAAAATAAAATGATCCGCAACGGCGATTAAATATATGCGAGGTCGATTGCCAATGAGTCGAAGGCGTACAGTGATTTAAAAATTAATCGGTTAGGTAATTACAATACAGAAAAGGTTTTAGACTTAAATTTTTGGTTTCTATAAAAAGCATCTTATTATACGAGTATAATGCATTAAGTTGTCAGAGATGATTTTGGATTTTGAATATGATTTTGCTTATGAACAATAGTTCGATCATAGTCGGTATCGACGGGCAACTCATTGCCGTAACTTCGATCAACTTTCTTGAGATATAAATACTATTCAACATTTTTGATGACTTTCTACCTTTCAAACTCGTCTATTTATATCATCATCGTGAATATGATCGTTGTTTTTTGTTATTCATATGTGATGGCGTTAAAAAGTCGCAAAAGTGATTCGACTTTATAAAAAGGGATTTTTTCGATACATTTAATTATCTTACTTCTCGAATTTTAAAATAACGCCGACAATAATTTTATTTTTGCTGGGCATTAAAGGGTTCCACTGTGTTGCCATGAGGAAATTAAAACTTTTTACACCAAATTTCTTTAAAAATTATTTACCGTACAAAGTAAACGAATTATGATTTAATTAATTTAAAAAAATGCTTGAAATTGTTTTATGAAGTCAACACTCAACGGTTGCATTGCAGTGGGTGAAAGAAGTTCCTAAAAAAGTTTTGAGGAGCAAAAAAAAAAAGATTAATTTAAGTTGAATTTCTCCAGAAAAATGATTACCAAAGGACGCAGTGAGCCATAACCTGTTCAGAAAGTGGAAAATAAGGAGCGTAAAGATTATTATAAGAAAATAGAATGTGCAAAAAAGGCAAGTGGGACTAGTGGCAGTCCAGAGGCGGTCAAAAGATAAACGAGTGTAAACAGTATGCATGACATTCTGTAAGAAAAACTGATTTGAATACAAATTATCTTTAAATTACTTAATGTCATTTCTCATAAGCGATCAAAGCAAATATAGCAGTTGATTGTTAGAAATCGTAAGCAAATCGTTGGAAATATAAATGTCGATTTGAATGATAATCAATGAGTCAGAGATAATTAAAAGCGTCATACATTATAACATATCTACAAAACCAATTAGAAAGTAATGCATAAACTGCGGGAGTTTCAACAATTCATTGAAGCCGAACAACCATGAAGCCGGCCATAGTGTTACAGTCCATGGGGAACACTATAGAGTCATAATTAGTGACTTTTTCGTGCCTGAATTGGATGTTGTCGAATTGTGAATGACCTTTGGCTTCAACAAGACGACACTAGATGCCATACAACAGCGAAACAATCAACTTATTGAAGGACACTTTTGTTGAGCGCACTATCACGCGTAGGGGGTTTTGGCGTGGCCTCCAAGATCGTGCGATTTAACACCGTTGGACTATTTTTTTGTGAAGTCGAAGAGAATATTCGGCGTGCTATTGCTGATGTACGACCCCAAAAAGTGGTTGAAAACTAGGCCTTTCGACTGGAATTTATTCGATCCTGCCGCGGCGGTTACTAACCCGAAATCATTTTAAAATTATATACGTTTTATTCCTTCTTGAAATCAACATATCGAAAATAAAACTTCCTTTATTTAATAATTAGGTAATTTTCAGATGACTTAATTATATGGCCACCTAAAACGACCATGAAAATGAAATAAAAATTATTTGTTTTTCGAATGAAGATAAGCTTATGGAGCTGTTGTTTCAAAAATGAATTCATTCAGTATACTAACTATTTCATTTAACATACACAATTTTAATATGCGACTGAATTAATTAAATGTGCATATATTTGGTATAATAAATCCCTCACAGTAAGCCATTACAAGGGTTTTTAATTTAAGCACCCTCCAGTCTGCTTTTGCTCCATTATTGCTTGTAAATAAACTTCGTTTGACCCTCGATGTTGGCAGTGGAGTTGTTGTCCATCCTACAACCACAACCAGTAAACTGGGCGTGATTTCAAAAGCAGTAACAAGAGGCAAAATGCTAATCAATTTTATTAATTTCGCCACTAATTTCATTTGTATCCATTTAATCATCCAAACGCTGACATTGATGAATTTACGCTGAAGCGCTGATGTGCAAGCTCCAAACAAAAGACCGCGCTGTAGAAACTAAGCAACAAAGTCGTCTCGTAAGCGTATAAACTCGCCAGTATTTACTTATAAACATGTTGAAAATACGGAAGCTATGGACAAATATATTTGCAGAAATTACACGACCACATTTATAGAGGCAAGTGCAGTTGAGTACGCGAGTAAATGCGAGGGTAGTTCAATAAGAACTTGCATACACTTGTCGAGTCATACGTCAGCTTTGAAAGCTTATAGCTGTGCGAATATAAAGAGAACAAGTAGGAAAGGGCTAAGTTCGGGTGTAACCCTCTTGCAACTTGCATGATCAAAGCCGGCTAAATAAGTTCAGGTGTTGGCAAAACTTTATATTCAAATTCTTTCTATTTTGTTTTTTCAAAATGTTTAGCTCACAGGTGCCCCTTGCTACTGCAAACCCCTGTATCATATTTCAGTTTAATATTCTCATTTAGTGATTAGTTATGGCATTTTAGAGGTTTTCGATTAATAGCGTTTTGTGGGCGTGGTAGTGGTCCGATTTCGCTCATCTACGAACTTCAATTTTTTACCAAGAAACACGTGGACCAACTTTCATTATGATATCTCAATTTTTACTCAAGTTACAGCTTGCAGAGACAGACCCGGATTTAAACTCGTCTCATCATCCTGATCATTTATATATATATAATCCTATATCTAACTCGATTAGTTTTAGGTGATACAAACAACCGTTGGATGAACAAAACTATTACACTCTTTAGCAACATGTTGCATGAGTATAAAATCACACCAAAAATTGTTAACAGTTGCAGTGATTTTAATTAATCCGAGTCAGATCGGTCATTTCGTCCACTGTGCGGCGCCACTATAGTCAGAGCAATTTACTGTCGTGAAAATTTCAGCCACATCGGAGTCGTATTTTTGTTGGTTTGTTTACGTGTAGAAACAAGCGTTTTCGCGGATATTAGAAACACACAAAATCGGTTATTCAAATCTTGGAAAATCGCCAGAAAATTTACGATCATTTGGATGTTGTATACGACAACTTATCTCCTTCAATGGCGATCGTAAAAAGTTTGCTTAACAGGTGTCCCGAAATCGGCTAACTGAGACAACAGGGACCTCAAAACACCACGAGGATCATATCCTGCTCAAAATATTGGGCAGCACAATGTTGACGGCTCGATAGCTAGCACCTCACTCCGGATAACGAGCTCAACCGAAGAAGGTGGAGAATCAATTTTTTTTGGGGTTCACAAGCTGATATTATTGCACTGACACCCTGAAATATTTCCTACGCTACAACGCACCGACGCCATCACTACATTCAAATCAGTCGAATTAGTCTACAAACTGCTGCCGCATCTCCAGATTTGGCTTCGTCCGATTTCTTCTTGTTTTCAGAAATAAGTCATTCACCGAAAATAAATTTGAGTCGAATTTGACCATAAGTTAAGCGAAGTGCGCGAAGCACATTCTTTACGAACGTGAATTTTTGTAAAAAAGTTAAACGATTTGTAAACGTTGTTTAGACGTAAGTCTTTATATGACAAAATGCCAAACGATACTAAAAAAAAATTATATAACAGCTTGACACGACTCATGCGTGATCTGTCAAAAAAAGGCTATTGAAAGAAGTATCTCTACTTGAATCACCCGTTATATTCATAGTTGGGTATGTAAGTTGGTTAGAGCTATGCTAAAATATGCTAGCCAAAAATTAGGTTGTCAGTTTTGTATAGCCTAGTTAATAAACACTTTCAACTAAATTATCATACAGTAGTATGCAAGTGGCCAACGATGTCTGATTTACTCATATAAATACGTGTGTATGTACACACTGCTGTAGCTTTGATTTTCCTAACCAACTCTTCTCAATTTCACCCTCAAATCAACTTGGTGACTCTTTAAATAGTACCCCGACGATATTTACTATTTTAAAAATAATTTTGTATGTCCTGGAAAACCTCAGCAGTGATTAAATGCTTTTGTTTTCCAAGGCTAGCATTCGACTACATAGTATTTTCGTCCTGAGGGCTGGTTGCTTGAAAGACTCGACATTTCATTGAACTTTATTCGGCTGGAATTTATTTTTAAACTGTTGCTCGCTGATGCTGCAATAATTTGCATTGATTTTGTGTCGTTCTCCAAATTGGTCACGTGAACATATGTATGTATGTATACACTTAAATACATGTATTTACACATATGCATACAGATTGTTTAAGCATATGTTGGTTTTTCGGCGCAGCCATTTCGAGTTGTCACTTTACAAAGTGCGGTCGCATTCATGTAACGGTTTCTACACACATACGCACAAAGAACAAAACATATACGCATATATACGCATAGCAATGACCTAGAATTTTCCCTAGCCTAACATTGGTTTTTGTCCGCATAGCCATAAAAAATGACCGTATTGCAGCTAGGTACCATACACACGCGCATGTGCATATGTATGCCAATAAAGCGTTTTATTTCTTTTTGTTTGATATGAATTTTGCACGTTAAATGAAGTTTAATTACAGTTGTCCTGCCGCGTGTTGTTTGATTTGTGTGTGTAAGTGCCTACACGGATACTCAGGTGCCTATGTATGTGTGCTGTGTGTGATTTTGCTGGACAATAGCGGTTAAATTTACTGTTGTATTTTGTTCTTGCCATATTAAAACGTTTTACTATAGTAAAATGTATATAAAGAAAATTAATTATAAAAGTTTTTATTAGCACAGAATTATTTACGTGTACATATATTTATTTATATAGCACTACTATTATTTTTTTCATAGTATTAATTTTTTTTCCATCTTGCAAGCTGTGCAAATATTGCATATTCACTTGGCACCCCATTGTTTACCGTCAATAGCTAAGTTTGTTTGTGTGTGTGTGTGTTATTTACTTAATACATTTGCAATTGTTTGACTTGCTAATTATTTAAAAGCCATAAAACTTTATTGATTTGTGTGTTATTATGCAAATATTCTATTTCACTATAATAGTATATTTCACTCTAATAGAATATTTATCTTATATTCTAGTTTAAAGAAGAATTTTTATATCAAAAAGTAAAAGTAACTTAAATAAACATTGTAAGACGTTCCAAAAAGTTACATACACGAAGTTGGCTCAAAAGAATAGCTTCAAATATCGTGATCTATTTATGTATATTTAAATTATTTTTGAAAAAATAAATAACCGAGTGTAAACTATTATATATAATAAAATCGACATTCAACTTTAACATTAATATTTTATAAATAAGAAAAGGAGTAAATAAAGCATAAATATTTAAAATTAAAAAATACCATTTTAGAAAATATAGACATGGATACATAAATTCACTTTAATTTATATCACTGTGACTAGGTCAAACTGTTATTGATAGTAGACGTGCTTTTTGAAAATCATTCGTTTCGTACGGATATTGACTACATTTTAGATTATTTAGAAATTCAATCGAAGTAGCCAAATCAATTTGGCAGTACTTCAATTCCAGATTCTCAATCAAATTAATATTATACCCTCAAGAGCGTATGTTAAGATTACTGCGAAGTTTGTTACACCCAGAAGGAAACCTTGGAACCCCAAAAAGTATATATATTATATAAATTATAAGCGTTACGAGCTTCGTCTCTGCTTTTCTCTATAGCGTATATCTTTCATACAAACTGACCGATCAAAATCAAGTTCTTATATGAAAAACTTGTTTCTGGCAAAATATATTCACAAAATCTCCGAGCATACTTGTATTATTCAGATCGAACCACTATACCATAACTGAGCTAGATTAATTTCTTCATAAAGGATTCTTTTTCTTAATGCGATTGTTTCTGAATATCAAAAAACGTGGCTAGAAATGCAGCTGTGAAGGGTATTATAGTTTCGGTTAACGTTATTTCATTTTTTTTCATTTCATTTTAACTAATTTTCCTTAAAAATGCTGTACTTGCTATTGAGTCAGCCATTAAATTGATCTATTATCCATTACTTAAAATTAAAAAGATAGGTAAGTAACAATAGTTAACAAAATAAAACTATAATAAACTTGTTCAAAGCGCTGCAAGAGAGTATATAAGAAATCAATATATACATATTTGCCTCCCCTTAAAACTTGAAAAACATCTGGCGAAACTGTCTTACTGTTGCTACTAAGCAAATAAAATCGTTTGACTTCGCTAACGATCTCGCGATTCCCTTATACATTTACTCTTACTCTTGTAGATTCTCTACATTTTTTCTATTATTCAATTTTCTTCTAAGCATCCTCAGACTTTATCTGAATCGATTTGGTCAGTTTGTCGGCTTATCTGTGACCAATTTATATATCGAGTTTAAGTGTAAGCTTTTTGTAAAATTGCCGTATACAACGAGATATATAATATTGCGACATTTTTGAATGTAAGGTAACGAATGTTTACACAAACAATACGACAATATTTAATTTAAGTATATGTATGGAAGTTTTAATATTTTTTGTTATGCATGAAGAGTTATGCACATGCATGAAAAGATAGCGTTATTCAAATTTATATATGCATCAAATAACTGTTATTTTAGTCTGCAGTAAATATTAAATACTATGAGGTGTGTTCAAAAAATAAAATTATAATAAAAAATATTTAAACTACAGCTTCGCTGGTTTGGGGAGACTAAATGACAAAATTTTGTTTTAATATGTATTGTAGATATAAATGCACCTATATTACAGTACAATTTTCAGCTGTATTTATTGCGTACTTTGCCTGTAGCAGCCGCTAAGGTTAGACGTGTTTTTCTGAGCTTAGCGATTTTCGTTTGTTCAAAAAAGAAGGAATCAAAGAATTTGTTTGTGAATTCTTTGCGAAAAACAATATTGTAACGGTGCTCCAGCCTCCATATTTGCCAGACATGGCTCCGTGGGACTTTTTCCTATTTCCAAAAGTTAAGAGAATGTCAAAGGGCCGTTGTTTTACAATTTTACAAAATAGCTGAAAATCGCTGATAGAGCTAAAGGCTATCTCAAAAATCGAGTTTGAGAAGTGTTTCGACCATTGAAAGAAACGCTTGCATTAGTGCATAATATCGAATGGGGAAAGCGACACATTCATGTAAACAAATTAATTAAAATAATTTTTTCAAAAAATTTAAAATCCCGTTATTTTTTGAACATACCTCGTACATTATTAAGTGTCAATAAATAAATTTTAATTAGTGTCTAAATACTATTTTATGCCTAGCTTCTGCTAACATTTTTTACATATTATGAGGAATCTTTATTACAAAAACAGAAAAATGATTTCAACATTAGTGTTTGGGTCCAAATTAAATGATATATTTCTATTTTACAGGTATAACTTTCTATTAGTCTCACTAACCGATATATAAGTACTTCACTAAAATGATATTAGGACATCATCTTTTGTTATAAATTTTTATACTCTCGCAACATGTTGCACAGAGTAGCCGAACTTAGCTTTCCTTACTTGTTATTATTTATTTTAAATAAGTAGCTATTATTGAAACTCAATTGATAAATCAAATATTAAATTATGAATTATTTTATTAATAAAAAATTACTTTGAAAAATTTTTCAATTAAAATTGAACATTGAAATTTCGATAATTAGATTAGTTAGATATGGAATCGCCTTGTTGTTGTGAATTGACTTATTTCTTAAGTATTTTTATGTCGATGGTTGCCCATTTTTCAACAACGACCTCCTTTAAATCCTTTAAGGAATCAAACCGCTTTCCACCTTCGTATGTATTAAGAATGCCTCAGACATCCCCCTCATTCAGATATTGTCGCAATCTGATCTGGATACCATTATAACAACAATTCTTTAAACTTTAATATTATAAAATATATAAATCACATTGAATATTAACTCAGACAGGATCCTTTGAGCGGCGCCTTTTTTGCCATTTATATTTACTCGCTCGCACTTATTTTACTAATTTTTTACACTGGACAATTTATGCATTTACAAAATAATTGGCACTTTAATAATTTAATACAAAAGCAGGCGTTTCAGAAAAAAAAATTTATTCGCTTTTTATAATTAATGCATATAAAAATTCTATCAACGTAAAGATAGTGATCCTAACATTCGGAATGTCCTTGAATCAGAGTTGCCACATGTTAGGTAAACTATTCGCGTTTAGTTCATTTTCAATGACTTCAATATGATCAAGGAGCTAAACGGATAAAAAAACATGTTTTGTTCAAACTGTCAAATTATCCTTCTAGAAATAATTGTTTATTTACTCGGTGTAACTTGCTGCAAGCCTTTGGGAACAAATAGTTTATTGTGTCTTTTTAGAATATTCGCAGGGACAACGAAATAAAAATACCAAATATTAATTAAAAATGTCTTGACGAAAATAAAAAGCTTGCAAGCAGACCATTGTCCAAGTGAAAGGTAATTGTTGTGATAATTAGAATATGAGCTTAGTCCCATATTTGTAGTTCTGTAATGTGATGTGATTTACATTAAAAAAATCCTTAAGCCCTTCACCTAAAAAAAAACGTATGTTCTTAGAACACCTTAAGCCCCAATCAAAGATATTTATTTATTTATTTTCTTAAGAATTTGTAATGTCCCACTCGAACATGCAACACTTCAGCGTAAAAAATTATTTATCAAAGATGCTTCTTCATCACAATTAAATAATGTGAATTTTTCCGCCAAGCTAGAGAGCTTCCATATTCCATATTTTTATAAAATTCCACTTATGACCATTTTCGTTTACACAAAAAGCTGTTTTGGCCATTCAATGGCATTATACACTTTTAAAAAGGTCAAAACAAGCACGTAGAACTGAATAAGGTGGACCTACAGGCAACACGGTAAGCGTCTATACATCCATTTTTCCACTTACCTCTTCCTTCCTAGCGACCAAACGCATACTACCTTTTCTATACGTTAAGTAGCAGTTGGAGCCACTTATATTCGCATAATATTTGCACAATAATTTTTAAATTTTCACAACTCGACATTATTCTTTCATTGCCAGCGATGTATTTTGTTTGTTGTTTTGCGTTTTATTCGGAAAGAATTTGCGACCGACAATGTTGATGTTATGGTTGCTTTTATGAAAACTTAATTCAATTGAATTTGAATTCAGGCAGGATCCTTTGAAAGGCGCCTTTTTTTGCCATTTATATTCTATTTACTCGCTCGCATTTATTTTGCTAATTTCGGACACTGTTGCATAAATCATTTACAAAATAATTGGCACTTTAATAATTTAATACAAAAGCGGGAATTTCATAAAAAAATAAAAATTAAAATTAGTTTGCTTTGTATAACTTACTTTTACTATAGTAAGTATAATTTTTTGTTTAATGAGCACAAAATTTGTAGACGGAATTTTTTGTCTTAAACACTAATCTTTATAATCTTCTAGCTAAGCAAGACAATATGATCAGTTTATTACTAAAAATTCAGTAATATTTTCATCTATTTCACTTAAATGTTACTTTCAATCACTGACCGCCAGTGCGTATACTTAACCGACGCTTTCATGCGGTTTCTGTAGCGTTCAACAGTAAAACGATGCGACAACTGAAATCTGAATTTCTTGCTTTGGCATTCAGAAGGTATTTGCAAAAAGCGTTTGCTAATGCTGAGCTTTCTGTTAGGAAAAAGCTCAGCGTCGAAAAAGGTAGTTAAGTTCAAAATTATGACTAAGCATTAACATAACCAAATTAATATATTAATTAATATTTTTTTTTGCTATTCATATAAACCTTATTTTTTCATAATTTGCTGGTAATTTACAGATTTTTGTAATGCATTATATTTAATTTATTAGCTAGGAAGCAGCCGCCCAATAAGAAATGCATTATCTACTTTAATGTTAACGGTCTAACATTGTATGTGTAATGTTAACCAAGACGCTAAATTTTATTCGTCGCAACTTGTTTGGCAGTTAGCTGTTGTTGTATAACTAAGCCGGCATTGTTTGATGTTGTGTTTATGTTTACGATGACAACAACATAATTATCAAATACTTGAAGATGTTTTCATATGAATATACATACATACATATGTACATATATTATATATGGATTATTCCATCCAAAAATTACATTCAAACATTTTTTTGTGTTCTTTGAGCCAAAATATTGGACACGCATTTTTTTTATTTCGACTCAATATGAAAAATTTTGGATTTATGAATTTTCAAAATTTCAACGCTTGAATAAAGTTCATTTAAACATTTGCGTATATGAAGAGAAGTAATTCATTAGAAAAATAACTAGCTGGCCTAATGTTTACGATTTTCTTAGCTTTCCAATGAGACATACGTACACACATACATAACAAAAGGTGCATCTTTTTACAAATAATTTTTTTTCAACTTGGAACTATTTTTATTCAGTTTTTTTCAGGCATTCTGTAGGAGTGGTAAAAATATTTGTGAATTTGGTTATGATAGCTTTAGCGGTTAATGAGATATGTACAATAAACCTATTAGAGGCCGTCGCTGCGCCCGCTTTTTAAAAAAAATTTAAACTGCAGATACCCCTTCCTAATGTGGTCCTGTATACCAAATAACTGTTTAGTATCTTATTGTGAAGCTTAGTTAAGGCAGTTTATTTGTATTCGATTAATGGCGTTTTGTGGGCGTGGCAATGATCCGATTACGTCCATATAAAATACCAACCGTTTTACCAAGTTTCATCAAAATATCTCAATTATTACCCAAGTTACAGCTTGCACGGACGAACAGACAGTCAACTCGTCTCTTAATCCTGATCCCATTTATATATATATAACCCTATAACGGACTCGATTATTTTTGGGTTACCGTTAGGTGAACAAAAGTATTATACTCTGCAGCAACTCAAATATGTCGAACTTTGTGCCTGAAAAAGTGTTTTCTCATGACTTTAATATGAAGAAAACTTCAGCCGAAAATCAGCGTATTTTGGTGGAAGGTTAATGTGATAATACTGAAAGTGGTCTTGACGATTTGAAAGTGATGATCTTGGGTTAGAAGATGAAGAACGTTCTGAGCAGCAAGAGGTTTGAAGATAAGGAAGTGGAAGCATTACTCGATGATTATAAACTTTAAAAAATCATATGTGATATCCGGAAAACCAGCCAAATTAACGGCAAAGCTAAATCCATGACGCCAAGGTAATGCTCTGTATTTGTAGGATCAAAGGGCAAAGGGCGTGATGTGCTATGAGTTTCTAAAACCGGTGAAACAATTAATAGAGAACGCAGCTCAATAAATTGAAGCTAGTGATTGGAAAAAAGCACCTGGAATTTGCGACTAGACACGAGGCAATAATTTTCCATTATGACAACGCTCGGCCTCATGCTGCAAGAACGGTTAATAACAGCGGCGCGGAAGTTTTGGCTCACCCGCCTAATAGCCCAGATTTTTCCTCTTCTGACTGTCACTTGTTCGTCGTTGTAGAACTCCCTAACTGGAATACGGTTCACATCAGAATAGAGTATCGAAAATTGGCTTGATTCATTCTAAATCTTCGCATCCTTTTAAAGCCAAACACTTTTAGAGTAAATTTTCTTTTTATTATTAAAATCGAGATCTATTTTCGATATCCATATATAACTTTCAACTTTTCTAACTTACATCATTGTTCCAGCAAAGGCCCCTCGTTGTCACTCAATTTCATTCTAGTGAGTAGTGAGTTTTGAGATCTAAAAATAACAATAAAAATTCAACAATGAACATTTTCATCCAAAACCCCAAAACCATTTGGTGAGTTTTGGCCTATGAAGGCCTGTAGCTTTCGGTGGCTCATTAAGGCATTTTTTTGAATCAACATGATTTTTCAAATTATAAAATTAAAATTTGAGTCACTCAAAATAAGCCTTACGAATCATTCCCCCGACAGATATGATTTTAATGCATGTGTTAATGAAGGTTAGGTCTAGCTATTCATTTTAGTAGTACCCACTCATAGAACGAAACTGTATTGCCTGACTGGTATAGTTATTAGTAGCCACCAATAGAAAAATCTTGTCGCTACTTTTTATTTCTTTTGTTTTATCTACCATATAGATTTATTAATTCTTTTTATAAAAAAATACCTTTACTATTTTTTCACAACTTCCTACTACCGCATCATCGTACCCACTTTTACAATGGTATTTAAAAAAGTATGTTTGTTGCGGTAAACCATTGTTCTGTTATACGCTGTTTATAGTTCTAATTGGACTAGTTAATTATTTCAGTTTGTCTTTCGGAAAAAATGAACCAATATACTCATTTCGAATAATAATGCCAATGACTATAATGATTACATACCCCCTTTTGTTGTGAGCTGTGGGAATACAGATTTATTTGTTTCCCAGTCAACATATTGCAGCATTAATACTAGAAGTAATACCAGAGAACGTAAATGAATATATATATGAAATAACTACAAATTAGTACTCAAAAAGATTTCAGTTAACATTTGCTCCTTCTCTATTCATTTACGTTCTCTGGTAATACTAGGTAGATTATCTGCTGTGTCTCAGTAAGAGAAAAACATAGACCAAACTTCCTTAAAATGTCAAAGATAGTGGCTCTTCATATCATAACTTCAGGTGTCGGTAATATTAAAAAATGTAGCCAAAGTTTTTAATTCATTGTTCGACAAAATGGTGAATGTCATACTCTCAATCAAATTTGGTATCATATTAATTTATTTCGAAGGTCATAGCCTCAGTTAGTTTAATTACTACATTTTACTTTCTGTTAGAGAAAATTATACTAAAATCATTGGGGGCAGAGAAATGGATTGAATGATATTTTCGGCAAAAAGTCAGCCATACGCACTGGGGTCCATATATTTGGCGTCTGGGTTCTTCAAAAGTTATAGTCCGATTTTTTCGGCGTAAGATGAAATGCCTTAAGGGAAGTATTTGTGTAAAGCTTTATCCGGATACATTGATTGGTTCTTCATTTGTATGCTGGAAAGTGAAAGAATCAGATGGAATATAAAATTGTGTTATATGGAGAGCAGGCGTGGTTTTTGTTTGATTTCGACTATTTTTACACTGTAATGTAGAAATGTCAGGATGATATTATATGCCGAATTTCATTTAAAACGGTTGAGTCATTCATTGAAAACGGCGTAGCAGTGGTCCGATGACGCTCATCTACGAACTCGTCCTTACTCTTTTGCTAAGGAACACGTGACGGACAAACAATCAATCGGATTTTAACTCGTCTTGTCATCCTGAACATTTCTATATACATACATATCTAGGTACCGAATATATGAATCCCAGTTGCTATTACGAACTTTTTATCGAAAATATCGGTCAATCTGTGAGATATATTATAGGAACTCAAAGAGAATCCTTATTAGATAATAGTATGCCAGTGTAGCAAAAATTGTTTGAAAATATGTTCTTTAATATACCTAATCAGTATCAAAAATGAAATCAGCTCGGATCTTTACTGCCCTCAAAATACTCCATATAATGATTTCCTACTTTTCACCTGTCTTTAAACTGTTTGGTTGATCAAAATGTGTGATATTTTAATATACTTAAGTGGACAAGCTTTCTTAAAAATTGTGTGAATCGAATGGAATCGGTTTAGATCTTGGTCCAAACTTCATATCCTTAATATAATAAGTTTCGATCCTCTGGTTGAGGTTTTGCACATCAATTCAGTTTAGCCTCTTCGGTTGAATTTATATCACAAATATCTCATTTGAAGATGATTTTAATATAATTTTAGCTGACGGGAAGTAAAATATAGTTTTAACCAAATTTGATTATAATTCATTTTCGCTTTCGTCGAAGGTATTTCCCCGGATTTGATGCTTCCAAGTTGCAAGAGTATGAAATGTTCGATTACACCCGAACTTACTTGTTTTTTTAATCTCGTATAAATCGAAGGAATCTCTAAGATTGTGATTTCGAAAACACATAGACTCGTAACTCAACAACTAAAAACTCCAATCTGTAAGAAATTAACAAACAACCTTCAAATGCTGGTTGGGTTGTGTATAAAAGTTTAACAATTAAACCATATGGATTTGTTTGTGTATTGAGTTAAACTTTTCCAAATATAAGCAAGCTGCAAGCGCTCAAACATGTTGCTCCTGCATTGACGCAGGTGTATTTCTACATACAGACATACACCATTATAATCGGATTTTATCTCTGCTTTAGTAATCAGTCATGCATATGTATGTCTATGTAAAATATTATATATCCTATCACCATTTCATATTTCTTAAGGACAGAGTAACTAATTACACATTGCCGAACTATATTAAAATTTGTTAAGCAAGATTTTTCAAAGCTTTCAGGTTAATATATTTTTAAGGTACCGAGGATTTTATTAAGATTTGTTAGCAAAAGATCACCACTGCTAGGCAAGCCCACTTTTTTTTGCGTTTTAATTAGTGTTTTCTGTGTTCTGCGCCAGGCTGTTAAGCTCTGACAATTGTTTCATAACAAAATGCACTTGACCCAGATAACTCACTCTAAAAATATCAAAGGAAAATACTTGCATGTTCAGATTTGGGTACACAAGTCTCAAATGAGTGAAAATGATGGCAAAATGGATGGCTTGAAATTGTTTTTGCGTCCACGGTATTCACAAAACCTTAAGTGCACCGCAGTGACTTCTTCTGTTCGCAGACATTAAGGAAAAAATGACTGGAAAGAAATGTAGCAACAGCGAATATGTAATCACCGGCCGGTGTATTGCCTTAGAAGACACATAGATTCGGTCACTTCAGATCTGGTTCAAAATTTTTAAATATACATATGTATACTAAAACATACTACAACTATCATATACACATTTTTCGTATCCTGAGTGAATTTCATATCCAAATATTTCCTATCCTAAATGAATTCGGGATTGCCCTTACAATAAACACAATATAAAAACACGGGATTTCACTTTCATTTGCTTGAACTCAAAAACCCTTTCTGGAGAGTTTGATACAAAACTGGTCAAGAAACTAATCGTTCTTCCCAGGAACAAATTATTGCACTAGCGAGAGGTTACTGAAGGCTAAGGTGTCATCTTCACAAATTACGTGCCTATGAAGTAATGCAGCTATCGGGCAAATGAATTTGAAGAACATCACAACCATTAACCCAGAAGCTTTCTAAGCCTATTTAATTCTTCTGGGTTAAGTGCAATGTGATAACTGGAAAGCGCACAATAGATTACAGGTCGCAGTGTATTATTCAACTTTCCATCTTTTTATCTTGAGGAGTCTTAATATGAGGTCCCTTAGTCTGAATAATATAAGTACACAAAATTACGTAGTCACTTTTGCTTTTTATTGAAGTTCTAAACTTATGCCACGGAAGTATAAAATTAACATGTTTGTAGTGCCATCTGTGTTTCGAATTCTTTTGGTATTTTATCACTGAAATAATACTTGTTTAAAAGAATCGAAGGTTCTTGAAAATCATGGTGTATAAATAACAAATCATAGTGTGTAAATGGTTCTTAATCTTGGCTTTTCATGACTGAAATCTTTATTATAATTTGTTGTATTCTATTGGTACGACTTAAAGTTGTGTGGCGCCATCTATTGTTGAATATTATGATTTTTTGCATTCGAGACCCGGTAACTCTGCACAATCATATGTTTGAGTTTATTTGTGAACAATTCATTTGTTTACAAAAGCTAATAAACAACATTTTCGGAACGGCAATTAATATAATCCGAATTTGTGATCTATATTTGTTATTTACTATAAAATTCGATGGACCATCAATGCAGTCACAAAGAACAACCCCCTGATCTAAGAATATCCGATTGTAGCAGTGACGAGGAGAATACAATATTTTCCCGCCATAATTTGTCTAAATCTAGTGATACTGCAGCGCTGGATATAACGTGGAGTAGTGATGATGAGTTGTCCACTGAAAATGGTCAAAGCTTTCTCAATACGAACTGCTTTGACAATGGTGCCTCAACACCTCTGAGTACAAGGTACTCGCGGTCAGCAAGAAAATCCAAATTGCCTAACTTGTGCATTAAACGTAAATTGAGTAAAGTCAGCGAAAATCCGGAAGAAGTAAGAATTACGTTGGGTAACCGAAATATCCCATTGGAAAATAATAACATTCATAGCTCTCCGTGGTGTAAGGTGCGTAGGACATTCTCAATATTACGTTGTCAAAGTAGCATTCCAGAAAGTTGTATATCAATTGAACAAGAACAAAAAACACCAACAAAAAATCGTTTGTCCCAATATGATTCGGCAGATACAACAATCGAATGGTCATCTTCTTCATCAGAAACTGGCTCACCAATGCGGACACCCAAAAATGCCATGACGACAACTCAAAAGAGCACAGCGCCAACAGAGTTGGAATTATTGGTTGCGCTAATTGAACGTGAAAATGCTGCGGCTAAAATGAAAGCTCATCAAACGATATTTAATCAAAAGAAGAAGCGATATATTCCAGGTGGGTATGCGGAACGTTTGCAAAAATTGGAGGAAGCAAATCGCATAGAGCGTAATTTCTTACGAAACGATCAACAATGGGGCCTACAGAATGGTACACGTATGTGTGTATTAGAATTGAATAAAGCTTATGGTGTACACATAGCAACAGTGAAGTTGGAGCAGTGCGATAAAAACGCTGTAAATGGTAATTCAGTTGTAAATGTTCGTATTATAATTGATGCCGACACTGCAGCGCATGTTAAGGTGGGCAGCAGGATAGAAGCATTCTTCGATTCAACCATTAAACCATATACATTACAAACTGTGAACGCAACAGCTAAAGAAATAATTTATGTCCAACCACATAAATTGCTCCTATTATAAGGCTTAAATTTGTTATTTAAATAGAAATAATACTAAATTTTAGTTTTTGTTATTGCTGAAAACATTTTGTTTATTACTTCTAAGTTCAATTTGTACAAAGTTGTATATTCTTAGTCCGTTAAATAAATAAATTGCCCAATAAAATTTTCTTTAATAAATACCTTTATATGCTATATAGGGTATACATATTGGATTGCTGTATGTTTCTTCATATTTATTACCTTATCACAGTCAGTCGATAAGTGCTTAAGGGTACGGAATTTCAGCTGATAAAATGTATTACATACATATGTATTCACTCAAAAACGGCAACTACTCGATTTATTACATTTGGTCATGCTGAATTTTCTGAAATCTACTTTTTCTTTTCAGTTGGAGACGTGCCATAGAGTGAAATAAAATAACTTCTGTAAAAAAATAATAATAATAAGGTTGAGGCTGTAAGGGAGAGGTGGTACTGCAACTTCCATTGCATTGACGATACATTGACCTCTGTGAATACACGTATAGTATGTAAATGCCTATACATCAGTCAATAGAATTCCACAGCTGCTGACCGTGTACGATAATTATCAGAACAAATATTACCTCATCGTCACGCAACCAAGTTTATGGCAACTTGATTACAACGCGATAAGCGCTGGAATACAAACAACAAATATTGAAAAATATTGGTAATACCTGCAGCTGGTGGCGCTTACTATAAATAGTCAAAGTAATGAAAGTGAAAACAAATGCAGGGAAGGAGCAAAGCAATCTCTCATAATGCAGAGCGTAATACAAGCGAAAATCGTTGTGCGAAGGATATAGGTATGCATTGCGCATGCGCTTACATGAGTGTAGGTTGGAAGCCCTAATATTTGCTTCCAGTTGTCATATGAATGAATGATTGCTACTAACTGCCAATTGCTGTGGAATTTTGCTGCCTTCACACTGCTCACAGAGGCGGCTGCAAATTATTTTGGCTTTCGTGAGAAAAGCGTAGGCTTTCGGGGTATGCTGGCAAGTCTCGAAGTGTTCAGTTATTCGGGAGTTGAGTGTATCAGCCTGTCATTTAGTCGGTTTGTCTGCCAAACGACCAGGAAATACCTAAACGTAGTGCTATTTGAATTGTGTACATATGATTATGTGTTACGGACTTCCAATGAGAAAAGTGGAAGATGAAATTTGAAAAGACATTTTCATCGTAACCACACGAAATCGATAAGTTCGCAGGAAAATCAGATATTTTCAGACTGCGTGACTGTAATTTTCGCTGAAAAATTTGTTAATTCTGGTGAAAAATTTAATTGATGTTACGAAATAGATGTGGAGCTGAAAATTGTTAAAATCCATAGTGTAGAGAATATTATAAGTAATTTGTTCAAATGAAAAAACGACAACACAACGAAGTGGATATGTCGAAGAAAAGTGTTAGCATAATATTATATTTAATGCTAATGTGAAAGTATTAATTATTTAGTGATAATCCAATAACCTCATATATGAATATTAAAGAAATTTATTTTATGCTCCTACATAAATATAATATGTATATTCGACGTATTTAAAATATATGCTTGTGCAATATTTGCTGATGTGCTTGAAGAAAAGTTATTATTTTGTCGAAAAAAATTGAGAAGTTGGAAAATTGCATGTCAACTTCGCTAAAAGAAACAAAAAGCGGTGATTCAATTTACAGAGTTACATTTCTTTCTCAACTCATTACATAAAGTGTAGTATATGTGAAGTGCTTTTTAGTGCTATGCTCCATAGCTAATTTAATACTTTTTTTTTTTAAATTTAGCAAAAGCGCTTCAGTATATTCGCGACTGCACGGCCTTTCCGTCAGATACATGTGCTTATATAAGAACTTGAAAATTGCCTGTCGCGCAGTATAACCTTTTTACGTTTCCTTGTGTGATTGTACTCCCTCATAATTCTAGTGCTTCTCTCAATAAAAAAAAAGTAAAAAAGAGACAACAACAAACAAAGTAATCAAAATGCTTTCAGCTAAGCTATGAATATTTGTGTGTCATTACTATTCCTTTACCTTATTTCCTTATGATTTTCATTTCCTTTTTCCTTCAATATTTCATATAGCTATTATGTCCGCATTTTAATTGAAAACAGTCGATTGCTAAGGGTAAAAATTAAATATCGATATCTCTATTAACTGCGCCACCAACGCAATACCAAAACAAAAACTAAAACTAACAAAAAAAAAAAAAAAAAAAAAAACAATTAGAATATTATTTTTCCAAATCTATTTTGAAGTGGTTGCACTGAGTGCAATTCCAAGTAAACACACTCGAAAATGCAGCCCCCGCCACGTAAGGTAAGTTTCGGCCCCCTGAATTGGCTAAATGTACTTGTAATGTATATACATATGTGTATTAAACGTACGTTTCACTCGTGTTAATGTGTATGTGTTGATATGTTGAGTATTGTTTATTCCCCTATTTGTCACCGATTTCGATTTTGTCATTAACTGTTTTCGTTTATATGTACCAACATAAAGATGTTCAATTTGACACCTACGCGTTTAATTTTCTGCAATTATTTTTCCAATTTTTGTGAACAACACTTTTAGTAAATATATATAAAAAAAATTATTATTTTTTTTTTAAATATTATCTGCACTTTTTAATTAAGTAGAGGAAAGTATAAGATCTGGCAAAAAATAAAAAATAATTTTATCTATAGATATCTTTAGTAATCTGTATCTCGCGTGGTATAAATGTGATCGATTACGAGTCACTATATGGCGTTAGAAACATAAGACTTTGGACTAAAAAAACTTCTCAAGCAATTTTAAGATTGCTTCGCTCAATAGTGTGTGAGCACGCATCACAAATGAAGAAAAAGAGAAAGAGCTCCATATCTTACAATTTTTCTTCGATAAACTAGAAGATGAAAGCTAGGCAACCAGAAGTGGCTTTCTGTGGCCAATAGGAGAGGAATTGTGTGCAATCATTACAACGCGAGGGCACACACATCGATAGTAACTGGCCAAAAGCTACGGGAGCTTGGTAAGGAGGCTCTTATGCATCCATTTTATAGCCCGGACCTGGCACCAAGTGACTATTATCTGTTCCTGTCTATGGCGAATGATTGTGCTGTTGAAAAAATCGATTGTATCATTTTTTTGCCAATAGCGACGAGGATTTTTGCTAGTTCTTTAATATATTATTGTAGTTCTGAGAATTAGCTCGTTCTTTTGACACGGATTCGGTACATGGGTAATATATGTGAGAGATATAAGATAGGACCGTTATCTCATATATTTTCACTGTTTTAGAAAACTAATTAATATTATGGAATTTACTTATTTACATTTATTTTAATTCTTCGTATTTAAAGCTCTTTCATTTATATTCTTTTATAGGCCATCTTTGATTAAAACGGTAAAAAATCTTATTAAAATTACATTTAATTATGGACACTTTCATCAAATTGTAATCTCAGTCAAAATGGAGTTACAGTTTAAAATTTGATAATGCATTATACCTATGCATTGCAGTATGAGTTCATTGACGATATTAATATCTGCATTGATATGAAGCTGCTTTTGTAGAATCAAGTAATTCATATTTGCGCAGCAATAGCTGTCAAATACCATATACTCACACTATACCTTAAGAATATGGTGCTTGGTTTATTAAATTAAATTTTATTAATATTCCTGTCTTGCATATAAAGCAATCTCAAATATAATTCACAGGTGAGAACCTACCGGAAACGGTTTAAGTGATTTATGATTTAGTGAAATCTGCAAAAGTTAATTATACATACAATAGTGAACTTAATTAAACTTGGAAAAGGCAATTGCAAAATTTTAGATCGATATTTTAAGACAGACGCACATGGTCAAATCGACTCCATTCGTCATGCTTATGACTGTTCAGCCGCTTGCCTGTCGTTGAACTTGAAACTGTGAATCGTATTATGCCAAAAATGGGTGAAATCAGTCTAATAGAGCTCTATAAATTAAAGATGATTTGCGGCCTTCAATTCAGTCAATTAGTGGATTTGGAAGTTTTCTTGAGCGTACTTCGGTTTAATTTTAAATATAATATAAATAAAATAGATATTTTTTCACCTTAGGACCGGATACACAATACAATTTTTTTTGTCATCTTTCTGGTTGACTGTACTGTATACTTATATATCAGGCAATAGCTTCGACTGTATATTTAATATAATATTAATAAAATGGCTTTTTTTAAACACACTTTAATCGTGAAACAAAATTTTCACTAAATGCTAATGTTTGTAAAAAAATTTAATTGGTCAAATATTCTCCACATACCTTAGTATATATAGACAATGAGTTCATCATCACATACTTTTCATTAATTTGATTCAGAAAAATTGGTAAAAATCCAGTTGTTAACTTATCAACGAAAGCGTTCCAATTTGACTATAAAGATATAAATAATGAGAAACGTTTTATAATATTGCAAAATCTTGGGAAAAAGTAAGGCTATATTTAGATATTAACTATCTATGTTATAAATCATTAATGCATTGCATGCAAACAAAGTTATGAATATTTAGCATGCTACTCGCTTTATCTGATTTGCTTATGCACCTTTTATGAAATCTGCTTGAAAAAGTGTTTTTATTATTTATATAATATATTATTTTATTGCTTTTAATGTATACGTATCCAACTGCTTATCTGCTTTTTTATTGTACGTGCCGCTATTCAAATTAATGCTCATC
The DNA here is from genome assembly GCF_042242935.1 of Bactrocera oleae. NCBI lineage: Eukaryota > Metazoa > Arthropoda > Insecta > Diptera > Tephritidae > Bactrocera > Bactrocera oleae. The sequence continues at coordinate 48,614,927 of NC_091540.1, read as the reverse complement.
GCTGGCTCTCTAACATTCAGAAATATTTTCTCATTAACAGGGAAATTATGTGAAATTCTTAAAGAATTTACACACAGAGCAAGTGGCTAAATTGCAATTAAAGAATCAACATGAATGCGATTTGCTGGAGGACATACGACAGTTCACCATCAAACGCTCCGCCATTGAAAAAAACTACAGCGAATCGTTACTGAAGATCTCTTCGCAGTATTTGAATAAGAAAATACCAAATATACCAGATATAAAAATGGAGGGCATGGAGGAGAGATGGTGAGTAGATAGTAATATAATAACCGTTAGTTCTTTCAATTGAACAACTTCAACTGCTCAACCGTGGTTTAGTGTAAGATGGACTATAAATGGTATGTAAAATATGTATGTCTATATAGCGTTTACCAATAGGGATGACATGATTTGACATCACATTGTCATATCTTTCAGTAAGGTTTGCCATTTCATCATGTCATGTTTCATTTTGGTACAACGCTTGGAAATTTTCTAAGATTATTACGCAAATACACGTTTTCCGAAAAGGCCCATTTCTGGCTTAATGGCTTCGTCAACAAACAAAATTGTCGCTATTAGGGTGAGTCAAATCCTCGTGTGATTCAGGAAACGCAATTGCACCACCATTAACGCTTTACGCAGGAAATTCCGTTCCGTTTTTTCCGGAACTTGATGAAATCGACGCGGACGATCTCTTTTTTCAGCAAGACGGTACGAAACCTCTTGTTTCACTTTTAAACATGGATTAAACATTTTAATAAAATTTAAGTGTTTTATATTATTTTAACATCTTATCGTTCTTGTTGGTAGACCTTTTATTTCATACTTATCGGACCAGTCACACCGCCGGATGGTGCTACTATTGCAAGGTAAAACACGATTTGGTTTTGGAATGGAAATCGCCTAGTGAAATCAAATATTACCTGGATACAATGGCGACCACCAAAAGTTGTTTTAACGATTTTCAACGTGGTCGGTTTGAGCTTCACCAAAGCGGCTACCAGAATTATAATATATCGCAAAGTGTTTCGCATTAGTAGACTGTCGATTAATGCTTCGCCATACAGTATCAGTCCGAAGTATTGGGTATGAGAACCAGTCGGCGCGATGGGTGCTCTTTTGCTCACTTTGTACAACAAGCATAACCGGCGTTTCACTTCATAGGCGTACTACGACAATGACGTTGATTGCCCTATTGGTCGGAAAAGTTCTGTTCACCGTTTCTTGTGATTTACAAGGGGTGGTTTAAGAGGCGATTCGGTGCCGAATTTCAGAAAAATACCCACTTTTTGCAAAGAAAAAAGTGTCTTGCAAAACGACAGGCGCTCAATCACACCTCCATCGTTTCCGCACCCAAATTGATCGAATTAAGCTACGAACTATTGCCCCATCGACAATATTCTTCAGTTTCGGCTCCTAACGACTTCCTTTTTGCTTCTAAATATGAAAGCGAAAAAAAAATTATTTTTTGACCTACCTTAGTGTATGTACATATTTCTAAATGTTTTTGCTAATTGAGCTGTCCTTCCTTCTACAAATGTGACGTCACTGTGTACAAACTATTTGTTGTGTTGCTCTGATTGTTTTCAGTGTTAAAATATTTATAAAAGTGCTGTCCATTGTTTTTGCTAACGTACACTTTTGTCCACTCAATTGATATCGTTGACCTTGATGCACTACAAATAGTACATTTGCTGCTCATATTATAGCCACCATATATTATGTACCACAAAGTGCTCATTATTGTAGGTTATGTAGGATTACATTCGTGTGTTTTTTGTTTTTGTTGCTTTTAAACGTAAAATGTATGTATGTATTATATGATGAAAACTTGAACATGTTTGTCAATGGAGAATTATACTTTCAAAGTCTCCAATAAGAATAAAGGATTTTGCTCTTACACATTTTTTCGATAACCATTTAGTCTTAAGTCTCAAATCATATTTTTTTAAGCTTTATATCAGATATTATTTCTTTTTCTTACCGGGTACTTTCTATGTGTACAATTATTCGTATCAACATCCTTCAACTAAGTTGTTGAAAAGGGTGAAGGATTTATTTATTTGTTCTGCACTTTTATGTGAAGGTTTGTAAACATACATACATATGTATGTATGAAATACCATATGTTATACTATAGTAAGCCAAAATATAGAAAAATGTGTTTGTTTGAGAGTTATTGCTTATTTAAAACAGAACCGGTGTCGAATTTATATTGAAATTCTATACGGTGAAAATGAATCAGATAACTTAAAATGAATTATGGCCGCCATCCTAATTTACTATGAGCAATGGCAAGATTTTAATTACGTCTTATTTGTATGGATGTATGACCTACGAAACATCAAACGTAGTGAAATAATATACGGATGACTAAACGATGTCACTATGTGAAATAATATGCTAGATGTAATGGTGGCGCACGCTGAGTAGTAAACAGCGTTGTTGGTATGAAGCCTGCATCTGCTTCTTTTGCGAGGGTTAGCATCATACGTATCCTATACATCACAGTTGGCAAAAGTCTCACCTACGTCACTTTCAATAGCTTGAGGGTTCTCTCATTACCGGATAATTTTCGAAAGCTTGAGGCTTATTTCATATAATATTATGAGTAAGATAGGTAGCGTTCCAAGTTTCTGAAGTAAATTTACATTTTTAATCAATGAAATCGTTCTTTCGTTTGTATGACAACATCGTGTCATCGGATACTGGTTAATTGGTCTAAATTGATCTTGTTAAGCCGTGACAGCGTTGAAGTTTGGGGACGTCCAAATTGGAAAATGCGTCAAAGGGCTTAACTTTGGTGCGTCCAATAAATTGATTGATGTTGTATTCAAAAAATATTCCAAATATATTGTAAATGTCAAAAGAATATAAAATAACAAAATACGTTAACTTCGGCTGCACCGAAGCTTTAATACTTTTCACAGGTGCATTTTTTATAACATAAAGGACATAAATATATCTTTATTTTGATTTTGATATATAAATTTGAATGACAAGAACGTTTAGTGGTCCGATTTGAACAATATGTTCGAAGATTGTAGCGATGTTTTGTATAATAAAAAATTTTATGAAGATAGATTTCAAATAAAAAAGTTGTATACAAGCGCTTGAGTTCGATCTGTCAGTTTGTATGGCAGCTATATGTCCGATATCGGTTCCGACAAATGAGCAGCTTCTTAAAGAGGAAGAGACATGTGCAGAATTTCAGATGGATATCTCAAAAACTGAGAGACTGGCTTGCGTATATACAGACAGATCGACTCAGCTCGTCACGCTGCTTTATTTTATACTTTACAGGGTCTCGGACGCTTCCTCTTGGGTGTTGCAAACATCGCGCCAAACTTAATATACCCCGTTCAGTATATAAGTATCCGACATAACAGAACTGGTATGAAATGGGTTGGATACAGTGAGCAATTTGTATTTAATATACGTATTTTTGGTCTATGTTGTGTTGGGTCTACTGATGGATTCTTATAAGAACTGTTGCGATACAAATTTAAGTCATAGCATTGTAAATTGATTCCTCAAAGTTTTCCTTGTTGATACTATTACCATATTGCAACCTTTCTTCACTCTCTTCAATCAAGTAATATTCTAATGATTGTTAATACTTATATTTTTTTCTTCGTATAGGAACATGTGGAGCGTTTGGCGTACGGTACTTGAAGAGAATGAAAAATTGGCACGCGCACGACTCGCAGCCATCGAAGTGTTCCAGCAGCAGATTGCTGATGAAGCTAAAGTGTTGCGCGATTACAAATTGGCCATTTCCAAAAAATCACTCTCACAGATAGTGAATGTACAAAAGGAGTTGCACCTCAGCGTTTCCGATGTCGATAAGACAAAAAAGCAATATTTCGATGAGGAACATTGCGCACACGATGTGCGTGATAAAGCACGAGATATTGAAGAGAAACTGAAGAAAAAGAAGGGTTCGTTTTTCCAATCCATCACTTCGCTGCAAAAGAATAGTGCACGTGTTACATCACGCAAAGAATTGTTGGAGGAGAAATCGACGGGCGCACGCAATGACTACATACTCAGTTTGGCCGCAGCGAATGCACATCAGAACCGTTACTTCACAGTCGATCTGCAGACAACGATGACCACTATGGAAAATTATGTTTTTGAACGAGTAGCCGAGTACCTGACACTGATGGGCCGCACCGAATTGCTCACCTGTTCGGCCACACAGAACTCGTTTGGCAAAATACGTGATCAAGCACAGCAATTGACGCGCGAATACAATTTACAGTGCTGTTATCTCTTCTATCCGGTATTAAAACAACACATACAATATGACTTCGAACCGTGCGATAACGATCCAGTACGAAAGATCACCACCGAACATGAATCGGCATCGGAGACGCTTACGAAGGAGGCTAAGAATTTGGCGGGACGTGTGGTGAAGGAGAACGTAGCTATACGTGATGCCGCAAAGAAATTAGCTATTTGCGTATCTCTACGTGATTCGGGACAACGCAGCGATCCGAATGATCCTAATGGACCAGATTTGGACACGAAAATTGAAGAGTTTAGAGATTTGATTCGCCGCTCTGAAACGGAGAAGGCAAAGGCTGAGGCATGTTTGCAAAGTTTGCGTGAAGGTGGCATTAATGTTGACGAATGGGTGCAAGAGGCAGAGATTATGGGCGTACAGGAATTGGCACGCTCGGCCAGTTCTATTTCTATGCGCACAGATGCTTCGGGACAAGGGGTAAGCGCAATGACATTATACGTATAATGTATATATGATCTCCCATCAAACAATTAACTTTTAAATTTGATCTGTAGGAAAACCCAAGTTCGGATTCATTCTACGACAGTGACAAGGAGGATGCAGGTGGGGCACAGGCAGGTGTGGCTGCTAAATCCAAAGTAGAGAAGGAGTTGTCGCGTGATAAGACATTTAGTGACAGTGATGAGGGTATGCCCCAAATGTTACTAAAAATGTAGAGTTTTTGCTATTAATTAAACTGATTTATGTATTGAAAAAGATGTGGAAGAACGTGTTCCGGAACCAATTGCTGCAGCTCCGATGATGGCGGCTACTACCGGTTGGGATGATCCCACTGAAGTCAACTGGGGTGCCGAGGAGGAGGAGAAAGATGAGCCCATTGTTCCTGAACCTAAGGAGGCCATTTTCAAATGTACCGCTTTGTATAGCTACACTGTAAGAAATTGATTTATACTTCATATGGTCATAAACTGAACCAACCACATATATACCTGTAGGCTCAAAATCCAGACGAACTCACCATTGTCGAGAACGAACAGCTGGAGGTGATTGGTGAGGGTGATGGTGATGGTTGGTTACGCGCACGCAATTATCGCGGCGAAGAAGGCTATGTGCCGCACAATTATCTGGACATCGAACAGGACACTGCCGTTAACGGTAGCTCAGGCAATCAATTGCGCTCACAAATCTCATTCTCATCTGTCGATTATACCGTTGACAATGAAGATCAAACCGTGGATTCCATGCAGTCACCCGATCAGGTCTCTGTCATAATGGCGCCACAAAAAAGGAAGTCAGACGTACTCTATTGCATAGCCTTGTACGACTACGATGCGACTGCCGAGGATGAGCTCACCTTTGAAGAGGGTCAAATTATTAAGATTGTTACAAAGACGGCGCATGGCGTAGACGATGGCTGGTGGGAGGGTGAATTAGATGGTAAATTTGGTAATTTCCCATCGTTGGTAGTTGAAGAGTGTGATGAGAATGGTGAACCGTTGTCGGAAGGTGGCGATGAGTCACCACCACCGACTGCACCGCCGAGTTTTGCGCTTCCACCCGCTCCCGCACTACCGCCAGAGTATGCGCACGAACTAACTGAGGATATGTTCGAATCGCAGGACACTGCAGGTGAGTGCTAGTTTGTGAGCTCTGACGTATATATTGGATCTATAACTATATTCGTGCCAAGAGATAACGTAACTTGATTATTATTCCATTGTTCCAATATTTCGAACATGCGTTGGAAATCCACTATCCTTGTGCGTATTTTTCAGTATACGTGGTTCGTTTGAAGCTTTCCTGAAAAGCTATTTTCATTTCTTTAATATGGAGAAAGTCTCAGCCGAAAGTTATCGTAATTAGGTAGAAGGTTATGTGAACATAAAAAGTTTAAAGACAAGGAACGCGAAGCATTAATCGATGAAGACTGTTGGCAAACATAAGAATAACTCGTAGAATCCTTTGGGGGTTTCTCAAGCAGCCATATCAAACTGTTTAAAAGCAGCGCCGACTATCTATGACACCAAGATAGCTCCTAAAACCGAGATACGAAGCAATAACTTTTCTTCAAGCTCGGCTTAAAGACCTCTTAAAAACTGTTTCGAAAGCAGTGTTGTGAATTTTTGCTTTACCCGCCTTCTAGCCCAGAACCTTGCCCCTTCAAACCACCATTTATTTCAGCCGATGCAGAATGCCCGCAGGATATCAAAAATTGGCTTGATTCTTTCTTGGCGCAGTTCTTTCGGCATGGAAGCCATAAATTGCCAGAAAGATGAGAAATATTTTAGCGTTACATGGGCACTATATAAAATAAAAATATAAAATATAAAATTATACATGTTTTTCTTAAAAACACATTTGAATTTTGAAAAAAAAAACGCACGAATATACTTGTAGTTATAGACCCAATAGTTATATATTGAAAATTAATTGTGTTTCTCTAATTGATTTAGATGATGACAGCGGCTATATACCGAACGGTGGCGCACCCAGCATGCCTCCACCAGGTAATTTAGTATATGCTTTAAGCATTTTCAATGAAATTTTCACTGCTCCTTTAGTACTTCTACAAAAATTTGATCTTAATTTTATTATATTATATTATATTATGAATACTCCTGCTTCTATAATATCTTTAGAGGTAAAATCCACGATACCCATCTTACTAACAATGTGCTAAAAAATTTCCTATTTCCAATTTTTCAAAAAACAAAATGTGAAGTGTATATTTCTTTTCATCAAACAGTGTTGGCATTTTAAGTAATATTTGTTTTCTACAACAATCAGATGTATTTGAATATTCCATATTTGATTATACCGTTTTGTGTGTGTGTGTGTGTGTGTGTGCGTTTTGTAATCAAGCTTTTTCGGTTGTGGCAACAAAGTACCCGAAGTTGCATCAATATTTGTACCCCGCACTGCATAATCACAAATAACACTATTATTACTGAATAAATATTTACAAAATCCACCTGCATATATGTATGTATGTGTGTATGTAATTTGCAATGTTTCTTTGTGCATAAGTCAATTAAAACTGCAAAACTCACTTCACATAACACGTTCGCATATTATTTTAAGCAAATGTGCATTTAAATATTTAATTCAAAATATATTTTATTACTTATCATACTTTGTATTTGAAAAAAGTGCAAAGTAATAAAGCCAGCATCAAAAAGGGTAAATACTCGTAGTGTTTGCTTCGGGTTTTCTATTATAAATATTTAATAGTTTCTCTCTGTAGGCAGTCCTTGTATTCTTACTGTTTACGTATTGTCTTAACTAAAAGTTCTATAGTCTAAATATCTAAATTGAAACTTATAACTGATTTTCTACTACACCTATTTGAGTATTTCTACCGCTGAATAAATTTGTAACCATTTATAATTGGTTTATATGTTTAATATGTACATATGTATGTATTTGTTTTGACATCTTAAATATACATTTTTAACATACATTCTTAATTTATTATAATTGGTATATGCTTAGGTGTTTATGTACGTACTCGTATTAAAATGTTTAGTCATGAATACAGTTTTATTACAATTTCAAATTATATTATCGATTATTTTCCGACTCGAGTCCAAATATATTTTTCAATAGACCATTGGTATTACAAATATAGTTTATATACTTTTATAGGTAAGGTAAAGTGATATTCGGGATTTATTATTTTGTTTAAAAGTAGGAAGTCTTGCAGCTATTATTAATAACACATGCAAGAAGATACACCATTATTAAAAAGAGATTCTTTCTTAGTCCTATTAAGATTTCTTACATATTGATCGAATACCGCATGTATCGAGTCAACCGGAAGTTCGAAAATAATTATGGTATAACTCTATTTCTATCTCGATTAGTTTTAGGTGATACAAACAAGTGCTAAGGGAATAAAACTTTTATACTCTGTAGCAACACGTTGTGAGAGTATTATAATATCACTTTTGATAATCTGTTTCAATATTTAGAATCTATCTGAAAACAAATTCTTAATATCTAGTTTCCATTTAAAATTTCGAAGTAAATTCCCATCGCTATTAAAACTGAATAAAGTGCAATGTGCACTCACACCTTTTACTTTGAGTCAATTCTATTTTCATTTATATCAAAAGTTTGAAACTGATTTGCGCAAATATTAAGAAAATTGTCAAGATTATTTATCTACGTAGAATATCGTCAAATAAGACTTCTTAATAGTTTCGGGTTGTATTTCAAGTTTTTCATCGCCCTTTACTGCGAGTGAAGATATATATGCGTATGTATATTCAATAAAATAGTATTAAAGTTAGTTAATTAAAAATAAAAAAAAATTCAATATTAGAAAAGTACATAAATATTTTAAATCGACAGTTACTTGCTGAAACTAAAAAATCTTAAAAATCAACTTCAATATTCAACTTTAGAATCGAAAATTAAAATTCATTTAAATATTTGAGCGGAAATGTATGTATAAATACTTGTAGGGAAGCGAATATACATAAATCACAGGGGGGGAAATATGTCAAAATTAAATATCTATCCATACTTTGCTACAGCCCATATTCAGGCTTTTCTTCAAACATTTTATACCGAATTTTGATCTATTGATTTTTGTTCAACATATTGAATTTCAAGAAAGTTGTTTTAAAAGTGATTTGGTAATTATTTTGGAACTATTTATTTAACTTAATTTATACCACTTGAAGTGAGGGACTTCTATGAATGAACAACCTCTCTTATAGCATCGGTGCAAGTGTCATGTTAAGTTCCAAATGATTTTGACTACGAGGGCGCTACATATAAGTTCGCATAGTGTAAGTGCCGTTTCAGACAGGGACTCAAAAGAGTCTCAAACCAGTTTATTGTGGGCGAGGGGACGACGAGGAAAGACGAAGGGACCGTGCCACTCGTGTTCGGGTGGCACGCTTTGTGTTCTTGTTCGTAACAGCTCGCTGCTACCCTTTTCAGCATTCCTTTTCACTTTCAAATCCTTTGAATGGTTGCAAGAGCGCTCGGTTTCAAATGAATTCGATCGCAAATTTGAGTTCTGTTATCTATTTTTGTATGTAATATGCAAATACGTATGCATAGAATAATAGAAATATTATGACAAATTGTAAATAAGGAGAAAATTAAGATATAGATTATGGAGTAAAGAAATTATGAATTTTTAATACGGAGTAAAGAAATTATGAGTTTTTAATACTTAAAGATTAGGAAATTCCTATTATAAATTTGGCCTTGAAAATATTAGTAGCGGATATTCAATACATTCTTGTGGATTAGGGAATTCCCGTCTTTAGTATTTTTTTGAAACTATTTAGCGGGTAGGTACTTGTATTATGCATATTGTTCTACCATATTCATGGTAATTCATTGCAAGCAAAATGTCTCAACATACAAATGAAATACGCAGCACGCAGTGTTGCGCGGTGTTGCGCAGTCGAACCGCACAAATATTTACGAACATTTTGTGAAAAGGAATGCAGAAAAACTAGACTCGAGTTGCTGGACTCTTTTTGGCCGTGTGAATGCCCAGAGCGACACCAAAAGAAAATTTGAAAAAAATGCGACTCTTTTGAGTCCCTGTCTGAAACGGCACTAATATGTCCTTCCATTTATTTACTTATAATACTTGCCAAAACTTCTTCGCAAATACTTTCGGTATTCAAGAATAATAGATTTACAGTATATTGCCTAAACCTCAGCCATTTAATCGCTGCAATGTTTATTTTCAACAAATCGCAAAGATCTTGGAACCCTATATTTCATTTTCGGAGCTTGAGCAGGAATAGTTGGTACATCACTTAGAATTTTAGTTCAAATAGAACTAGTGCACCCCGGAGTTTTAATCGGAGACGATTAAATTTATAAAGTAATTGTAACCGCCCATGCCTTCGTAATGATTTTCTTTAACGTTATACCTATCATATTTGGAGAATTTGCAGCACCAGATATAGTCTTCCCACGAATAAATAACGTAATATTCTGGTTATTGCTTCTGGTTATTACACCATGAAGAACGAATCATAAAACTATTGCGTATGCGTCAAAGTACATGTTTGCGCAAGGTTGCACCGCAAGTGCTACCCGTTTGCTTGATCTGGTATAGTTGTAACGCTTGGCGAATCGAAGACAGCTAATAAATCAATGTTTTGAACCTACTTTGTCTAAACTTTCAACCAAAATTCCTCTACGAAAGTCCGATAAATGAAAACTGTATCAAGGAATAATAAATCGTATCAATATTTTGATATATCCGAATTAAACTGAATGTATTATATTTAAATACATATATTTTCTAATTTCGTATATAGTTAGTCTTATGCGCATGTTTTCTTTCTAAGTGTTTATTATTTACATTTTAAATTGTGTTTAAAACACCACTCTAAACTATACTGAGTACGAATTAAAAAAATTAGTGCCAGATAAAAAAAAGAATAAATTTTAAAATAGGCAATTTTAATTACTAAATAATTATGTATGTATATGTTAAGTAGCTTAACATTTTACGTAAATAAATATGTACTATTTGTGTATGTATGTATATGGCACAATATAACTCCATAATGTAAAAGTAGTGTGTTAGAAACCATGTTCTGCTACCGTTAATTTTTGCTCCTCTCAATTTTGTTAAATATGCAAATAAAACAAATAATTTTATTAACAAAAGCCTTTCTAACAGACTTGAAACATGTTAACATTAAGAAAACCATTCTCATTTAATGCACTCAGTACTCATACAAGAGCCTGGAATGGAGGTAATTGGTGCAAGCCCTAATTTATATTGATTAAAAATTTCCAGAACATATCTTAATGAAAAAACGTACTACTTTCAATGCTATATTTGCATAATTTAAAAACAACTTTTTTTTAATGTTTATTAAAGGACGATATCAGCGACGATGGTAATCCACCACCATCGCTGCCGCCACCGGCTTTAAATGTCGGACCCAGCAAGGAAGGTAATTCACTAAATTTAGGTATGGCACAAATAATTGTTACCGCCGCAACCCCAATGGTTGAAGACGGCACAGATAAATCTTTCCCTCCGGTAGGAGAAAGTGATGGAGGTAGTGCAGTTGCAGCAACAGCAAAAACTGCCAGCAGCGACGACGACCAGCCTGTTAAACAGAAAAAGGTGGAACCAAAACCAGTGGTGCAAGCAGCAGCTGATGAAAATGAGAATCACGAGGGTAAGTCGAACATATTGAAGTGCAGAGAATTGTTTTTAAAAATGCATGATTTCATTGTAGTATGATGATTTTAAAATTTAATATTTCGGCGGCTTGGCGAATACAATTGTCAAAAATATTTTTAAATAAATTTACTAAACGGAACTAAGATTTTGGCAGTTTCTCCAAGGAACTTCAAAACTAACATTATTCTTACTTTTAGTCCAGAAATAGTGCCTAAGGTCAATTTAATAATATTTGCAGACGATACACACTCATCCGATCAGGATCCGGATTCCGAAGTGAAGACCTTACAGGAGGCTGAAGACCCATTTAATGAAAAAGGTAGCGCTGCTGACGCTGGTGATGGATTCGAGGCAAACTTTGAAGCCAACTTCGATGCGAATTTCGATGACGCCTTCGCTGGTGGCGCACAATCTGCCGATGTTAATGCCGAACTGAGCGCCGACGACGTGCAGGCACCTAAGCAGGTTGTAGGTGGGCGCGCAAGCATACCCGAGGAATTGGATTCAAATCAATTGGCACGATTGCAAAATCTGAAAGAGTCAAATGCTTAAACAGTATAAGAAGGAACCTTTTAAGATTACTTGCATTTAGAGATAAACAATCCGAAAGAAATTGAAATGCACTAAGGAAAAGCAACAATTTAAGTATTATTGAATAAGCATTGTGTAGAGAAGAAAATGTGAAGGGAGAATGAATATAGATATTAGTGTATATTATATACTTACTTGGAATATAGATGTACTCAGCGTGTATTTAAAGCTGGCAAACATTTGAAAAAGCAAGCGCGCTGATTTCTAATGCCAACTTAGCGATTTGACGATATTCAGTTTCTTTGAAAATTTGCATGTAAACTAATCTATTTTATATTCGGTGTTAAAATGCTTCGTACCAAACACATATAATTTCGAAATAAAGCTAAAAAGTAATAAAAAGAAAGTATTATGGGAGAGCCTTAATGTGAGAAGATAATTGTACACTGAAATTTATTTCACAGTTTTGTCAACTTTGCACCTTGATAAATGTACGTAAACATATATACAATACAGATACTCATATGTATATGACCCGCTTTCATAAACCTCCACTTGAATTGAACTATTATTAGGGAAAATGTTATACTTACTCTAAGTGCATACACAAATACATATAATTATGTGTAAAAACACTTAAAATACTCGTACCACATATACTAAAGTATTACACATATGTAGTATATATTTATTAGAGAATTGAAATCGTCTAACTGCAGTGGCATGCCAAGAAAAGCAAGTATTAAATTAAATTATTTGTCTTTGAATTTAATTAAAATATTTAGTATTATTTAACGCACCACTGTAGTTATAAGAAAAATCACGAATGTACTTCAACAAATGTGCTTGTTAGATATATACTCTCATATACTATTACATACCTATGTACACCTAAACATTTACTTATAGATACTTGTAATTACACAAACAAAAATTATAGCAAAAATGCTGTAAATCTAATAAAATATGTAAATTGTGAGCAAAGGAAAAAATGCAATAAATCAGAATTAAAAGCATTATTAAAGCTAAAGAAAAAGAAGAAAAAAAAAACAATAAAAATTGCTGCAGTCAATTGTTAATTTAAAGTTTAATAGCCAAGTACCTTACGTGAAATATTCATTTGCCAATAGTTATACACTCATATTAATATATATATAAATATACACATATAAAGCTGCTTTAATAATAACGAATTATCTATTTATATTTTATCTAATTATTCTATTATAAAATTTGTAGATTTTTTTAAAATTGTTTAGTTCGGCTCGTACTTTGGGGATATTATTCAAACCATTTATGTTTTTCAAGGAGCTCTTCCAATGAATATGTGCAGCAACCAGCAAAAAGCAACAACCTCAACTTAGCCGCAATCACACGCGCTAAATTACCGTCTGTCCGAAAGTTTCAACATCGAAAGCTCCTATTTTGTTCGTAATCTCATGAAAAAATTTTGTTGTGCCAGATATATAAAGATCGGGATACATTTACATATATATGTATATAAACGAATCTAATTTTGATTGTAACCTCAAAACATCTCTAGTTTAGGTAATAGAAGATAGCGAAAGAACAGTAAAATCTTACTGAAGGCCGTGCTTAGTGGAGAAAAGGGCAGCATACAAGTACATGTATATCACTTTTCGAAGTCTTGAACATTGATAACACAACCGGTGTGCCGATGCGTTCGCAGCCTAACTAAGTGCACATAAGCTTATTTGCGCCTATTTTGGTACTTTTTTACGTTTCTGCTCACATGGACGGGAAACTAAATTTCCTTTTTTATGTTGACATATTCAAGGTCTATTCGAAGTGATTTTTACTTTATTATACTTCATCCTGAGGTATTGTATTTCTGAACGGGAGGTTTGTGAACGTAGTAGAATCTGCCATGATGCAACACATAATTCTCCAACGGGTAGAAAATATTAGAACAGAGTCATTTAACTTTTCCAAAGTAAGTTGAATAAGAATATATTCTCATATAGTCTTCCTTCTAGAGACTATACTTACATCCTGAAGAGATGTGGTGCAACGACAAACAAACAATTTACTAAATAATTGATTTTAAGTTCAAAGATATGCAAAATATTTGAATTATGTCTGATAAGTTTTAGTATTTAAGTTTTTGTTATGTTGTTGAAATTTTGTTATGCATTCCGAATAGTCGGAAACGCTTTCACGATTATATAGAAAACCAAAGAACTAAACATAAAATTGTAAAAATATGTTTTAATAAAGTTTAAACTCAATGCCAATATTAGTGCTATATATAAACAGGTCCGCAGAAATAATCAATTATGAAAATAAATAGTACACACTAAACATATACATAGATCATACGTTCTTTCATATACATATTTGAAAAAACAAAAATTCATTCATCAATTACAAGCTACTTAAACAGTGTGTCTACATTACCGTTTCATACTGACTCATATGTAAAACTTACATACGTACACACTTAAATTAAACTCTAATTTAGACTAATTTATTGAAAGTATGAATATTAGAAAAATTATACAATAATTTGTAGAAAAAAATTTATATAAATACTGTTCTTAATACTGTAAAGTTTTGTTGCGTTTTCTATTAAATTAACTATTGAAATCAAAGTATTATGTGTAAATCCGAAAAAAAAAATTAAAACAATTTCTAATAACCTGAAATGTAATGCAACAACTAAAAAATCCAACCCAATAAATACATACTATATAAATTCACTAAATATTTTTATGACTATTTATGATCAACAGACATTATCAAATTTCTTTAATTTGGAAATAGTTAGGTCAGATAAAATACATATAGAATAGGAAAACATTTTTGAGTTTTTTTTTAACAATTCCGCGTACTGAAGTTATTCGGAACACTTTCAGTTCAACCGTTTCAACCTTTTCAACTTTAAATGTTATCAAGGTTACATTTTATGTTTACCAACACAGCTTTTGCTGAATTCACGTTCATAGAGATGTTAATAGTTTTAATTATATTTAAACTGAATGCCGCCCACACATTCTGGAAGTAAACTCAGTACTATAGAAAATTATGATATTTTTTTTGTAGTCTTTGTTTGCATTTGTTTAGAAAATTTACCATAATAATGTATGCTATATAATTTTTATACCATCAAAAAGTAGATATTTTAACGAATATAAAGCCCACTGACTTTTTACAAAAATCTGATATTTCGATTTGAGATTTTTTAATTAAAAATTAGCAGTTTTCCCGATATTAGGTCAATATAAGAAAAAAAATTTTTTTAAATGAAACAAATATATTGTGTTTGGGACATACTTGTAAAAGGTAAGTTTACATCAAATTTCGTGAAAGAAACAATTTTTTGTACAAGATAAAACTAAAAACCCAAAAGCTTGGTTATTTGAATTTTTCACATACATTTGGAGGTTATGTAAAGAAAGTTAATTTACAAAAGTTATAGACCTTTTCATTACCTACAACATTGTCATATAACTTTTTTCTTTAAGACTCGTAGTTTTGGCGGAAATCGAGGTAGCCATAGTTAAAGGTTAAGTTTAAAAATGTAACAACGCCCCTCCCCTTCTTTTTCCTGACTAAAGATCGTCCGTGAATTATTTTTCCCTTAATGTTTGTTTTTTTATTTTCAGTTTACGATGGGTTTAACTCTACTACGATTTACTTTGTGTTTTCAAAAATTATCTACCTTGGTTTAATATAAAATATTTTACTTCACGTAACAAATGCCTACCAAACAAGAGCCTTATTGCAATTTTATTACTACCCCCAAAAGTAAGGAAGGGCCAAGTTCGTGCCTAATCGAACGTTTCATTATCTTGAAACTTGCAAGGATCAAAACAGGGGAAATACCTTTTGGTGTGGCGAACTTTATATTAAAAATGTTGCCAAAAAATTCAACGAAGAAAAAATGTTGTACCGATCTGACCTGATCATTTATATATTACATACAACCCTATATCTCTCTTGATTAGTTTTAGGTGATACAAAGGCCGTTAGGAACAAAACTATTATACTCTTAAGGATTAAGATAAATCAACCACCCCGGCAGCCCACAAGGAGCAACATCCTCAATTTAGTTACAATCATTCAAACTAAACTACCGTTGCCCATCGTGCGGTGTTTTTTGAAACATTTGAATTCAAAAGCTTCTTTGAACACTCGTAATCTCGTGAAGAAATTTTTTGTGCCAGATATATAAAAATATTTAGCAATCCAATTTTTATTGCAACTCCAAAAAATGTAAAGTTTAGCGCCTAAGATAAGATATGTCTCTATGACGTATATTTGCAATTGTTATGTAAATAAATTGGAAATTGAATTCAGTGCTTCGTTTATTTTCTATTGGCAAAGCTTTTCCAAGCTTTTAGAGCTTACCACTAAGTGGTTCAGTTATGAATTAACTAATGAATTAAACTTTACAATAAGTTAGTTGGCATATATCATGCCATAAAAAAGCTCTTAACATCCTAAGTATGATACAAAAAAAGCACATATAATTTAATTCGAAAACTTCGATTTTTAGAGATGCGGTTTAATATAGTCAAGGTACCAGGCAGGCTGAAAGCTTCTTATACTGTTAAGCAAATAATTATTTTTTTGACAAAATTCGATTTCATTATTCAACATAGTTGTTATCGAGTTCTAAACACAAATTATAGCGATCTTTTCATGCAAATATTTGTCTTTAACTTAAAAATAGGTTAGGTGACTTCTTCATTGATGTGATTTTTCTTCTAAAATCATCAATCTCGTGACATCAACTTTGTAGAAAGCATCCGTTTACTCAAATATCTTTCATCGTAGCAAAAAAAAAAGGAAATCTTTTTACTGTACCTTATACTCGTATATAAACGGATGAACGAATTATTTATGAGTTTTTAGCATACCACCGACTTCTGCTAACCGGTTGCTTGTGTCTTATAAAACTTGAACCGTTTTTGAAATTCTGAATCAGATGATCGCACACCTGATTTACACAGTTTAAATTAAAAAAAAAAAATTCAAAATAAGTGAATTAAATACATCACACCCACATTACAATATATATATGTACATTATGTTAATTCACCCGAAAATAAACTCTTCTCACTAATTGCAGTCATCGACAATTTAAAGGACAAATTATAGGCTGAATTGGAATTTTGTTTCTATTATTTTTTTTTGAAAACGCTCTTAAAATTTCGCTGATTGTCACCAAAGCTTTGCTGGTAAGTTAGCGCATTTTTGGTTGCAATGCAAATTAATATTTAATCCCATTCGTTATTTAACAAAGGTACTGACACACTGCAGTAGTGCCACGCCTCTTTCAGCACAAGGAAAAAAAGGCGAATAAAGAAAATATTAACCAAAAGGCAAAATTGTGTGTTAGAGTGGACAATGCAGCGATCAAACGCTTAAGTCGATGTGAAATAGTAAGATTCTGTGCCCTCGTCAAAAATGAACATTTTAATATCCTGTGAATTTAACGTGACTGCAGCGATGACAGGGTGCGCCAGTACAAACAAAATTATGAATGAGTGAGTAGATGGCAGAGAGCTGATGGGCGAATGAGTTTAGTTACTGCGGTGTCATGTTTGCGTAAACAAACAAATGCTAGTGAGAAACCAAAATTAAAGCAAACAATCCAAGATACACATTTTTGTACATAAACACTCACACACTTCTACATACATGAATGTATGTAAACATGCAAAGCCGTATAAATAACCAATATCAACTTGATTTCAATTTGCTTGTCATGGCGGGCTTGTCAACCTCTGCCATTCCTTTTACTTAACTAAACAAATACTTAATCCTTTCGTTCACTTAAGTTACAAATACACGCATGCACTTGGAAATCGCAAAGAAGCGTGTGAGGTAGTATTAGTTTTGCTTAAAACTCGGTCGAGCTCCATTTCCTATATTTGTTGAACGATTGCATAGAATTGAATGTTATTCTGTGATTCAAAAATTAAATCCCTTTGCATAATTATTAGAAAATTCCTTTTAAATATGTTTATTGGTTTCAATTAGACTGTTATTGAAACCTAACTTCGATAGAGTCATAATCTTTCAACATCACTTTAGTTAACTGGACCAATAACAAGGCTTCTTTTATGAGTAGATACAATTTTCGTGAGCTTTGGGATACATATATATGCAAGCTTAGCCTTTCCTCGTCTTTAACCGTCTTACTGCCGGACGTACAGTATTAATAGTATCTATAGCTTAACCAATGAAAAAAGTACAACATTTTCTGTTTCTCAAAACGTTAGGTAAGAGTTGCTAGGCGATGTTTATTTTTCGTTTTTGGTGGTAATTTTTTATACTCTTGCAACATGCTGCTACAGAGTACAAGGTGCGTTTCAAAGTAAACAGTACAAAAGTAACAACGTAAACTCTAGTGGCGCTATCTATATGTCGACTAGTGCGTTAGAATCTGCTATCCTTTATCGACTTCCAGTAAAAATTTCATGGCATTTCATCTATTGGAAGTGAAGTTATTGCGTTTTAAGTGTCAGTATGTTTTTGTCATCGTGGCGAAAATGAGCTTCGAACAAAGAGCCAACATTAAATTTTGTTTTAAAATTGGTAAAACTTTTACCGAAACGTTTCAATTGATGAAACCAGTTTGTGGCGATGATTGCCTATCTCGTAGCAGAGTGCACGAGTGGTTTCAACGTTTTCAAAGTGGTCGTGAGGACATATATGACGACGAGCCGAAACCCAAAGAATCGCGCCTGGAGAAATCAAAAGTGAAGACAATGCTGAGTTGTTTTTTGATTCCAAGGTTATTGTCCACAAAGAATTTGTTCCACCCGGCCAAAACGTTAATGCGGTCTACCTTGGTAGTTTTGAAGCGTTTGGTGCGCCGTATTCAACGTGTTCGGCCCGAATATCGCGAAGATGGAAGTTGGCGTTTGTTGCACGATAATGCGCCGTCTCATCGATCGACGCTTGTGGCCGATTATTTGACCAATAATCACATTTTAACAATCAACCACTCCCCGTATTCACATGATATGGCACCGTGCGACTTCTACCTTTTCGGAAAAATGCATTTGGCCATGAAAGGAAACCGCTATTCAAAAGGCTTGCACCGGCATGCTGGCGGCCATACCGGGCAACGAGCTAAAACACTCGTTCGACATGCTTTTGGACCGTGCAAAAAGTTGTATTAAAGCAGAAGGAGACTATTTGAATAAAATTAATTGATTTTGCTGATAAAACCATTTGTTCTGTCTCTTTTTTAAAAGTCCTGTTTACTTTGGACCGCACCTTGTATATATTGTATATAATACAATGAATATATCGTGATACAATTTTGCACAAATAGTGTCTTTAAGGTATGCTATCAGAAGCCTACATATTGTCAAAATCGGACAATAATTCCTATAGCTGATTTTTTATCCAAAATATAGATCAAAGAGTAAGATATATAATTGAAGTTCCGTCACATCCGAAATTAGGCTTTCCTTACTTGTTTAAAATCAAGTTTTCTACTAATTGTAATGAATCGATTAGTTTTGTTAAGTCCAACAATATATATTGCAAATGAGTTGGTTGACATTTTTTTGTTTATTTGTCATTTTGTGTTAAAATCACGACTGATATGTACAGTATGGAGCAAACAGGAAGGCTTATTAGAATATATGGAGGCTAGACAAAGTTTTGATCCGATTTTATCCATTTATTTACCTACATTTTAAGTAACATAAATTATCAGTTATAGGCACTGATGTCAACATAGTAAATGGTATATGGGAATTTGAAAAGTTATGGTCCGATTTCAACAATTTTTATGGAAGATTTAAAATGCCACGAGCTCAGACGCTCTTTGTTTAAAGTTTTAGTCCGATATCTTCTTTGGTACTTGATTTCTACATTGTAAAGTAAAATAATCACAGGGAATTTAAAATTTAGGTGTGATTGTAGTCCGATATCGCCCGTTTTTACAAAGTATCATACCAAAGTCAAACTGATGGTGGAATTCGGTCTAATAATTCCTGAAATATTGGTTTTCACCTGGGCGGTGCTATAACCATCGTCCAAATTTGTAATTTGAATGTCTCTGATATGTTCAGTTATTGAGTTGTCACAGTTGGTAGTTTTAACAAAACCTTTGTATGGAGAGTGGGCAGGGTTACCATCCGATTTCACCTATCTGCACACTGTTGTAAGAGGTGTCGAAAGGATTTGTCCTGTGCAAATTTTAATGATATAGCTTGAATGGTTTGGGAGATATATACATTTAACTTATTAGGGGGCGGAATCACGTCCACACTTTACATATTATGGAGTGTTATGGGTATGGCAGCGGTCCGATTACGCCCATCTGTAATACCGAACTTCTTATGGTGCTAAAATTTCCAATACATCTTTTCCTACAGGGTATTTTGACAAATTTAATTAACGAATATATATTAATGAAGCTTTTATGGTATTATATGTGTAAACACTTAAGCTTGTTAAATTAAATATATATACATTAACGTTTCGGAAGAGTTTGTTACATTTACATAGGTATTAGAATATGAGATACATATATTTCTAAATGATAAATATTTTTTTTAGTTAAGCCAGACAGCCTTAAGTTGCTCGGACACTAGAAGAAATACCTCGAATAACTCGAAATAAAATAAATGTTAAAACACACTGTGTACTACTAGGACTTCCATGAACTATTCATAGACTTACATATAATAATAGTAATAGACGGATCACAGAAATAGAAGGATAACCTCGAATAAGTTTTTTATTAAGGCAAACAAGAAAACTCTTCTTAAGTTAAATGAAAAGATTTTTTTGAATACGACTCAGAACTAGTTCAGATCTAGTATAGAAGTTCATATTCACGAGACAATGCTACTTTCACTGCGTTGTTTCAAAATTATCGCTTCGTACGAAGGATTAGCTGGCTCATTGCATGCGACCGATGCAGCGTGTGTTGGCATCAAATTGCATTCAGAGACGAGTGTTTTTAATCAGTTTACACAAACACAGACTCGAACAGACAAATGCTGGTTGTACGCTTAGAGAAGCAGCTCATACGTCATTCTGTTGAGGAGCACGATGATGATGATGATGATGTTAATGCGCAAATATCAAAATAAAATGCGCTTAATTTAGCACACACACATACCGAACGACACAATTGTCACACGCATACACATAGACTACAAATGCATAAACGGCAAATTTAAATGCACAGTTATCTGTTTGTGTGCGCGTGCGCCTGTAGTTGCGTGTAAATACAATTGCAAAATCTCATTTCCGCTAATGTCACAATTTCCAACAACTGCAATCAAATGAAATGTGCTACGTACGAGTACAACAAACAACAAAAACCAAATAAGAACAATAAGAATGTTGATAGTATGCAGTTACAAATAGCAGCAAACTGACAGCGATTACACTAACAAATTGTAAAAACAAAATGCGAGTAGGAGCATAATGACAACCTCATCGTGAGACACACAGCCAACCACACGTACTATATACATAGGTGTGGCATGATGTTGCCTTTTTTCCAATATGACAATTAAAAATATCACAATACCAACAATATCCAGAATACAAAGCACGAAAAAGAGCTGTACGCCAGCAAAAGTTGATTGCGAATTGGAAAAAGAGCAAACGAAATCACTTTGGTGTCAATCAATATAGACAAAGGATGGGAATTCAAATAAGTAAACGCACACACACATATATACGATTTTGATGATCGACTATGCAGCTGAAGAAGCTGTAGGATTTTAGCTCCGTGCATCCTTATTTAAAGATTTAAAGTGAGAAATGCTTGAAGCTTTGAATGTCAAGAAAAAAAGGAATTTTCGAAAAACTTCAAATATTTGTATCCTCACTGATTGTCTCCCCTGAATTACTCCTTAACTGTAGAATGATTGTGGCTTCTAGAATTTAGTACTAAATAGAGCTTTACTTCCCCTCAAGCAATGTGTTCTAAAAATATAGTACATTATTCGTTTGAAGGGCGGGTAAGGGGTTATGCTAAGTTGTAATTCTGGAAAATGTGGCTGTTCTGGAATTTTTTGTGAAGAGGAGTTTTCTATACTAATATTATAAAGTGAAAAGATATTATTATTTGTTTATTTGAATTGAATAGACTCCGAAACTATTTGATGAATTTTTTTCACCAAGCTACACTCTCTCCGGTGAACATAGGCTATATTATGTTTTCAAAAAATTTGGGGATCCTTACTTAAATGCCAATAATGTAACCCGGCTGTCGGCTGTAGTATATTTAATATTATGTTTTGTTCCAAGGCCTGAATCAAAGCGGGACTGTCCGCATAGGCTTTAAACCACAGGCTTTATATATCCCCACAGCAAAAATTTTAACGATGTGACATCACGCGATCTTATGACCAATTCACCGGCCCAAAACGTAAGATTATCTGTACACCGAATTGTTCTCTAAATAAATCTATTAATTGATGCGATGTGTGGGAAGTGACGTCGTCATTACGAGCTTCAATTTCAGGAATCAAATAGTCGTTTATCAGGCGCGATAACGGTCGCCATTGACGGTTACGTTCTCACCGTCATCATTTTTGAAGAAATATGGAGCGATGATTCCACCAGTCCACAAACCAAACCAAAAAATTGTGTTTTCTGGATGAAATGGCAGATCTTGAATCTCTTCAGGTTGCTCTTCGTTCGCTGAACAAAATTTGGCTCGAAAACGTCAGATCTTTTTGAAATTTTTCAAATAAACCATAGAGCGAAGCGAAGTTCTTCTATAAGCTGTAAGCATCTTGACATAAAATGCGCCAAGTCGTTTCATATGTCAGTCTTAGTTCCTGCGAACGGCGCAAGAGTCGACTCTCCATGGTCTTCGTGTACACTCTCAGCTACAGCCGCTATAATCTCTTCACTGCGTGCTGGACCTGGTCGTATCGGTCGAATATTATCCAATAATGAATGCTGGGTCTCAAGAGGGGAATGGTGGAGCGAAGCACGCGAAACACATTCTTTACAGAACGTGAATTTTCATAATAAAGTTGAACAATTTATAAACGTTGTTCAGGCGTAAGTCTTTTCATGATAAAATGTCAAGCAATACTAAACAAAAATAATATGACAGTTTGACGCGATTAACGCGTAATCTGTTAAAAAAAGGCTATTGAAAAAAGTACCTCTACCTGGAATACCCGTTATATGGTATATGAGAGCTAGGGGATATATTAACTCGATTTTAGCTAGTTTTGGTACTACGGCATATCATTGCTAAAAGTTTGTGTTCTCTGAGAATTTTTGAAAATCGTTATATTAAGTATGTGGGGGCTGGACAAAGTATTTACCCAATTTTACTCATATTTGGTACAAGGGTATGCTGCTATCTCTGAATTTCAATACCTCATAGATTGACCGATATTTTTGGGTCAATATCAGTAAAAACACTATTTTTGCAACGTATTATTACATTAACGTCATTGGCTCTCCGTTTATGAATGAATGCATAAGATTGAGTCTAATATCATGTTCCCACCAAAAATTTAAAGTAATTAAACTACATTTAATCTATTCGCTAATCTAAACTGGTCTCATTGCCGTTGGAGATTTATAAAACGGCTGGTTTTGACTACCCGATCGTAGCTGTGGTATTTTTTTTCGCCACAACTCTATTAGATCGGCTTCGGCAACCTCACTCCACACTGCTCTCCTTTTTTTGATACTATTAGATGCCAATTTAATTTATTTACTTGATATTGCTTGATTTTTTACTTTTTATTGTATTTGTTTTTTTAAGTTTTTTTCACTTTGATATTTTTTTTTGTCTAAATCAGCTGTAATAATGTGGCGCTAAATCCGGGTCGCACAGGGAGATTTCGAGTAGATTAGCTTCAAATATCCTCGGTGATGAGATTAGCAAGTATAATTTTTGATTGACGAAATCTTGCTAAACCTTGTAGAATAGTAGTGAGATAATCTACTCAGCAGCCTAAAACTCGTAATTAAGTGTGTCGGTCGGAACATGGTATAATATTGGATATATGGTAAGCAGCCGTGGTTGCAGTACGGTTTCGCGTTCACAACATAAAATAAAAATACCAGAGTAATGTTATGCTCTAAGTTTAGATTTATTAGAGGTCACTTCCACTGTAACAAAAATGTTCGAACCACAAAAAAGGGACATTGCTGCGATATACCGGTACAATTTTGTATCTTAATTTATCGGGTTGTTTATGATGTTTGTTTTTTATTAAGGCAATTTTATAGACATGACGGTGGAACGATTACGCCCTTCAAGTTTCAGCCTGCAGGGATAGTCCGTCCCTATCTCTGCTCGCGTAAGCCATATTTAGAGTAATTAAAAAATTTGGATAAAAAGTATACATCTATCCTCCTAAGAGTGGGAAATATTGTAAATGAACAGAATCAGGCTTTTGGATTAGTGCTATAGTAAAAACAAAAATTAAACTTAAAAACTTTAATGTTGTATACAGAATCATTATAGCTAAATCTGTAGTTTATTTTTTTTTTTAAATTAGGCGTGGTTATACTCTTTTTAACTTTTTTCTGACGTATCTCAATAAAATTAATTGATAACGTTCCCCTGATTAATTAGGTGCCTTGGTACTTTCCCTAACTGTTATAGGATTTGCTTTATTTTGGTAGAATTTATATTATTATATATAATTGTATATCGATGAATGTGTGGGATAGCTTAAGAGTTTAGCTTTATATATACTGTAGTCAAATCTGTCCATGTGTGAGTTTTATTAAAGAAGTAGGTCTGGAACATAGCGGTTCAGATCGCTTGGTCTCAAATAAAATTATTTTAAATTGTTTTAGCAAGTAATTCATATAAATTTTCCCAGCTTTCTAACAAAATCATTATAAATTTTACAGAGAAAATGCATTATATAAATTCTAATTTAAAACAAACTAGGTAAGCTAAATGTTATAATGTATGCGTTGCTTTTGCATTCTAATGGATATTTCATATGTGAGTACTTTTTATGCCCTTGAGATGGATTATACCCAAAAAAGAGGATTATTGATTGAAAGCAGAAGCGTTGTGCGTTGCAGTTTTTCATACACATTAGCCACTCGATAAGATGGGCATAAAAATACTCAACAAACTAGTGTTATATACATAAATAGCAGTGAGGTTGAAAAAGGTTCTTTCTCTTAAGCAAAGGATATCTTTTGATTGTTGGAACCGCCGTTATAGGGCCACAATTTGACCGATCAAAAACAAGTTCTTAAATTAAAATTTTTTTATTTGATTAGATTGGACATCTATAGCATATAGCTGTCATACAAACTGATCGATCAAAAGTCCTTGAATGGAAATTGTTTTTATTTAATAAGGTAATTTGGCACAGATCATTGCCAAAGGCAGCGCTGTAATTTCCGAATTAATTATTCAGATCGGACTACTATAGCATATAGCTGTCATTCAAACTGAGCGTTCAAAACTGACTCTTTGGATGGATCCCTTTTTTATTTGATAAGATATCTTCCGATATCTTCACGGAAGTTGGTATAGATTATTATCAAAGACAGCGCTTTAATCAATGATCAAATTCTTTAGAACGGTCCACCATCGGTCGGCTATCTTGATCAACTTTATTTTGTCGATTTTTTGATGTTTTTGTGCGTAATAGCATATATTCAGGGGCTCTTTGATAACACTCACCAAGTAATTTTTAGATAAACAGTCTGCTCTTAAAAGCATAACTTTCCGATCGCGTTAGCAGTTGTTTTATTAGAATAACTTAAAGTACTATTGATAAGATTCACAATCTGAGAACTATTTATTCAGACTTCTGCAGCTCTTTTCTTCTTCGAGCGATCTTTTTTCGTGTCTCACACTTGACAACTATATATTTTAGCAAACTTAACAATTATATAAAACAATTTATTGTGACCTTACTGTAAAATATTTCATTTATATTACATATTAATTTATGCAAGCACATATACACAGACGGCATTTGCATCAGCGCTGCTGCTTGCGATGCGGTGGAAATTAATAAAATTTTCATGTGCCAAATAATTACAATTAACATGAGTTCTTAATTAAGTGCGCGTCTCGTTGCGCTCACCGTACGCCATATCCTTTGCGCCGCTTGACAACTTTCGAACCGGTAGCTCGTGTCTACTATGGCCATTGTTAGGCCGACTCTGACGCCCACTACCTTCACCACCTTTGGTGCTTTCGTGCCGCATAGCTGCTGCATAGGTGGTTATGTAGGCATCCATCGTGAGTGTTGAGTGTTTATTTGTTAGACTTTTTGCACCCGGCTCTGTTCTTTTTCGGTGTCGAGCTGTGCTCTGTGTGCATTTGCCTGGTTGCGTTCACTCGACTCGGTTCGTTAGGCCAAATGACGCAGCGGGCTGACTGCCAACCAACGAATCCACAGCGCTGGCTGGTGACAGCTTTCACTTTAGTGGGTGTGCAGAAGAGATTGGTTGTATATATGTAAGTTTGTGTGGTTACATATAGATCTACATGTATGTTTTTTTGTGCGTTAGTGAATTTGTAATTAAGCGCCTTTCGTAATTTGTTCAATGCATAGGTGTCATACCTGCAACTAAATACATAGCGGTGAATATATGCACATATGTATGTGTGTAAACATATCATATATATAATACATGGATTTTGGGTTTGCACTTGACTTGCTGCTCTCATCTCGACTTGGCTTTGGCTCAATTTAGGTTTTCCTTTTAAGCCGATTTTAAACTGTTGTCTTCATTAAAATATTGTACTAATGGATTGAAAAGCGAAATTGGCATACATATATTATATATTTGTATGTATATAGGCATAGAAATCATTTGTTGAGTATGTCAATGCTAAATTTAAGTTTGTTATAAACTTCATTCAAGTATCTAAAGGCCAATCACTGTGGCGAAATGACCACAATCGAGTTTTTGTAAAGGCGGTATATGTAATTTATTTTAATTTTTTTTCGTGTGACAATCAATCAATTACACAGGTCAACAAAATTGTTTTTTTTGTTTTGCGCATTCTGGTTACGTAAGCAAATATATATGGGAAAAGGCGATTACAAATCGAAAATATTTGCTTTTTAAGCAATTATAACGATTTGATTTTTCTTTTGATTTTTGCGCCCATATAATGTCGGTGTTCGTGGGCTGTTATGAGAGAGGGAAGAGCACGAAAGATAGTGTCGCTTGCATCACTCGTTGCAGACGACAGTATATTTGCGACGAATTTATTAAAACGAGAGAGAAAAAGTTGATTTAAGTAAAAATTTAAAAAGATTTGCGAAGCGTGTCAAGCTTACTTCGATCTACCTGTTAAAAATCAGGACGAAAAATGGGCTTCACATGTGTCATGTAACTCTTATAAATATATTCTGGAATGTGAGTTTATTTTCTCTTTTTTATAATAATTATTAACTATTTTGATAACATCAATTAGGTTATAATATGTTACGTTTTATTGTAGGTAAGTTTGCAGTGCGCAGATTTTGTCGGGAACTAGGTGATCATCTTTCAAAAGTTTTTAAAAATTGTTCTCTAAAGCTTTCAGAGGCAAATTGAAATGTTGGAACCTTTGTAGGCCTTCCAATAAAAAAATATGGATTGTGATACTTTCCCGAAGTAGGACCGATAATTATGACGAGTCATGATCATGAATTTCTTCATCATCGGATGTAGAATTTCTTAAAATATACACATGTTATATTCTCATGTAGACAAATTTAAAGATAATACGAAAGATTATTTGGAAGAACAAGGAGAATGTTTGGAGGTTTATAATTGAAAAGAAAAGTAAAACTGTTCAATGTTAAACATTTGGAGTCTATTTTTAAATATATATTGTTTGAACGACTCCTAAATGGATGTTTGGTGTTTTAATAAATTATTTATTTGTAAAATTTTTGTGTATTTTTATTGAACGTTTTAATTCTTATTTTTATTTGGAGACTTAAAAGCAACAAAAATAAGATATGTATAACCTGGCGGAAAAATGTTGTTGACCGTTGTTATTTTTGATGAGTGCTGTTTTCGAGTAAAATATGTATATACTTATTTTAGAATTATTCGACTTTGAATGCGTTGAGGATGGCTTTTAAAGCCTGTTGTATAAATGTGTTAACATACTAATTTTAAGTTGAACTGTAAGCTGGAGTATGAGAAACAGCTGCAAAGGGTTCATTCATTTAAAGGGATTTGTATACTTTAGTTATTAGAAATTTTCGAAAATACCTTTGAAAATAAGAAAAAAATGATATTCAGCACAATCCTAAATGGTTTTCTCGTTAAGTCGATATGTTATACTTGATTCCGTGATATTATAATTTTTTTAAACCCAATAAAAATACGTTTTCTGGAGATCTATAAAGTAGCATATTCGTGACCTGAATCGACTGATTTGGCCATGACCTCGGCAGTAACACTAGGCAGGATCGTTGTCATGGTAAAAAAAGTGTTTCTTCCCCGGAAAATCGGCATTAGCATTCGGTCGTTTTGTCCTTTTTCCGTTAGTCGATGTAAATTAGGCTTATCAGCGCTTAGGCTTATCAGTCCCCCATAAATAAGGACTGAATCACCAATATATATTGATACTTTTCCATTTTTCTAAAATCCGCAACTCTCATGCTTCTAGAGGCGGTCAAAATGCAACCCTTTGGGAGAATGTACTACACTCTTGCGACAGTGGCGCCATCAGACGCCGAAACTCAGTACTTATTGTACTTTCTAGCTCGGCAAGCTAATTGTTAGATACTTTGAATATGTTTTGCACAACACTGTATTTGCGTTGAATAAATAAATGCAAAAAATTTCGCGACCACCGAAAAATGCCATTCACATATACATTTATGACAGTTCCTAACACATATCACGTTCACAGGAGTCACGCACACACCCACCTACATATCTGCACGAACAAAAATAGCAGAAATATTTAGCTGTGGTGTACAAATTGCTAATAAAAGTTGATGGCAGCAAGTGACAGGTGCCGGCGGGAGATGTGGCGAAGCGGCAAATGAAGTGACGAACAGATAGACAAACACAGACACTGACGCTGACGGAATAGTAATGGAGCAAACGTCAAAATAGTAGTATATGGCTGTCCAAAACTGAAACTATGCTTGGGGGAAAAGTAACTGTACAGTGTGCGCTAACACCAATGGGCACAAGAGCACAGGTAGCTAGTTACAATAACAACATATAAATGTTTGTTGCTGTGCTGCCCTTGTGCATCAATACATTTCAAAGGTAACTAAAAACAGCAAACCAGTGAACACTATGCAATTAAAAGGAGGTATCGGTAATGGATAACTGTTGGAATAAAAATGTAAACAAAAGCTCGACTGAAAATCACACTGTATAGGCGACATTTTAATAAATCAATGACTATGGTGTTGCCTCATGTGGGAGGAGCAAATGCTGACATTGATTACTTTTTCTTCAGTGTATGGGAAACGAATCGAGCAGGATTCCTATTTATAAAATAGAGAATAAGTTAGCTAATTGGATTTTATAATAGTGCACAATCGTCTTTACATTTTGTTACATCAAGGGGTTAGGCAAGTATAGGATTAAAATAATAATATATGCAAACTTCGGTTGCACCGAAGTTATAATACCCTTCACAAATACAAAATATTCATTACAAGAACTTGATTTTGAACGGTCAGTTGACAGTTATATGCCAGAGTGACCAGAACTGCAATCTAAACAATTTATTCGGAGATTGCACCATTGCCTTTGGCAATAATCCGTAACAAATATCTTGGAGATTTGTCAATTTTACCATATATCGACCTATATAAACAGTTTAAAGTCAGCTGAAAAGGAGAAAATCGCAATATCGGAGATATTGGGGCTATGTCTGGTCTGATTTGATATCATTTACTTCTGCAATTAGTTAACTTAAAAACTTTCCGAGTTATTCGGCATAGAGTCCACTAGAATAACGATCATCATTATCTGTAGTTTATGCAGGCTGCGGTAATTCGTGGACCGGTTTTATATATTTTCGTCAAGAGACTGTATGTAGTCTATCGAAGGTCAAACGTTCAGTTTATTTTGCTAAGATATCTTACATAATGGCCGGTATATACGGTATAAGGCTAATCGGAAGTTTGAAATTCTTATGTTAGACATATGGGCGCTAGGGGAAGTATTGATCCAAATTTATTCATTTTCGGAATCAGGTATTATTACCGTAAAAAGCTGTTCTTTTAATTTCAATAAGATATCTAATATATTCCCCGATATATCAAGGGAAGTATGGACCTGACTTTACCCATTTCTGATACAAGGGCAAGTAGTTATAAGAAAAATATGCTTTCTGAATTTCATTAATAATAATAATTTAATTAATTAAAATTAATAAATTTCACTGATATGTTTGTTAAAAAGTCATCATCACTTGAAACACTAACTGTGGTTCACATATTCGGTATCTGGTAACTTAAAAAGGACCATACCTTTCAGTCCACATTTGGGAAAGAGATGGCATACTTGAACCGCTGCCTTCATTGATGCGTGATTTATATTTTACAAATGAAATAATCACGAAAAATTTTGATATATGGAAAGTAGAAAGCGGTTCGATTTCCCTATTTTCACACTGCAATATAAGAATGCAATTGTTTAACCGTCCTCTATGCAGCATCTGCAATTCTTTGCTATATTGAAATGCAGTACATCTAGTGTTTTGAGCGATTGAACAAATTTTTAGTAGTTTTCAACATAATTTTTTTATGGGAGGAGGGCGTGGTTGCCATCAGATGACACCCATTTTCAAGGTATAAGGAGAGGAGACAGAAATAATTGTTTACAGCAATGTTGGTTGATATATTGTTAGTAATTTGCGATATACTGGATTGATTACTAAGTCTAATTTTCTGATTCTGATTAGAAAAACTGGGCTAAGCTCTTTGTGTATAATCCATTCATTTATATATATTAGTATAATTTATATTTGAATTTATATATATAAATTACATATGTAGCATAAAATATCCAAATTTATTGCCACATCATTATAACATCGATTGTGATAGTTCAAAGGGTAATGCCCTGACTTCCTTTATATGTTACGTATACGCCAAGGCGCTCCCAGGCAGATACTCATACTACATTGTAAAGCTCAAGTGAAACAATCAGCCATTTCATTTTATAACACAAAAAAAATTGCAGCAGCAACATAAGCAGAGTTTAGTACTTGCACATTAATAATTATAAGTGTATCAATGTAGTGCCACACCATATATACATACACACGCTGCATTGTGATGCATAGTTTCAACGTCAGTCAAAGATAAACCGAATCAGTTGGTCAGGGCTTTGCGAAATGTAATAAATTTTGCTTAACCGCAGTGTGGACTAGGTTCGAACCTATATGAATACATATATAAGGTAGTGTGTGTATATAAGCGCTCATATAATGCACAGCCTCAGTTGCTAAAGCTCTCTGCTTTAGATAAAAGTATGATGTTAATACGTGTGTGTGAATGTATGGGTTAGTGAGATAAGCGATGGCGTTTTCTGTGACGTCACGAGTGATTTACTATGCTCATTGTTGTACATTACATGAACTGTATACTGTATGAATGCTGAGAGTGAACTATACTATAGTCACGAATGTTTTGGTTGTGATGCAAAAGGGATGTTGGGATTTTACTATAAATTATATGCATTCGGTATCATATTAATCATATAAAGCCAGTCGTAAGACAAATTAAGAGGCAGAAACAGTTGAGCGCAAAAGCTCACTTTGAGTAGAGTAGAGAGTGTATAAAGGGCGTATGATAAACAACAGCACTCATACGCCATGGTGTCTTCTAAGCAAGTGAACTGTTTATTAAGAGAAAATACCAAAAGAGCAAAAAATTGCTCTTAAATATAAACATTCGCAAATACTCTTTGCTCACACAGCATCCAAATTAAAATACAGCGTACATGCGGGTAGAGGGTGTAGATACCTATTTCCTACCCTAGTGACTTACTCTCTATACCATTGCTTTCAAGCTGATATTTATATATCTATAGATTTACTTTGAATGCTATACATATTGCCAGTATTTACACTGTATCTATTGCAATGGCTTTTTGCTCTGCAGTTCCCGAAGAAGTCCCTGCGTATACCTAAGCCTCATGTTTTATTTGTGGCCTGTGAAAGTTCAGGATTTTCTGCTTGATTTATATATTGTCTTCGACAGCTTGTTTGTGTGCTTTACCATCGTACGCAGCGGCACTCCCTAAGCACATACACACTAAAAATACAATGCTTTCAAATACATACACACTCACAAATATGCCTAGTTGTTTTGTTTTGCCTTAGGTCTTGCCAAATTTAGCTTCATTTTGTGCATTCTTCCATTTCATCTACTTCCAACGGTTATTCTGATTTATTTTCACACACTTTAGCATGGAAACGGCTTCTTCACCATGCCTGTAAAATTACATGCAAAGAGAATTTATTGGAAAATTTTGGCATATTTTTATGCGAATTTTTATTAGATGCAATATTTGTAAATCATAAAAAGTTGTTGGGATTTACAACTCTTTTTGGCGAGAGTCTATAAATGTGATGTGGAAAGTAAGTAAATTTAATAATTAAACGCTTCTCAAATATTTATAAAGCCGTTAAAACGAATTGCATAATTAAGGTGTGAGTTCTGGTAAAATTTTGTTTAAGCTCTTCAAAGAAAATGATATGACCTCATAAATTGGCATTAAATATCAATACACAATGATGAAATTTTAATTGATAGGTATTTTAACAATAATAATAAGTTTGGCTTTTATGAGTTTCAAACTCTTCCAGCAATTCCCTGTAAAATAGTTAAATTTAAAGAGCAGCTTGTATTCCAGGCAAAGCGTATTTGGCGGAATACATATCTGCAGTATCAGTCATATGTGATAAGCATCCCAGTTTGAATTTTTAAGGGTTAAAAATGCTTTATTTCGAGGTCCGTTTAAACTACAAATCTAATGGAGCAAAGTTAAATGGCGAAGTTGTATCAGCACCTTTTGGACATAACCTAAAAAAATATGTGAGTAATTCAAATTACCAAATTTTTGGTTTTTTATTATATTAAAAAAATCTCTGACGAAACTTGTGGTAAACCAACATTTTTGTGTCCCAAACATGCTGTGTTTTTTATACCCTGAACAGGGTATATTAAGTTTGTCATGTAGCTTGTAACACCCAAAAGAAAGCGTCTGAGACCCTTTAAAATATGTACATACATGTAACTGATCAGCATGATGATGAGCTGTCTTGACTTAGCCATGTCCGTCTGTCTGTATATATACAAACTAGTCCCTCAGTTTTTGAGCTATCAATCTAAAACTTTGAACCTGTCCTTTTCTCACTAAGAAGCTGCTCATTTGTGCATATATCTGCCATACAAACTGAACGATCGGAATCAAGTGAAATAGTTCATCGGATCACTAAAGCATAGTATTCAAATTGACCGGTCAAAATCAAGTTCTTTAAGGAATCTTTGGTAGTTGTGAAGAGTAATGCAGCTTCACTGCAACCGAAGTTAACGTTTTTCTTGTTTTATTTATAATATTTATTTTTTCACCTTATTTTTAATTAATTTCGGAAAAAGCTTTAATTTTCATTCGAAAATTCTCGCGTTAAAATATCTGTTTTTTTTTTAATTTTTACTTCGTTGAAATCTCTACTTTCTGGTGGTATAAAAACATTTACATTAGTATAGTAAATTTTCTCAGACAATGCAAAAAAGGCTCCAGTAAATGATTCAAACTCTTTGCTTTTATTTAAACTAACTGTTATTTCGTATTCATATATCGATAGCTTTGTATAATTGTTAATTGAAGGAACGCAAATAGTTATATTGGGCCTGCTGGGGATAGCAAATTTATGTCAAAAATGTTCATTTATTACTGGCTCAATTGTATCATATCCAAAAAGAGATGCTTTCATAGTTCAAATAAGATATCACAAAAAACGTCCGACGTATGTACATATATGGAATAAATTCAACCTTAAGAATATATTGATATTCTCACATTCATTATATGAATGTGTGTTCATATTATGACGCATTTTAGACCGGCTTTGGAATTTGATGGGATTAAACATTTTTTTCGCCCATCATCACCATCAAACTGTACCATGAGGGTACAACGGAAATCTACCAATCATATAACTAAACATAACCAAAATTCTATTTTTGTTTCAATATAAGTAGTTTCTATAACCTATATATATAGTACCTATATAGTTTTTCCTTCTCCTGTAAACTTATGAAAAGTGATTTTACGTTATTTTGCATTTTAAGTGAAGTTATGTAATTAATATTTCCGCTATTACAAAATCTTATTTACGAGTATACCAATTCTATGTAACTAATATTGTATATTGTGGTGGGGCTGGTGGCTGGTAGATACTGCTCAAAAACTTGCGATTTTATCAAATTAAAATTAATTAGTTAATTAGATATATACAAGCATATAGTATGTTGAGATATATGTTTATGCCAAGAAATGAGATGAAATTAAATGGAAGGTAATAAAAATCTGTAAATGTACTTAAATCCAAAGCAAAGCACGATTTGGCAAGAGAATCAATGCATTTATTACTTTACACTATTACAGCATAGCAACTGCTGTGAAATTTATTAGCATTTCAGAAAAAAATGCAAATTTACAAAAGAAGTTAAATTGCATAAATTGCACTTTAGCAAAAGCATACTCTGTGCTTGCTGAGCCAGTAAGCATCTCAAAGACCATGTGGATCACTTACTGTATGAAATATTGGAATTAGTGAAAACTGCCGATTTACACCAATACTGTTAAACTTTGAACCCTTTTTCTCTTCTCTTGAGTGTATCGAACTAAAGAGATAAGCTCTTATTGGACCACAGTGGAAAATTCCTTAAACTCAAGAAAAAAGTTCGACTGGTGATTCAGACTAAAAAGTACAATATTTATTTCAATATTCTTTTCGAAATTTTAACTTTTTTCATTAGAAGGAATACAATCTTTATATATATGTCTCTAATTGTTCTACTTGAAGTCTGATATAGCGACGATTTACTAATAACTTCTGTAAAAATTAAGATATTTTTATATCACCAAAACTAATCAGATATAGGGTTATATATGTATAAATAGTAAGGATGAGGAGATGAGTTGAAATCCGGGGGACTATCTGTCCGCAAAACGCCATAAATCGAAAACTAACAAATAGCCATAACTAAGCCCCACAATAAGATAAACAGCAGTTATTTGATATACTGAATTAAAGAGAGGCATTTTTAGTGTAAGCATTTAAAAAAAAAAAGGGGCGTGGCCCCGAAGCTATAATATACAAATGCACACAAGACAAATGTTTTTACGACCCCTACCGACAGTGTGAACATCGGTCAATATGTAAGATATATTCGCAAAATTAGCTGAACGTATAATATTGGACATATTTTAGTTCATTGCCGAAAATATGTGAAATTATATTATATTGTGCTACATATAATAATTTTCGCTATTCGAAAACACCTTGTTATTTTAATGGTTTAGCGATGAACATGAATGGAGTTGATCAATCAAACTTTGCAAAGGTGCCTCGAACGAACGGTCAGTAATTTGTATACCATTAGGATAGCACAGATTTTTTGCAGACAGTAGACATCATACGTAGGAAGTATATTTGCATTCTGCTTTTTAGTAGCTTTTTTCAGGTCCATGTAAACCTGGCTTGTGTTACCGCCATCAATATATAGGCCTAAGGCTTCCTTCGGTGTGTATTTAATGTGTTGGTTATCAACTGATTGAGTAACAGATTTAAATTTTTTCGATCAACTTTCATCAGAGTTTAAACATAATATCTTAGATGCTCTTCGCTTGCCAGAAATATACAAACTGGTATTGGCGGCAGATACAAGCTCATCGCTCGGAATTCCTTTAGCGATGTTTGACATTTTTTTCTTCTTCTTTTTTTTTCCTGGCACTCTGTAGATTTAATTTTGGGTAGCATTTAGAGTTGAGGTCCACCAATTTAAGTTTTTCACCTAACCATTCCTTTTTGTGTTTTCAACGTTCTTTTGAACTCTGGTTCTCTCCCCATTTCGGGGCTAACTTTTTGATGAAATTTGCAATTTTCTCTGCTAGTTGAATGCTTTCGTTTTGCGAAGTCTTTCGCATCTACTTGTTTCAATTACTTGTATGTTGTTATAGATGTATGTCTGCACCGCTAGAAGTTTTTTGGGAAAGTTACTTTCCTCATCCCATACTGCATATTGCACTCGCTTGGACACTGACATTGTTGCTATAAAATTTAATTTGATTAAATCGTGCAAACCACTGCACCTCATTTTTGACAAAACATTCAACTAATTTTTAAAATAAAATTTATACCATACCCAGTCGAACCTCAGAAGTTCAGCTCTATCAAAGCTTAAATTATTAATAAATAGTATACCTCTAACTATCATTAAAACCACTATTAGTAACTTATGACAAAACTCTATAGCCGCAAATTTGTGTTTTGAAAATTTAGTTAATCGCCACTTTCTATCACCGTGCGACGTTTCCTTTTGGGGTGTTACAAACATCGCGGCAAATTTAATATACTCTGTTCAGGTAATAAAACACCGTAGTATGTAAGCGGTATCGAAATATCAGCTAAGGAAATGAAAGTACATAGAGCTTTATAGTTCATCAGCGCTGATTATGTCTTTCGCCACTCTTTCACAACCAAATTCATGGCTGTCATGAGCAAATACATAACTCATATATGTACCTGCACATTAAAGGTATGTAAACAAAATGTTATTGTACATAAAAAGTAAATGTTGTGTTGAAAGCAAAGGTGCGTTGTGCGAGGATGTGAATATCTATGCAGGTCCATTACGCTAATTTCGTTACTTAGACAACTGTGATTATCTTAACTGATGGCACCATTCAAAGGGATCTTATTCAAAAGTTCCAAATGCAGGCACGGTGCACTGAGCCCGTGGCACCGGTGAGACAGATATAAAGACAGACACACATGCAAATACATCTTAATATAGGTGTGTACTCGTATATAAGTATTTAATTCGAAATTCATGTGGATATCTGTTGGCTGTCAAGCATCAAAACAGCGTGAATATCAAATTTGATGGACCGTAAAGGTCACGCACTTACGCTGAGGTGGTATGCGTAAATCTATGTATGTGTATGTGTGCCTGTGTCTCTGTAAGAGTGTAGCAAATTATTTAGGTTAATTCAGTGTAAAAGGAAATATGGAAAATTGTTTGCAGACATTCACTGAGGTTTGGGTCGTAGAAGAGGAAGTGCGTCTTGGGCAGTGTTAATGACGGAGCGGCATATAGTGTAATCATAAAAACAATGATAACTTACACAAAGAGATTCGCATAGCGCACATAAAAGCGCACAGTCAAAGATGAGTGCTGATGCACACAAAACGGTGAACAGTTAAGGCAACAAAACAATGAACAGCCAAGGGAATATCCCATAGTGCGGACTAACAGACGCACTCACGCTCCATTTGCGAGTAAATGAAAGCAATATCCTGAATGTTCATCAATATTTTTGTAGTGAAAGACTGCGCGACTAATGGGTGATCCAAAAGTTAATTGATAGTTGTACTTTGTGTTTGATACATACATCTTACCATTATCTTAAAATAAAATATTTGATTTTTATTATTGTAAATCTATCCACAGAGAGAGAAAGCCTTTTATATTTCATTTTATTAAGAAAAAATCCCACATTTTATGCTACACTCATACTCTTTACAAAACTTTACATAGCCACAAACTGCCGAGCAACCCTTTATGAACAACAAAAACAAAAAATATGTATGATATGAGCGGCAGAAACAAAAGCGAGGGTCATCGTAGCTTTAAGTATGCTTACAATAAAAAAAAAAAAAGAAATCAAAAACACAACAGAAAGGATGACAACAAAGGTTACCGCAAAAGCCACGCAAAATGCGAAAATATGAAGAAGATGCAAAGGCCGAGTAAGTGCTCTCTGACATGTACAGAAGTAATCACAACAAATAGAAGACGAAATTTCGCTGTGTAGTATAGAGGGGTACATACTATTGTAGTAAATGCATAAACACTTTTGTTATTGTACAAATTTTGAAAATACGCGATGGTCTCAATAGCGAAAATATATAACCTGAAACTAATATATTTGAAAAATGCGTTAAAATTTTATTTAAATTTCTAATATATTGTGTTTTAATACAAATATCAACATTCATAACAAGAAATTGTAAGTCAAGTTTGCTGACTAGTTTTATGTAATTACCTAATTCAAGTCCGTTAGTACGCTTTTGATAACTTAAATCGTTTGTCAATTGACCTTTGCTCGATTCAAAAAGCAATTTTTTGTTGGAAACAAAAGGTTTAAGTTATTTTGGGCACCTTAATCGGATAGGATACATGTTTTTAGGAACACATGCGCACGACACGGTTTCTAATTTAGTATTGTGAAAATATGAAAGGTAATTCTCTGTAAAATTTGTCTACTCAAAATCCTGCTGTCTATTCTCTAGTCAATTTTTATTATATAACATAGTTTACTTAGAAAACTTTGGACCTTGATTTATAGTAAAAACTAGTTTTATTGAATTCAACTTATTTTCAGTTAGTAGTACTAATCATTAAAACACGGCTGTTAAAATGTCATGACATTCTATTAATTAGTTTGCGACTTGAGTGGCGCTACTTTTGTTGTTTTAAAAACATTAGATGATTTTATTTCATATTTTCATTTTACACTGCTTTTTAATGAAAACTAAATAATGTTCAAGCAAAGCAATAGCTTGAAAGATGTTATGGGGACTTTGCACCATCAGAAACCACAATAAACGTTGGCTTGCTGACTTCAAACGTGCTCGTAGAGACACCAATGATGCAAAACACTGTGAGCGTTCAAATAAGGCTGTAACAGCAGAAAACATAAAAAAATCCATAAAATCGTTCTGAATAATCGGAAAGTGAAGTTGTGTGATATAGCTGACGTCGTAAGGATTTCAAAAGAACGTGTTGGCTTTATATTGCATGAGCATTTGTCCATGTGATAGCTCTGTTCAAAAGGGGGGCCACGTTTGCTGACCATTGATTAAAAACAGCAACGTATTGATGATTCTGAGCAGTGTTTGGCCATGTTTAAACGTAACAAACCAGAATTTTAGTGTGCTCCCTACTGTTTGTTGTACAAAGATCTCAAAAAAATGCTCCGATAAAAAATTTCGCTCAAATGAAGAGGTTATCACTGATTGCCTATTTTGTGGCAAAAGACAAATCGTTCTACAAAAATGGTATTGAAATGTAAGAGCGACGCTGGAACGATTGTGTTGCTCTTTATGGATATTATATTGATTAATAAAGCCAATTTTGAACAAAAAAACCCGTGGTTTCTTTGTTAGGCCTGTGACTTTTAGCCCTTATGTTACAACATGCCGAATTTCATGGAATCTTTTTTTTTTTTAATTTCCTTCAAGTATTCGAATCCTTACATTAATAAGTCCGAGGGTTAACGATGATTAAGGAAGTAGCAGTAATAATCAAGGTGATCTCTACACAGATGATAAAATACAAATTTATTTTGTCATACGTTCATATAAAGTTTTTGAGTATACATTAAGTATCAGCCAAGTTTCAAAAATATTGGAAAAGTGCGTTTGAAAATATTCAATAAATATATATACATACATATATACGTATGCGTCATTGACTTATTGGAAATCATTTCTCTGTAATTTTTGTGATTTTTGTTCCTATTTGAGGATCATTTTAATGTATCTTTCGGTGATGGGAAGTAAAATATAGTTATAAAACTACTTTAGTCTACGACCTTTAAATAAGATAATAAGACACAAATTTGATTGTAAGCCATTCACAATTGTGGCGAACAATGAGTTTTAAAATAAAGTGTTGGCAACACCTGAAAGAGTTTCTCCAGATTTGATCTTGGCAAGTTGCAAGAGTTTGAAATGTTCGGTTACAATATCCGAACTTAGACCTTCCTTATTGTTTAATAATAAATTTACTCGAATGAAAACATTGTTTCGGAGTAAGTTTATTTATAATGAAATGGCAAACCAAACTAAGTATAAAACAAGTTACAGCTGTTAAAGAGACCAATTTCGTGAAAAGTATTACTTTATGAAAACGAAAACCACCCGTCTAAAATATACTCTGTAATATATCCTCCAATATCCAGCTGAGTGACGATGTTCCACGGCATCCAAAAAATACTAGGAAACACTTAAACTGAAATTTAATTGAACTCCTAATTAGTACATGTATATAACAACGTGTCACGTTTTCTCCAGGGTAATCTTCTAAACTACTGAACCGATTTAAGTAAAATTTAGCAGACTGTGTCCAGTTTGATCCAGCTTGAAAGATAGGACAGTTTATATCTTAATTATGTTAACATTAAACAGCTCATAAATAAATAAAAATATATTAGATATATTAGATGTATACCTTAGCCACATCAACGCGTGGTTGGATCTTAATAGTGTGTATTTAATAATGGTTGTGTACGTGTAAATGGTGTTCTAACATTCGTCTATATATGTGTGGCTAACAAAGGGAAAGCGTTGCCACATTTTGCTGCAGGTGAAGAAAATAGCACAACATCAAATGGCATACTAAGGGCTTACAAAACATACATATAGATAGCAGCCGCGGCTACGCGGGCGAATCTTGCGGCTATGATGCTGATGTTCACACGAAATTGTGGCAAAAAGGTGGACATACAAAGCAATACTCAACGCAAACAATCGGCAAAGAAATATACTATGCGCCGAAGTACGATGAGCAAACAAGGAATACGAAGCAAGTACAAAGAATAGGACCCAAGGAATAGCTTGAACAAAAGCAACATTAACCAAAGTGTTAGCCACAATGCTGCCAAAGAACGAAGCGACCACAAACATCAACACACATTGCGCCGACGTCGACAGCGATGATGGTGCTGATAATAGCGCCAACAAAATGTTGTTTAACTAACTGACAAACTGCCCCTTCTTCTAGTTGAAATACTGCCAAACAGGAGACCAAGCTGAGAGCCACCCAAAAGAGCTGATTACTATTGTCTCTCCTTTTCAGAGCGTCGTTTGTTAACTGGAGAGTTGGTGTGCGAGCAGCTCGGTTCAAAACAAGTAAATTCCCGGGCCAAGCAGACGCTTGCGTGTTGGCTTTGTCCTCAAATGTGAAAGTCAATATAGAGACAAACACTGTCGCCCAAAGCGCTAACACAGCTACGGGAGTATATTTGTATGTGCATTGATGTTGGAGATGTAGAGAGTGAAAGAGAGTTGGTAAATAATAAACAACAATAACAACACAATCAACAGATGGAAGCCGAGCAACATGAGGTATGAAGAGACGTACTTCCTGCCTGTTGTGGGCTTAAATATGGATGCTGTGTTGTTGCGGTTGCAGTTAGTTTTGTTTCATAGGTCCATCATATTCCAAAGTGCACACAGTCATAACGTACATATATACACTTTTATAAACTAAACGTAATGGACGGAACTTTATACA
Source organism: Bactrocera oleae (assembly GCF_042242935.1). NCBI lineage: Eukaryota > Metazoa > Arthropoda > Insecta > Diptera > Tephritidae > Bactrocera > Bactrocera oleae. The sequence goes on along the minus strand of NC_091540.1, from coordinate 48,573,469 downwards.
GTTACGCACACAAACACATCATACATATACACATATTTATTATCTAACTAAGTACACATCCGGTTCGTTTGCCAGGTTTTGGCTTGCAGGCAGACTGCCTGACTAGTGCAGCTGTGTGGAATCCGCTTTCTCCCAATTTTTGATTTCGTACCGTTTTAGCGTTTTAGCTTTAATAATTTATGATGCTGGAAAAATATTAAGTATTCATGCGCTTCTAAAATGAAATTGGAAAACTTGTGCATCTTGAGATTATCAAAACTAATCAACTGAGGCACGTGCAGTATTAGTGGTTTATAATGTGTCGAGCATAGGAAACAGGTCCGCTGATAATCAAAGTAGAAAAGTAGTAACCAACGTCTTCAATTTAAAGGTGGCTATAAAATATTCGAATAGATTTTATAAAAGATTAATATAATTTTATATGTGTGGTTTTCGAATTTTTCTTAATTTGAACGTTTATGTAAGAAAAATATATGCAAAGGAATTATCTAAAATACTGCCCATCTGAATCTATAACATTTTCCCATCATGCTGGCAATTCGCCTATTTCAATCCAAATTGACGGCCAAGAATAAATTAATCCAATTTTTGATACTCTCTTCCGATGTAAACCGTATTCCACTGATCGCGTTTTGCATCGACCGAAACAAATGGAAGTCAGAACGAGCAAAACTTTTTAGTCGGTCTGGGTTATTAGGCAGGTGAGGCAAAACTTCCCAGCCGCTGATTTCCAATAGTTTTTAACCGGTAATGCAACTTGAGGCCGCGTCGCCATGATGGATTATAATTGACAATCACTTTCTTCAATTTCATTAGTTGTTGAATGTAATATTCCCCTTTAATGATTTCACCCGGTTTTAGAAGCTCATAATACAGCATGCACTTCTGATCGCACCAAGTACATAGTATTACCGTGGCACCATTAATATTCGGTTCGGCGTTGATTTAGCGACCACGTTTCACATAGGATTGTCGTAATAGATACATTTTTCTATTACTTTATATAACTTTAAAATGGTGAACCTAAATTATTGAATTTTATCATTGCCAATGTAGTGCAACCAAATCAATGAGTATGTCAAAAGTTTGAAACTTACTATATACTGACTTAAAAGACCTTCCCAATTATTCCAGAGCCAACATAATTAACTTTTTAGCCATTCATCTTTTCTTTTTACGGCTGGTTTCCTCCACACGGTGTATCTTAGGTAACAAAAAATTATCTGTTGTTTTCACGACCTTTAGACTCCTACGAACCATTAAGCCTTGATTGATACGGACTTTGCATAGAATATTAGTTGGATATAGTCGAAATTTGAACAGTTTATCGAGGACAAATGAGATGGGATCCAACCTTCTTAATATTGGACAGTGTCCCGTGTGCGACGTCATTTTCTAGGGTGACACCGCAGGTGGTAGAATCTTAGCGGAAGTGCCGTGAAGCTTAACCCTTGTCGGACATAAATTCTGTGAAGCACAGCATGGGGAAAACATTTGCTCCCCCCCATATTTTTCAATCCCACTTATGAGAATTGAAAATAAAAAATAAAAATTTGAATTTCAAGCACATAATTAAGAATTCAAAAAAAAAAAACAATTGGTTAAGAATTAACATTTTTTCGCGTACATTTAAATCAAAAAAAAAGTTAATTTTTAATCCCAAACATCTTGAATTAAAAAATGAAAATTTAATTTTTAATCCCAATATTGGCTGGAATCATTTTTTTTTCATATATCAGTAAGCCATTGCTATAATATATGACAAACAATTACTTTTTTATCAAATCTAATTCAATTAATTTAAAGTTTTTAGTTGATTGTAGACATAAATGTTATACAAAACGTTTTGGTAAAAAAATAGTTGAATTTTTACTTAAGCTTTGACCAATTCAACATCACTAAAAAGTCTAAGTTAGTTAGGGGAGTGGATAGTAGTATCAGAGCAGAATACAATTGCCTCCATTTTCTGTCGTTGCGTGAGCTCACCGTCATTTGCAAGCAAAACAAATAATTTGGTGGAAATATACATATATTTGTATATTTTATATGTTATATATATATATTCGTATATGCAGTTGTGTCTAACAATTTTTAATATGTACACATGTAGGTATATTTCTCAGTAACCCGTATTTCCACCTAATTGGAATTCAGGTTGGCAACTTGGCCTTTATAAATGTATGCATATATGGTATGAGCTTTTTCAATTTCCATAGACTATAGCGTTTCTCTCATTCTATTTTTAATTGATTTTGTACACTGTTTTTATATATTTTTAGCTTTATTCAATATGCGCACATGTGTCCTTTATAAATATGCATATAGGTTACTGCTCTTAATCGCTCTATTGTCTGATGTTAATATTGAAAGGATATTTTTTGAATAAAACTGCTACATTATCACCAATTTCAATTGCTATGCATAAGTATTTATACAAACATACAAGCAAACAGATAGAGAATTTAAATGCAAATATCTAATATAAAATTCAATTCATTCTAAATTACTCAGTTAAAAATGTTTTGTAGATTGGATTATTATTTTTAGGAAAAATGTTTTAAAGGGTTTACTTTATTATTCAACAAGATCAGAATGCCGCGGTTAATAGAAAATGTCTCATAATTAAATATTTGAAGCATTACGCAAAGTAGATAATGATTATTAATTTTCTTACAATAGTATAAGGTGCTCTGCTTGGACTTGTGGTTTTCAATAAGAAATGTAATGCATATAATACCGGTCGTCATGACTTTTGGGTCTGATTTCTGCATGTTAAATTCCAGTTTTTCCTTTAATAAAAATAAGCGAAATTTTTTTTTATAAAGTTTTGTTTTTTTTATGTTCCTATGGGCACTTAGGTCCATTCGTATCGGGCAAAAGTTAACTTTAAGAGCTAAAAATAAAAATTCCAATGTTTTTCAATGTCGAGAATCTGAATTTGAGTATGAAAACAGAAACCCAAAATAATTTTTTTTTGTTGACCGGTGTAATTTAGTGTTATGGCCTAAAAATTAGCAATATTATATGTATATGGGTTTTTCATTATCTTTTAAAGAAGAAATTCCAGCCGATAAGCGAAATTTTAAACCAATTTTTGCAGTCACTAGGGCCGTCAGTAATAACGCGTCAAAAATTCTCTTCCAAAGCGTTCACCTATTGGCAATTTGAAATATCTCTAAACTTAACTGTAGAGATAGTAGATCATAATATGAAGCTGTTCAAAAATCGAATAATAGGCGTAATATATATTAGGGTGGAGTGAAAAAAAAATTGTTTTTTTTTTTGCTTAGCCTGAGGGTAAAATCTGTAGATTATAAAAAAAGAAAATTTTTGGGCAAAAAAAAAATAAATTTTTTTAACATCTGCTCTCATCATGCTCTCAGTTTTAAAGAAAATTTTGAAGTAAAATTTTTTTTGGGCAAACAAAAAATTATTTTAGGTTTAAACTCTTTACATTTTTATAAAAACATCCGAATGTAACGGGTTTTGACTCAAAATTTTTTTATCGCTTAAGGTAAGCATGTGGTCGTTTAAGACTTTTTTTTAAAACTCCAATAATGACCAAAACAATTTTTTTTAAGTTGAAAACTTTTAATTAGCTCCCTCTTAACATCATTTATTTCTTTTAAGAGAACTCTCCACAGCTTCTAGAGCACTTATCAAAAATTTGTTACGAAATAAAAATTTTACCTCGAATCTTTACTTTGAAAGGCACCGCCTCTAGATGTTAAAAAAAAATTTTTTTGTCCAAAATTTTTTTGTTCTACCTACAGATTTTACCCTTAGGCTAAGCAAAACAAAAAAAATTTTCACTCCACCCTAATATATAATAATATATATTCACATATAGGTGAAATTATGGCAATTACTCGACTAACTTAAATTTGAGCATAACATTATTTTGTTTTAGTTTTAAATGAGGCAAATCGAAATCTGCAACCACGCCTACGCCCTAATAACTTCCACAGGGTTAGACGTCTTTGGTGCTCAAGTGGGCTGTGGAGAATTGAGTTCTCAAAGCCATAGTAAGCTGCTGTGCATTTTATAGGTATTCCCTTAGAATATTAAATCTATCTATGAGGGGGACTCTATTGCACTTGCAAAACCCTAATTGCAGGCTTGCGCTAGCTGTCCGATTACATATACACGCATACATTTCGCTTATATTTCTGTTTCTGCAGTTAGGTTTTCTCGTACTCTGACATATTTTTGGTTTAGGCTTTTGCATTTCGTGCAATATTACAAGAGCAGGAGAATATTCCTATATGAATTTGTGTCAAATTTTATTGGTGTGGTCAATAAGGTTTGCCTTTTCATCATGTCACGTTTTACTTTGGTTCTTGATTATTATGCATATTCACGTTCTCCGGTGGGTACTGTAAGAGCTCTTTGGGTAAAACACTATCGTTTTTATTCTCCACTGAGCGCTCTATTCAACGCGTAATTGCAAAATTCGAAAATTAAAAAGAAAACCCCGAAGGAAATACCGCTGCCGTTTAGGTCAGTGTTAAGGCCAATCCAAATCAGTCTCTCTTCAATGACAACATGGTGAATTTTGCGGTTGGATTTGGCTCTGCATGAATAGATTTGCCGTTCGGGATTGGAGAGATGGAAGCCAACGACGATTTTTAACGAAAAATCATATTCTCAGATGAGGCTCATTTCTGGTTTAATGGCTTCATCAACAAATAAAATTGTTGCTATTTGGGTGAGTCAAATCCTTGCGTGGTTCAGGAAACGCAATTGCATCCCCGAAAATTGACCGTTTGGTGCGGATCGTTAATTTCGAGAAATGGCCCCGTCAAATGGCAGCCAAGATCGTGCGATTTAAAGCTTCTAGATTATTTTATCTGGGGGTATATCAATGCCATTCAACCAGCAACGCTCGAGGAGCTCGTAGACAACATTCAGTGTACTATAGTCGAAATTCTAGCCGAAATTCTTACTGACAAAGAGATCGATTTGAGAGTGAGATGTGTTAAATAAGTAATAAAGATCGAAGATGTTTTCATTGCATTTGACATTTTTTCATGGGTTTTCCACAGTCACAGTTTCGTGTCACCCTGAAACCAATAGAATTCAAGCTAAAACCCAAATTTGAAAGCTTATTTACAGCAGTTAAGCTTGTATTGTTCGCTTTGCTGTTGAGTGTATTGTCACTCTATGAGTTTAAGTTACTAATATACAATGGAAATTGGTATATAAAAGGCAGTCAGCATTCCCCCAAGAAATATGCCACTAAAAATTTGTATTACTTTGTTAAGTCATGGAAGCGCTGTGCGTTAGACATTAATTTTTTAAGCCGTCATCTTACTTTAAGGCATCACGATGATGTACCTACTTTTGCTTGAAGTATTTATGCTTTTGCTTTCCACGACGCTTTCTATAAGAAGCCAGTATACCGGGAAGCGCCGGCAGCCAAATAACTATGTAAATAAATTAAAAATTCAGCAAGCAACGAAAGTGTAACACTAACATAAAATGCTGAAAATATCTATAGTAGTATATACATATGTACGTCTGCATAAGGTACAATAACAAAGGGGTCTACAAGTGAGCACTAATGCTGTAACTCTGAAGGCTATAAGACTAACAACAACAATTTGCCAGCAACTACAAGTGGGTAAATATTCATACTACTCATAGAAGCACTTTGCAAGAGCGCAGAAGTAGCATTTCAAGCAATACTAATAATTAAAGCATCTAAAAAGCGCACACACACACACTTACAAGCACACAAACGCACCAAGGGCCCGCGGTGCTGATGGAAATGTCGGCAAATATAGCGAGCGACACTTTCACGCTGCGTTGTAACATTTATAATGGTGCTAACGACAAACAGCGACAACAACTACGCGCTCATTCAAGTAAAGTTACCTTGTGAAGATATAACATACATACTTCAATGAATGCACCAATACCTACGAACTTGTGCATGTGTGTGTGTGGCGTGTTTACTTTTTACAAAACTGTGAAACATTAAAAAGTTTACTTCCTAGTTTTGGTTTGTCATCACAGTTGCAGGTCTTACAGCTTTTCAGTTCTATCGCAGCTGCTCTGTAAGCGTCATTGTCGCCATTGAAGTTTTCCTTACTGCTTTTACGGCAACCGATTTTTATGTGGGTGGAGGGTGGTGCTTTAATGCTAGAAATGCAAGAGAAAATATGTGAAATGAATATCTGCATGCACATGTATTTGTGTATCCTGTTTGTGTTGGCTAGTAGTAGGTGAACGGTGAACGTAGCAGCATTGGTTTTATTTACATTTTGTCTCCGTTCTGTTTTCTGCTACGCATAAAGTAAACAATGGGAGTTACCAACAGAGGAAGAATTCAGAGAAGACGCGTCCATACATGAAGAATATTCAGGAGAAAAGCCAAGCGTAAACCAAAATAGGAAACACCACTAAAGCAGGAAAGCTAGTGACAGGAACAACATGCTGTTGAAAGTGTTAGCGCTTTTTGTGACTTGCGAAGCGAAAGCTATAGCTTGCTTTTAACCTGCTACCAATAATGGAGAATTGAACGCTCCACCACAAGTTTGTGTAATGGTTTAATGCAAACGCTGCATCGTAACATATACAAGTACATATAAATGTGTGAATGACTGTATATATATGTACCTACATATATACATACATATTTAAAAATACAATAGTTTTAGTGAAAAATAATAATAATCGTAGAAGAAGAATTATTATGGGTATGTTGTGATTTATAAATGTTTTTGCAACAGTTTTTCTATTTGAGGTAAGCAGTGTTCATAATGGGTTCAGTTAAAATAGTTAAAAAATTGCGTTTGATCGCACAAATGTTTTAAAACCTAAATACTTTTTTCTGTTAGCATTTCGTTAGTTTAGATATTCAAAAATATGCCCCTAAAATAATATTTTAGAATTAAAAATATTCTCAAAGTATTAACTTAAAAGTTTAAGCTCATTTGCTAATTAGTCGATTTTCATGAAATTTGCCATGGGTATCTTTTAAGTATCTCTCTCTACTGTATCGACTGAAAAAAGAAGATTTCTCATATCTGATAACGATCATTTCATCTAAAGAATTCAAAACGATTACAATTTTAATGAAAACATTTATCCTTATTTTCGTAGCTGCCATTTAATGAAAATGTTTTTTATATACTTGCAACATACTTGCATTGCACACCACAGAGTATAATAGTTTTGTTCACCTAACGGTTGTTTGTCTCACCTCAAAATAATCGAGTTAAATATAGGGTTATATATTATATATATATATATATATATATATATGAATGATCAGGATGATGAGATGAGTTTAAATCCGAATGACTGTCTGTCTATCCGTCTGCCAGTCCGTTCGTCTGTTCGTCTATCGATCAGTCTATGAGTTCTAACATTGAAATTCGGGAAGAATATTTTTGTGATAACACATGCCCTTGTGGCAAAGATGAGAAAATCCCGTATATATAAAATGTTCGGTTACAGCCGAACTTAGTCCTTCCTTATTTGTATAATATAAAGTTTTGCCAAAACCTAAAGGTATTTAAAGGTATTTAGTTGGCTCTGATCCTTGCCGGTTGCTAACGCTTGTGCTAATCAAGTAAATCAAGAGAAGATTATTTTATTTTTGAAATGACTACAAACGCAGATATTGTAATGAGAATTCCAAAACGCAGGAAATTCATATAGAAAGAAAAAAATTTTGTTACAATTAAAAATATAAAATTGTTAAACGATTAGTCCTTTCAATTTCATCTGTTTTATTTTGGTATATAAAGTAATGTAAGGCATTTTTATAAGCTTAAATACTAAATTTATTGGTTTTTGGGATCTCTCTAGAATTTCTTATTAAATTGTTATTTTTACTCCTTTTTAGATAGGTTTATACCAGAAAGAGGACAATATATACAATAGTTTTCCAAACTCAGTAAATATATATTAATTAGCTAAATATTAAAAAAAATTTAATCTGCTTAGTTCCTGCATTTTATATAGTAAAATTGGTGATATAATTACCATTTCGTAATTTTTTAGATAAAAACTGCTTGGCATGGTTATATGTTTGAATTTATTACAGATGCTTTAAATATTTACCTTGAGCAAAAATATAATTTAAAATTTATTCTAGCATTGAGTGAAATATTTCTGATAGAAAAAGCACCTTATTCTGCAACATAATCTCCATCTAGAATAAAGCATTTGTTGTATTGGTCTTCCAACATTTATATATAATATTAAAACAATTTTATTCTGTGGTCACTAATTTTATGATTTTTAAATTTTCTGGCATTAATCTAGTAAACTATTACTTTAACCATCGATCATTTCTAAATATATTTTACAGGGTTTCTGCATTTTCCTGCTGGGTGTTATAAACTTTGTGACAAATTTCATGTGACTTGGGGTGTAATGATGTAGCAGATGTAGAGTCACTTTGAGACCATTAACTTAAGAGCGATTTAATGAAATATTTTGAAAATTTGACATTATTCCAGTTAAGGTTGATACTTTTAGACGATATGCGTTCTCCCGATCAAGCCAAAGGATCTTCAGCCCATGTTTTTTAGAACAAATTAGTACTTATTGATATTAAATCAAAAACCAGAAAAAATGTTTGCTTCGGCTGCTTACATGAAGAGATCTTGTAAAAAAAAAGTTTTCTATACAATAACTTGATTTAGAACTGTCAGTTATATGATATACTGGTCCGATATCGGCGATTCCGACGAATGATCAGCTTTTTGGAGAGAAAAGCGTATGACCAAATTTTCAGAGATATATCTCAAAGACTGCGGGACAGACAAACGATCCAGAAAGACAAACAGACAGACGGTCGAGGCTAAGGATTTAATTTGTAATCCAAAATGTTTGAATTAACATAAATCGACAACTTGGGTATAAATATTGAATTCGGCAACAAATATTCAATTTAAATATAGGAAGAATCATAATTTTTCCAAGCACTTATACTTATACACTTCACAATTGCGCTCTTTTTAGCAAATATTGTATTTTGATCTTCATGTACATACATAAATACATACCAACTCCTACAAACAAAAATACATGTACACATATAAAGTCACATTTTTCCATTCCTGGCCTTCTATTTTTTAGGTAAGCACTCTTTGTGAACTATGTATGTTCGCCAGACTGCCTGCTGTGTTTTATATTTGTTTGTTGTTGCTTTCGTATAAATGTGTATAAGAGCCATTTTTTAGACTGCGTGGCTCTGCCGAGCAAAATGTTAAATTGCGCCTACAGCAAAGACAACTTTAATAAATGTGTACTCGTACGTACATATATACATACTTAGTACATACATAGTATGTGTGGCGAAGGTTTGGGGTATTTATATTGAAATACTAACATATGCAAAAATAAATGGGTATGTATGTGCATGTGTTTGTTTGTTTGTAGTTACATTTTATGGTCATACATTTTTATTGCTGTAAGTCCCCTCGCTCGTGTTTGTATTATAAATTGCGCACAAAAGAGGTTAAATGTGGAGGTAATTATGTGGTTCAAATGAGCAATTTTCGCTAGTCTCTAAATGTTACAAAGTAAAAAAAAATGTTACACAACTATTTTTCAAGAATGTTAACAAAAAAAAAAAATGTTGATGTTATTTGAAGCTTTTATCATATGCAAGTATATCGTATAAATTTATAAATAATATTTTGCATTTGATTTAATTTAAAAGTGATTTAAACTTTTATCTTTGCTTAGAAAAGTAATTAAAATTTATTTCGATTTTATTGGCGAGCTGACTGGATTTTAAGAGTCTCTATCGGGTTACGTATTTAAAGATGTTTTTTTATTAGAATAAAATGTAACTTCGTAAAGTGAAGACTGTTACTAACTTGAACTGCGTTTATTTCATCAGAATTTTTTAGCAGAAATTTTATTATCCCTTTTGAAATTCATTAACTAAAATTTTACTCAGACATTTTGTCGAATTGAGTGTTGTCTTCTTACAAATTGCTATCAGCCTCAAGGAAACTTATTAAAAATCTTAATGAAGCAGCTAATAGGCTATGCACAAGCGGGTTCAACACACACATACTCGTATATTGTATATTATATTATACGTTCATTCTACTGTGTTTGAAAGTAATTATGTTCACATTACTTCCATACCAAAAACATTTTCCAACATCAGAAATTTTCATCTATATAAATATGTATGTATATATGTATTCATTATTGCGCAAAGCTGTGATTATAGCCATTTCCGTCGCATCTTTGTTGCATTTTTTTTGAGCTGATATGTGAAGTAATTTCTGTTTGGCTATTTGCCACAGCTGCGCAATAATTGTTCCGATGCCTTTGATACCGATTTAATTTGGTAGCTATTTCTTTGCACTTGGAATAGTAGAAGAAATAATAAGTATTGAATTTAACATTATTTTAGATTCTATTAAATATTGTTTTTGTTATATGAGGCATGGTTATTATAGTGTTAAGAAGTAGATAAATTCGATCTCATATATTACACTTTGGCTAATTAAGGTATTATCATATTTAGAAAGTATTTTCAAGTATATGCGTTCAGCGACCAATTTCGTCGTACACTTAGGAAGGGCTAGTCTACTCATTTAGCAAAGCGCATGCAATTTTATATCTTTATAAAGTTTTGTATAAATAAAATATAAATAAAATGAAAAATAAATTTATTAATATGTATATGCATATGTGGCTGAAATTATCCATGTTTTTACTTTTACATTATTTTATGTCTTTATTTATCTGTGGATTCGCTCGGGGGTGTACGCAACATTTTTATTCATTCGCGTGAAATTTTGTGAGATATGTATAAAATGCCTATTGAGCTGCGGAAACGACAATCATTAAAAATTTAGGCAACTTTTTTATCCTCGCTAGATAGATTCTGACGAGTTTAATTAAAATACTAAGAGTATTATCATTCATTGTCATGCGATATTTTGCAGAAAAAACATTATGCTTATATTTTGACCAACCTTAAAAAAAATTTCGATGTGATAATGGTAAATGTAGTTAACATATTATATATAGTTGCCTTTCAATACATGTAATTTTGTGGGATATCTTAGGTGCAAAATTATTCAGTCCTGCTTTCTGCTAATACTTAAACAAAAAGGATTACTACTTTTTTCTAGCCATTAATCAAAACTATATGTAGAGAATTGAGAAGCACACCTAGTGTAAAAATCCGAAAATATCGATTTTAATATGTCAATAGGTTATATCTTAAAAAATAACATACTGAAATTTGAAATCAATATCTCAAATGGTTTTTAAGGTTTTTCTTGATACACCACTTTTCGAATTTGCTTGAGTGACTACTTGGAGATAAGTTATGCAATCACTATCATTATCCTGCATTCTGTATACTCGTATATTTCTTTGTACAATAACCAACCAAATTTTTGATCTGATAAAAATCTAATTTTGGCAGGCCAAAAACAAACAAAATTTTCGTCAACGAAGAAGGCCAGAATTAGTGCAGCAGTAGAAAATTCCTCGTCCTCTAACAGGTTTAATGTACTTGTATATATCTTCCAAATTATTTAAGCTATATCGCTAAAATTTGCACAGGACTAATCCTTTACATACCTCTTACGTCAGCGCCAAAATAGATGAAATCGGAGGATAACATCGCCCACACTTTTGTTAAAAAGTACTAAAAGTTCCATTAATCCATAAATAAATCCGTCAAATTAGTTAGGCAACATTATCCTGAAATTACTATGTCACGGTGCAACCATGTACGAAATAAGATTACAATTATGCTGACTTCCCATACAATACAATTTTTAATTCCATTTTTTTTTTGTACTTTCCAGTATACAAATGTTCAAACTCCCAGATAGCGAGGTGTACATACTTCCCTTAGCCCCTATATACCTAATAAAAAGATTTGAACTTCTGGCTGACTTTATACCGCATATATCGGCCATTACTTGATTTACTTTAATAAAATAACCGTGCTACTTTGTGCTTGAAATATATAAAATCGGGTGAAAATATGCTCTGGCCCCCATTTAACTATTACTCGAATTTTCAAACATCCGGTTGATTTGCGCTTAACCTATTGGTGATGGTATGTAAGGTATCTTAATAAAATTTTCAGAACATCTTTTTCTGCTTTTATGTGGTAATGCCAAAAATAGATAAACTCGGGTCAATACACTCTTCGAAATAGCTATAAAGGCAACCCATTCTTTTCCAAATTTTTTTAAATTTCTAGTCAATTTTTATTACGTCTTATTTTGAAATATCTTAATTTACATAAACATAGCTAAATACTATCTAAAATTAAATTAATTTTTTCTTCTTATATAATTTCAACGTGCACAAAGCATAAGAGACCCAGTTCTGAATTTTTATCCTTTTGGAACTTCCTTGGGAGATCCTTTAGATCTCCACTATTTGTCGTTACCCTCCGATCCCTGTAAATTACATTTTTTCTCGTCTGAAAAAATACGTTTTTTATAATTCTTCATCCAAATATCTGTATCGTCAAATCATCATTCTCGTTAAAAAAAAATCTCAAAAAAAATTTCTAAACCTAAAAAAAGTTAATAAATCTACAAACTTAGCTTTGCTCAATTTTTTTCACTTGTTTATATCAACACTTTCAGTTTTAAATTGAAATACCAATACTGTCTTTATAATTATTTAGCACTGTCGCAAAACAAAATAGCAGTATTAATCATTATTCTGAATAAACAGTATGTCGCTATTCACCTAATTCTGTATTTACATGGTAGATTGGTTTCAGAAAAAAATCGTGTAAAAAAAGACATTGATCGTATGCAAAAATAGGTGATTGGTTCCTTATCTTTAAAATCTATTAAAATTATACTACTAGTTATTATATTATAAAACATGATTTGCACTCTAAGCCTAAAAGTAATGTAAATTAAATGTATGACAAGTTCCGGAACTAAAAAAATTAAATTTAGGTCAGTGAGTACCAGAGCCTACAATATACCCTAACTTCCGACCTACCAAGTGATTTTAACCTGTTAGCTTGGTCAAAATGTGTGAGATTTCAATGAAATTAAGTGGAGAAGTTTCTTTAAAAATTATAAAATTATATTAATCGTTTAGCCCTGCATATGAATGGCATTGGTCGAAACTTTAGTCCAAACCACGTATCGCTAATATAATGAATTCCGATCCGATAGTTGACGTTTTCCACACCAACTCAATAACATATATTAAATGTTGCCACTTCGGTTGAGCTTATGTCACATATATCTTATTTCAGTTTGATTTTAATGTAAATTTAGCTGACTCAAAGTAAAATAAAGCAATGAAACTAAGTAATTCTATGACCTATAATATAACTGAATAAAATACCAAATTAATTGTAGTCCATACGATTTCGTCGAATATTGAATATTTCAAAATAGTTTTTAATGTACAGTTTTGCCATAACTAAAAGTGTTTCCTTTGCTGTTATTCGTGCAAATTGCCAAAGTATAAAATGTTCGGTTGCATCCGAACTGAGCCCTTCGTGTTTTGCCAAGACGTGAGGGTATTTCTTCGGCCTTGATCCTTAAAAATTGCAAGCGTATAAAGTGTTCGGTTACACCCGAGGCTCTACCTTACTTATTTTTTAATTCTAAAATAATTGATACCTAGTCTTTTTTAGGTTGTCACACTTGATGTGAAATGAGTAAATTATACGCTTCGTCTAGGTGTTAATTAGTTCTACCAAAAATAGCAAACGCTTACCATATTATTTTGCTTGGCTGACCAACTTTATTTCAGATGAATTACGTTACTTTCTATTAATGTGTAAGTGATAAACTTTTGAGTACTTCTAATTTATTATGTACATATGTACGAGTATATATTTTTTGCATATAACTAACCGTCTATTCTACGGTTATTTTACTTTACTGCAGTATAAAGTTTAGTTGAAATAATTGCTATAAATTTTGAGCAGTGAGATTAATTTAACTTAAAGCAAATAATAAGCAGCCAAAATTTCCATGAAGGAAAGGATAATACTAAAAAATTTATAAAATCTCATTTAAAAGGTAAATTATGAGCGCTTAAAAATTGGCAAAGCGTAAGATGCTTTTATTCAAGCTTTCGGAAGTTACAACGCGTTTACTGAATCTGCTTTGAGCCTGTAGGTCCATTGGGTGTACCGAGAGCTTGACAGACACACTCACAACAACTGAAAGGAAAATGGAAAAAAATCAGCCAAAAGCTGAGCAGCAATAAAACATAAACTGAAATGGGGAAAATTGGCAACAATAACAATGCAAAACACGTAATGTAATGTACTTGGCGTGTACGAGAGCGTCGAAAAAAGTTTTTATCTTTTTAGGTCAAATTTGGCTAAAATTTGTGTTCATGGCGCGGCGACTGCTTTGTGATGCTGTCCTTTTCTATTACAACATCATACTGTTGTACCTATACTTGTGCTGAAGCTGTGCACCACTATGTATGTACAAGTAAATACATAGATGTATATATACACAGTTGTATTATATATAACTTTGTAACTCTACGCGGTAGTTAAAATAGTTGCTACCATTTTTGTATTTGTAAGCGTCGCTTTTTGTTGTGTTCCTAGTTCACAATGACCACTTAATTTGTCCTTCGCTGCCGCATAGTTATATACAAAACGGCCAAAAACACACACATCTACATACATACTTGTAAGCTTGGTGTGCAACGCTAAATGCTGTCGGAAAATTGCACACTTTTACAAGAGAAAATTATTCAGTTGTGAATCAGCGTAGCGGTGCTGTGAAGACATTGGTGGCAGCCGCTAGCGAACAATGTTATACTTTTTGGCGAATGTGTGTGTGTGCGTTGGTGTAGTAAATAGTTTGGTTGAGTTTATGTAGTGCGATGCCAACAAAAAGTAATTAATGAACTTTGTTTGCATAATTGGACCGCAGCTTTTTGAGCGCCTCCCGGTTCCTTTTGGTTTCATTGGCAAGCGGTTGGCGAAAACAGAGCAGTGAATTTGTGGAGGTGAGTGCTCTCTATTCACACTGGTAGTACACAAATGAAAAGTCAACTCAATTTCCACTGAAATGATGCACTGTTTATAAATTTTATGAAATTGAAGTAGGGGTTTTTTTTCAAAGTAGCGGTTGCCGCTCGTTAGACAAAACCAAACAAATGGATGTATGTCTGGCTTAAAACAAGAAAACACGTCAATGCAAACGGCATAGAAGCTATAATACCCTTGACAGCAATAAAAAATTCCATGTTAGAACTTGATTTTGATCGGTGAGTTTGTATGTCAGCTATATGCTGTAGTAGTTCGGTCAAAACAATTTGTTCGAAGCTTATACCGTTGCTTTGGACAATAAACCATGAATAAGATTTCTATATGAGGACTCAATTCCAATCCAAAGATCCAATCTATTATATACATTAAACAATTGTATATCCAATATTATACGATCAGTTAATTTTGTTAAGATATCTCACTTATGGTATATATACGGTAGAAAACCATGGCAGACAGGGGAGGTATTAACCCGATTTTATCTATTTTTGGATTACTACATATTACTTGTATTAACAGAAAAAGATGCTATCTGAGTTTAATTAAGGTACCTCACATACCATCACTTATATATAAAAGGTAAAGTCGACTATATGTTTGAAAATCCTGATATTTGTTATATGGGATTTAGGGCTAGTTTTCACCCAATTTTATTCATATCAGGATAAAGATGCTCTCAATTTTATTAATATAAATTACATAGTATTTGCCAATATATTCGGTATAAAGTCAGCTGGACGGTGGAA
The DNA here is from genome assembly GCF_042242935.1 of Bactrocera oleae. Lineage (NCBI taxonomy): Eukaryota > Metazoa > Arthropoda > Insecta > Diptera > Tephritidae > Bactrocera > Bactrocera oleae. The sequence continues at coordinate 48,557,713 of NC_091540.1, read as the reverse complement.
AATATAATATTTCTATTAGGAAATATTTATCCGAATAAACCGAATTTTGACGTAGAGGCATAATATTATCAGAAAAAGATTCTTTCCAAATTTTGGAAAACTGGGCTTGGCCCGCCCTCTAAGAGATTTAATGTATATATTTCTTAAACTGTTAATGCTAATTTTACCAAAATTGAACGCTGAAATCGAATGACAACATCGCCAACTCCCCATGTAACGCTTCTGTAAAAAACTACCAAAAGCACTATAAACCAATAAATAAATACGTCAGAAACATAATATTTTACACCGGAGATTATAGAAGAGGGTTTTAAGAGGCCGCTGTCAAAATTTGAAGACGGACATGGCATGGCCCACATTTAGGTGAAATCACATATCTCTGGACATATAAAACCAATTCCAACTAGACATAACATTTACGCTGATTTCCTATGTTACGTTGTGAAAATGGACGCAATCGGACTATAACCTACTTATCATATAGCATAATTTTAAATTCTATATGATTCTTTTACCTTCAGGTATACAAATAAAGCACCAATCAATATATTCGGATAAAACTTTGCACAAATAGTGCTTTTGAGCTATGCCATCTCTAGTCTAAAAATTGTCAAAAGCTGATTATAAATGTGCAAGCGCCCACATACTGAATAAGTGGACCCCAGTGCGTATGGGTGACATTCTGTCGAAAATATCGGTCAATTTGTGAGATTTGTTATTGAAATTCTGTTCAAATGTTTATTTGATAATAAAAACCCTTTTTACAAAAAGCACCTATATAACTAATATAAAGATTTTCGAAGTCCCACTTCCGAACTGGACTTTATACCACATTTATCGGCTAATATGCTAATTATCTTAATAAAATTAAGTGGACGTGTTCTTCTAATAACAGTGTATCTTTGTGCCTAATAATGATCAAACCGGTTGAAATTTGCCTTAGCCCTCATATAACTGATATTGAGGATTTTGAAACATCCGGTTAACTTTTCGCATCTAAATGTTTATATTAACAAAATTGTTTGAAAATAAGTTCTAAAGTATACCCATCAGTGTCAAAAATTAATGCAATCAGCCGTTCTATTTCTCTGCCCTCAATATACCCTATATAATGATGTCTGACTTTTCACCTGATTTTAAATCGTTCAGCTTAGTTAAAAAGTGTGATATTTTATTATAATTAAGAGAGCAAGTTTCCTTAAAAATTATGAGGTTTAGCGCTTAATATGAATGAAATTGGTTTATATCTTGGGCCAAACTTCATTTCCCCAATGAATTGAATTATAATAAATTTAACCTCTTCGATTGAGCTTATGTCAGATATGTTTTATTTGAGAATGATTTTAACATAATTTTCAGTAACGTGAAGTAATAGAATATAAATTTGATTGTAACCCACTCACGAGTTGAACAAGGAGTGTTGTAGGTATTCTCTCGCAACATGTTTAAAATATAGTTTTGCCAACACCTAAAGCTATTGAGCTAGCTATGATCCTAGCAAATTTCAAGAGTATAAAATGCTCCGTTATGCTCAAACTTAGTCCTGCCTTACTTTCAATTACATGAGATGGCCCAGCGTCGCCGCAAAAGGCTATTTCATTTTAATTCTGATTGATCTTTGACTCCATGAAGATTCAGTCAACTGTCGGTAATGGTGAATTTGGCATTTTTGGTAGTTTGTAAGTTTTCATAGTAGTACTGGTATTTGCTGCTGCGGCTATATTTATTTGGCCTATTTCTAATGGTGTAATTCGTGACTTGGATGCTTTAACTGCCAATACACTTGCGGAAATTTGTATTTGTAAAGTTACTGTTTCAGATGATACATCACTAAGTGTGATAAGCGTCAACGACAGGCTGCATTTTCAAAAACTCCGTTTTCCATTGCATCTAAAACTTCCGTAATCATTTCTTCTTCCCCATGTGTTATGTGCGCTACAACGTAATCTTTATCTAGATACGGTCCGCACGGAATAATGAAAATTACCGAATTTTTTTTGGTATCTGATATTGAAGCAAAAGTTGATTATGAAAGCAAGAAATGTTATTATTCACCTAACATTTGTAAGATTTTTAAATCAACTTAGGGGTGCCTTTTTACTTCGTCTCTCGATTTAATTAGCAAAATAGTCAAATTATTTCACTTTTATGAAGTTTGAGGCTATATTTTTTATTAGCTACTCAAATGTAGTTTTGTATCAAACGAGGAATAAGCAAACAATTTCTGCAGGTGATTTTGCCTGGAAAGGGCTAATATTTTTAATAAAAACTTAAATGCTTAGTTAAAATTTTGAGGATCTCACCGGCTGACTATGTGCAATACATTTATTAATATAAAATATCTTATATACAATACATAAATATCTTCCCGGGCAGAAATTCATTTGATGCAAAGAAATAATTCCAAATCGCCTCAATGTAATGATTATGAAAACTGGTAGATTCGATTTGAAATATATTTTCTTATTTAAGGGAGATTATCCCTTAACTCCAATACACTTATTTAAATGATCATCCAATAATTGTATGCCATCCCTATAATGACTTTCCGGGAGCTCTGCAAAATTCCCGTCTACGGCGGTAATAGCTTCTTCATTCGGCGAAAAACGCTTTCCACGAAGGAATTGTTTCAGGTTTCTAAAGATGTAGTAGTCGCTGAGAGTCAAATCTGGGGAATACGGTGAATACTCAAGCAATTCGTACTTTATTTCTACTTTTCTGCAGATAATCAATCAACAAAATTCCTTTTGCATCCAAAAAAAAACTAATGTCATAACCTTCTTTGCTGATCGCTGTGACTTCACCTGCTTTGGCTTCACTATAAACGTTCTTGTTTCAAGTTAGGATCATGGTGGTAGATCCACGTCTCCTACTTAGTTATAAAACAACGCAAGAAATCGGTTTTTTTCTTCTTAAACACTCAAAATTATGCTGAGAAACTTGCTTTCGATCCAGTTTTTGTTGAATTGTAAACGTGTGTGACACTAACTTTTCAAACAGTAGTTTCCTATGTAATTCTCCATGTGTAGTATTAATTCGTCTGAAATGGCTTAGTTGCCAAACTTGGATCTTCACTAACAACCTAGCACGACCACCAAACACACCAGAAATCATTAAGCAAGTTCATAATATTGTTAGTGAAGATCCAAGCCTAGTACGACAACGTTTAAATTCACCAGCCCAAAATTCAACGGTGCGTTTTGAAGGTGAGGACTTCTTCTACACTTCTAACAATTGTTCATCAATTCCTCTCGCAGCCTTTCAAAACAAAGAATCTAATCATTGCGCGATATTAAATTTTTTCCATGTTAAAAAAATACTCTGACATGTCAACTTCAAATGACTTGTAAGCAAAGAATTGATTCACCGAATGACTTGTAACTTTGCATGTGTTTTAACGACATATGTACCAACTTGTGAAAAAAATGTGAAGCTAGTAGTGCTATACTATACTATAGTAGCCCCTATACACCCTCATCCCCACATAAAAAATGCTCTGTCTATTTTGAAGGGTGAAATCGAATTGGTTAGTGAGGAAGAATAAAGAAAGCAAAAATTAAAACAAAATAAAATTAGATAAGACGGGTTGCTTGAAAAAATTTGCGATGCTTCGTCGAAAGTCTGAAGGGATTGCAATCATGTTTGGTATCTTATTAACTTAGTTAGACTCACTTAGCTTCAATACTAAATTCTGCTTTATGTTCGAGATATTTGTATTAAAATCTACTTGATTAACTAAAATAATATATATGGTACATATGTGATTTACACTCAACAAAACGGACGTCAATACATTAAGGATAGGACACCCCGGCCAAGGTCTAAACAGATGTCATTTATGCTAAATATGCCGAATTATGTTTAAGAAATTGAAGTATTACATGCATATATATGTACACTCGCCAACATAAATGGTTGAAAGTAATTTGAAAAGTGAGAAATTAGAACATCGGGTGTATTTGGGGGTCGACTGATTGCAAAAACTTTTGATATTACTCAAGTATACTGGGGCAAATGTTTTCATGCAATTTTTTGAATATAACTGACACATTTGCCGACATTTTTCGTATAAAGTAAGCTGGACTACTGTAGTATAACCATTACCATACGTTCAACTAAGTTTGTTATGACATGTTACATATTGACCGATATATTCAGTATAAACACCACCGGCAGTTCGAAATCCTTTAAATTAGGTATATGGGAGCTAGAGGTAGTATTGACCCGATCTTATTCATTTTTGGCACCAGAACGTACAATATTATTCCTAAAAGAAGATGGCCGCTATTTATACAAAGTTTTTACTCGAGGTTTTCATTGGTGATTGACTTGTATACTACACTGAGATATAAGATTTCGGATATACTTTATAATGGTTGTATTTGTCAAAATAGTGTTATTTGGTGCTTAACATAAGATGAATGATTTCTGTGTTGACATTTCCAATTGTATATAGGATTCCAATGATTTCTGGGATCTTTTATAATTGTGACAGAAGAGCTTAAAGCTTTGGGTGTGTTCAGTCCAATCTATCGTAGTACATTGGAGAACACCCCACAGTTTCAATGGTTTCTTGAACACTATTATAGTACAGAACTCCATTTGTTTTGGAACAAAAATTCAAAATACGATTGACACACTTATTGTTTCCGTAGCATACTACAACATGTACTCCATGTCTGTCCTTGACATTGTGTGTTTCATGTGGCAGAACCGTATACCATACCCATCTTCATAACGGCCTAAATATCATAATGAAATTAATGTATTTATATAATATATTTTCTTAGGCATAGTGTTATTCGGGAAAATGGGTGGCATTAGCTAATAACTATTACTGTTTCTAGTTTTTGACTGTAAAGTAGGCAGTAATGAAAATAAGCAAATAAATGCTCTCCGACCATTGTCGAAGTGGGTTTCTGTTCTAACGAGTAAATTCATTTATATTATAGTATAGTAGTATAGCTAAGTGGCAATAAAGGCTGTCCGCAGCGATAACGAAGACTCACTGTGCAATAATATGAAAGGATGCAAAAATTCAGGAGAGGGGAATTTTATCTGGATACCTAGCCATATAACAATAGTAGGAAATGAAAACGTAGACGGTTTGGTCCGCTCGGGCAGCCGAGAATGTAGTCCCTTTTAGCTGCCCTGGACCACTTAGTTTCTTCAAGCGTCCTGTGAGGAATAGGACACTGGAGGAACAGGTCTTGATATATTACCACAGACCAAAAAGCTTCTAACCAAGCAACATTATAAGGGTCATCACAATGCATCATAATACCTTCCGTAATTTGGTAAATGTGATCGGCAGAGTACACGCGAAGGATGATGAGCCACTAGAACATTAACTTTGTGAATGCCTAGCCTTTAGTCGGTTGAGCCGAACGTTACTACTCTTTTGGAGAGGTCGCAGTAAGCAAAATGAATTTGTATCATATTATTTTTGTAGCCTACTTCTAACCCATAGTTATTATTTATACCAGGGGCGACAAAAATTTAACTCCGAGGCCAAACGATAACAACATATTTCTCAGAATTTAAAAAGTAATGATTGCTACAGCTATCTGAATGCGTGCCAAAGTCAGTCAGCAGTGAATGAATGACGATTATCCGTTAGTTTCGAGTGAGGCACCGCTCAGAAGGCGCCAGCGTAAGTCAATTTGCTTGCAGAGTTTATTTTCTGAATTTTTCTTAAACAAGAAAAAACATAAATCCGATTGGAGAGAAGCTATAATACCCTTCACAAATACAAAAGATTCCATACAAGAACTTGATTTTGATCGCCCAGTTTTTATGGCAGCAAATGCTATAGTGGTCAGCTCTGAACAATTTGTTAGGAAATTGTACCATTGCTTTGGATAGTAGTTCACCCCGAATTCCGTGAAGATATCTTGTCAAACAAAAAAAGTTTTCCATACAACTACATGATTTTGGTCGCTCGGCTTAAATGATAGCTATATGGTAGAATGGCCCGAAATCGGCGGTTCCGACAAATGAGCAGCGTCTTGTGGAGAGAAAGACTGGTGAAAAATTTCAGATCGATATCTCAAAAGCTGAGGGACTAGTTTGCGTATATACAGACAGACGGACATATCTAATTCGACTTGTTTTTTTTTTTTTTTGCGGATGAGGGGGTGTGGAAAATGCCTTCCGCATCATCAGTGCTGTCGTCATAGCAACGGTATGTGGAACTTGCAGGTCACTAAAAACCCCTCTCTAGAAAACCGTCGCCCACCTTGGAACCGCGTTTACATTACTTCAGGGTGGCGTTCCACCCATCTAGCGCTGTTGAAGGCATTTCGGACGTCCAGAGTTGCCAGCAAACCTACTCTTTTGTACTTATGACATCTACGCTGGGCGGCTCCTACACTTTCAATGATGCATCAAACAGTTGACTTGCCGGGTCTAAAGCCATGTTGTTTAGCGGGGAGTCCTCCAGCTTCGTTGATGGCCGCTTCGAGTCTGGGTTTAAGTAGCCTTTCATAAACCTTTCCCGCTGTGTCGAGCATGCATAGTGAACGGTATGCTGATGGTAAGTTGGGATCACATTTTCTCTTACTGTTTAGCACCAGGGAAAATTCCGGGTAATAATATACCCTGTTCAGTGTATAAAAATACTGTGTTGTAAGTGATGTTGTTGGGAGCCTAATGCAGTCAAGTGAGCTATTACGTCAGCACTCCTGATTTAATTTATTCAAAATTCAAATTCTTGAATATCTCCTCATTGCAAACATTTTAGAAATATAACGGTTATTTTAACTATTGAAAATATGAATTATTATATAATACCACAGCCCCATTTTATAAAACGATGTGTGAAATGTTCGATGTAACCTCAATTTAGATATCTCTTATATCTTAAAAATTTTCCGAAGTGATAATACTTAAATATTCTTAATTCTGAAATAGGGAAAAATTGTAAAGTTGCAAGTGCAAAATCAAGTTGCGCAGTCACGAGCTATTTCAATACTTATTCTTGTTTTGCTGTCAAAAGTGGCTGACGATGTGTTCCGCATCCGAAATGACACACTAAAGTTTGGTTAAACAAAACGCCCACACTTATCAAGTCAACGCATGCACACACTTAACTCCGCATGTTTGTATGTATTTGTGTGTGATTAATATGTAAAGCAGGAGCGTAATGTTGCTCTGAGTCTGTGTTGCTTGACACCACTTCATCGACATCGGACAATGTTGCTGCAATTCGAATATGAATGTATATGTGTGCGGGACACAAATACGTGCCCATATAAACATATATTATTCAGACATGTGTACACACTCACACATCTATGTATGTCAAACGGTGTAATATGAATTTGCTGTACTGATGTTTTCTTATCTGTCTGCTTGTTCATCGCATTACCCGCCTTGCTGTCTGAGTTCCTCTGTCACGCGCGTTCTGTGTAACAATAATAACATGGAAAATTAAAAATATTACACTGAACATCTACAACAATTCGTAAAACAGCATTAGGGACTTTTCAGCCAAAAACACGAATAAATGTCCAACACCATAGTGTCGCATCGCGCCACTGGGATCAATTGTAAGATCCGTGCGACCAAAGCTGTGTTTTTGGCCAAAAACTGCTTAGTTGTACTTTGGGTACTTAAAATATTTGTGTATTAGTAGGTGGACGTCCTTCGTAAATGTTTAATTTGAAACAAAGGTTAGGTTCAACGAAGCGCTACAAAACCAACCTTTGTTACCTAGTCGTTGTGGGTGTTCGGTTTCTGCTCTGATGCAGACGCCTTTCATAATATATGCGGCAAAAAATCTTGGTTACAACAGCGACAAAACCCACGTGCTTGACTACTGGTACGAATATTCGAACACTGATTGGTGTAAGTTGCATCTGCGAACATGGTTGGATTCAGTTGAGCAGTATGTTGAACGTTACGGTTACTTTGAAGGTGGACCTGCAGGCAGAAGTTATCTTTTTATCGGGTACTATCCATAGTAGGTAAAGTGAGTTGGATGTCGTAACATTCACTTCTATTTTCTAGATATACATATGGTTGCATGTGATTTTATCTAGTAATAAACATTACTTATGCCCTTCCTCTGCCTAATGATAAGTGAAAGCAAGAAATACATATATTCATAGACTAGATGTTTAACCTAAGCTTTATTATTAACGTAAGCAAGACACTAATTCTTGAATTTTAATTTTTCGCAAATATAACTGAATGTGGGCACAATCAGGGATATTTAAATCTTATACAACTTCTAGTTTGGAGGAAAAGGTCAACGATTTCCCGTCCCACTTATTCCTCACTATTTCCACAAAGTGTGATGCTGGCCATTTGTTTTGATCTCTACATTTTGATTTACAGATTTCAGCATTTTCGACTTTACAATCATAAAAATCTTCTTCGCACGTTATTATTATTAGGTTTGGTATTCGAAAAATAGTGCCAAGGAAACCTGACACTCGACTGCAAACACTTTTTGTCACCATTACTTCTGCGTAGATGGGCGTTTAAACGAAAACACAGCAAATCGAATATTTTCTGCAATCAAAGCTGTGCGTCCTTTATTCGGTTGTGGCTCTTCCGTCTTTCACTTTTCCTTCTGCTGTAATTTGTTCGGTTTTCTTGGAATTTTCACCACATTTAAGGATGCTTTTATACCGTTAGTTTCTTGTGAATTTTTTATGCATGATGTGCAAAATTTAAAAGTTGCTTTTGTCGATTTTGGCAAGTGAACTCGGCGTGAATGTGACATTTGCTGAGCGTTGCCATATTTTCAACATATAGTCGACGCTGTGTGGTTCGCGTTTATGGAATTTAAAATGAGCGCATGCAGGTTGAATGAATTAGGACGACACCAAATTTAATATGAATGCGCTTGGGTAAACCATGAAAACACAAGCACTAGTTTGTGTAGTATAAACATTTTAAATTAAGCGTGGTGCCGACCACGTTTAGGTGAAATCCCATATAATAGCAACTGCTAGACCAGTGTATAAGATTATCTTGAAATTTGTATTTTAAGGTTTGAAAATGGTCGAAAATGGGATCCAACTACGCCAACTTCCTATATAACACAATAATTCCGTCTGGTTTTCTCACTTTAAAATATAGAAATCAGCTCCACACAATTTTTCGCGTTCATTGAAATCAAAAAATAATATTTAAATAAAAATTAATTAAAAATTTAATTTTTAATCCTGAAGCCATTAATATATTATAGGTATATCCACACTCAATTTTACTGAGATATTAAATGCAAGGTCCGGTCCGATATCAGTTACTCCTGGCATTAAATTCAACAAACGAGAAAACAAATTCTCAATTCTCTCATTGAAAGATGTTTTTGCATGTCGGAAATGCTGCCTGAACGATACAAAACGAAATCGTTTTTGCATCGGTTTGTGACTAGTGATCGAAAGAGATCCATTATGGCAGACCTAAATGCAATAATTATTTTGTGAAACCCGGCTAAATAGCAAAGTCCACGGCAAAGCCGAATATCCACGGCGTCAAGTTAATGCTCTGCATACGGTGGGATCAAAAGGGTATGGTTTATTACCTAAAACCGGTGAAAGCATTAAAGAAGAGCACTAACAACAACAACTCATCAAATTGAAGCGAGCGATTTGAAAATGCCCGTTTAAAAACTTTTTGGCAAACAGAGGATGGAAAGTTTTGCCACACTTGCCTTATTGCACACACCTTGCTCCTGTTGACTATCACTTGTTCGACGCGAACGCCCTCACTAGAATACGGTTCAAATCAGAACAGGGTATAACAAATTGCTTTGATTAATTTTTGGCCGCCAAACCGGAGGAGTTCTTTTTAATGGAATTCATTAATTTACAGAAAAGTTTGTAAATGTTGTCACGAAGTTTCTAACACTCAGAGAGAAACATCAGAGCCCTTGTAAAATATATATATAAATAATAAGCATAACGATCTGAGTCGATTTAGCTATGTACGTCTGTCTCTCTGTATATACGCGAAGTCGTCCATAATTTTTTGAGATATCGATCTGAAATTTTGTACACGCTCTATTCTCTCCAAGAAGCTTCATTTGTCGGAACCGCCGAAATCGAATTACTATAGCATATAGCTGCCGTAAAAGCTGAACGATCGGAATCAAGTTCTTGTGTGGGAAAATTTTTTCATTTAAGGATATATCTTCACCAAATTTAGCATGGGTTATTCTGTAAGGCAATAATGCAATATCCGATACGTATCTTAGAAAAATATGCTAACTTACTTTCTTCAAGATGTTTTAAAGGTTGAACAATGTTTTTAGTATAAAGTTTGCCAAAGACGCTGAGGTTTTCATACTTGGTATCGAGGGCTTTGAAAAGTTATTGACTAATTTCGAACTTTGCAGTCCTTGTTGGTAAGCAATTTAGTTACTGGAGATTTTACCCATTTAATACTCTTCTCAGTACACAAATGCGTGCGTAGTATTAATATTAAGAACTTACTGCATTACTTAATTGATCAATTAAAATTGTATTTCTTTAAATAATAATTACTAGAAATTACTAATTTTGAATTGAAAAATATATAAATCATACATGCCCTATATAGTTAACCGAACGACTGTAGTAAGCGTGTGTGTGTTTCTAGCAAAAACTGTGCCAGTTCAGCTACTTAAAGAATGTGTAAATGAATTAATTTAATTGAAAACGCAAGCCAGTAAATTTATATGGAATTTGCAGCTTTGTTGCTACAATTCACAGTTAAGGTCCTTCTGTTTGTGCAAATGTGTGAGTGAGCATTTCGCTGGCGTTGCACATTTATGCTTCAATGGCGAATTTAATTGCTGCGGAAAGCAATTGGCAAGAACATGGTAATCCTGCCACTTTGCAGGTCATCAGTGTAGTATATAAGTATATGTATATACCTATGTACGTATGTTGCATGGACATATGTGAATATATGTATATCTGTAGTTATGTACGTGGATGTAAAGTTGAAAATGCATAAAAGCGCAAATATCCATTTGTTGCTGTGGTTGAAGCGTTTTTATGGACAGTTTTGTTGTTTTTTTTAATCGTTGCGCTAACAATTTCTCCACCTTACATTATTACATACAGATATACACGTCTTATTCAAGCTGCTTGTACATAAGTATGTACATATTATAAATGTAGTAGCACCGTCATTGTCGTTGCCTTTGCTGTTGCCACACTTCCTGCCATTCGTTTCTTTTCATTATTTGCCTTTGTTGCTATTGCTGTAACGTGGACAATTTTTGCTGATTTATGTTAAGTGTAAGAGTTTGAGCAGAGGAAAATGGTGCCCACATGTGTACGCAATGCACACGATGAAAGCACCGTTAGTTAGTTGGTCAGTCGGGCGTGCAGTGAGTTGGTAGGTCAAACAGATGGCTCTGCACTTAGCTCAAACAAACCGAACTGACCTAACGACCGGCTGACCGAGCGTTCACACGAACCAAACAGCCGATTGGTAGCTCGACAATTGGTCCATACAAGGCAGCATCATCGTCGCCTCCGTTATGCCTTGTCTTCTCTCAGCTCTACCGCTAACTGCCGCAATGGCAGTAGTCATCGTTTGTCGTTGTCATCAGCAGTGTGACTGCTTTTACTATCCTTTTTCTGAGACTCCTTCATTTGGCTGGCCACTTTTGATTGTTATCAACCCTACACTCATATAATGGCTCGTACAATATAATGTTGCACATCGTCACGAAACATAAATATCCACACTTTGTATATAGCGAAGCACACTTTTCAATATTTCAAGTGTCGTGCACTCACTTTTCTGTTGGCTGGTAAACGAGCGGTTCCCTGAGTGCACGTAGTAGGTTGTTGTGGCCTCTCTTTGCGTAGAAGTGCGCTAACAACAAATAAGTAGTGAGTTTCTATTTTAGTTGAGATAAAATCTAGAGTAGTTGATGAATGCGACAGACACAATAAAACTTAGCACTAAAGTGCATTTATTAAAAAAAAAAAGTCTATGCTGTCATAGTCTTTTTGAAGAGTAATACCACAAAAATTTTTAAATATATTTGTACATCGAAAGTGCTGCTTTAACCTCTCGTCGTCAGTACAAAAAATTTTAGTAATCATATTGAAAAACTAAGGTAAACTACTAGAAGAATTATTGAAAAATGAAAGAAAGAATTTGATATAGCTCTCTTTAAGTAGATGAAAATTCTCCTCGCAAAATTTTTTCGTTTGATTGATTAAAATTTTTACATTAAAATGTTTCAGCAGTTGGCGCCAATTTTAAAATCTATTGGCTCTCTACTATATTCGTTCGTTTTGCCAATATTCCGAACATGCGTTGGAAAGCTTTTTTTCACTAGCACAACTTTACAAGCAGTTCTTCTTCATGACTTTAATATAAAGAAAATCTCAGAAGGTCATTCCATTTTAGTGGAAGTTTATGGTAAGCATGCTCTAGTTGATCGAACATGCCAAAAGTGGTTTGCATGATTTAAAAGTGGTGATTTTCGTTTGAGAGACGAAGGGCGACCCAAAAAGTTTAAAGAAGAGGAACTGAAAGTATTACTCGTTGAAGACTGTAATGAAATATATGAAGAGTTCGCAGAACCTTTTGGAGCCACTCAAGCAGCCATATCAAAACATAGACGATTTTACATATCAGAAATGCTGATTGAACCCTTCAAAAATAAGTTATTTTGGAAATGGATTAAATAACTCTTAAAACTCTTAACGAGAAACTTAAAAAAATTATTATTGTATCTAAATATGTCGGGAAGCACTGGCTGGTTATATTATTTTCTCGCTTTCATAAGACCTAAATCATACAAGTAGTACAAGGTGTGTTCAAAAAAAAACGGGGATTTCTTCATTAAAAGAGAGTCCAATTGTCAAATTTTTTTTTTATGTTGATATGCATCCGCCTGAAGTACGATACAATTTTCAGCTATATCGTACTTTGTCTGTAGCAGCCGCTAAGGCTGAACTTGGCGATTTTCGTTTGTTAAAAGAATGGAACAAGGAATTTGTTGCTGAACTCTTGGCCAAAACCGATATTCTAATGATGCCCCATTCTCCATATTCACCCGACATGGCTCCGTGTGACTTTTTTGCTTGGACGATTGGAAGAAACGTTGGCATAAGTGCATAATATCGAATAGAAACTATTTGGAAAGCAACAACATTAATGTAGACAAATGACTAAAAATTTGTTTCATAGTTATTTTTGTAAAATAAGGTTCTTGCCAAAAAAAAAAATGAGTTTAAAAAAGCTAATTTACATTTAAATATCACTTTTAAAGCTTCTATGCTAAAAACCATACGTTTTAGTTCAGTTTGAATTCAAAAATTTCAAATGGTTGGCAATTCGGTTGTTATCTCAACAACTCAGCTGCTATTTCATATATTGACAATACCGAACACAAGTCCAGGATATAAAATCGCTGACACACACATACCAACAAAGATTTGTTTAACCACATGAGAGAGCACGCTTTTTACCATTAGGAGATTTACACACACACATATGCACTCACATATCCGAGCGCATTCCCGTATGCAATTTATAATTTGGCTCCTCTTAAGCTTTACTGCCTACTTGAAAGCGCTCTTTGTTGCTATTGTTGTAACGTAGTATATTTTAAGCCGACCAGAATACGAGTAGGCACACGAATACGCTCGCGAACCATCGTTATTGCTGCTACGGCAGCAGCTGGACGCACCCTGAATTTTCTTCGTGATGTAAGTTCTGGGGCAGTCGGTCTTTGCATATTCGCTTGTATTACACACTAACGGCTGGTCGTGCGCTCGAGTCAAGTGAAGAAAAAAGTTTCATGGAAAAATTTTAGATTTTGCTATGAAAATTGATTTTACAATGCAAAAATATGGAAAATTATAATTGCAATCAAAGCAGCAGTTTAAAAATTAGTTAAATTTTCTACTACGGCAATAAAAAAGTAAATGAAATTGTGTTAAACTACCAGTTTATATTGCTATACACACACAATTATGCGCTGTGCAAAATCATTGATTTGAAATTTAGTTGAAACGTGTACTTTGTGTGAAAAACTATTGAAAATTTGTTATAAAATTGGCGTGATTATGTGGAAAATTTTTGAGGAAAATTAAAAAATATTTTGAATACAAGTGACCATAGAATATATATTTAGTGACTAACAAGAAGTTTAATAACTGTCATATCGTACAAAAATTTATGCATTTCCAATATATTAACCAGCTACTGCAGCCTTAGTAGCTTTTAAGAATAAAAGAAAATTAATATGTGTTAATGTTAAATTAGAAAAAACTACGATTGGTGCTATTCATGAAAATCGGGCGTGTCTTATGCTGAAGAGAAAATATGTTTAAAATAACTATTTAAAAGTTTTTTACTTGAATTTGTTTTAAAAATAGCACTTCTAGAGAACTCACTTATATGTCTATGTGTATATGAGAAATTTACCACTAAGAGCCTATGTGTGTATTCATATCCAACTGCAGAGATATATTTTTTGCATACGAATTTGTATACTCCTTGTTGCCCATTCGGTCAGTCGAAGCTGATTTTTGTTGTTGATTTGATTGAAAGCGCATAACAAAGCTTCGATACTATCTTCATATGTATACCATACATATAGTATGTATGTACATGCTTACTTTAAATAAGCATTTGCATATACATATGTAGGTATACATGTGATAAAGCACAAATTCAACCATATACCGTTGTAAAATGTGACTTCGCTTTAGTGCATCGTCGATCGGTTTGGGAAAGCGTTCCAGATTGAGGCTACATGCACACATACCCACATACATGTACATACATATACACGTGTGTGTGTAGGTATTTTTCGAATCACAAAAGCAGCGCACACCTTTGCCAGACAACCATTTTGCACACACAGACAGTCTGCTGCGTACGTATCCACAAGCAGTTCGTTTGACAATCACAAAAAAGCGCGTTACACTCAACGGGAGCACAAGCAAATCATATCTCTCCAAATTCGCACTCAGCAGGCACTCATTCGGGTCACAGCAGTTGCTTTTGCACTGTTTCCTTCACATTTAGCAAGTGTTTATTTTCTTGCTTATCGCTTTCTCGCCTTCTTTTGTATTTGTTGTTGTTGTTGTTTTCGGTTGGTTTTGTTTGCAGATTTATAGTTTTTTGTGCTTTTGTCTACATCGGCGACGGCGTTAAATGTTTTCTGAGGTTCATTCAGGTTTATAGACACACATGCGGGCGCTCACTAATACCGACACCCAAAAGGAAACGTTCGTTAAACTTGTGGGCAGCACTTTGTACCCAATTGTGCACGTTTGTGTATGTATATGTACTCTTAAGTATTTGTATTGCTTTGATTTTTTGTATGTGTATCATGGAGCGCTTGCTCTTCTTATTGTACGTGTCAGAAAGCAATCGGCTGCCTGGCTGACGGCTTCTTTGCATTCGGCAAGCAAAATTTTGCTCCAGCGCGCAATCAAACTCTCAATTGTTTGGAAGTCAGTCAAAGTGAGAAGTAAAGAAGAAATTTCTCGTTTATTGCCTGGTTCATTTTCAACTGCATTGTTTCGGTTCCTGCTTGACTTGATTTGCCATCAAAGTTTCGTGGTATGCTTTGAAGCGTACAAGCCAAGTTCTGTCAGAAATTTCGTTTAAAAGCGGTAAAACTTGTCGTTTTAATTTGGCGACATTTTTAAGCATTTTTAGAGTTTAATGCAAATCCTCATTACTCTTGCTTGTATGCTAGATCTGAAACTGAATTAATTTTAATAAAAATTTGCTGTTTTCCTAAATTTAATTTCGGTATAAGAACGAATACATATTATTATACAAACATATTAAGATCCGCTTTGTATCAGGGTTCGAAAAAAGTTTTAGTTAAAAGCACCGTTTTAATTAGTTATGTTGATAAATGAATAACTGGTTTTTTTTATCGGAATTTTAGGGATATTGGTTCTCCATCCCAACCACCTTAGATACTACTAGTTTAGTCGCGGCTTACATAAATCAATCATTAATTACTGAGTGCTGAGTTTGACAAGCATTTAGTCTGAGCTCAAAGCGCCGTAAAAAGCTAGCTGGTTTGGTAAAAAAATGTGTGTATTTTGGAACCATTTTCATTAACTTACTGGGTTGTTATTGCAGAGTCCACGGTACTCACACTACTCTGAATTCAGTTTAGGGATAAATGAAATCTGAATGTAAAATATTTATGTTTTCATAGCTTGGACAGGCCATGATGGTTTTGTGGTCGTAATGTCACAGGACTATAACTGATCATCAAATAACACGAATTTGGTAAGGTACTAAGGAAGTGTAATCGAAGCATAAAAAAGGACATATGCACTTTAAAACATTTTAAGAAGTGGGCACTGTACCGCCTTCTTAAAAGTTTAATATACATATACTATATACAAGTAAAGCTTTAACGATCAAACTTGCTGAGGACAAGTCATTCTAGCTTCTACACATGTAGGGTGAAAATAAATAAAATCAGCTGATAACCACGCCCATCTACCTTGCAGAAACTAAAAGTACGATAACTTACTAAATAAACTGTTAAAAGGACGATGTGACATTAAGTAAATACTGAAGAACTAAATTTCTTAGCTAAGATGGTACGTAATGGCTTCATAGGAGTCGATGTAAAAATTGCTTAATAGGTGACACCGCTCGCCTTTAGGTGAAGTCTTCACATATCACAGGAGCTACTCGACCAATTTCATCTAAATTATGGGCTAACATTATCTTAGTATTCTAATGTTTCACTGTGAAAATGGTGATAAAACCATGTTTACTTCCCATATATCACATTTTTAGAGTCTACATGATTATTTTACTTTACATAATATAAATCAAGCAATAATCAGAATAACACTTTGCGCTAATAGCCCCGCGTCTTAAAATTATCGAAATCGAACCATAATTTTTCAAGCACTTCGACACGGAATATGTTGTTCTCAGTGCGTATGGCGAATTTTTAACGAAAATGTCGTTTAATCTGTTGGAAATATTTTTAAAACTCAGAGAAAATCTTTGTTTAAAAAATGGGTAAAATAGGGTCAATACTTCCCCTAGTCCTACCCAGCATAAATATTTCAAAACTTCCGTATATATCGGTCTATATCTTAGATATATTATCTATACAAGCAAAAGTGTAACATTCGATATAACAAAGTTTAATACCGAAACTGTATGAAGTTGGTCTTCAAGTTACCTATGACCCATGTACTACATATTATGATATCTTTTTATTTTTAGTTCTTTTATGCTGATAAATATGTGTTAAATTTCAATTTCCCCCATTTGTGTACAAAATGTTGGGTTACAACCGATCAAAGTGCTTCCTTACTTGTTGCGTTTGAATGAATACATGAATAAGTATTATTCAAACATGAAATTATTAGTAGCGATTGTTGTAGTAAATTCAAATTCGAAATTTGAAGGCAAGTATTTCAAGTTTGGACGATTTTGGAGAAATACATGTTTCATTTAGGACTCAATCTATCGAAAAAACTTTGCCAATACTTGTTCAATACTATCTCCTTTCGGTTTGTCATTTTGCTCACATAATTATTTAAAATTATTTTCATTAATTTACAACTTAAATGTTTTCATTGTGTTCAATATATATATTTGTAAATAAAACTATAAACCTATAAAGAAAACAGGAAGAAGAAATTAAATGCAAGGAAAAGCAAATATTATAAAAAGCGCTAATTTAATTTCAATTCGTGTCTGCCGATAAGAAATAAAATGAATAGCATAACTACTCAACATAGCCTTTGCCTTGAGCAACTAAAAATTATAAATTATAAATTATAATTATAATAGGACTAATGCGCAAGCTTTGCTACTTAACTGCTTATATAATATATGTGAACATCTGGTTCATATAAGTAGTATAGTATGTGTGCATAATTCCTTTAAGAAGACATGCTTATACGGCTACATATGCTGATAGGATAGCTTATATGAATACAATTATTTGACGCACATCTGTTCAACATAGTAAACAGTTCCTCGACCGCCTCAAAGTATGCCACACTTGATGGTCATACAACGCTGTGGTGTTGCCATATTTTCAAATTACAGTGCCACAATGCTCACTTGCATAATTCACTGCGTCATACCTGTTTTCCTTTCGCCTGTGTGACTTACCAAATCCGTTTTGTGTTAATATATTTGCTTGACACACTAAAGGTGTGCTGGCTTAAGAGATTTACTCACACCCTACAACTGAGAAATTTAAGAGTTCTGTGAGAGAGGACGAACATAAATGAGTGTGAGAAATTGAGCTTTAGTTAATTTGCACTAGAAAAGTGCGATGAATTGGTAAAGAGTAGTAAAAGGATGTATTCGAAAATGAAATCCTGGCGCTTACTCAATTTCTCTTGTATATCTGAAGGCTCTCTTCGTCTGAAAACGTGTACGGGTACTCACCGTTTCCACTGAACTGCCTCAAGTTGTTGTGTGCTAAAGTCGATCACAATGGTTGGCTATGACTGCGACGACCTCGCCAAGCATATTGTTATAGTGCGCGCTGCTGAGTGTACTACTTGCTGCGCGTTACGGTGGAAATTCTGCGCGCAAAAGTATACTTTAAAATTGTGCTGCAGTTTTATTGGAGCCTTGTGCTACGGTGGGGGTACTTTTAATACACAAAGATATTATGTGCAAAAATTTCACATAAAATTAAAAGAATTTATGAAAATAAATTGAAAAGCCATAAAATTGCGGTTTATTAAAAAAAGAAGATGAAGTTATACAAGTTTATTAGCAAAAATTGATATTTACTCGCATAAGGTGCGCCCTGATAAATTGGTATAAAAAAACGAACGAAACAAAGCATACGTTTGTGGAGAAACATATTAATGGCAAAAATTGTGAAAATAAAATACGTAGGCTCTTATTAAAAATGAAAGCTGCAATCGGATTAAGCGTCTACATTTAAAATATACCATAATACAAGAATATAAAAAGAACAAAAAATAAACCTTAAAGAAAATTCGCTGTAAGATTAAGAAATTTCATGAAAAATACTAATATAAAATATGTATATCTTGCGAAAAAAAATGTAAATTTCGAAAAAAAGCAAATAGTATCGTACAAAAATTTAGTAAAAAAAAAGTTTTAATTTAAAAACTGTGAATTATTAAAAAAAAAATAAACAAAATAGAAAAAAATTATATTGTTCAAAATTACGATTTAAATAAATTGTTAGATAGTATCACATAATGATGTGAAAATTGAAATTTGAAAGTGAAATTCTGAAGATTTGTAAAAATAATTAATTCATGAAGATTAAATTTGTTTTAGCGACTTTAAAGCTGTCAAAGTTTCGGTAAAAAGCATGAAACAGCATCGAATTTTAAACTCTTTTTAAATAATTAATACGATTTTTGTAAGAATTGTGGGATCAGGATCATAATATCGTGAAAGGATCACTAATGAATCGAGTTTTTGAAAACAATTTAAGTAAACAAAGTTAAGAAAGCGTTTTTTACTCCTATTGCTATTTTTTAAAGTTATGTGTTTTCATCCGTATTGGTAGAAAGCTTTAGTTTTTGGATTGTCACTATAGTTGATTTCTTTGCTTGCTTTTATCAGCAAATTTTAGTTTTTAATCCCAAAACTAGAATTAAAAATTAATAAAATATAAATCGTTTGATAGCGTTGTCGACTATTCCTCTAGAGTATTGAAAATTACGGCTTTATGGGAGCTCTAGTACAAAGTGGTACGAAGTGCCAGAGTGTGCGAAAAATTTTAATTCAAAAACAATATTTTTTTTAATTTTTGATATTTGATCATTGGGATTTTTTCAATGCGTTTAGGATTAAACATATAAATTTAATTTGTTTTGTCCGGTGCTTGGTCTTAGATATTTGAAAATTATTTTTAAATTAGATTATCGTGTTTTAAAATTAAAAAAAAAAACAAATTTAAATGTTAATTCAATTATTTTTTTAATACATTTTTCGGAAGTGTGGTTATATTTTTTTCGGTCTCATAAGATACACCTTTATATAACTTGGATTATGTTTTTAAGGCAGACACGGAGAAAACTCTTTTTTCCAACTATACACGACAGGTCTGTCATATGTAAATACATAGAAAGAAAATAATTTAATATTAAATTAATCACCGAAATTTAGAGTAGATTGAATATAAAGCTTAAAAAAAATGTTCAAGTAGAATCTTATTGTTTTCGTGTAAAGGAATAGCTTTAAAATAGAAAAATTTGTCTCAGTCAGGCTGAATAATGGTATATATATAAAACAACACAAACCCACAGACTTTAGAAATTTTTGGCAGCTAAACACTGAAAGTTAAATGTAGTCTGAGCTGTAAATGTATAGTTTATTAAGTTTTCTATGAAATAAAATAGCTTGTTACAACTTATTTTTCAAACAAAAAATTAAAAAATCTAACTTAATAAATTTTTTAACAACAAATTTTTATTTCTAGCATCTCAAAATGATTTTTAGATAACAAAATTATTAAGTAAAATTTCATAAACATGCCATCAATTAGTAAAAATAAGAAAAAGCCTGTAGTGAAAAATAAAAAAATGTGGACTTTACCAAAAATGTGAAATTTGAAATGCGATAAAAAGTAGAAGACACCGTGGGTTGTTGCGAATGTAGAACTTTTATAAGTACTGAAAAAGAGAAATAGCAAACAAACAAATCGAAAGTTGAGTAGTGCAGAGAACCAGCGTAAGTGAAATATATATTGAAAATAAATCGAGAATTAAATTTAAAAAAAGAAGAAAAAAAGTAAATAAATAAAATAAGGAAAGTGTAAAACTTTGCGGTTGAATGAAAAATTACTGCCACTATAAACACATAATTGGACTCAAAATTAGCAGCTCCGCTGAAAGAGTTCACAAGCAAATAACTGAAGATGTAATTAACCTGAAAGAGCTGCACGCACACGTAGCACAAGTCGTTATAATAAAAGTAAGCAACACCGTAAAGGCGTGGAGCAGTCAAGAAATTTCAGTCAAACAATGCGCAACAACATGGCAAAGCCTGCGAAAAGAGTAATTAAATGGAAATGAAGCAGGAAAAGTAAACTGGAACTGTGAACTGAGGTATTTGATAAAAATCTGTAGCATTAAATGCCTAACTGCGAAAAGGTGGTCAAGCTAAAAAACCAAAAAAAAAAAATAAAATAAACGAAAATAACTGCAGTTGTTACGCGACATTGCCGTTGGCGCTGGCGTATACGCAACCACAGGCAAATTATGCGGCGCTAGCTAGCGGACTGCTAATGACAACCCTCGCCAGCAAACTTGTATAACACCAACAACAACTAACATTATATGTAAAGCTTGACTGCGTGTTGTTGCCTTTGCGCTTGTTTTTGTTTGTTTATTAATTTTATTGTTGTAGCTTAAAAACGTTTTGACTTGGCACGCACATACCGCTGACTGCGTGCGGCAAAGACAATTGCCCGTCGCGTCTGTGGTGGTCGGGAGACTAGCTCACGCAAGTAGTGACTGAAAGCAAAAGAAACGTTTAGTTGTGTTTTAGTTTCATACAACTTTTCCTTTTATATCCAATATTTTTTTAGTTCTTCTGTTATCTTTTCATATTACGCACACTTTGAAGCGTAAAGCATAACGCACGCCGGCAAGGCATGAAAAAAAGTAGCAAAAAAAAAACATAGAACAATATGTCAATAAGCACGCACTTAGTAACGAAAATAATACCGTGAAAAGATAAAAATACAAAAATATTTAACAGTGGACGAAATAGCTGTGGATATATGCCACGAAGGACGCGCACAAAGAAACAGCGAATGCATGTGTATGTCATATTTTTAGCTAGCTAGTCAAACAGTTTAACTGTAGCGTTAGATGCTTTGCTGAGACGAAGGCCACTAACGCTTGCAGTGACAAACGGAAAGCAAGATAATACTCTATCGAGCACTACAAGCATTTGCCAGCGAGTACCAAGCAAACCAATCAGTTATCCTGCCATTAAAATAAAGCACGTGCAACAAACATACGTAGTAACGCGCGGAAATCATAAAAACGGAGAAAAAAACCAAGAAGCACCAATATTAATACTAACACAACAGCTGAAGATTGGCAAATACTTCCTATTTTTACTGTGACATAAGCACAAATAGGAAAGCCATATAGCGTTGGCAAAGTACTTTTTCCATAGTATGACGCGCGGCAATATATTGACGCTGGCGACAGTATCGCGAGGGCCTTGCGGCATAATAGAAAAGTAATGCTATATATATCCCACAGAAATGAATAGATAAAATTGTGCTAAATATTCATAAGTACAGCAGAGCGAGTGCATAAAGCAGACAGCGTCAGGGCACCAAAAGGAAGGATATAAAAATAGCAAACGGAAGCTGCCAGCGTCACTGCTGCAGAATATAGACAAAACAAAAAACAAAAAAAAAAAAAAACACATACGAGACAACAACAAGACTTGCACATCGACATCATCAATAAAGCTAACTAATACTTGAGAAATAAAGAAACAAAAACAAAAAGGCAACAGCAAGGCAAGTGGAGCAGCAAGAAATATTATAAAAATTCATAATCAAAGTTATAAAATACACAACGCCCACAACAGCAGTAACAAACAACATCAACTACAAACAACAGCAACAAACGCCTATCACAACAACTCATCCATCATCGGCCAGTGTGCGCGCTTGTATGTGTGTGTGTGAGTAATATGCTGTAACTAGTAAGCTCCTCCTCCCTCCATCCCGACATCACAAGCTAACGTCGCCATCATCCACAGCTTTAACTTTATTAATACAAGCAATTGCCATTTCATTCCGTTAGAACGGCAATATCGGGCCCCACGTTATTGGTTATATTGGTAAATATAGCGTCGTAATACTTCGATTCGCATCAATATGGCCTTTAGCAGCAGTAGCAGTAGTAGCGGTAGTCGGTACGGTGTCAACAGTGGCGGCGCTTATGGCGCTGGCAGCATATCAACGTGGGATAGATGCACAACAGTGTTGCTATTGCCACGGGCACGTCTCATCACCCTGTGGCTGGCATTCAATTTAGCGTTGATCGTACAGGAGCCAATGAAGAAAATCGCCTCAGTTGATGCAGCGTAAGTACTCATACATGTATAATATATATATTATATAATACATATATACATATATATATATATTCACCAACATTTATGCAGCTACTCTTTTATGGGTATTTCTATACCGCTATATGTGTGCATTTAAATAGTTTAATAAGCGTTTATGGGTAAACTACTACTTAGCATTTATAGCATAATTAACTCCCTGCTGCATGTGGGTCATGTTTAATTTCGTTATGCAATTTTCTAGGAGAAAAGCATAGACTTAATAATGTAGAAGCTAACCACGCTCTGCGTAAATACAGATTCTGCAATGAAATCATAAAAAGTATGATTATACATATGATGTTAATTCAGCTTAAAGAGCGATTTAAAAATATAAAGTCATATTGTTTTAATCAACAACTAATACTATTATATTTAGTGTTCTGAATTGAAAAATATGTATATCTTTTGCAACAAGCGAGAAAAAATCGTAGATATGTATCGGGTTATCAAGTTCATCCCGGAAAGTAAAAATCCTTCAGGAAAACTACTTTTATTTCCAATGATATTCTAGTTTAAATATGTAAGAAAAGTATATTTGCTTCTTGTGATATCAAACATCAGAAAAATATTATTTATAAATGTAACTCTAAAACTTTGCTATTGAAATTTTACTCCATAAACAAACAGTTTTAATTTTTAACAAATAATTACACAACTTGATTTTATTTTTCATATTCAATTTTGAATATAGAATCATGGGAGTATGACGATTCATGTTCATGTTCAGACTTATACCTTTGGAGCTATTTTAGCAATAGCAAAATATCCACCAGTGTCTGCCAAAAAGTTCCTGCCAGAAATTTTAACGGTTTTCCAGGGAAATTATTGTTATCGCATAAGTCTTGCAACGACTGATCAGAAGCCTCAAGTGCACCGTTCTTTCGACAGTTGGATGTTTTTAACTGGAATGAACGCGGATTTAAATTTGTTGAAGAAAGTCAGCTCGGCTACATTCTCGAAATTATTTGGGTGATAATTTCTACCACTGTCATTACAACACAAATCTCATGTCAGTCAGTTGCTTGTTTATTTAATGAACTTGAAATTGGTCTACAATTATATCAATAATGCCTTTATCTAGAGTTAGATCATTACATCTTTACAAACGCTCGATACTTCCTTTAATAAAGGAACACTTGTAGTTAGAAAGGGTCGAATTGTAGCTCGTGTTTCATCAACGTTGCCAAATTTTTTCCGCTGTTGCTCACCCACTTGCTATGATGTGATATGCCAACTTGTTTCGTATATTTATTAACATTAGCACTAAATAGTAGTAAGTGTTCATATCACTGCACTTCAAATATTTTTGCTAACATAAGATTTTTATATAAACTATAGATAAACGAAGAAGACAGACTGTTATACATTTATACACTGAAGAGGGTATATTAAGTTTGTCAAGAAGTTTGTAACACTGAGAAGGAAACATTGAGGACTCTATAAAGGATATACTCCTATATGAGTTAGAAGCGTGACGATCTGAGTTAGTTTAGCAACGTTCGTTTGCCTATACCATATGCAAACTAGTCCTTCAGTTTTTGAGATATCGATCTGAAATTATTTACACGTCTTTTTCTCCTTTTATACTAAAAGAAATGCACCTGTGAAGGGTGCTATAGCTTCGGTGTTGCCGAAGTTAACGCTTATTCTTGTTTAACTCAAGTTTGCTTAGAAATCGGCTTAGATACACACAAGCAACGGTAGAAATATAAATTTCTTAGATTAATCTAGGCAAATCCATTTGATCTTTATTTTAAGAGTCCGATTCTAAATTAGTATTTATAATGAAATCTAAATTATTTATTAACTTTTTTCGACTAATAGTGTTTTACTACTTGTATCACCGATATTGCAAAACATGCCAACGTGAATATGAATATATGTTATACTAAGCATATGTGGCACATACTGCCGACGTTATGCCGACATGGTGCCAGTCAACGACAGCGTCAAAAGCGTGCCAAACGCAATTATTGTTATTATAGCAGCGCTTCATTATATCAGTATAGTATTTCTTTATTTTTGTTCTTTGGTTATCATTCGTTCTTTCTTGTTGATAATAAACAAGCATTGCCGCAGTTGTCACATTAGAACACATTTACAACCATCAATTAACTTAACAACTTTACAAAGTGTTAGTAACAAATAAAAAGTATACAGCGAGTGATGACGTCATTAAAAGTGATAATGAAAGTTTTAATGGAAGTTTCAATATGTGAAATTATAAATAAAATGTGGATGAATATGAAGAATGAACTTTGGATGAACTTTATTTGGTGTAGTGGTTTTATAATTATTATTGTAGTTCGCCGATTAAAGGATTTGTTTTGTGACTGATTGATTAAATATCACATGCTTATTTATAGCATGCGAGTACTCAAATTGGCAGCATTTTTTTAAAATAAGTTTTTAATAATTTTAATTTAAATTTATTTGTAAAAAAGTTTTCAATATTTGTGAAATAAATTTAATTTTAATAAAAATTCCAAACCAAAAATTTTACACCAGGTTTTGAGCACTAATTAATTACTTACGCTATTTCCTATCCTCCCCATTAACAAACTAATAATAAAACACGTGCAATATAACCGTATAAATCTGCCATGTATTTACTATAAATATGTCATCTTAAATAATACAAAATAACGGAAAAGTCACGCTGTTAACATTGTTATACATTTTTGTTTTTAGTGCTTAGTTGTTACTAGGCTTTCTGATGTTTTGACATATGGCATACATTTATTGTATCATAAGTTTTGCTAATTAATGAATCGCAATGGTCAAATAAAGTAATTGTGTAAATAAAGGCTTCTAATTAACTTAACAAGGTTTTTGTGTTTTACATCATTAACATCGAAAAAGAGTCCATTAATTATTATTTTTAGTCTTTGTGCTGGATACACATAAAGCACAAGCTCCAGTCTTATTTGACTATTTGCATAATCGAATTTGCAATACAACTAGTATATAAGTGGTATATACGTTATCTTTAATGTTACCAATTTTGGGTTGCATATCTTAGATGTGTTTTACTACTGAGAATGGTTGAAATGACAAATGAAAATACAAATTCTGTTTTTGGTGTATTCTTAAAACAAAAGCTCTAAAATCAATTATACTTGTAGTAATTTATTGAAAACCAAAATGAAGAGTTACAGCAACGGTTTTTAATGCGAAAAAAGACATTTTAAGGCAGGGTTGCACCACAAGTGCTGCCCGTTTGTTTAAGCATCTGGTATAGCTTATAAGATGCCCTGGAGAGTAACGTTTGGCGAATCGAAGATAGCTATTGTAAAGATTCCAATAAATCTGTATTTCGCATGCGGCTATGAGTTGTTTTTGAATTTTCGATTAGTATTAAAATGCAGAAAATAATTGCAGGGAAAACTCTGTGAAATATTTGACGAAGTCCTCAATGTTCATGCTCCGATTAAATAAAAGTTAATTTTCAGCATTTTAGTTGAGCTTACAATTATTGATCAAGGAGCTTTCGATTAAATATATTGAATAATAAAGTAAATACTATTATTTTATTTTTGACGTCTCGACTCTAGAGTAACGTATTTGTTGTAATGGCATGCAATATTTCGATACCTACTTAGGCATCTAGGGAATAAGGTGAGTGGGGCACTAGCTCTTAACGTAATTCCTTCAAGTTTTCGGTCGTACCACGAGTTTTATGAGTACATCTTGTAGTCTTTCTGAATGGGGTGCATTAATTGTGCTGCTACTGCTATGACGAATTTCAGCAAACATTTAATTAGATGTTTGCCGTAACACTAATCAAAAACATTTCAAAAATTCGACGTGCCTCGAACTCTTTTCACGTTCAGTTCAGACTTGTTCCCCAATTAATTATGACCGATTTTAACTAAATTAGTTATTTCTTTGACTTAGTTTTAAATGACCAAAGATTTATATCAGCGTATCAGATCGTTTTTTATCGTTTTTTCTTGTTTGTAGTAGTCCTAATATAAGTTAAGTACTAATGACTAGAAATCAGTCCATACCATGTGTCTAACACATAGCAAACTGCAGTTTGGTATTAAAAATGTACCACAGAAAAACGATCTAAAAAAACATACTGCTCATATCATAAATGGCAAAATAACTGACAATAAATTGGGTTGGACATCTTAAAAAACGTTACATGCCCTCAATTCCTGAAATTGCTAGCGTATCAAAATTTTTAGCGATTTCAGTCTTTATTTACTGTTTTCTTTTTTGTTTTGTTGGAGTTCGGCATAAATATTTAAAAACTTTTTTCGTAAAAATATTTTCACTTGCCAATAATTCGGAAAGAATTCATAGGGCACACCGTGTGTCAAATTTTGAAAAAAATTCACTGGAATCACTGCAGAAGCTAAGATCTCGTCGGAGATCCCGTGTAATTTGAAAAATATTTAATTATTTTCTTTAAAACTTTTACTGGTATTCTTAAAATATACCATTGTTTAGTAATTTTTTTTTTAAAGTTTTCAAAAAAGCCACTAAGGGTGTCCATTAAAAAAATCTCTTATAATAAGCGAAAGCATTAGCTTATTTTAGATGTTGCAGTTTAATGTAAGAAAGTGTGAATCAGAAAAAAATAAAACACAATTTTTTTTTTTTCGCCTCAAAATATTTATATATACTAGTCTTGTTGCTAGCAATTATGGTTCTGCTTTACGCAACAACATGTGTAGCAATTGATTCCAGTGTTTTTTTACTATCGAGGATCTATGTACATATACATATATCATAATTTGATTGGAGTGCATTATTGCGGGAACACTTAGTACCAAATTTGACATTAAAATTGTCGAGTGCCCATTAATCAACACTAACCATGAATTAGCGTAGCACGAAAATTTATTAGCATACTTTATGTCAAACCTGAAATTCAAATTGTGAGTTTTCAAGAATTTTCCTCCGCAAACTCTACTGAACAAAGAGTGCCGTTGCAATTACATACACGCATACAATCACACATATTTATTTGGTATAAATGCTTACAATGTTAATAACTGGCTTTGTGTCTTGCACTGCAATCAGTATTTTAATACTGATTTACTTTTTATTGTTTATTTTATTTATGCTCATTTTGCCCCCACCGGGCTCTCCAACCCTTTGAGTAAAGTAAATGCGTTTTCAGTTTAGTTCTTTTGACCTGGCTTTTGTCGCATTATTAGCGCATACAATGTAGCAAGGGTTTTCGTGTGTAAAAGTCACATGACCCAAAGTAGACACATTCATATTTGTATGAGTATATGTGTGTGTGATTGGTTATGCGGATAACTTCGTTTGCAGTTGCTTGGCCAGTCATGCAGAGCAATTTATGAAATATATACATATGTATACGATTTTATACATATGCATGTGTATGCACGTAGCCTTATAAATATTTTTCTGCAGTGCTCGGCAATTTCATGCTTGAATTGGTTACGGAATGAACCTTATTAAGCCGTTAGCTTGCAAAGCGAGAGACGGCATCAAGCGGTGGCACATCGGACGATATTGAGCGATAAAATTTCGAGAATCGCTTGCAGCTGAAATTGTGGTTCGTGGATGTAATAAAGTTTCATATTAAAATTGTTTTTGTCTTCTTTCGGTATTAAAAATAAATATTTAAATGCCTGAAAATTTATGAGTGCTGCAGAAGAGCAGAGGTGAGATTTTATGGTAAGGATTTTGATAATTTATATAATTTATAGACATGAATACGTTAATTTAGTGTTTCGAAATGTGGTTGAAGTAGCTTCTTTTTTAATATTAATACTTGCGTAATAATTTCTTAATAATTTAATATTTAAACATAAATAATTTACTTAAAGAAGCATACATCCATATATGGAAAATTATATAACCTCCTCAGTATAATTAAAAAAAAAAAAACGTCTTATTCCAATGGGTTTCAGCGGCAGTGGCAATGAGCAAAAAGCAACAAGAAAAAGCTCTACTGCAATGGAAGTACACGCAATTAAATTTTACATTTGCATGTTCGCACGACAGCACGAAGTCCTTTTCTTCACTACTCTTTCTTATGTTATTTTTTGTGTTAGCCTGTGTAACTGGCGTTCTGCTTGAGTGCCAAAAAAGGAAATACTTGTAAAGTGTGTCACATGCTGTTGCTGTTATGTGTTCTGTGTTTCCTTTGGCAGGTCAGTAATTGTCACTGACACTGCCAATGCAGGCCTCTTAAAAAACTCTCTGTAATCGAAATAAGGCTAATAAAATTGCACTGGAGGGCACATGGCGCAAAATAAAGTAGCAAACATTTATCTTTACCGGATTACGCGATCGCGTGTTACAAAAGGACATCCGCAATTCGGTTATATATTTATTTCTCGTTACATGCACACTACATATTGGCACGGAAAGGCCGCAGACTACTTCGTCACATCGCACAGGGATGTGTCATGTGAAAAGAATATCTCTGACATGTACAAGGTTATGGTAAACATATAAATAAGACAAATATTGGTGTGTGGGGTAAAAATCGGCAGTGTTAAGGCTTTATTTCGATGTCTTTTTGCTTTTATCAAGCAAAAAAGGTTGAATATGGCGTATTTTACCTTTGCGGTATCCATTTTTGACGCGTGCTCAAACGATATTTAGTCAAGCTATGAAAGAACTTTCTGACAAGTTTGTTTAGTACCAAATTATATCTTTATAACGCTCTATAGGGTAGCCCGATTACATTTATACAAGGCGAGATACATATTACTAAAGCCATCTATTAAAAAAATAATGCATTTCTTTTTACTAAGCTGTTCTTTTACTAACAATAACTATACTGCAGCTGTGAGTTGTAGGCTTAGAAATCTGTTCTAAATAAATGATTTTCATACCGATAAATTATTTTATTGCGTAGTCCAAATAAATTAATGAAATTTGCAGAAGCTCACTTCGTACAAATCTGATGTACTTATGAAAACCATACTTGTTAAATTTTTCTTGCATACTTCATAATATTAGAATTCTGTGGTTTCCCAGTCTATACAAACATTTGTACTTTTCATTTTCGTAAAGAATAGAAGGAACATGTGTTTGTACAATGTACGTTGTTTCCAAATTAAAAAAAAAAACAGTGCTTTTTGTTTGACGATTCTTATTTTCGACCGAATTCAATAAGGCCTTACGCGCAATAGTAACACACTATATAGGGTATGAAATTAAAAAAAAATTAACTCAGGTTTTCCAACTAATTAATTATTATTCTTTAAATATATCCAATTGTAATTCTGAAAGATTTGCGTTATTTGTGATTTAAAGGTATTTATCTTATAAATGAGTGAATGTATTTTAATTATCATATTCATTTTGAAACATTTTTGATTCCCTTGATCCCCTAGTTGATCTCAAGACTCCAAACAAAGTGTCTGACTATGAGGAAGATTTTTCTGCATAAAATTATCTAAGATCTAAAATTATATAAAAAAAACCAATAGTAATATTATGACAATTGGACACAGGTAATGATCGAAGGACTAGTAAAAATTTTGATTTTTGACAAATTGGCGTTTTTCGTAACACATTTTACCCTTCGAAATGGCTTAACAAATCAAAATTGTTATCAGAAATACTTTTTCTTCAACTATTATTTAACAAATATATATAAGACGGTCGGATGAAATTTCAAGTCAGTCGGTTCGTTTTAGAAAAATTTTCCTCACCGACTATGCAAACAGCGTTTCAAGAAACACGCTTTTAAAGTTTTGGGTGACGAGCTAAATTAAAAAAATATACTCATATTTCCGAAATTTTGCTCCGGATCAACTTAAAATTTTTAGAGAATATTCTCAAATATATAAAACGCTGGATTTTTATAAGTTGATGAACAAATTTTTATACCCTTTGAATTGGCTAATATTAACGTGTGCATTGACCGTATAGGAATCTGGTAATTTAAAAAGGATGGGACAAACTAGTTCAAATCAACCAAACTTTATGATTTTAAATTTGAATAGGCGTCTTTAAGCTTCTCAAAACTATAAACTTGTTTTATGTATTTTCTCGTATATTGAATATAATGTAAGCAGCCATACGCATTGCAAATCCCAGACCAAATAGACCGAAAACTAAAACTCTGTCGCGTTACACCATATCCGAAATCTTTCGCATAAGAAGAAAATGATTATGTTGCTACGGTTTCTATTAAATTTCTTTAAGTGAAGCGTACCTATCAGATATTTGCTTTAAGCTAAATCTTTAATTTCGTTTAGTGGTTTAATTTTTTAAGTTGCAAAAGATGGCTTTAATAGCAGATATGCTTTAATATATATAATATTTCTGATCATAATTGTAAAGTAAAACTTGACTAAAGTTATCGTTAAAAGTGTTTATTGATTGTTAAAATTATTGAAGAATCATATAACTGACCTAAAACATTTTGATAAATTACATAAATTTGTTTATAGGTTTTTTATTTTCTGCTTTATACCACCAGTTCTTTTTCATCCAGCCCACAATTGCAATACTTCTTTTCTTTTTTATACGACTATCTAATGCTTGCCATTTGAAATATCTATCATAATTATCTTCAGATATCATTCCGCCCTTAACCAATGTTTGAGTATATATCCTACTACCATTTCTTCTCAATTTTTCCCAAGCCTTAAACTATGTCGCAATTCAGCTTTAATCTACGGCAATATCGATAATGTCAATTGCTTGCTTGCTAATGTACCTTAACCCTATGTGCTTTACCACCACAGCTGCGGTCATGCTCCAATGGTTGTGCTCACGTCTTCGCCAGAGCTGAGTGTCTTTGAGCACAAATTGTTATTCCATTTCAAGTATGATTGAAAAATTGAAGTTGCAACTTGACGGCTGCTGCGAGCTGTCATTGAGAATCAAGTGTGCTATTTATTTCGATAGGAATATTTCTTTGAGCGGAAGAGCCAGCAACTTGGGTACCATTTTCCCATATTCTTTGGTACTAAGTAGCAGTATTTTCAAATGCAATATTTGGAGGCATTCAGGTCAAGGATTTGGAAGGCTTTTGGTAACTGTATAGCGAATAATCTAAGAATATTTTGGATATTTGCAATCGTTGGCATATAGGAGAGTAGCTATGACACCGAAAAGTCAAGGTGGAAACATAATCATTTAATGAGTTATGATGAATTTCTAGGGAATAGTACGGTAGATAGGTTTATTAATATGATAACTTTTCAATGACGCTGACGTGAAGAACTTTGAAATATATTTAAGCTATAAAATGTTAAAAAGCGCTGTTTAGTATCGGTATCAAATTCAATATAATATCAACCAAATTTTATTGTACCTTAGCAAAATTCCGGATAGGTTATAATAATTTTGTTGATACGTAATGAAAATCAGGAAAATTGAGTGAAAAGTACGCCCATATCTTAGTCATATAATAAATATATTTTAAAAAACTAAAAAACGCGCTCTTAAAGCATTTCAAACAAAACAGTAAAATTGAGCGAAAAATACTTGTATTTTTGTGAAAAAAACTGGGGCATGAAAAATATTTTTATCATAAAGAATAAAAATTAACTTGTCGTTTAGAAGCACCAACAGCTTACTCTCTATTTACTTGTGTGCTTCCTTAAACCCAGAACTGAATTATGTATTATGTAGATCCCTTCGCGTCGGACGACAAATTATTTAAGTTATTTGGTTTTTTTTTCTAAATTATAGTAGCGGCCGGCTATCGCGAAGAAGAAGAAGATGAATGCAAAAATTGGAAAGTTACTCAATCTTAATTCCTAAACTAAAAATATCTAAAAATTATATGTGTTATTATTAATTTTATTGAAATTTTTTCTCAAATACCTGTCGATACCATTGAACGGCATCTTTGGGAATCATTCTCGAAAATATTTCCAATATTGATAATATTTAAGTACTTGTATGTGTAAATAGGTTAAGAAGCATGACTAATTTAGTCAAATTAATTGATAAACATTTTTTTGGATAACTGGTAACCCTCTTCAAAAAATAATTTATTGTAGTGTAAACGTCCGATTTTTATAATGACTCCGTATTTATAAATTATATAAGATCTTCAAGTAAATGTAAATAAGCAATGAATACAGCTGAACAATTTTTCGTACTTCAGGGGCATATATATCAATGTAAAAAACAAAATTTGGCCGTCGGACTCTCCAAATCTGCGAAATTTTAAAATTACCGTTATTTACTGAAAACACACAAATTTTACCAGAACTTTCTATTATACATATATATCATGGCCTTAAAAGTATCTCTCCTGACTGAAAGATCATGCTAGATACAGAAATCTTCTATCAAAAAGAATATACAATTATACTTATGCATAATGCGATATATTGTGGAATGTTGATAGTAAAGTTTTTTGAATTAATGAATTAATAGTTTGTTAATGAACATGTAAGTACATGACGAAAAAAATCCATTAATTTCCATAATTTCTTTGCAAAACGTTTACCCTTTCTTCTTATATAATTATATAATTTCACTAATATATTATTACTTTTATCATTTTTAGTGAACAAATGCAAGTCAAATAAATGCTTTCGCCTCTATCACTTGGTTAGCGCAAAAACTCCTTTAAACTTACATAATTATCATTATTTCTAGGCAAATGCAAAGTGCCAATAAGTTTTTGTTCGTTATGTACACACACATTGAGGGCATTTTCCACACCAACTGTTCATTTCATTGTGCTTTTTGCTATGAAAAGAACAAAAATCACTCATACGCCACCGTGCACCTTTTTTTTATTGGCTTTGCATTTACTTACTCACGTACGTGCACGCACTTACACACATAAACATTTGCTTGGCGTAAGCAATAAAACAAAACAGCCGTGCAAGTAATTTATAAAGCAAAATCTGGTACCATGCGTATCGAGAAAAGGAGGGTGGAAGAGAAATGAATGGGGTTAAATTGACGTTGAAGATTGTTTGTTCGATTGAAAATCTTTACTGTTTGCCCCACACATGCATTAGTTGGGCCAACAGAGTTAAAATATGAGAAAGCACGTTTTCTTGCTTATGTATATACATACTATATATATACGTGCATATATTGTATATAAGTTGGGTTGGTGAGCACGAACTGGGATCGAAGCTGAAATCACTTTACCGCGTGACACACACACACATATATATAAGTGTGTGTGTTTGCATGTTGGCAAGAATAAGTTTTGTTTTGCATGTTTTGATAGTACCCATACTTAAGTGCACTTACACAACATATTTATGGTATGTATTTATGTATATGCACTCGCTTTGTACATATTCACATTACTTGTATGGTAGATAAATGCGTACAGAAGTGTGTACTGAAGTGTACTTTATGCAAATGAACGCGCGCGTACTTCCATTGAAACTGATTTTGACTACCATAGTCCATACAAGTGAACATATCTGCATATATACATGTTTCTATGGTATATTGAGTGCTGCAGTTTTAGTTTTGGGCTCTGAGTTAAGATTGCGATTGAGTGAAACAAGAATTATGCGAATACTATAATTTATGCAGCACAAGCGCAAACAAGTATGCCTTCATCTACAACACATATACTTTTATACTTCGACGACTGAACAGCCATAAAGTTTGTTATTCTAAATATAATCGAAGTTATGCGCACGTAAGTATATACACGCTTGTAACTGCATATGAGTTCATGCAAATGAGTCTTTGCTTGGAATATATTTTAATTGCACGATTTAGTATCGCTCTCATTCAACACGATATATACAAATTTCAAAATCCATATTCTTTTATTCCCCAGAAAGTTTAAGATGTTTGAGTATACTCTTTTCCAACGATTTGTGAATAGTTTTCTCACCCAACCACTTTGACTGCTTGCAATTTTGGATATTTTCGACTATTGATCACAGAGCCAGAAACAGTGTTCACAATTATCATAAATGTTCCAATCGAGGGCGGTCCGTGATATACTTATGACAGAAAAGTTAAATCAAAACAAATTGGCAAAAGGTCGATTAGCTCGATA
This sequence comes from Bactrocera oleae, assembly GCF_042242935.1. Taxonomy (NCBI): domain Eukaryota; kingdom Metazoa; phylum Arthropoda; class Insecta; order Diptera; family Tephritidae; genus Bactrocera; species Bactrocera oleae. Next base: position 48,522,690 of record NC_091540.1, on the reverse strand, counting down.
CCCATCGATGCACTAACTTTTTCAATCCGTCTGAAAATTTGGTTTTCAGGAGGTCTGCAAAGTATACATCATACTTGTAGATCAGATTTTACATCCAGTATTTCATGCAGTATTTCAATCACGCGATATTTTATCTTAGAAGTCTCGCGCAAGGCCACCGTAAACAGTATCCAAGTGCGCTTCGATTTTACTGCGCGAAATTCTTTTCGAAAGCAACTCTCGAATAACCGACCGATATCTTTCTTTTTATATTTGGCGCAATTAGAGTTGAGAGGCTAAATACTTATCGAACCGACCTCGTATGTCCTCTCCGTTATATTTATAAATAGATTTGTAGAATTAAGCTGTGGCTGAATGCCTAAGCTTATTTGCTTGCACAGATATACATACGATATGTACATACTTGTATGTATTTATCGCAGTTATAAGCTGGCCATTAGTAGGTGTGTATATCGTAACATACAGATCTACACTAAAGTGATATATATCAGCATCTATATGTTTGTTTATGTGTATATATGTATGCGTTTGTGGATCTATGTCTTTATGTATTTGAATTGATGTGTTTGCGCTTGCTTTCAACGCTGTCTTTGCCGAATGTCAAGTGGGCGTTGTGGTTCTGCATAATGCGATTGCTCCTTCAAATATTACAGAGAGCTTTTACATACATCGCTGCTGATTTTACTGACAAATATTTACATATTCTATGAATTTGTCAAAGCCGTCAAAGTGAATTATTGTCAATGTTAATGAAAACATTTCGCTTACCATATATGTAATTTGAGCATTAATGTTTTTGCTAGCGCTTTCACTTTTAGGTCAGATTTCCCCGCTTTAACTGTATTACATTAAATTAATTTCAAATAAATACCTACATAAAATTCCTATATAACTGCGCAAATGTTTCATTACAACCATTCATACATAAAAAGTAAGTTAATGGTTCCATTAAGTTGGACAATATTTTGCTTCAAGCATAAATAAAAATTGGGCCGGAGAAATTTTTGACCAGCGGATGGCGTAAGTGGTGGCTATCAAATACATTGCTTGCCAAAAAATAGCAGCCATACATTTAGTACAGCTTAACACTTATCAAAACGTAGGAAAGTTGGCTACGGCTGTTAGTGCAAGCGATAATATGTGACCAGACAAATTTTATTACACGGAAAAATTTGGCACAAAGCGTAAATATTTTTTGCACCTAGCAAATGGTCAAATTGGTATTGCTTTTTGCTTGCTTTTCTGCTTTTTGTTACCACTGCCGTAAAAATTGTTAAGTAACAGCGTTCAGCAGAGCTAAATTCCTTTGTTTTTCGCTGAATTTATAGAATTTCGAATATTTTTGTATACAGAAATTAGAAAAATGTATTTGAAGAAAGAAACTATTTGGTTTCATGTTATCGTTTTACAAGCATTGATGACATTAAACGCGCATTTCTGAAAGGACTTAAGCTGTCCCAAAAATCGAGTTTGAGAGGTGTTTCGACGATTGAAAGAAGTGCTGGCAAAAGTGCATAATATCTAGTGGTTTTATTTTGAAGGCGACAATATTAAGCTAGACAAATGAATAAATATTTCTTTTCAAAAACTAAAATTCCCTTTTTTTTTGAACATACCTTATATACGTGAACTTATCCCTCAGTTTTTAAGATATTGATCTTAAAGTTTGTACAGGTTCTTATCTATCAAGCATTTTTTAGTTTCAAAAATATTTTTAATAAAAAGAACAAGTAAGGAAGAGCTTTGTTTGGTGTAACCGAACATTCTCCACCCTCCCAAGGTAAAGTTATATACGGGATTTTCGTAATACACATTGGATTTCAATAATGGAATATTTGGATAATCCCACACACCAAATTTGGTTGAAATCTTGAGATACACGAATTCACCTTAAGTTGGGCGGTGCAACGTTCATTGTGCAATTTTTGCACCTGCTTCTATAAAGCAGGTTCTTGGTTGTGAATAATTTTGCTTATGGCACATTAGTTTTTAGCATAACCGTTATACGGTGAGTGAGCATGGTTGTTGTTGATTTTCATAGTGTATAAAGGCATACTAACGAGATTTCTTTTCAGAATTAATAATTGAGTATATGTTTTAGAATAAATATATAGCCTATACGTTAAGGCAAAAATATTGAATAGAATACTGTTTCTTTAGAATCATAGACACAGAAGACGATGAAAGCGGTCAAAAACCAAAAGATATCAGAAAATGATTTCGGATGGCCATAAAGAGAATTTGATCGAATTGGCTGATATTCTGACGTTAACATTATTCTCGATTTTTTGATAATCCTAGACAGCACTTAACCTTTTATACTTCAAGCTTTAAATGTTACTAAAACTAATTATTTTATTAATTTTGAATTAAATATTTAATTTGGCTCAAAGAAAGCAAAATCTTCTACAATATACTTTGACATATGTCCATTGCATTCACTTTGGTACGCCCACCTACAGTAATGTACACATGCACACACATAAAACCAAGGAACCAGCGAACAGGAACATTATAACAATGCTTCAACATTATCTCGATTGTTGATGGTGTTGCCACTTGTCAGCTTCTTGAGCGTCAGCACCACAGCACATCTAACATAAGCAAGCAGCGTTGTGAGTGTATTCACTTGCAGTTCCCGTGCCGCCTCCATGTACACATGCATTACCAATCAAAACAAATCAAGCACTTGCCTGCTGTGCATTGGACGCCCACCCATTGCTTTCGCCTGGGGCTCGGGCTGGCTGATAGTCAGGCAACCTGGCGGGTAACTGAAGTGACACTTCTCTGCTGTTTGTCAGTTGTTTGTCAACGCCAAACGTGTTCTGGGCAGTAACAAAAAAGAAAACTGTCATCAAAATGTAGTTTGTGCTACAAAACGAAGATAAAACATTTTATGCAAGTACAACAATAACGGTGAACAACACTTTCGCAATTGTAAAAGCGATTTTCGAGCAACTGTCGTGTAACTGTCATTTGCCTCCGCCACTCTTGCCCGCTTTTAATAAAACATAACTGAATTTACAAGTAGCACGAATTGTGTTGGTCATTTGAGAGCCTTGAAGTGCATACCCGAATTTCATACGAACAACATTTTTTTTTTTCGTTCACAATTTTCGTCTTATACTAGCTATTAATGTCAGCCCAATTTTCATTTTATTTACAGCACTTTTGTTCTAAATAGCTCTCAACTGTATAATAAAAGCTGTAACCATCTTTGATTATTAAAGTATACGAAATCGGGGTAAACCTTGTTCTGTTGAGCACAATGTTTTGGTTGGATATAATTGAAAATATCGAATATGGTACACGTGTATAAACTTCACAGCTGTGGGACAATTGGTTCGTGAGACATCGTGAGGTCTTAAGTGACGCAAGTTTAGGAATTTAAAATTAGATTGAATGGAATTTCGTGTGCTAATGAAACTTTACCTTATGCAGAGAAAATTCTTTGTTGACTCTGTAGCTTCACTATGCTGGATGTTAACCGGTTCTCTATCTGGCGAAATAACCAGTTGTAGGTGGTTTTGTGCAGCCACAAGAGCATACAAGACGATGAATAAAGTCAAATCTCAAAAAAATATGCAAATCGATTTTAAATGAGTATAAAGTGAAGTCGAGCCGATAGCTCAATAGACTATCCAAGATTTTGTTTGAGCTTATGAATATTTGGAAGAGCTAAAGCTAGATCAAAAATAGCAACAAGTTGATGATAATGACTAGTGTTCAGAGCTTTTTAATCGTAATAAAATCAAATTATTTTACTACGGCTATTGAAGAGTGTTTAAGAAACATTATAACATGGAAATCACTGTCAAAGGGTTAATATGAAAAAAAATAAGACTCGTAATCTTTTTTCGAATTTTTTTTTAATTGGCCATACCCTGTGGGTAGTCTAGACTTAGACTTTTCATCGCGTACTTATTGCTGGACCGAAAATTTAGCTACAATGAAAAAGTTGCCATCAAAGTTACTTCAAGAATGGCATCACAATATTGAAATAATGTTATAATCGGTATTTCATATCCGATCACAACTATTTTGAATAATAAGACGAAATATTTCATTAGTAAATGATCTATTGCCTGATCGAAGTTTTTTGTTTTAATTAAAAAAATGGCGGTCTTAGAATAACTTTTTCTACGTTTTCGGGAAAAGTTCAACAGTTATTTGCTTATAAAAAATCGAAATGAAAACAAAAAATATATATTAATTTAATATATACATCAATCGAGATATATATATATATATATATGAATATATTTGTTTATATTGTATTAATTTATACTTGTTTATATATCTGCCGAGCGATGTTGTGCAGGTAGTATTTTACCTTCTCGTGTTTGTTTTTTCGACATACCGATGAGCATTACGCCCACAATCAAGTTAGCAATAAGAACTTTTTGACAAAGAAACATTTTTATACTCTTGCAACATATTGCTATAAAGTATAATAGTATTGTTCATTTGACGGTTGTTTGTATCGCCCAAAACCTAATCGAGATAAGTTTATATATATATATAAAATATATATAAATGATTACGATGACGAAACGAGTTGAAATTCGGATGTCAGTCTGTCCGTCCGTCCGTTCGTCCGTTCATCTTTGCAAGCCGTAACTTGAGTTAAAAATTAAGACATTTGGAAGGGACAGAGGGCTTTAGAGGTGCCACTGTCAAAATTTGCCGCTGTAGCTTCCTTACTTGTTATTTATTGATTTTTTTTAAGTCAACTAAGATTTTCTTAGCATGTAAGGACGTACTTTGCCTCTAATTTAAAATTCGTATTGATATGGCACATTCAAAGTTTTATGTCGCTTTTGAACGGCTACCAAAAAATAGAAGTGGTAAACCAGATGAAATCTGTAAATAACAACAACAATGCTGGATATGTGAGTAAATTTTGTTATCAAGAAAAGAAGTGTACAAAATTTCCAGATTAATTTGCTTTTCCTAAATTCGCTATTTTTTCTGCGTTTTTGTTGTTTTTAAAACATATCAATATACAAATATATTTTATTTAGCACATACCTATATGTTATTAATTAAGTAATTAGATATTGAGAGTGAAAAAAAAAGAAAACCAACAATAAATAGTTGCTCTCAATCAAAGTAAGATTGAACTCGTTTGAACCAAGTGAACTGGGCGTGTATTCGTATGCAAACACTTAAGGTGAGAGAACAAACTGTTTTCACATCGTTCTTAATTTACCCATAGCACGCAACTTTGTGAGAATTGTGAGAAACATAGTTGCTCCTGTGTTTTTCTGACAGAGCTTTAAATATATATATGTATTTATTACAATATATACATATACCACATTGTCTTGCAAAAAGTTACCCAAAGAGATAAACCGCGCTGTCCTGCAACACTCTTCGTTGCATAAAAAACCTACGCTCTCTTCTCTTCGTATTTTTACGCTTGCTGCTCGAAATTTGTATTTCACATGCATATTTATATATGCATGCGCTCTACTGTTGCAAAAGCTACAATTTGTTAGTGAAAGCTTTTGCCATTCGCTTACATTGCCAGCCGTGCACAAGCGGCTAGTAGAGAAGTTCCTTCTCGCTCATCTTTCCAACACCTTAATGATTGTGCATGTCTAACGTTGTTAGCCTTTGAAGTATGTAACTAACGAAAAACGACCAGCATAAAAGGCGTTGGTAGGTGCGCAGAAACGGTGCTAGGGAGTTCCTGACACGAAATTTCTTTGCTGCCACTACACCGAGAAATATTGCTCAGTTGCAGCTGTTAATTTAGTATTCTTTTTATGCTTGCTCTTTGGCATTTATTTGCGCCTTGACAACTTTGTCGTTTTTGTTTTGCTGCAAAAAATTTCGGCGCTTTTATTCGCTCTAAGTTTGCTTATATTTGCATTTGTTTTTTGTTTTTGGTGTTGTTTTTGGTTTTGCTTTCTCATCTGTTTTGTCCTTTGCATTGGCATTTAACCTCGTGCACGAACACAGTGCGCGCATAATACTGGCCGCCTGGCTTGCCCTCAATTTAATCAAGGCTTTTTTGTTGCTACGAACTTTTGCAAGCCTCTCCACCACAATCTCTCTGCCGCTCTCTAATTTTGGATTCTAAATTGTGACACCGTTGTTTGGCCGTACATTGTATGCCTGGACAGGTCTACAGCGCTGCTTGCGCATACAAGCATTTAGTCCTATATACATACATACAAATGTATGCTATATATACTACAAAAAAGACAAGTAAGGTTTTTTAGGACGAAGGACTGAACATACCCACTGACAGGTGTTCCCAATTATTCTCTAGCAGAGGTATGGCCTCTGAAAATAGAGTGGGATGTACACCAGAGAATCCTTTTCGGAGGAATTCTAAAATTTTGAGAACACCTCCAAAAGGGAAAAATGAGGAATCCACCGCTGCTGGACCAACAAAAATTTGTGAAAATGCCGCCCAAACGATCGAAAGCGGCAAAATTGAGCAAGAGCAGAATAGTGAACCTGCCAATATTTTAAGCAAATTGGGCAAAAAAATAAAGGAACTTGAAAGTATGATGTCTGGTCAGAGACACATAAATCAAGCTATGCGCGACCTTGTAAGCAGCATAACATGCCTCTATGACGAAGCTGAAAAACAAGAGAATCGAGAGAAAAGAGTTATGGTAGAGAAAGCGTCGCAAGTATCTTCTATTCATAAAGATAGAAACACCCCAAAAAGACTTCGGGAGGTATCAGGCTATTTACCACCAACAAAAAAGCCTAAAAACGGAGATGATAAAGCGCAGGCTTTATATAGTGAGGTTACAAAAGTAATGCAGAAAGACAGCTCAGGAGATAAGCCCGCAGGCGAGAAATGGGTGGACGTGGTAAAAAAGAGGAAGCCGATCGACAGAATCAGATCGAAACCAGACGCTATTATTCTAAAAAAGAAAGAAGGAGCGTCGTATGCGGATATTCTAAGGAAAATTAAATGTGATAGCGGCCTTGAGGAATTGGGCTCTAACGTAAGGTACATTAGAAAAACCCTCAAAGGAGATCTGCTAATAGAATTAAAAAACCAAGCAGACAAGAGAGCCGACATGTTCGAGAGTGCCCTAGAAGGAGTAATTGGTGAGATGGCGGTAATACAGCCAAAAACACATAATGTTACCATTATGTGCAAAGACCTAGACGAGATAACCACACCCGAAGAAATATGCGACGCATTAAAAAAGGAGTGTGGGATTCAAAATCTAGCGAAAGAGAATGTCAAAAGTATGCGAAAAACCCGAAGCGGCACACAAATAGCCCTTATATGCCTGCGTGCCGAAGATGCCAAGACCGTACTTAAGCAAGGAAAAGTAAAGATCGGGTGGTCTATCTGTCGCCTCCGTGAATACTCATCTATCACTCGCTGCTTTAGGTGTTTCGAAGTGGGGCATATAGCCCATAAATGTCGCAACCCCATTGACAGGTCTTCCCTCTGTACACGCTGCGGAACCTCAGGACACGTCGCAAAAGTATGCACTAATGCCCCAAGCTGTATGCTTTGTAAAGAGAAACACTCTGTCTTGAGCACGGCCTGTCCGAAGTATCTAGAGATGAAAAACTTAAAGGAAAAATGAAGATATTACAATTAAATCTTAACCATTGTGCTGCAGCACAAGACCTGCTAAAACAGACGGTGCTAGAACATAACATAGATGTCGCTCTGCTAAGCGAGCAATATACTCAGCGTTCGGAAAGCACTTGGATTAAAGATATAAGTGGCAAGGCAGCAATATGGTCATGCAAAGGACAAGCTTTCACATCGTGCTCCAAACGAGCCCAAAACGGCTTCACATGGGCGAATATACAGGGAATATATGTTGTAAGCTGCTATGCTCGTCCAAGCGCGTCAGTAAATGAATTCGAAGACTTTCTCCTTGAGCTGTCTCTAGAGACGAGAAGCAAATCTCCGATAATAATAGCGGGAGATTTTAATGCATGGTCTACTTCTTGGGGTAGCAGACGCACGAATCATCGTGGACGTCTTATACTAGAATTCTTGAGCCAAACGAACCTTACAATAATAAACAGTGGCACGCAAAATACCTATCAAAAGGGCAATAAAGGTTCCGTAATAGACCTAATGTTTGCTAACGACGCGCTTAGCAGGCACATTAAGTGGGTGGTGTCAGACATTTACACAAATAGTGACCACATGGCCATAATTGCTGAAGTTTTGTTCCCAAGAGAAAGGGAACCCCTCAGTAGAAACACCTCTCGAAAACGAGGTTGGCGACAAAAGGAGTTCGATCCTGACGTTTTCGAAAGCGTCTGGAGGGCAGCAAAGGCACCAGGCGACGACGCCGCCCACTTGGTATCCGCTGTGCAAAAGGAACTAGTTGCAGCATGCGACGCAACTATGCGCAGGACGAGATACAACAACAAGCGAAAACCAGTATACTGGTGGAACGAAGAAATCGCCACGCTGAGGAAGCTCTGTCACTCAGCTAGACGTCGCTTACAGCGCAACCAGGGAGGCGAGAATGAAAATCGCCTCAGAGAGGCATTTAAACACAAAAAAAAACTCCTGAAGTCAGCAATCACGCGTAGCAAAAAAGGCTGTTTCGAAAAGCTCTGTGAAGAAGCAAACATAGACCCCTGGGGAACCGCGTACAAAGTATGTATGTCAAAATTTAAAAATATGTCGCAGCAACCTAAGAACGCATCATTTATGAGGAAAATCGTCGACGCATTATTTCCAACACACGAGACCACTTCCTATACTATGCGAAACGAGGTTACAGAGCCCCCTCTATTAGTCACAGAAGAAGAAATATTGGCTATCGCGAAAAAAATTAAAAACTCCAAAGCGCCTGGAATAGACGGTATACCAAATAGAGCCCTAAAAGAAGCCATGACTCTGAGACCCAGTTTGTTCGCTAAAATGTACAATGCGTGTATATTGGAAGGCGTGTTTCCCGACCCGTGGAAGGTGCAGCATTTGGTTCTACTTCCAAAACCTAAAAAGCCACCGGACGAACCTTCATCTTATCGACCATTGTGCATGCTCGACACGATTGGTAAAGTGTACGAAAGCATTGTAAGAAACCGCTTGGAGTTAGCAATCCAAAAAGCCGGCGGATTATCAGAAAGACAATACGGCTTTATAAAAAAGAGGTCCGCTATTGACGCACTAAGAGAGGTCGTTGATACTGCGAAATGTGCAGTAAGTGGCAAAAGATGGAAAGGTGGCACAAAAAAGTATTGCGCGCTAGTTACACTGGACGTGAAGAATGCGTTCAACTCCGCAAAGTGGGCAAATATAATCAAAGCTCTATACGAAATACGCGCTCCCCAATATCTTGTAAATATTATAATGAGCTATCTTAAAAATCGCATATTGTTATTCGACTCTGACGAGGGCACCCAGAGCTACGCTATCTCGAGTGGAGTACCGCAAGGCTCGGTCTTAGGTCCTCTACTATGGAACTTGATGTACGACGGGGTACTAAGAATACATCAACCAAAAAGCGTGAAAACAATAGCGTATGCGGATGATCTCATAGTGGTAGCAGTGGCTAAACACCTAGATGACCTCAGGCTCAAATGCAACGATTGCATAAACGGTCTGCGCCAATGGTTTGCTACCATGAGCTTAGAGCTGGCTGAGCAGAAAACGGAAGTCTTGCTCATAAGCACAAGGAAGGTGGAAGAAAGGTTATCACTCACCATAGGGGGGTGCGAGATTACTTCACAGCCGCAGCTGAAGTATCTGGGAGTAATACTAGACTCCAAATTAAAATTTAAAGAACACCTGGTGTATACTTCCGGCAAAGCAAACAAAATGTATAATGCGCTATCTAGAATGATGGCCAATAGAGGCTGCGTGCGCTCCAGCCGGCGGTTTTTAATATCAAAAGCAATGAGTTCAGTAATATTGTATGCAGCACCAATATGGATACAAGCGCTAGACATAAAATCATATGCTAGACAAATAAGCGCAGTACATAGGCTTTCTGCAATCCGAGTAATAAGTGCTTTCCGAACGATATCAAGTGATGCTGCTGAAGTACTAGCCAGCATGCCGCCTATTGACATCCAGGGGGACGAATTCGCGCGACTGTACCAGCTGTCAGCGTTGTCTTCAGGAGTAAAAAAAGAGGAGAGAACCAAGAGCCTAACAATGTGGCAGCAACGGTGGCAAACCTCATCTAAAGGACGATGGACTCATAGACTGATTCCGGACATTCATTCGTGGATAGACAGACGACATGGGGACCTGAATTTCCACCTTACCCAAATACTGAGTGGGCACGGATGCTTCAGAAAGTATCTATTCCAAATAAATCATGATGTTAGCCCGTATTGTCCGACGTGTACAGAGTGCATAGAAGACTCTGAACACGTATTTTTTCGGTGCCCCCGCTTTTTAAATATTAGGGAAAAGTTAAAATCTACTCTCGGCGGTAGTGTAACGGTGGAAACTCTGACAACACATATGTGTCAGTGTTCTGAAAAATGGAAAGCTGTCAGCGAAGCGGCAGCTCAAATTATGACAAAACTGAGATACTTGCAACAGATTAGGAGTCAGTCAGTCCGTGCCGTAGAGGAGACTTAAATGTCCTTTTCTCTCCCATGAAGTAATACTTAATCCGGTGGTTCCGTGGGAGAGATATAAGATGGGAGTAGGTTAGGTTTAGCGGATTAAAGTTCCGCACTTCGGCTTTTGATGCTTCCCCCTACTATAAAAAAAAAAAAAAAAAAAAAAAAAAAAAAAAAATGCTATATATACGTCATAGCTGTGTGCGTCTGCATTGAGAGTCCTTGTGAAATGTTCTTCTTTTGTTTTTCAAACAAAATTTCATTTAAAAGTTTTTATCTGCGTTTGCATTTTACTTTCAGTTTTGCACAATTCCAGTGCACAGCTTCTCATGTGTCTTCTGTCGTGGTAGCCAGATTTCGGTTGCTTTGTTGTTGTTGTCACTTTTTGGTTTTCAACATTCTTGCCACTTTGTTGCCAATTGTGAATTTTTTGTACTTCTTTAAAGGCTATGCGTTGCTTTGTTTTTGTGTTTGTTTTTGTTTCTGCCTTGTTACAATTTGTTGGCGTTTAAAGTGTAAAACTTTTGTGCTTTCAAGTATGCGCTGCAAAGTCTTTTTGCGTACCACACTGCGTATGAGTAATGCGCTAATGAACTTTTTATTTGCTGTTGAAGTTTTGTCTATCTTATCCCATTCTACTTGCTTGCTTGTCTTTAAACATACATACACATAAAACATGTGTGTGTGAGCATGTTAATGTATGCGTGTTTGAGCGGTGGCGATGAAAGGCTTGAAAGCAAAACTTTTTAATTGGGAAAAATGCAATAAATGAAATGAGTGTTTGAACTGATAAGCATTAATGAGTTAGATGCTTTTGCGAAAGCGTTTTTGTGGTAAAGAACTTTTAAAAATGCCACTTTGTGGTTTCTAAATTTAGTGTTTAGTGCAATGTACCTTAATGAAATTCAAATTAGAAGTCAAACAAGTGAATTAAATGGCATGCATCTGATAAAATTTTTCTCGAACTGATCCATTCAAACTGTGCGCGCAAATGATACATTTTATTTCCTAGGCAGTATAACCGTTTTTATTGTACGAGTGAAATTTGATATCCATATGTCAATTACTGTGTAAGTGGCAGCTGTTTGTTTACGACACGAAAAGTTTGTCTGGCAACATTTACCATGGAAATAAAACTGAACAACGAATTTGCTTGGAATTTTGTCTTTCCTATGGAATCACGGCTACGAAATAGTGGAAAGTGTTTTAAAGAGTCTACTTTATTACAAAGCATTTGAGTGGCGCACGGTATTAAGTGAAGGTCGTGGAGTCATCGAAAACCTACCACAAGCGAGTCCATCCGCCTCCAATAATGCAATAACATCGCAAAAGTTATAAATAAAGTACTCGAAAAGCATCAGATTGACATCAGAAAGATAGCATATGAGCTTCAAATTTCTTATGGATCAACACAACACATTTTGTTTATTATTTTGGGTATGAAGCATATCAATATTAGACTCGTATCAAGAGATCCGAATCTTTTTCAAAAAAAAAAAAAACGACGTCGTTTAAAAGTCGCAAAGGCGATGCTTGAAAAGGCAGCTGAAGATCCTACATTCATCACTCGTATCATAACTGATAGAGTGGCTAGATATTTTAACTGTCCAAGAAACGAATGGCGCTCGACAAACGAGCCGAAACCGAAAAAACCAAAATTCGCTGAAAACACTGAAGACCAATCTAGCTGAGGCTTACAAAAAGTGTATGACAAATTGGATTAACGGTTAAGATCTTTGTATCTGCTCAAAAAGAGACTTTTTTGAAGTTGATAATAAAGAGTTGTGAAAATGTAGTTTTTTTGTCAGTTCGGATAAAATTTAGTGGTATGGTATTTTCGCTCTCTGTTCAAAAGGCGTTAAACCATATTTATTTTGAGTTGTTTGAAACAACAACATTTTGGCCTATTAATATAACCAAACAAATACTTTTTCTTTTCTTATAGGACTGGTGGCGGCAGCATGTTGGGTGATGTTAACATATCCGCTATTCTCGATTCATTTAGTGTTAGTTACGACAAAAGAGTAAGACCTAACTATGGAGGTGAGTTTTACGATTTCAAAATATTCAAACAAAATATAAAAAAAATTTAAATTTCAAACGACATTATACATACTAAAGCGCGTCGTTAGTGTCTTATGCCAATGTATACATGCAGTTAAGGTTAGCCATGTGCTGAACTGCAACTTTAAATCTAAGGCGGTGATGCACCGTTATATTAAGCAGAAAATTTTAATAATTGCAATAACTGTTGGTTTTGCGCTCATACTATATATACACACACTCAAAAAAAAAGCACAGTGGTTTAAATATCACAAATACACTTACTTTCTAAGTATTCATACAATACATAATCTCTGCATACAATATATCATATTTTATAGCAGTAAAATAAATAAGTTTCTTAAGGAATGCGTAAATTTTCTGCTCTTAAAAATTTAATACTCATTTAATATAGTTTCCCATATGCTAATCATATACTTTTCTCATGCATTTTCATAACTAAAAATATTTTCAAAATCTTATTCTAATATACATGTGCATTTGCAATTTTATTTTCACACACACACTGACACATACACAAGCATTTTAAAAAAAGTGAAATCTACAATTAGTTATGATTACATCATTGCACACTAAAGGCTCTCATAAGTCTAAAGCTAAAACGTTTTTTAAAAAATTATTATTGTTTTTTGTGAAAATATCTTAATATCTAACTACAAGAAGAAATAGCTATAATGCCGATTTAATTCGTAATATTGTAAGAAAATGTTATTTCGTTAACTTTTACAATTCTTTTGTTCCCTTTTGGTAGTTCTCTGCGTTTTACTTTTATAATTTTATTTGCCTTCTTTAAATTGATGCAACATATTGATGTTTCAGGACCTCCCGTTGAAGTCGGAGTCACCATGTATGTGCTATCGATCAGCTCGCTGTCTGAAGTTAAAATGGTACACAATACGCCCAAAATGTACCTTTTACTAAGAACACAAAAAAGTTGTCTCTTTTTTTGTTTTTACAATTAGCTGATTTTAGTTTCTTAGTAATATTAGCATTTAGTTTTGAACGTACTGTCTTCTAACTATTTGCGTCTGCATTTTTTACACTTTCTTTTACATACTTTCTTCTACTTTGTTACATTGAATAATATTGCTAATAGTTGTTACAAATTTTGAACATTTAATATACTTTCCACTTATTTTTAGTTATTCGTTTGTTGTGCGAGTTTTATCTATTTGGTTGGTATGCATATTAAAAAATCATGCATTTGCGCGCTGTACCTTTGCATATAAACATATTCTTTTTGTCATATATTGTTTTTATTAGTTTTATTAATTTCCTTACCTATCGTTCTCCTGTGCCGAGTCTAACTAGTTTCGTTGTGATAGCATTTGCTCTATTCTCAAAATGTTTCTTATTATTGCTGCGTTATCATTTGAATACTTATTTTTATAGGTCTGCCTAGTATTACTTGAAAAATTTAAGATCAATACTTTGCCGACGAAAAACAAAACTGGGTTAACCTATAAGTTGTACTAAAGAAAAGTTTTTAGAAATAAATATTTTCGATTTATATGCGCTTGTTTCTATCGATTCAGGTTGTTTAACGTTGATTGCGTCCAACGGTGCCTTGATTGGCTAATGCATACTCTATGCTGAACTATATAAAATCTATGGAAGATACTTCTAATATTTGCAAATTCAATTTCATAGTAGTTTATGCATTAAGTTTTCTGCTTACAGTCGTTTTAATTGACCTTATAAATTGGAGAGACATAAACACATTATGTGTGTAGTAGCCCGTCTGTATAAGATTTTGATGCTTTACATCTTGAACACTTTATTCATATATATTTTTTTTAAATATTTAGCGGTTAATTTTAATCTATATCATTTTTTATTTCAATATATAAATTTATATTTTTATAACTTCAATTTCTGAACTAAGGAATTGTTTACTTTGCTTTCTTCACCGAAGCCACTACATCTACAATTATCATGCAATTTACAGATTTCGGCTATAACCAAATTTTGCTATCCTGATATCAATTATCGAGCAGTTGTGTAGTAGTAGGAAAAATTACCTCGGGTCGATTTAACTCACTTATTTTCTTATTTTTATAAGTGACATATTTAATTATATCGAGTGTTGCTAGATTTTACTATTTCTTTTTCCCGAACCCACGATGCAGTGAGTAATATCGGGCCTGATTAAAAGTCATGTTTGTTTTATTTTTTATTGTTCGCTGTATCTTGAAACACTCTTCTTATAAGTAGCTGAATTTGAAGTTTTTGGAAAAGAGACCAATTGTCATCTAATGTATTTTCTTAATATAATAAAAAGATCTTCAAAGTCTTTACTTTTTAATTTTTCCTTATCTAAATCACAGCCCCATGACGCAACAATGCGTGCTTCTTATTCCAGAGCTCTCTAGATTTAGATAAATTTTTTTTATCTTAAAATTTAAGTTAAAGCTCTTTGCTTTGTGTGATTTTCGATTAGCTGATTGAAAACACATTATTTGTCAATATAAAAAGAAAAATATTGTCTTTATGTCTATTCAATAAACTATTATTTTGTTGCATTAATATAAAAAATATTGTGCACTTAAAGTTTCAAACAGATTTGAATTTTTATATTTACTAATCATTACTTTAAGGATGTAGTAACACCAGTGAGGGTTAACCTAGTTTGTACTATGAAAAAAGATCTGGGCAGTAAAAGCAACGAAAAGGGTTTGAAAAGAAAAATCTTTAAAATCATTCGGCGCTAAAAGTCATACAAATTTGTTCTAGTTAAGTATATATTTTTAAAATGAGAGTGCATTGTTAACTATTATTATATATTCCGAGGTACCTACTGGTTTTAAATATGGAGTTATTCTTTAAAACTTAACTTATTTATCTTTACTAATATTAATAAGGAGGGAAAAGCGAGAAAAGCAATTTTATCATTTACTATTAGGTAACATAATAATAACTGATTAGGCAGAAGCTTTAAAAGTTGTAGTGAATATTTTTTAACATTACTGCAAAAATTCAGTTTACTCATGCATCTTATTTAGAAACCGGTAACTATTACGGAACGCAGTTAATTCGGTAAAGTTGCATATATATAATTTATAGAGCACGAGTTTCTTCATAAAGACTTATATTCGTCGATATATAAACTGAAATTTATTTTATATTAAAACTAATCATCATCATATCATTATGCATTTGTAACCACACACCAAACATAAAATTTGATTTGATAACTATTTTCATGCAGTCATTATTGCTTTACACATAGTAAGACCACGCCCTAAAAACACTGAAATTTATAGACTAATTGTTGTTACATGAATTCACCAAAACTAAAGACATTCAATATATTGGCACGAAAAAATATGACATTGTTATGACACTTAAACTATGTACACCATGATATATATTTTATATATATTTTTATATATAAACTATTTTTAGTACACTTATCTACTGCCGTCTAATTTAATGTTGATCTAAATTGTCTTCTACTTATTTTCGAAGTTTTTTTGAATATTAAAATCTCACATCATATTTTTCTTTCTTCGAACCCGATGATTACATACAAGTGTTTATATATGTATCTGCAAAAAAAAAAAAACACTATTACAACTTGCAAAGGGTATATGCAAAAAGTAAGAAATGTATAAATATATGAAATGCCAAATATTTGCTTATAAAAATAATGTTTTTACTTAAAGTAAGAAGAGAATTTAGATTGATTTGGTTTTCATTCGACACTTTGCCATTCGTATGACACGTATGACAGATAAATGTGTGTTATAAATACTGCAGCTGTGACAAGCAGGCGTAATGTGTGTCTTAAATAAATATTTAGGGCTGCATATTGCTAGTGAAAGCGGCGTACGGTGCGTATGAGTAACAGTTGAGGGTTTGCTTTTGTGGCATAAAGTTTAGGCTAAAATATTTCTAACAGTTTTGTATTTATATAAAATGAACTCATTAAATAACTAAACAAACTTTTTTACTGTTGTACAGTTACTTGTGATAGTGTATGAACGAGAAGTTCTTGCATTCAGATTTATATTACTAAATGCGATATTGCAATAATTAAAAACATTTACATTTCATTGCTTTGAACGCACTTCCGTCCACTGCTTTCACTAACAATATTCTATATATGTTGATAACGATTAATTTTTATTTATTTGTAACGATCTACTCCCATCGACATAGTCTTCGTCTTCGCTGCTTTCGAATAGTAACCAAAGAATATGCTTATATAATAATACAATATGCGAGTTTTAAATTAGTGGCTTATGCAAATATCTACTTTTTCGATTTTTAGTTTCTATATATATTGCCCTGACATCCTTGAACATCAAATACAAATCCATACCCTAATTCACTACCACTAACCACGACAGAAAACTAAAAGGGACGAAGAATGCAAATTTTGTCCAATAATGCAAAAGGAAATGTAATGTTTTCCCCCCACACAATTCACTAATGTATCGTACTATAATAACAAAAACTTGTAATAACAACTATAAGAAAAACAAGCAACTATACAATTTTATAACTTTATATGTATATGTGCAGCAATTACAACAAAAACGTGTGTGTGTATGTTCCAGGTCCCCCTGTGGAGGTTGGCGTCACAATGTATGTCCTCAGTATCAGTTCGGTTTCGGAAGTTCTCATGGTACATATCGCAAAATAAACTAAATACTCGTACATTCATACATAGTACATGCATACTTGTATAACCAAATACTCTTTGTACGCAATTATAACATACTTACAATAAACAGTACAACAAATACAGCTACAGATATATGCCTATAAGCAATACACAACAGGTCAAAAGAGGTGTTTTGTGTTTTTGGTTTTGTTTGCACTTTGGTTGAGTTTTGTAATTTCCGTTTTTCTATAATTTCGATTACGTACAAAAAAATAAATTAATATTGTAATTAAACGAAAAGTAAATATTAACCAAATGGTCATCAATACGGTGGTTAATAAAAATTTGTGAATTAAATTTCCATTGAATTAAAGTCATTCAAATACTTGAGATTTTGATAATTAAAAAGCATTATGTTTTTAAGAAAAATAAAACCGATGATATACTTCTCCTTACTACACATAAAAATGGCACTAAATACGGTTAGTAGTAACTGACTTGGTAAACAAAGTCTTAGGCGGTGTTCTAGTCTAGAAATATGAAATTGAGGAGTTTTTCGGGTGCTGTAAATAAATAAATAAATCCCATTTCTACTATCAAATTTACCCATTGATGTGGAACAAGCGAATAAAAAATATCTAGTTAAATGTTATATCATAGTATTTAAAAAATAAAACTAAAAGAAAAAATAATTTTTGCAAATTAAAATTATCTAAAATAATAATATCTGTTTTAGTACTTCTTTAAGGTTTCCAAATTCCTTAAGAAATTATAAAAAAAACTATTTCATTAGTAAAGATACATACAAAATTTTATTCAGTAAAAAAAATATATTTTTGAAAGTTGAAATATGAAAATTTAACTTTTATTTTTAATGCTTATAATAGAATACCCTTTACTATCTTTATGGAGCTGTGATGCTCATGAATAATTTTTGTTCATATCATCGAAAAAACGAAAAAGTTAGTGTAGCACTTAAAAAAGAAAAAACCAAACAAATATAATTCTGATGGAAAGTAAACATTTTTTCGTCAAATATATCGAGTGACAATAAACAGCGTATCTTTTAGATAATAATCTTTTGCTGGGATCAAAATAAGGCGAAACATCTTCTATGCTGTATTTGAATAAAATTTACTAGTAATGAAATAAGTTTTCGGCTTCTTCCATGAAGCTTAGTCCAACTTTAATTAACATAATATATTATAATTCTGGTAGACGCCTTATCATCACCAAGTCATGTCCAGAATTTCCTCACTAAATATTTAAAAATATAATATATGTTACTTATTTTTGAAACACTGCAAAAATTTGAAGTCAATAATTTCATTTGTAATTTTTAGGAAAAAAAATTAAAAATTTTAAATGTTTACTGCATAAAAAAAAATATTAAAATCATTTTGAAAAATTAAATATTAATATTTTTTATGAATATTTCTGCTGTGGAGTTTACACACCAAATGATATGCGGGAAATTTATTTTTAATTTTTGACTTTTTTTTGCTCACTTCTCGCTGTTAATTTGCATATTTTTTTAAAAGCTATAGAGTCCTTTGCGACTCTTGGCGTTTTACACTGTTGTACCTTACAATCAATATATTATTATTTCAATTAGCTGCTTCATTTGGAGTTTACTTCATTGATGTATATTTATGTGTATAAATATATATATAGTTTTTTCACTACCGCTTTGCGAGCAAGCGCAAGTTTAAATAAACAAATTTTTTAAACATAACTACATACATTAAATCACTGGAACAATGTTCACAATGAAGAATTTAATACACGTACTCGCTGTGAGTTTGTAAACAACTACAAATAAATTAAACATTTTTTGCATATGAGAACTTGTTTTTTTTTTTGGAATATTTGCAATGAAAGCGTAATAGTTGTTGTTGCCTAAATAACTGAATTTTGTTTAAACAAACATACAAACATTCATTTGTCTCATTTCTAATTCTATCTTTCTTACTAACGCTGTTACTAACTCTATGAGCTCTTTCTTCTACTCCAACTCTAACTGATCCACCTATCCAACTTTCCTACTTTTATGCCAGCTCCAGTGCTCTGTTTCTACAAGTATACATACTAACATACGAGGTTGTCTATATGAATATTTTACTCACATTTTATTCGAAATTAACTAATTCATGTGTAATTGAACTTGTGTCATCTTTATTCTTTATGGTTTTGTAAATTAACTGTTTTGTCTGTTTTGTGCAACCGCATTACCTGTTTTGCTTTATAATTTCCTATTGCATATACATTTTTTGATATCAGCGTAATCATTAATTTTTTATACTGTCAACACATAACGACATTAAATACCATACACGCATTTATTAACATTGCTTAAGATGTATAATATGTTTTCCAGCAAAATTGTCGCAGCATCTTTACATATATTTTCAATTAAAAAAGCTGCCATTAAAAAAAGTTTTAATTTATTAAATTTATTACACAAAATAAAAAAAATTTCTTCTTTTTAATTAATGCAAGTCTAAAGCGAAAATGTAACTATAACCTTTATAATCTACATTCATACAATACATAAATATTTAAGCGATTTGAATAGCAACGAAGAATATTTGCAAATTACATAAACACCTCTCAGAGCAATTTTTACTTTTTCATTACTTGAATCAATAAAACATATATATTTGACACATTCATTCAATAGAGACATCACATCGAATACTATAATGTTGCTTTTATTATTTTGATATATATTTTCCGTTAATAAGTGTTTCAATATTTCATATACTAAACAGCATAAAAATGGCTAGTTTACATATAAATATTTGTGTGTGTTTGTGAATATTGATTTATGAAAAAAATTAATATTTTATTTAATTGAAAAATTGTGTATTTTAAATGTTTTCAGTATTTGTATATGTATGTGCGTCTGTTTAATGCCGTATAAAAATCACAACATATATACATAATTATGTACTAAATACATATATCCTTCAAAATAATTAAAGAAGAAATTTTCTTAATTTTGCGCATGATTTTTACACATGTACGATTAATACACATATACAAATGCATCGGTCAAATATTTACATACATAAAAAATTTGGTCAACACTCATCTGCTCTAAATATTAGTCAAATAATTGAGGGCTACATGCAGGTTAAAAATAGCTGATATAATTCTTATATTAATTTCGTAATATATAGCTTTATTATTTTATGTTTTTCCCTTTTTAATCATTACGATATGCTTTTATTTTCTTTGATATTGCTTTTAATTAATTTGAATTAATTTTTTTTTTAATTTACTGTTTACTGTTTGCTCGTAAAATTTTAAAGTTATAAACTAATAAAATATCATATTTCATAAAATTTTTGATTACTCTTGTTTGCTCAATAGAGAAAAAAATATATTCGTATTTACTTTTTATACTGAAACACGCGGTATAGTGGTTGATTGTCCGGTGCTCTTACGACAATGAACTTTTGGTGGTCAACGTGTTCTTCATGAAAATCCATTCCACTTCTGTTCTGGCAAGAAGCGCCTGAAAGGCATGCTATTGGTTTATACACCGTGCATCACATACCTATAAAGATAAAAAGTCATACAAGCTTCAGATCAAAAAAGAGGAACTTCTTGGAAACAAAACTTCATTAAAATAATAATTTCGAAATAATAAGGTTAAAGAGTAGGTAAATTAATTAAATGCTATTAAATGAGGGATGTCGAGTCTTCATTATAACTTTGTTCATTCACGAAAGCTGCTTAGGAATTGACAAAAATTTAGTATCTTTAGCTCATCAAAGATATAAAACAATTCTACATCCTTGTTTAGACCAATCTAAGCCAAATAAAAAGATGTTGGTCCTAGACTTCCCGTATAGTAGCGAGTATGCTGTTTAAGAACTAAAACTCTTAAAATTTTTGCATTGGAATCCAAATTCCAAACAAATTTCTTTTCACTTTAAATATAGTAGTTTGCTGTGAGCATGTGATTCTGTGGACCCACCAACAATTCAGAATCGACCCAATTCAACTAGACTAGGTGATTTGTATAAGATCATTAATATTGGTGGAAGTTGATTGATTTCCAAAACCAGCATCAATATTTTGTTTCGATATTATACATTGTGTATAGCTCAAGACGACCTCTAGATTGTGCTTTGTACTGCCATTTTATCAACTGAATTTTCGGAATTCTGGACTTTTGAATATCTCCAACAACAAATTTAATCAAAAACAAGTAAGCAAAGGATTAGTTCAGCTGTAACCGAATATTTTTTAATCTTACAACTTGAAGGGATCAAAAACGGGGAAATACTTCCAGATATAGGAAAAATCATTTATTGCGAAAGAATCTAACATTCATTATTAGACGAAATCGTGAATGAATTACGAACGAATTCGGTATTTTATTATGTTGTATTATAGGTCATAGACTTAATTAGTTTTATATCTATATTTTACTTCGCGTCAACGAAAGTTATCCTCAAATGAGATATATCTGATACAAACTCAACAGAAAAGGCTAAAATTAATATATTGAGTTGATGTGAAGAACGTCAACTAGAGGACCGGAATTCATTATACATATGTATGTAGTACTCGTATAAGGGAGTTGATAATTCGTATACTAATTTCACATATTTTCGGCATTAAACTTAAGCATATCCAATATTATACGTTCAGGAAATTTTCTCAAGATACCTGACTTATTGACCGATATATACGGTACAAAGCCAACCGGAAGTTTGGAAATCTTTTCATTGGGTATATGGGGGCTAAGGGAAGTACTGACCCAATTCAATATACAGATAAACTAATATCTCTTTAAATTTCAATTATATATCTTGCATATTGACCGATATTTTCGGTAAAAAGTCATCTATAGGCCCCGTGCCTTACCCTCAGTGTGTTTCGATTTTAACAATTTAACTTAAGATGACATATAGTATTGATTTATATAAATATTTGTAACTGAAATAACATGGAAAATCAATTTGTGTTATATGAGATATAGGCGGCTGGGCATAATTATTGTTTAAGAAGTTTTTTGTCAGTTCGATAAGTAAGTTAAACTTATAAAAATTTGTTATTCGTAATATGGAAGTCCTTGGAGGTCCTTCTTGTGATCGGCTACGGCATGAAGGGAATCCAAGATTTTTCGAAATAAATCGCCGATTGCGAATGTTAAATTCTATAAATGCACTTTTTTTTATAGGATGTTACAGAAATATCCATTGAAATTAACTGAAATTGGTATGGGTAAATTACAAGAAAGCAGTATTAATGAATAGCGGATTTTCACGTGCTGTCTTCAATTCAATTATGCTACCTGATCTCCACTAAAACTTTATACGCTTCTACTACATAGACATTTTAATAACCTAATACACTCAAACGCACATACCTAGATGAATAGCTCAAATCAAATTAGCCATCTAAACATTTTATTCCATTAGTTCATAACAACCCAATTAACAAATAGCTCACGCCCTGAAACGGTTTCTAACATTTTGTCAGTTATTTTTGCTTAAATGCAAAGTTATGATTATGCTGTATATTTTGCTTGACCTTGAGTTGTTATTTAATTTTTGCTTTTATTTCTTTGCATTTTTTGTGTAATGACGAGTAAAAGGCGCCGCTAGCTGTGTAAGACAACAAGAACGCACGAACACGCACATATTAACATTCATAAAATATACATATTTATCCATATGTTGTCAAGCGTGCAAGCTTTAACATATAAAAATCCTGACATACATAAATATCATAAACACGTGTAGTCGTTGCGCTGCCAGGCAAGGACAGGCACAGAAACTGTTTAATATTTAATTTATGCATTTGTAGTTAGGCATTAAATCATAAACTACAAGCTGGAACAACTATTTATATTCAGACGTACATATGTAAGCAAGGTTATTGTGTAGGTTTCCGCACCTTTATATACCTAAATATCTAATATATGGAGTAATTCATAGCTGTATAAGTGAAAAAGTGGTGGAAAATATTTACATAAAAGACACGAAGATTAGCACCATCATTAACCCTTACACCACTTGCATTAGCTTTCATGTCCTAATGCAATTCATTTCGTGTAAGTCTTTGCATCTCATGCATTGCTTAATATTAGCATAACTTAACATATGCATATAACCTATGTGGCTTATACCTAAGATCATTTACATACAAGTGGCATTTTCATACTCATGCAACATGTTCCAACAGAGTATAATAGTTTGGTTCACCTAACGGTTGTTTGTGTCACCTAAAAGTAATCAAGACAGATATAGGATTATACATATATAAATGATGAGACGTGTTGAATTCCGAGTGACTGTCTGTCCGTCGCTCCATCTTTCGGTCCGTGCAATCTTGAGTAAAAATCGAGATATCTTGATGAAAGGGAAGAGTTCGTAGATGCTCGTAATTGGAGCACTGCTACGCCTACAAAACGTTATTAATCAAATCAAGATAGAAAACTGTAATTTGGTACAACGAATAACATTAGGAAAGGGCACCTCAGGCTTAAACTCTTTAAAAAGTGGGCATGTAACCCCCCCTAAACTATTCAAGCTATACCACCCAAATTTGCACAGGACATATTTTTTTGTTTTTTCTTACGATAATGTGAGAATATATATATAATGGTTTTGTTAAAAACTACTAAAACTACGATAAATCAATTACGTCGGAGACATTAAGTTTTACATCCAGTATGCCATAAGAGAGCTCTATAGGAACCGGTGTCAAAATTCAAGTCCCTAATTACCGAATATGTGGATCCCAGTGCTTATAATTGACTGTGTACCGAAAATATAGATCAAAAACGGGTTGAATTGAGTCAATACTTTCTTTAGCCACGTATACCTAATATAAAGATTTTCGAGTGACATTATAACGCATATATCGGCCAATATTTAAGTTATTTCAATAATAATAAGAGAGCGTGGTTCTCTAATAACAATGTATCTTTGTGTCTAAAATGAATAAAATTGGGCAAAAACTTGACCCATATAATATATATATGATATAACTAATATCAGAATTTTCGAATATCCGGCTGACTTTTCTCTATATATGGTAGATTGGTGGTGGTAATGTGAGGAAGCACTTTATTTGTACGCGATATATTTATCTTATGTGATATTGGTAGATGAAATCGGATCAATATCACCCCCAACTCTCATATACTACGCAAAATGATTTTCATTATTCTTACAAGTTTAATGGCGATTTCAAAATTAGTGCAATCAGCCCATTTGTTTCTCTACCTCAATATACCCCATATAATGATTTCCGTCTTTCCACCTGACTTTTAATCGTTAAGAAAATACCAAATTTGATTGTAGTCACTTTATGATTTCATCGAATAATGAATGTCGGTTGCGGAAGCTAAAATACCCCTCACAAATATAGAAGATTCCATATAAGATCTTGATTTTAATCGTTCGGATTGTATGGCAGCTATATGATGTTGTAGTCCGATCTGAAATTTTTCTTCAGGTATTGTAGTACTGCTTTGGATTATAATCTGTGCGATATTTCATGAAGATATTTTGTCAAATAAAAAAGTTTTCCTTACAAGTACTTTATTAATAGTACTAATAACTTTACTTATGAAGTTCGCATATATACAGCCATGAAACGACTCAGCTCGTCACGCTCTTCATTTATATATGCATATACTTTGTAGGATCTCTGATGTTTCCTTTTAGGTGTTGTGTTTTCCTTAGCTTTAAGCCACATTAAAAACTAAATTCTTGTACGAAAATCATTACTAAAGCGATTATATAATGTAACTTCTATTATCTTCACAATACTTTTGCCATTACTTCAAGCATTACTCAATTGCCGTTATATAATTATTAATAATTAAGAAAAATTTTTATTTGTTGGCAAGTATCTGAAACGCTAAACTTTTTATTATAACTGTTTACTATTACGATAACAGTAATCATTATTACTAGCACTATTTTTTTTGGAAATTTCGAATACATCAAAATTTTTTCATAGCATAGTATAGCCGATAGACACGTATACTCTGCCTGTCCTTAGCCTCGCTTAAAACTCAGTAAATTGCGACTAGTTTTCCCACAACTCTGGTGAGCCATATTAAAACTTAAATAAAAACCGAAATGTGCAAAATACGACCTAACATCTTTTTTTTCATAAAGATACTGGATTGTGGGAACCGTTGATATCGGACCACCATAGCATATAGCTCTAATACAAACTAAACGATCGAAATCAAGTTTTTATGTGGAAAACTTTTTAACATGAAAATATATCTTCACGAAATTTGGCATAGACTATTGTCCAAGGAGACAGTAAAATCGAACGACGTGTAATAATAATATTATTATAATACTTTTTTTATATGAAAACTTTTTTATATTAATTTTTAAATGTTTTATAGCTTTGGTGCTTTACGAAGTTAACGCTTTTACTTGTTTTTGTACAAAATTGCTTTTGTTTTGTAATGGATCATATATATATATATATATACACTTAGTAACTAAACCTCAGATTATATATGGATACAATATACATACATACATATATTCTAACCCCATTTTTGTCAGTATATGTTTCCTCCTATGAACTTTCATTGAATCATATCCCATCCTATGCAACTCTCACTACGGTGCTAATAACGCTATTCCATTTATAAAATAGCGCTATAAATTCAATTTTATTGCTGTTCTATTTTAAAGTCTAATGTGAGTATACCGTAGGTATGTGTGTGCGTAATATTCATTGAAAAGGCATACATACAGACATTAACGGTTATAGGTTTTATTTCACTCTTGCTTGCTGTGCGCAATTATAATACCTATATGTATATATATATATATATATAGATAAATATAAAAATGCAGAATAATTATAAATACACACAAGGCTGTATTTTGCGGTATCCTACCAACTTATATACTAGAAATAGACTGAATTATTACAAATAAACGCACCAACATTTACTAGCGATTAAAAACATAATTACATGCAAAATAAAATACGCAAAGCACACACACATTAAACGGAAAAATAAAATGCTATCACTTTTTATGTTATGAAGTTTCGTAGAAGTATGTTTTTATTGTAATTAGACAAAAACATAAACAAATGTACATACAAACTTACATGCGGGCATTCTTGTACAGTAGTTGGCAAGAAATGACACTGTGCCTTAAAAATTACAAAATTCTTATGAATATATCCCGTCATTCACCACAAAACCCAAAATTGTATATTTGTTTTACTAGAGGTACTAATTTGATTATGCTAAATACTGCGTACACTGCTAACTTTATTTCTTACATGGCTTAATTTGGTAGGAAATTGTTTATTATTTAAAATACGATTGTGTTTCGTTTGATTTGATTTTGTCTACATTTCGCTATTATTAAGGAACTCGAGTGGAAACCAAATCAATTTATTGTATTAATATTTACCATATACATATTATATTGTATATTGTGTAATAATTCGTTTAATGTATATTATGTACATATATATTGTACATAACTGTAAACAATGAGGTGAAAATGTAACATACGTAAAAAAATGGTTTGATGCCAAGTAAAGAAATATAAAATTTATTCAAATACATTAACATAATGTAATATAAATAAGAATACATAAGATAAATATTTAAAAGAACATTTGCTAACTAAATAGATTTATTAATAAAGTTGCATAAATAACAGTTGGTATATAATTTGGCAAACATCATTGCTAAGCTTTATAAAATAATATGCTCACATTTTGTTAAATCATCAAATTTTACATGTAGATTTTACAATTAACCTAAATACCACATATCAATGCGTTATTCATTAAAAACTACTTATACGCAGTGACCAACCTGTAGGTATACACTGTGTAATCGCACTATACACTGTGCAGTGCAATCAGCAGGTACATATAGCAAGCGGTTACCACAAAGAGAAGAGTTATAGAAACACTTACACTAATAAAATATATACTTTCTGGTAGCTGACGAACGGCACAATTTTTAGTAATTGGATATTTGTTTACCATATTTATATTTATTTTTTTTGTTGTTTATGAAGTAAGAGTTTTCCAATAAGAGTGATATGGTGTAAAAAAAATAAAAAATTGTTAAGAAAATTTTAAGGATTTTTTATTTAATGTGAAGTACAATCGATACATTAGAGTTCTGAATATAACATTATTCAAATGGCCTCCACGACTTCTTTTGCAGGAACGAATTCGATGAACCAATTTTGCAGTACTTTTTCCAATAATTCAAGTCGTATGTCATGAATAACACTTTCAAAATTGACTTCTAAAGCTTAAAAGAGTTTATTGCTAAAGACCAATGACTTCAATTGACCCCACAAGAAGTAGTCTAATGGTATTGAATCACAAGTTCTTGAAGGCCACTCAATGTCACAATTTCTTGAAATCTCCAAATTTTCTCGCTATATTGTAATTCGATTGTTGCACGTGCTGTGGGTTGGAAGGTCAACTTCTGCCAATTACGGTCATAAAAAGTTGGTTTTCATTGATCTATACCGCTTTCTATTGACAGTAACGGTGTCACCAGCTTATTTTCGAAGGAAGTACGTACCGATTATTTGCCCAGACCAAAAACCACACCAAACTGTCAATTTAGGTGAATGTACTGGTTGTTCATTAATAATTTGTGGATTTTCTTCGCACTCAGTTGAAAGTGCCCTCATCGAAGAAGAGGATTTTCTTAAAATTATTATTATCGGAGAAATATTATTTTGTAATAAAAATGTATAATTTGTAAACGTTGTTCTTGCGTAAATATTTTCATGATGAAATTGTAAATATTACTAAATACAATGAAAAAAAATTACACATCAGAACATATTAAAAGTGACCTAAGCCCGACATATGAACTTATGTTTGCTATTGGAAGAATTTATTCACTGATTGCGCCTATTTTGGTAGAAAATGATACTTTACCATATGTTTACAAGATACCTTACACCAACACAACTAACATAAATAATATTATTCGTCATATTATATAAGTGGCTGGACAAGGACAATATCACTTTTGTGGTCTCACATTACGCTAAACGAAACATTTATACTCAATATTTTTGAGAGAAACGAAATTCAATATATTCGACATGCATGCATATGGCAGCATGTAAAGCAAATCTATGATTTATGTAACGATAATCATAGTGAGAAGTAAAGGTATTGAAGAAACATTATATCGGATATATTTAAGGTTCGGACAATTTTCAACTAATTTCAGCCATTTGATTCACCGAATGAATACATAGTCAGCGCAACTTTATTTTGCAATTTGTTTATGTAGTCTGGGTGATTGTCTCGATCAATTTCGCTCATGTTTGGCAGCATTACATATAGTGGTTCAAATTTCATTAATATGTCTTATGTCTCAAAGTTTATGGCATAAAGCCAACTGGACAAATTTATCTAGTCTCAAGCACCAAACTGCTTTCTTGTACGAAAAAGCAACTATTTAAGATCGTAAAGGTAGCTTATATAGGTAGCTTGACTGATATATTTTTATGAATTTGGGTTAATCAGAAATTATTTTACTAGTTATATTTTCTATTTACTAGTACAATGCATGGATCAATTTCGTTAATATTTTTACAAAATTGTTGTATGTAAAGAGAAATATAGTAACTCATTTCTATTAAGACCTCTTGTATATCGATCGATGTAACTGGTATAAAATAAACTAAAAAAACTAAAAGCCTCAAATACGGTACGGTACGGCTATTTAATATCTGATTTATAACATTAACTTCTGTCGATTAGAAAATGCGATTAGCTGGAAATGAGTTCTTCTCGAAATATTCAATATGTTCATGAATTAGTTTATGAAATTAAGGTCAGAGCACGAATTATTGTAGTTTCACGAGCAACTTACTTATCTGATTTTCTTTGGAAAGCATCCAATAAAGGATGTTCGTAGTTATTAAAGTATAAATTCTTAACACAAATTTTTTTATAAATATTTCATGCGGGAAAAGTTTGTTGAGGAGAACTTTAACGTAAATTTACATTTTTTATTTTAAGTTTAACTACTTTAAATATTTTAATTGAAAAAAATTGCGTAGACTCGATAGAATACTCCCAACATTGCGTCTTACCGGGTAGATTTACAGAATTACAGAAGTCACATCCTCGCACTTTGACAGCTAATGCCAAATCTTGAGAATCTTCTTACTCCAAAAGGTTTATCAAATTCAATTAAATTTAAAAAATTATGGAATCTTATGCAAAAAATGCTTCTAACAATGGTTAATGTTTGGATACATTTAGAAAAAGTGAATAATTTTGTGATGTTAAAGGTTCTGGTTGTATATTACGTTCTAACTTAGATTGCCAAAGAGTTTCGTTTACACTTGTCTACACTTATCTTCGTTTTGTTTATTTCGTATATTTTTACACTTGCTTACTCACTAAAACTAAACATATCTTTTCGCATTTATGAATTACACAAAATGCAAATTGCATATGGAATACAAATGGGGTACCTTTTCTAGTCGACTGGTCAAAACGATTTTTTACAATATTAAATCATATATCATTAAAACCGTGTAAATTTAAAATAATTATTACATAAGTATTTTTATAAGAAAATATCATTTGTAGCTTTTATACGCAGCGTACGATCACAAAATGTACAAATATAATTACAGTTAATTCCCAGATGCAACTATTTCTAGAAATGAGATTAAAGTTTTCTAGTATTTATAATAAATTTACGAACATTAGCAAACTCATTAATTATGCTTGCTTGCTTTGTTGGGCTTCTCCATTATGTTCTCTTTTATTCTTGTGCGATATCATGCATGTACCGTTGCACGGAATTTTGAAAATTGTTTCATTCTCATAGGTATAAATAAAAATAAAAATAAAAATATTTTAAAAAGTAGATGACCTCATTCTATAAAGTGGCTATTTAAATTTAATTCATATATTAAATAGTTTGAGCATAATGGCATGCTTTTTGCTGTTAATTTTTAATTTTTATGGTTACGCTGGATTTAGATTTCACTGATTATTTATTTGGCTTGAAAGTTTTTTCTATATTTGTAACGTGTAGCCTTTATATGTATGATTTAAAATTCTTTTTATGGTTTGTTCGATATTTAACACAATTTTTATTAGAACAGTTTTGCTTTTACTACTCTTAATACAGAAAGAAACTTAAAATTATTCTAGCTTTATGCATATAATACTAATTAAAGTTTTCTTTGTTCATATTTTTTGCAAAATTTGCAAAAACTTTTTCCCTCTTTCCAATCTAACTGGTTCTACGCAAAATCGGCACATTAACTACTACCGCTATGTCAACTCGGCCACGTCCATGTAAACCACCAACAACAACTGTCGTATTATTTACTGTACCTGAAATGGCAAACAAAATCACTTAAATATCATCTAAATCGCTCGAAATTGCAAATTGGATATTCGCAAAAAAACATAACAATGAAATTTTATCAGGACTTTACATTGGATTTTTACTTTCGTCAATTTTGGACCGATCCTCGTTTAGCGTATAGAAAACGGCCTGGTGTAGAAACACTATCGGTTGGATCTGAGTTCATAAAAAATATTTGGGTACCTGACACCTTTTTTGTAAATGAAAAACAATCATATTTTCATATTGCAACAACAAGTAATGAATTCATACGTGTTCATCATTCTGGATCAATAACACGAAGTATTAGGTAACAAAACAAATTAAATTTCTAACTATTTCTTACAGAAAACGAATTTTTATAATTCATCTTTCTAAAACAAAAAAAATCAGATATGAATACATTTTCATTTTAAATAAATGTCGTGTGATTTTCTTGAAACAAACTGAAGCAAAAAAGAATACCAAAAAAAAAAAAAATAATAACAAAAATATTAATATATTTATTGCTGTCTTGTTCGGTGTACAAATTTTGGTTTTTCTTTGTATATATATTCATACATATATATGTATTAATACTTACTAAGTGTCGTTCTATGTATTTCCTTTATAATTTCACTTCAGTTATTGTTGTATATGATCAAAATGGGCACATAATTTCATTTGAAGTGAGTTCAATTGGCAAAAGTATATCGTCTTATATACATATATGTATTTATACTAAATAAGGTATAGATATTATCAATATAATTTTATGTGATGTATAGGGTTAAAATTTGGAAATAATGGTTAGTACTGTTTTCATGCGCTGTGCCTTGAAAGTGAAGTTAAGGCAACCCTTTCATGATCAGAATAATGAACCATGCAATTTAGGAAGCCTTTATTATGCCAAGTAACAAACATAAGTCTTCTAAATTCAGTTGAAATGAGAGCGAAATTTTCATATCTGTACTTAATTTAAGCTTAGATAACAAAAATAATCAGTATTAGTATTCTTCTGTTTTTAGTTCAATATAGAAATTTGGTTCAATTTCATTGAGTATGACCCAGTTTTTCATACCGAGAGGTAGCGGTATAATTTTGGTTATTATGCAAAAGGGAACTCATTAAACTTATTTTGATATCTGGTTTTATAGGAACAGAAGGAAAGAATGCAAAGAAACAGAAGAGGTTGTATTTGGAAAGAGGAAGCTATATTTATAAGCAAGATTACCTCAAGACCCTCACATCAAAATGTTTCTCAAACTTAGGTTAGTTGAGCGATGTTTAGTAGTGATTTACTAAAAAAAAGATGAGCATCATTATGGTGGTATTTAATATGATTGCATTTACATAGGTACCTTGTGTACCCAACTTTTAATCCTTTTGCAGTACTGAATCTCATAGATTCAGAAAGGTTAACTTAAGCTAGGAATTGAGCTCATTAAGAATATGGAAAAATATAATATTACCGGTTTACCTTGCTTGGGAAATATTTTCTAAAATCGCAAAAGTGATTTCCGGCGTGTTTTATATATTAGATTCGTTTATACTAGAAATCAAAAATAAGAAAATCAGCTATTAAACAGCAACATTATTGTACTCTCAATAGAATGAACTAAAACATTAATGCTCGAACCACCGAGGAGCTGAGACAGTCGCAGGAAGAGACATAGCGCATGAAGTACTTAGCTTGAATTTTTAATATTGTACTTGAAAACCTATCACACATTACACTAACTCATTACAAAAATTGAATATGCACTTTGTACAACAAAAGATATACAATAAAGTAGAAAAAGGTTAAATTAAAGCTAGAAGGAAAAAAAACACAGTGTGCAGTGTATTTTACACCGTTAAAAGGTTTGCACTCTCTGGAGAAATATTTTCTACTACCTTTAAACAAGAATCTGTCCAAAAACTAAGAAAACCACAAAAAAAAAAATCAAAATGAAATAATTAAAATACACAAAAGCAAGGAGCAAAATGCAAATTTGAAGGAATTCGCCACAACAAAGGAAATGCACATGTAATTGCATGGTTTGGCAAATGCAAAGAGGACATGCAGTGAGCGTGAGCTAGTGTTGTAGAGCAAAGAGGTGATGGCGTGTAAGTAAGTCGTTCGTTAATAAATGCTTGTCACATACTCTATGCTCATATAATAATCTTATGTAAATATACATACCCACCCTAAACGAACCAACAAAGAAAGACGAAGCAGAAAGCAAGGTATTGTCAATGCAATATGAATACCTGCATACACTTGTGTGTGTGTCTTTGTAATTATGCATTGTTTAGTTTTATTTGCATACAAAAGTATTAGTTATAATATATATTAATATATACAGTTATATATATAAATATATATGCATATAAACACTTACCAATATATAAAGTATGCGAAAATAAGCACGCAAAAAATATTATATAAAGATTATGTATTTTGAAAACTAGAGCAGACTGCATTATTTTATAAAAAGTAGTTAAAAATTTGCAAAACTTAATTTATATTTTCATTTAAATTTATACTTAGCTTAGTGCAGCTTGCCAGCATAACTCACAAATATGTATATTGGAAAATATTCAAATATGTAATTAGTTACGAATTAGTGCCCATTAGATTATCAATACATTACTTATATGCCGCAATCTAACAAAGATGCGAAACACACATTTTGATATACATATTGTAAACAGTAAAATTCTATTT
This sequence comes from Bactrocera oleae, assembly GCF_042242935.1. NCBI lineage: Eukaryota > Metazoa > Arthropoda > Insecta > Diptera > Tephritidae > Bactrocera > Bactrocera oleae. The sequence continues at coordinate 48,489,402 of NC_091540.1, read as the reverse complement.
TAACAATCCAATTGAACTCGCTGACTTTACAATTTCCCCTTTAAGTTTGTATATGGAAGTAATTATTAATATTAAGGAAATAAAATAAGAACATTTAAATGCTTTAGATAAGAAAAGGGATATTCAGACCATGTTATATTTTTATTCGAAATGTATCTGGAAAATATATCTATAGTATTAAAAAGCAATAGATATTTAATGCTAATTGTAATTTCCTTACTGAAAAAGCACTTGAAACGAGATAATCTTTCCACGGAGATTTACTTGTACTTTTTGGTAAGGTAAATAAAGTAAAGAAAACGTGGACCTTAACGTATATACCTATATAAATAATGAGCTGAGTTGATTTAGCCATATCCGTCTGTCTGTATATACGCGAATTAGACTCTCAGTGTTTTAGACATCGAACTGAAATTTCGCACTCTTCTTTTTTCCCTTAAAAAATTGCTCATTTATCGGAACCGTAAGTAAATATAATTTGACTTTTTATTATGAGAGTAAAAAAAAATCGAGTTTCGGCCTGGGATCTGAACTTATTAAACACGTATTTAGGTGTATAACATTTTTTTCATTGACTGTTTGCTACAAATGATGATGGCTACCACTGAGCCAATTTTGGGAACTGGCTTTTCAAGAGCGCTTCTATAGACGGCTTTAATTTTAAGAACTCGTGCTATCTGAAATAAAAAAAATATTAGACGGGATCTTAATCAGCATAAGACTTGATAGTAAAGTATGTTTTTTGCTTTGACCGGCCTGAATGCTTCGAGACTACATTTGATTGGACGGGGAATTTTTATTCACTCGATAATTAATTTCCTTGCTCATCCAAAACTGCTTATCGCTAAAAGACACTGCATTTATTTTTTTTTCGATTTTTAAGGCAACAAAAAACTGAATAATTTTACAACAAAATCCTTCAGCGAAAACATAAAGTAAAGAATCAAACATTTCGAACAAGTCTGAATATCCTTCAAGTAGTTTGTTTGTATGTTACAAAGCTTAAAAATCATTGTGCTTTACATTTTTATTTCCAATATTTATGTAACAGATTTGCCCCAACAATAAATAATTTGATGTATACAAATCTTATTTTTGCCATTTTCTAATATTTTGTATTTTTTGAAAAATTTCCTTGCCGGATATATGCTTACAGATTAACAATTACTGCATCGTGTCCAATGAATCTACAATACTTTCCTATGGATCGACAGTTGTGTCACATAGAAATCGAAAGCTGTAAGTAATTATTCAATTATTATTCACATATGTATATTAATCTTATTAATAACCTTAATTATAAGGTTATTTGCTTATTTTTAAGTGTATGTGACTAGTGGTGGTAATAGTATCATAATATATTATACAAGTACTATATACCATAAAGTTTATTTACAATAAATTTTAACTAAATTCTCTTAAGATTGTATAAAATATAAGTCCTTGTTAAAATAAAATGAATCCAATATGAAAAAGTATTCAGGAAATTTAGTTTATAGTATGTGGACTTATAATTTTCGATATTCCAAGTTATATGTACGAATAAGAATTCAAGGAAAAAAATTAATTAAAATAAAAAAAAAACCAGCAAACTTTATTTAGACAAGCTTTTAGTGAAAGCTTATGCGCTTTATAAGCAGTTGTATTCAAAACTTATTTCATTAGCAGCACATTAAACGTATTCCACGATATATATAATTACATTTCTACGTATAAAAGTGTTTATTTACTGTTATAAAATGAAATTTGTAAAGTTTTAAAGCTTGTCGAATAACTTGGAATATAAAAACGGTGGCATTGAGGTACTATAAAAGTCACAGAAAGGGTTAGTTGAATTAACATAAAATTAGTTTCTATGAGCATCGACTGAATAAAATTGTCAACAATTAACATATTAAAGTACTTCAAGTTCTTAGTTAATATGTTTTCTCCATATTTTGCCTAAGAAGGGGATGCACAAAATTTATGAAAGCTCAATGTAGATTTTGCATTGCTTTTAAAACTTTAGATAAGCTCTGCAAAACAATACTTTTGTATGGCAGTTTTTTTTTTGTTAATTGAGAGATTATTACCATTGTAGTTAATCGAATTTATTTATTAAAACAAAAAAGAAAACATAAAGGTAATTATTTGCTTGAAACATAATTTCTGGGAAATTAAAAAAGCAAATTTCTGCGTTTAGGAATTTTAGCATTGCAAGTAATTAAACAATAATATGCTCTTAAAAACTATTTCATTAAAATATTTCGTTCATGTAATTCTACAAGACATCTAAATTACAAAAAAAAAAGAAAAGTTTTTTGGAAACCTAAAACATTTTTTAAATATACTATTTCCTTAATTAGTATGCTGACAATAACAAACACCATCGTTTTAGGAAATTCAACGTATTAGCTTCATTCCAAAATGATGATCAAGATTCTTTATATAATAAAAGTATTTTTTCACTCAAAGTATTTTGAAATTTCAGAACTGTCAACTTACCAAATTATGAACGATACTAATTTTATATTTATTTAATAATGATAGCTTAGTAATAATAAAATTGCAACAATGAAGTTAATAATGCGGGTTATGGTCTGTCAATATCGGATTAAAAAAGTAGCACAACTTCTATTTATTTTACGATAGGTTTACGTTAAAAAATATTTGAATTATTTATAATTTTTCAGGCAAAATTAGTAATATTTTTTTATTATACTTTTTTCAATTTGTTAATAAAATTTTTCTATTTTCAATTACCCAAACCTTAAACATCAGCATTTAATTGAGTTAGTACAAATATTCCTCACTTGAAACAGTTTAATTACAAATACATTCAAAATCAGCGCTCTTTATGAAACTGCCATCTTCACTTTAGCAACTATCCAACAACCAATCGCAGTCTTCAAATTCATTACAAAGATCTTTTAGCGAAATTTTGCATTTTATTTGAATTCTTTTAGCATAAAATACAAATTCTTGAAACTTGCTGTCACAAAAAAGTAACTTACAGTAATTAGCGAGATAGTGAATAAATAAAATCAATAAGAAGAGAAAGTAATGTATTGCAATTGGTTGGTTTTCGGTCGCCTTCTTTCCTTCAATTGTGATGACAGAAGGAGATTTGCTAAGGAATATTCAGATGCCTTTTCTATAGATATAGAAGATAAAATAAAGTTTTTGCAGCTATTTTGTGATTGTGCTAGCACCTAAACTAAAAGAGTACAAATAATTTAAATGCAGTAGATAGATATTGCAAAGCACAAGTAAATATAGTTATACTTGTATATGTAACATTTACATAATTAACTTATCAGCTAACATATTTTTAACAAACATTCATATAATATGAAATAATAAGCTTGTTAGTTCATTTCTTTAAAAATATTTGTAGCTGTAGCATTAACAATAGATAGCACAGGCATCTGGGAGGACACTTAATCATTATTGCGAACATTTCTTATTTATTGCGCATTCATTTGGTACTTTTAGTTATTTAACTTAGGATAGACCTGAGTGACTTAAATGAAAACACTTTCACCCTATTAATACACTTCGAAAATATTATGAATACTGAGAAACTACCTAAATATTACCTTGTTTAAGAAAAGGTTAGTGTTGTTTTAAAGAAACTAAGTTTTTTTTTTAAATAAAATTCCATTTCTTTATAGTCTCTATTGAAGGTTATATACCGATAAGAATGATCTTCTAACTTTTGCGACTTTGTTGTCATATTTTTATTTTACTTCAAAAGACTCAGACTCGGCGGTTGCCTTATCACTGAAAATTTGTTTCCTTTTGAGATCTCAGAACACAAAAACTTCATTGAGGTCAAATTTGAAGCATTGTGTGGGCACGGCAAAGACTTAAGGTCCTGATCATAAAATGAATTTTTGACACGCGATTATGGCTCTCGTTGTTGGTGGCTTTTTCCTATTCGAAATAATTGATGAACTTTGCCAGCAGGCTGTAACAGGCTCGACTGCCTGTCGATTATGATTAAATACCTCCAATTCAATCAGCAATTCAAAAGTTCACTTTGTTCATCGTCAATCAATATCACTCAACAACGGCAATACTTTTCATCAAAAAATAAGTCTTTCTTTAATATACGAAAATTATTAAAACTTGTTTAAGCCAGAGTACTCTATCTCAGAACCAACCAGGATGAAATTTATAACCGCGTTTTTTGATGGTTTGGTATAAATGTTATGAATTTTTCAGAAATCTTCATAGAAGATGCCGTTCTGATAAGTTCTTAGTGCATCAAAAACAAAATTTAACCCAACATAGCCTCCCTTTGTCTCTAACCACTTGACCTGACTGAAAAATACGCCAATTAAGTCTTCGTGGACTTCTGTTATGTTATGTCCTGTGGTAGTTGTTTTTGGGAAATCAGAACGTGCTTTATTAAAATTCGATGTGCGCCTACTTTATAACTCGCAGCTGTTTCAGTCCAACTTGCTAATGCCTAAGTAACGTTACGAAAGTTAATTTTAAGTGGATGTAAAGTCAAAATCTCAAGGCGACGACCAATCAGTCTGAGTTTTAACATTGCGTTTATCAGATAATTTAAATCAAAGACGAATAAAGAAAAAAAATAAAACTGCGTAGTGGTGTTTTATTACATTTTATTTATTTTTCTTGTAATATCTTCAAATATACTTCACTTATAACATTGTTGAAATATAGAGTTTGAAAGTAAACTTAGATAAGCGAATGTAGGAAAGTTTCGAACGAGTTTATAACTATTGGATAAAAAATAACTTTTTTCATTTCTTAGCATATAGAAAACGTTTTAGGCAATCAAAAAGAAACAAGTTGTGAAATTTTATATTATACATAGGTTTATCGTATAATTTAATAAACGAGCATAAATCCATATAATGTGTTATACACGTTACCCAATTCACAATCCAATTATAGTTGAGTGTCTGAACGTTTCCAAAGCATGTAAGTGCACTTCATCAGATAAATATATTTCCATTCGATTACGCTTTATTTACAATTTTCTTTATTTTTGTGCTTCGAAGGTTGAAAACGGAGCTCTAATCAAGCATATTAAAAACTTCACTACTTGATACATACCAATGTTTAATTATCGCTTACGTTGAGTTTTTCATATTTTATTACATTTCTCACTTTCAATTCGAACATTATTCAAATATCACGATCAAACGTTCAATCATTTTATTCGTAATCAGTACTTAAGCCATATAAAAAATCTAGATAAGTTTTATTTTTGTCAAACGAAATCATGAAAAATATTTAAACAAATTTTCATATTATAACCACAAAACTAAAGTTAAATCGTTGTAAACAAATACACTTTAAAAAAATTGAATTGACCAAAAACAAATTGGGAAATGACGTCTTTTTGTATATATATATGTATATTATTTTGTAATATAAAGTCGGTTACACGATGCGAGATATCCGTTACTTCTGGAGAGATGGACTGAGTAGTGTTGGCATGAGCAGTGAGGTCGAACTACCGCAGTTCCGCGTTTTGGGACACAGGCAGAGGGCGACCGAAATAAACCTAACCACAGGTACCCCAAACAAAACAACAAATATTAAACTAAATATAAAACAAAAAAAAAACATAAAAAATAAAAACAATTAAATGAAACATACCAACTCAAATATTCAAGCATTCAATTTAATATATGAATTTCATTTTGTTCGTAACAAAATTTTTTCCAAATAAACAATGCAAACATTAGACAATTGTGTTTTTTGTACAATTACGACACAACACACACATATACACGGCAAGATCAGAACTCTTTGATTCGTTTTTTATTGTATTCAGTTGATACTGTGTTTAAGAAACATACATATATATAAATATATGTACAATTTCAGCACAAATCACTCACAAATCACAATCACAAACTCATATCACCACTATCATACATACATACAAATAATAATTTTTTACAATTTTTTCATGCGTTCATATGTTTCACTCGCATATATACTCATATACATTTTTGCATCTTCATGTCACATGTTATTTCTATGCATCAACCAGTTCAAACCCATATGTCATACACCCCAAACATACATATGTACATCATGTGTATGTACGTTCACCAGTTAAGAAGAACAAATACTAATTTAAGAACATTTACATTTTTATGGAAATCTTTGTTAAGCATATTCACTTAAACATTTTTAAACTTGTATATTTTTCATTATTGTCAATCGCTCTTTCATTGGTTTCGACGTACACCGACATGTACACATCCCTATGTTCCATTTTTATGTAAATCTTTTCGTTGCTCTCACATCAACTTCTTTATATATATGAATATTGCATATAGCATTACATATATCTGCATTTAAGTGTGTTACTCATTTCACTTACATCCATATGCTGTTTTAATATATACGTCAATTCATACATACATATGTGGCGCTCTGTGCAAAATTGTTGTGCGGAATCGGAAGGATCGGTGTTGCCTTTTAATACAATAACGGCATTTGAATAAAACATATTGTATTTTAAATATTTGTTTAATAGTTTAATTAATCGTGCTTTTGAATGGAGAGTAAAAAAATAGATTTTTTTTTTTCAGCCATAGTTTGATTTGTGGGAGTATAGATATTCTAAAAAATTCTAAGTTAAATAAATTATAGGCTATATTAATATTTTTTATTGCTTCTTAAGAAAAGCCAAATTTTTTTGTGGCGGCTTCTATCTCAAAACTTTTAAATGAAAAAATTCTCAAAACACAGTCACCCATTTGTCACATACTAAAGAACAGATACACATAAAATTAATCTGTGGTTGGGAAATTTGCCGGACCGCCATTTTAATACTAATCGGAGGACCCTTTTTCTAGGGAGTTCATACCCCGAAGTACGAGTTATGCTACTCACCATGAAGTATTCGAAAAGTTTCACATTATAAAGTGTATATCAAACAATTGAAAAATATGGCACAGTTTATGCAAAGAATTCAGGGGTCACAAAAATTCTGAAAGCGCAACTTTAGATAATAGCATTTTACGATCATTCATTGATTCTGCTAAAATCTTCTCAAATTCTTTAAAATAAATTTAACTTAGTTTATATATACAAGTGGTATGTCCAGCTCAGACTCTCTCTGTTTAGCGAAAGAAGTAGGTCTTCTATGCGAAGCCCAATAGTTCTGTACCAGTTATTGGAAAGCTTTAATCGGACAGCTGGTCAGTTGAGAATATAATCAGCTTATTGCGTCAAAATGTTAACGAATGTCAGTGCAAAATATACAAACTCAAGGCCATATATCTACGGTTCATTATAGTAATTTTTAAAATTGGAGATCTTAAAATAAAATTATTATTATTTATAACTATATATAAATATACATAACATGTTTATCGGAAAAGAAAATAGTATGAAATTTTATACAGAAATAATGAATATTAATTTTAAAATCACAATGTATTAAACAGAAAAACACGATATAGAATAACTAATTAAAAAGGAAACCGATTTACACACATTCAGCAGACTTAAAATAATAACCGTTACTCGTCAAATTAACATTATGCGCCTACTGATTCCACATAATCAATTTTGCCATTCACCAATTTTGTGTTTACTCGCAATGCAACTCTACTCTCACACTATTTACTTCGTTCTCCAAATTCTATCTCTCGCTCTCTTACTGTCTCTCTATCTCTCTTACTCTAATTATAAATTCTTAAAAATTCCTTAATGTGATTTAGTTTTGTATAAATTTTTATTTTCGTATTACTAACCAAATTTAAATAAACCGTGTGTTGTCCCATTTAAAAACTTTTTTTTTTGTTTTTGTTTTTTTTTTTAAATAAAAATGATCTTTTATTATAAATTGTTGTCGATAATTTTATTTAGTGTAATTTGAGAATTCGTAATTGATTTTTAGTCGATATTGCACTTGTTTTTACTTTGTTAGTATATTTTTGTGTTTAATTTATTCGGATAGGTGCAAATCGCAGCAGGATAAAATTGACCAATAACAACAAGTAAATCCATCAATGAAGTTAGGTTGTACTCTTTTATTTTCAATTAGTTCAAGCCAACAAAATTTTAAATTTGGCTCACCGAAATATAAGTGTCTCAGTCTTTTATTTCAAAACCCACCATTTGAGTGTCTTATGCAGTGAAAGTTTATAAAATGTCAAAACCTAAATAGTTAGTATATAAATACAACTACGGATTCGCAATTGCTTGGGCAGGCTTGGTATAATTTTTTTCTTTGGTTTGTAAATACATAAGCGAAAAACCAAACTGTGAATATACCATCAACAAAAGGAATAAATCTATTTGCAAAAATTCAAAAATGTAAAAAGCAAGTAGTGCTGCCGCTCGCAAATTTACCATATTTTTAATAAATGCAACCGCTAAAAAACTAATAATAAATACATATATATATTTATATATATCTATATATAATATATTGTATAGGAATAATTAAAATAACACCAACGAAAAATTGCTTACAAATTCAATCTTCTGAAGCTATCGCTATATATCCAGTGCACAAATACACACACACAGACTAAGCATAGGCACACACACTAATTACCACGCTCACGATCAGGTAAAACTTGTATTAAAAAACACAGCTGGATTTTGAAATTATGAAATAAGCGAACACCTACATATATGTATATACTCGTACCTACCTACTACACGCGCTACAACAACAATTTTTCTACGTAATCTATCGCCTCTACTATCGCCTCTACCGAATATTCGTTGAAGTATATGTATATTTTCTGCTGATTACTTTCGACCGCCTTACAACTCAATGCAATTGAATTTTTTGCTGCGAATATTTGTACATATATTATATATCTAACTAATAATTAATTACAGGCAAGGTATAACGAATAATAAATACTTAATTTATAAATATATTTGTAAAAAGTGAAATTACCTTTAGCACTTGCATATATACATATATATATACATACTTTATTTAAACATAAGTATTATATAAATTAATATTGGCAGGATAGTTATTAAAGTTTGCCGAATATTATACTCGTACCGTACCTACAAGTATATTTCTATAAACACTTGGTACACTTAAGTTAAGTTGTAAAACTTCAATTTGCAATACAAATATTATATTAATAATGTCTACAAATATTGTTAGGAAGTGAATTAACACCCAACGAATCACCCACTATAGCAACTCTGAGTTGCAGAAGTCTATCAATTTAATATAATATTATAACTGCCTTAGAAATGGAGTTTATCCTGTTAGTTTCGTATATCTTTGTTTTTTATTGACACTAAGCAACAATAAATTTATTTCCGAAGTGTAAATTACGTTATATTAAATCTTCATTTAATTAACTGACTTAACTTATCTAAAGATCACGCTATACCAAAAGCCGCTGAAAAGTTTTGAGATCTAGACTTATGGAAAATCCTAAATAAATTTTTGTTTATCGCAAGTTGACTGGGCATTTGAAAGCAAATTGAAAAAAAAGAGTATTCATGTCTTAAGTAAGGTAGGTCTGAAAATTAAAAGAAATTTAAGAAGAAAAGAAAACAATACACACTGAGGACCAGCGAAAGCGTATACGCGATAATGTTAGTCCGTTAGTTTTCGAAATATCTGAAAATTTGGATACTTTTTGTCTGAATCACCGTTATCGGATCACAATAGCATATAGCTGTCAACATATAACCGATCATCTATTTAAAGATTTTCATAAATGATCCTTTTTCCTTTCGAACCGTTGGACGGTTACGTTTTTAAATTTAGGCTATTAAAGTTTCGGTCGTTTTTTCGTGTTAATAGGTGCAATTGTCAATACAATTTTTTTAACGTTTTGCACATCATTATTCTGTCAAACCAAGAACAAAGGGACTCTTTGCGTGATTATCTTATGGATAATTGATGTCAACAGTAGATATTGAAGAGCAGTAATAATATTAATGTGGTTAGTCAGCAAGCTTGTAACCAGCTACAACTGTTTTCGATTCCATATGTCTAAGAGGTCTATCTTCCTCGGTGTGATGCGGAATTCGTCAAGTTAAAGGTAAAGTGCTATCAAGACAGCATATAATGTGTGGTACGCGACAATAGATAAAGGCTATTGCAGATTTTTTAGCACTACGTAAGCTGTTTAAAAAAGTATAGGAATATGTATAACATGCATTTAGAAAGAACCTTTTTTCATTTCAAAGAAAGACACATAGGCCTACCGATTTTTCTTGGACTTAAATATTGTTGTTATTATTATAAAATCAGAGTGCTTCGTTTTGGATTTTTAAATTGTTGCTTAGTGTATTTAGAACATTTCAAATCAAGTTAGATTGATTGTCAATTAACCAATAGTAGATTATGTATAAGAAATGTAAGAGCCAAAAGTGTGAATATATATATATTATATTATAAAAGTGTGTATATATATTTTGGTTTATTTAGCTCATAGAACTACTACTAACGTTGGTAATCCTTTTATAAGCGAATGGAATAAGACGCACGAAGTTCGCTTAGGTGCAAGCATAACTGTTAGCATACAAGTATAGCAAGGCTTTTTTGTTTTAATATATAATTATATATAAATATAAATATACATAGTATGAAAACCTGCTACGAACTTGTTAATAGTCTCACCAACTTATTCTTTGTTTATGCATATTTTTTCAATCTTTACCAAATAACAATGACCACTGAAACGAACCAACAAAACTCAAACCCAAAAACATTTTGACCACATTATGGAACTACAACTTAACGAACAAAATAAAAATCATTCGCATACTATACCTCCAAACTACATTAAAACACTTTTTTTTAATAATATTAATTTTTATATAAATATTAATTTGATACTCGATGTATGAAATATAATAATATTAACAAATCACTTGATACTCAAATTCACTCTCATGTTTGAATAATGAAATATACGTTTTTTTTAATGTCACAAATCATATTAACTGTATGTCGCTCTCATCATCGCAATGCTAATGTACATACACACGAACTAATGGACGATATCGCACAAAATACAAATCTCATAAAACAATCGTGTTATGCATTCATTCGTACGACCACATGACACACGACTTACTCGTTTGACAAATACTAAAAAAAAAAACTACAAAAACAAAAAAATTACTAAACAAACAGTCGGCTATACAATGCGTGACATTCGTTATAAGTGGAATGAAGGTCCAAACTCGGTTGGTGTTTCGAGTGAGGTATCTCTGCCCCAATTTAAGGTCTTGGGTCATCGTCAGAGGGCTATGGAAATCAGTCTTACAACAGGTACCTGTAGACGGATACCGATTTTTCCTTTATTCCAGCTATATTTTTATTTCAAATCCAATTTTACTTTAAATTCATACATTTCTTTTATTACATATTACTATTTTTTACAGTTAGATTCCATGACTTAAAGCATACAGTTATATTTTAGTTGTGATTTCGAATCGATTGTCATAATTTATTATTGAAATTTATACATGTGATTGCAAACAAAAAAAAAAAAACTATAAAATTTAAAATGAAAAATATACGAAGCGAATTGAGTATAAAAGTAAACAAAATACAATTGATACAAATTAGAGCATAAAAAATTATAAATAATTGTTTTTGGTTATTCAAAATTTGTTGTAAAAAAAGTAATAAAATTATTAAACAACTAAATTTCAATTTAATATGTATGCATATATAGTTCCACTTCATCTGCGAGTGTAAACAAGCAATAGTCAACAGCATCCTGGTAGAGGAAAGACATACCACCATCTGTCATCTATGAAATTTATTTCGACCACGCTAATACATTTACCATGTTTCACCACAAATTAAGTAGTAGTAATAGAAACAGGGTGAATATTTAAATTATCCATCTGAAATTTGTAATAATCTCCGCTGCATTCGTAATGCTTACGGAGTTATTCGAAATAAAAATTTATTTTTGTTTATTTGATATATCACAATTTTCATATACCTTCGCTTCCTTTGGCAATTTCAATATAAAATTCTAGTGAGATAAAGAATTATCACAGAATACTTGAATTACTTTAAAGAGTTTATTGATATATATATATCGGCGAACTAGATCAAATGTAATCAACTAATTACTTGATTAGTAAATAGAATTTAATTGCCTTTAAATTTGTGGAGAGCATTATGTATGTCCAATGAGATAAGTTTTACTAAATCTTTCATGTAATTCTGTCTTTCAAATTAATGAAATAGTTTGCCTATAGTTTACCCATTTAGCTAAATTCTTTACGAAATTATTTAAAATAGGCTTTAATTGCAAGATAGTAATAATATTAAACGATTCCAGAAACTCAATTTCCATGGCAATAATTTTGAATTTACAATTGGCTAATTTGAAACCATCATTTTACAAATTATCAATAAAACACAATGCATACTATTTCACAAATATATTAACTAATTTAGAATTTATATTGAAACACTGCCATTGAAATCTAATTCAACCTGTAACTACATATTTAACTCATGAACAAATTGTGCTTTAAAACTGCTTTCAAATAATGCTTTGCTTACCGAAAAGTAAGACACAAACAAAAAATGCTCCAAATGCATACCTTCATATCATACATCGTTGTATAATTGTTAGTCACTCATCCAACAACAAAAACCACACAGGGTTTCATAGCAACCCTGAAGCGTTTTACCCGATCCGACAAGGTGCCCTCAAGAAGGCTTCTTCTCACAGTTAATGGCGTGACCCAGAGCTCCTCATGGCTATGGCTGGGTTACCGCAACTCACTTATGCCTTGTTGTATAAACAGCATGAGAGTAGGAATTGAGTGTGGTAGCCCAGCTAAAACTGGAAACCAACCGTAATCTACAAGACAATGTATTGGATATTACGTGGCATACAAATTCAATAGCATCTACGAGTCAAACAGAAATAGACTTATAGGCTCAGTGTCACAGTTTGATATTTGTTTCGAGAGTATCAAATAGGTTATGTTTTGCTCTTGTGACTTTTGAGTATTTAACTTCTTAAACCCGACGTTGGTTTGTGGGAATGAAGAGTAAAACTTGTGAGTAAGTATTTTGACTACGTAAGGTTGTGAGATTTCGGATTAGTGATATGTATACAAAGAAAGCGTTCTGAGATGCGCGCTTTATAATATTTAATTAATTAAAAAACAGATTGAGTTTAAGTGTAACATATCAAAAAACAAATTTTTATTAACAGTTTTATTTTTATAAATGAATTATAGCAATTAAGCAATATTTAGCGTTTTTGGGTTGCTTTCTCACCAACGTCGGGTTGTAAGTGATTTTATAAAGAGCTTTCATGAAATCAAGTGTTTAGTAAATTTATTTAATACTGCTTATAAGAGAATACCAAAAGACCAAACTCAAACAAAAACATTATTTGTCTCATTTGAGGACAAATTAAAACTTGTCATATAATTCGAATTTATTCACGAAAATTAATGAAATGATCAACTTTAAGGTGAAAGCTTAAAAAGCTGCTGTTTAAAATATTAAGCGCAGCCGCTAAAGTTTTCGATCGCTGTGGATTATTATAGTCAAATTACTGCTATTTAAAGGTGTTTTGTGTAAAAAGTAAAATACACTGGAAAGTGGCTCAATATTTGAAGCCCATCAATGATTTCATGAAACGCATTCAAGCTTTGGCATAGCTAAAGCGTTTAAAGTTTTAATTTACATATTTTTATTTTATGAAGTATTAACAATGTCAATATAAAGCTATAAATAATAGTGCTAATATATTTTCGGTTTCTTATGTAATATTTTTATATTGACTGAATATAAAGTTGTTTACATTCGCAGCTTGAAAGCAATTGGATGTCGATTGATACCTATTGAAACATGCAGAAGTAATACAAATTACAAAAATAAAAAAATAAAAAATTAAATAGCCGCCTAGAAAATTAAATATTTGCTGATAACCTATATTATTGATAATATGTAAATATTTGCGCAAACAAAAAAAAAAATTATAATAATAATAACTTGAGGAAAATAATTGCATTTTTCTGATAAATTACTTAACTTAACGTGCAGTTGTATTTATACCCAACTTATCGCATGTTTTTTCCTTACAAATAATCATACTCGTACTCTTATGCAATTATACTTGTTCGATTTTAATATATGCTATACAAGTGTAATCATTTACATAATAAATAAATATTTTGAAAATCAAGCAATTAAAAAATAAAAATAGGAAACTTAAAAAACAAAAAATAAAATTACGTTAAAAAGAATTAATTTTGCATCTCTATTTCTCACAACGCATTGCTCAATACATACATACTATGTACTACTTATATGTACCTCAAGCTTTAAATAACATGCATAAATATGTAACTTACTAGCGATTTCTAATTTAAAAAAAAAAATTTAATAATTAGCGACTTTTAATTTTAATTAAAATTTATTTGCGATTTACCTTTTTTAAATTGAATTGGTTTTCAATTTGTCTTTTAATACAATTATGTATTTAAGATGTGTCTGTATTTGCTTAATAGACTAGTGCAGCAGTCTTTGAAAATGCTAAAAAAGAAAGAAATTCATAGTTGTTTGAAACAGTAACGGAAACGAAAGTTAAAATAACAGATGCTAAAAGAAAAATAATTTATGCTCGATCGGAGGTTGGGGAGGGGTGTGGCTCAATTTTTAAAGGTTAAAAACGGTTTATTTTGATTTCCGGCAAAACTACGATTCCTATAGAAAAAAATTATATGACAATGTTGTAGGTAATGAAAAGATCTATATCTTTTGTATTTTTCACAGAACCTCATTATTTATGTAAAAAATTTAAATAACCAATTTTTTTGACCGGCAATCTATATAAGTCGTTTTTGAACTTTTCTTTTCCCGACCTCAGATCGCCTGTAAATAATTTTTTCTTTAATATTTATTATTTTATCTTTCGTTTCCGATGGGTCTCATTCTGCAACGATTTTTTTGTTTTTACAACTTATCCACCTTGGTCTATAAATTCATATTCTAAAAAATTTTAAATTGTACGCATTCAAAAATGAACGACACGTGCTCCTTGCTTTATTAAAATGTTATATGTTTTTTGTTGTCCATTTTTTTCTTGTTCTGACATTCGAAATACACAACTAAAATCCAAATATTGAAAAGAATTCAATGCGCTTTTCCTCAAACAACTCTAATTAAATAAAAGAATAGGTTGAACTAGTGGACATATTAATTTATCTAATGCATGTTTCGCTAGCATAATGTCACAACTAGTTATAAAAATATATTTCTTGTTTTTATATTTTTTTAATATTTTACGCTTTTATTTTCATTTATTTTTCTCGATTTTAAATCATATTTTTAGTTCGATTTTTTTAAATTATTATTATTTTTGTTTTTTGGTTTTCGAAATTTTCAAATATAATTTAGTACGTTTCGACTGTAAACATATATTATATTTAGTTTAATTACCATTCGCCAGTTACATACATATATATATATATACTAATTGTATGTATGTAGTCTACTATCACAGCCGTCTCCAATACCATTAAGAGTACTAACAAATTTGATTAAATTAGCCAGCAATTAATAATTAGTGAACCCATAATTGCAATTAACTAAAGTATAAATCTTAACATACATATACATACCGACATACATATATATATAAATATATAGTGCTATTATGGTGTCAGCAGATCGATAATTGTATCATGGCCAAATATGAAATTATACTAACCGACTATATCTAATTCGTAAAATATATATTTTTCACACTTTCTTTGTGCACTCACAATTAAAGCAAAAATTAGCTATAACCGAAAGCCCGCTATATATATTCATATAAAAATGGTAGATATATATTAATTTCTCCGCTCACACATGCTCACACACTATGAAAATTAGTTAGGCTATACTCCACGCTAAAGCAACAAAACGCTGCCGTTGTAGTTCACCTAATCCTATCACGCAAAATGAATCGATTTATACTGAAATCACTTTGATTCGAATCCAAACATATCGCATTGCATTAAAATAAGTTATGTGATTTTATTTACAATTTTATTTCAATATTAGCGTAAAGAAATATTTAAATTTAAAAACATCTGAATTAATGCAAATTAGTTGAATTTTTTCGTAGCCAAAAAATATGCAATTTAAAATGGAATAAAACGAAAACAATAGTTGACATTTCAGAAAAATAAAAAATATTTCAAATTTTGTAATAAAATAATTGCATAATAAAGATATCAAAATTACTATGGAAAATAATTAATATAAAAACGCCCTCCCAAGCATGCTCTCTCTCTTTCGCTCTAATTCGAAGTACGTACGAAAAAGCGTTACTAAACGTTATAATTAAGTTTAATAAAGTTAACACAACAGCCAACCAATATCATAAAACTATATATAATTGAAGCAACTTGCAAGTTTCTTCTACTACTACTCGTACTACAACTTACAACAATCATTAACCCTTAGGATTTGCTTTTAGTTCGAGCTCCTTAAAGTTTTCTCACATTCACTATACATATATTTTATTTACATTTTTGATAACTAAATGATGATACGAGATTTTTACAGCAATTATGTAGCATAACCTAAGTACTTATTTTCCAATGTCAGTTTTAATATAATAAATTTTAAATAAATAAACAGCAAAAAAATATTTTTTCGTTAAATTGGTGGCATTGCTGTCATCATAAGTATATATTTTGTTATTTTATCCCATCAATATAATTTTATGCTTCTTCAGCATTAACCATACATTTATCAGTGATAAGAATTTTTGCCCTCAACTGCTCATTTTATACCCTCAGGCAGCAGAATTTCATAGTGTTTAAATTTGTTATAATGTTTGTTTATAAATTATTTACATTTTGATTTATTTACTTAATATATTTCACTATCACAGTTTTGATTCTTTTTTAATTATCTGTATGGGTTAATTTATTCTATATATTTACCTATATGCAAGCTTTATTCGTTTTTTGTATGCTTGATATATATTTGTAGAATAAAGCTTTTCAAATGGCAAACATTTTAATATATACCCAGAAAATAATTAAAAATAAAAAAAAATTAACATGTTAGTTTAAAAATAATAACTGGCAGTATTTGTTAGAATGTTGTGTTTTTGGAATAATTTAGTCAAGACAATCTCTTTGCTCAAGCCTCAACTATTTGTATAGAAAAAAGGTATAAGCATATGCTTCCACTTCTAACAATATGTTATTTTCAATTATTTATAATATAATATAGCAACATAAAATATCATTTTGTAGTGTCTTCTTCTTCTGTCACAAACTCTAGAACACTCCAAACAATTATTAAGTATAAATCGTGAAGATATGTTCTCACGAGAAATAAATCACTCTACTTCATTCAAATAAATTAAAACTTTTCTCTCAATAGGTTTCTCTACTTCTCTTCATGGTTAAATGAAAAGAAAATTAAAAAAATTTACTTAAATTTATCTAAAGAAAGGAGATTTCAAAGTATTCCAAAAATTAGGATTTGTTCTTGCTTTGTGAACTCTTTCGCATAGAACCCCTCTGAAAGTAACGATATACATGCAAGATTACATTTAATATGTAGCAATGTTAAAAGAAAGAGATGAACATTATAACATCATTATTTAAGTTAAACTATTGTTCGAGATATGAACCTTATTAAATATTCACATAGGCAAAAGCAAACGAATTCGAATAGCACAATATTTCTAAGTCAAAATAATAACATTCCAAGTAAAATGTCTGTAAACAAAAAAAAGTTTAAATATTTTTTAAACTTTATAAACAAATATAAATTATTGTTTTATCAAATTTGAAAGCATGCAACTACGTGTGGGAACAGAAACTCCTTACAGAATTTTATTAAAATATTTGCCATCGAAAAGTAATCCAGCTGCTTTTTTCCAACATATACTTTCATATATTAGTGCCAAAGTATTTTTTTTTTTTGTTAATTAATTCTCTATGCAAGTAAAAATACATACATAATATAGAAGTTTTTGTTAATTTTGATGAATTACACAGAATTTTTCTTAGTTTTCTGAAATGTTATTTGCTATAATTTATTGAAATATTTTTAACTACTAACCATGTGATATGCAATATCTCCAGTAAATTATTAATTTTTCGTTATTCTCAATGAAACTTTCTTAGAATTTTCAAAAATACAAAAAAACATATAAACAATTATCAAAACTAGTTTACTAATATATTTCTCTTTCTCTTCATGCGCGCCTGCTGTACTCTGTGCTCTACGTTAATGCCGCTATCAACACATTCGTTAACAGGAAATTACTCGCGACTCGCATGTGAGATACAGTTCGTGCGTTCGATGGGTTACTATCTCATTCAAATATATATACCCTCTGGACTGATCGTTATTATATCATGGGTATCATTTTGGCTAAATCGTAATGCCACACCAGCTCGTGTGGCGCTAGGTGTTACCACCGTGTTGACAATGACCACACTGATGTCGTCAACAAATGCAGCATTGCCAAAGATTTCTTATGTCAAATCGATTGACGTATATCTAGGAACATGCTTCGTTATGGTCTTTGCCAGTCTTTTGGGTAAACTAATTTAATGATAAAAAATCAAATAAACCATGTCACATACAACTCGTACAATGTTCTCAGTGTGTACATTACTTTTGTGTTTCGTTATATTCGTACTCGCATATGTACATACGTTTACATTACATACATGCCTTTAATTTGTATTTTCAGTTCTTACCACATTCTGCCAATTATTACAGACTCAAGCTGTACTATATTTTAGCAAAGATGCTTTAAAAGATATTTTAGTATATATATGTTTTTGGTACGACAAGAAATTTTGATGCAACATGAAATTGTCATAATGTTCTCAGTTCTTTAGGTTTCTGCGCTAATATTAAACCATTATACTCTCTGCCGTGAGATGACCAGGTATAGTAGGATGCGATACTTATTATGTCGTGAGAAATCTACTCAGACAACTGGGTTTTTTTGAGCGAATTACCAATGTAATGATAAGCGTATGATGCAATTTAGAATATTGTAGCAGGGCGTTCACTAGAAGAACTATAGTGAAATTTACTGTTAGACTAAAAGAAGTGATATTATATAAAACTATGTGGGTTTAGAGTGTAGAGTAGGGCTCTGACCTGAACCTGAAAACTGATCATTCGAATACCCGGTTTGTAACCATTCGTATGAATACTAACCGAATAATACAATTCGTTGTTCTACTGCGAATATTTGAATAAGTTGAAATCCAAGCTGTCATGCCAAGAGCGCTAGTGTAGAGTAAATTTTTTCAAATTTAGCAAAATCAAATTAAAAACGTTAACTTTTTTTGCACCGAAACTATAATACCTTACTCAAATAAAAATGTTTTCAAACAAGAAATTAATTTTTAATGGTCAGTATGCTATAGTGGTCCGATCTGAGCATTTGGTTGGGAGATTGTAGTTGTTTTGGACAATAATCCATGTCGAATATCTTTTGAAGATGTCCTGTCAATGCTATAAAAGTCCGATATTGCTGATTCCGACAAATGAGCAGTTTGTTTGAGACAAAAGGACGTGTGTAAAATTTCAGTTCGTAGCAAACTTAATATATCCTGTTCGGGGTATAATAATACCGCCATACGTTATATAGGTATATTATATACTACCACAACTGTTATACGTTATGACAGTTGATGCCACGTCTAAAGTATACTTTTAGGGATAGGCAAATTACTGCAGTGAAATATCTTACTCTTTTTATCAAGAACTTTTAACTTTAATGCGGTAAATCAATAAAGATCTGTACGCACATAATTTACTAGTTTCATCTTGTCGTACCAAAAGTGTATAAATATTGGTCTGTTTGTCAAAATTGAATTATATATATTCAAAGTAAAAATTTTAGTTTCCTTTTTCATTATTCTTGCTAAATCGATATTATCACAAACAATTAAAAAAAAAAAAACTATTTCATATTTTATATTTACAACAAAAATTATTTTTTAATGATTTTTGAGAATAATATGTGCTGTATATTCAAATTATTTTTACAAAACTTATTAACTTCTACAAAACATGCTTTACGCTTTTGTCAGTTTAAAAATTTTTAATCACCAACTTTTCAACTTTTTCACACAATTTAATTTATTATATGAATATTTTAATAACTTTGAAAACGTCTTCTTACTTAATTACCGTTATAAGATATTTTTTACTATACAGATTAACAAACATGCATATACCTTAAGCTCAAAACTAACAGAAATATTAACAAATAAAAAATACTTTATTATCAACTATTGAGACACCTCCAAAAAAATATTACTGAAACAAAAGAAAACACAACAGTTCAAACAAAATTAAACAAACAAAACCCAATCCAAACAAAAATCTCTTTTTTCGTATTTGTTAGTTATTGTTAATTTTCAATGCAAATTATACATTGAATGGCTGGTATTATCATTTTGAAAGAAAATAAATGCAGGTTAATTGATACGCGCTTTCACAACGTAAGGTCAACGTAAAGCATTCATATACCCTACCACTTCATCACTTTCCCATGCATCTACAAGTACATTTATGGTATAAATAAAAAACTTAAAAATACATACATAAATATTCATAAATACACCGTAAAATTTTTTTTTTTTATTTTGTGTTGTTGCATTTTGCACATAAATCACATATTTTTGTTTTACTACTACTCACTTCAACAATATATTATTATTGTACACATCAATCTGCAATAATAATAGTGTTAGAAAAGTTCCGCGCATAGACGGCAATAATTTCAAAGCACATTAGCACTCTCCTATCGCAAAGACCACTACTACAGATATAGCAAAAATAAGGGCACCGCCAATAATTTATATACATATATATCAGCATATATATTTAGTGACACCAGCAAACACCTAAATGGTACCCAGATATTAATATACGCCCAGCTTCAGTTTAACAGTTGTACAGCAAAGCAAACAGTATGGAGCACTACGTCACACACATGGCACAATGTGTTGTAAATAAATATGAATTCACGCATATCAACGAATGTTCCTCGAGTAAAAATTTTGCGGTTGTGCTTTTAGGAAGCTTTTCTGTGTTAAGAATTGATTATGCCTCAAAGCACTAGTCAATTCATGACACATGAAAAGCTTTGAAGACAATATTTTCATTCTGAGAGTGTAGGCTTTCATTACGCGAAAGCTGATGGTTTATGGTACTGATTGATAAGTTTAGTTTTTTTCAGATTCCAAAAGGTGTGATTAAAATTGCTGCAAAATTTCAGGTAAGTATAAATATATTATTTTGTCTAAGAAATGACATTACAAATTGAATTAAGACGAAAAGGTCGACATCCCAAAGAACATAAAAATTTAATTGTATTAAGATTGTTTCTAAAAGAACTACAATGTCGGCTTCGTAATTTAATTTGCAATTTGCTTCTATATTTCATCAACAAGCTACTATAGTTTTTTCTATCAATTATTAATGACTATTACCGTAATAATTCTCTAAACCTACTTAAATCATTGCTGCAATGTTTTTGCAACAAAACTATAACATAAGAGTCAATATTTGGTTTTTGCTGACATTTTAATCTGTATTTTAAGACACCACCCTTGACATTTCGTATGGTGTTTATGCTGGCCAAAGTATGTCGGGTAACAGTGCCTAAGATATTTCGTCTCGCCTTCACGTATCGCCAGATCCAATATTCTTGGTAAATTATAAATAATCAGTTGATATCACAGTATATAGAAAACTATATACTTATATATAACGAATTCAGATTTTACTTTTTTAGAAGAAGAAAATGTTTTCTTTCGTACTTTTTGCAATGACAGCATTTTAATCATCAATTTGATTTGTATGCATATAAGCATCGATCTAATAACAGAACAGTTTCGTATTAATTTTTTTTCAAATAAATAGCGAAAAAACTAAGGAAAAGGCCATTATTTTGGTTCTTAAAGTTTGCTACCTTTAAATGATTAACACTTTGAAGATAATTTCATACATATAGGGTCTACCAACAAAAACGACGTGATGCTTAAATGAAATAAAACACTCAAAATTAATGAGTTATGTTTTTTTCTTTTATTAAGCAGTTAATTTTATGCCATTTATGATTTCAACAAAATATCGGCCAACTGGCCACTACGGTTCCGTTTGCATATCTCCAGCCGTTTCCACATTTCGCTGACCTGTTACATTATTTTGGCTGAAATTTCGGCTATAATGCGCTAAATGTTGTCTACGAGCTCCTCGAGTGTTGTTGGTTAATTGGAATAAACCTTTGTTTTAACATACCCCCAGAAAAAATAATCTGGAGGCATTAAATCGCATGCTTCTAGCGGTCATTTGACTGGGCCATTTCTCAAAATTAATGAGCTGCCTAACTTTGCCCGCAATATAACTATAATTAGCCATGAAAAAGTAAATAGAGATCGGTCGCGCCGATTTCATTATACCGGCAGGTCTTTATACACCCGAACTAGTTCCTAAGTTAAGATATCGCGCTAGACTTTGCATACATCCTCAAGAGGCTATTTATTTGTTTGCCGATTTTGGACTACTATAGCTAATAGCTGCCATACAAACTAATCGGTCAAAATCTTCAAGTCTTTTAATGACAAATTCTTTTATTTGACAAGATATCTTCACGGCATTTTGCTTGAACTATTGTCCAAGACAATACAGATCGGACCACTATAGCTATCATTCAAAGTGATCGTTGGTTGCACGTGTGAAGGGTATTATAGCTTCCTTGCAGCTGGTGTTGAAGCTTTTTATACACTTGCAGCATGTTGCTACAGAGTGCAATAGTTTTGCTCACCTAGCGGTTGCTTGTATCACCAAAAACTAATTGAGATATTGTATATATCAAGTTATAAATATATGTATATCCAAATGATCATGAAGACGATATGAGCTGAATTCAGATTGTCTTTCCCTTCATCTGTCCGTGCAAGCGATAACTTGAGTTAAAATTGAGAAGTTGCGATGAGACTTGCGGCATATGTTCCCTGGCACACGAAGGAGGTTGAGATGAGATGGGAGGTTGCAGATGGGCGTAATCGGACCACTGTCAAGACCAGTAAACGACAGTAAAGAAAACCAATAAAGTGCCATAACTAAGCACTAGAAGAGAGGAGAGAGCGCAGTAGCCAAAAACACCTTTGGACTAAACAATTTTTTAATAGCTTTATGTTCATATTTTCGTAACTGCTATAGCTAATGAGAAAACGTCGTTTAGTACTTCTTATAACTCTGTAAAAATGTATAAAATCAGTTATTAACCACGCCCACTCTCCATTTAACGGTAATGTTAAAAATTACTAAAATTACGATAACTCGCTGAATAAATGTGCCACAAGCTTTAAGTTTCATAGCCAAGATGACATATAGAAGCAGTTGTAAAAATTGGACTTTGGCCGTTGCACCGCCCACCTTTAGGTGAAATCCTATATCTCAAGAACTACTTGAACGATTTCAATCAAATTTGGCATGTGAGATTACACAAACATTCCTAGACATTGCAAAATCGGATGACAATCACGTGTTCTTCTTATATAACAAACTTTTAAATTCCATCTGATTATTACACCTTGCAGTATATGTACAAATCAAATATGGATGAAGTTGTCAGAATTAAACTTTGCACAAATAGTGCGCTCAAAGTATTTTATCCAATAATGGGTAAAATTGGGTCCTTACTTCCCTTTGGCCGCATATATGGTATGTACCTGATATAAATTTTCTCGATCTTATTTTTTTTTCTCGAGTTGTAGTTTACTAGATAATATTACTTTGCCGACAGTGACAAATGCTTCGACACTACAACGCATAAAATAAGAAAGTAAATTTTTTGCACTATTCTACGAACTGAATAATGTTTAAAGAACACTAAAATGTGCTTTCAGACATCACAGATTTTCGAGTTTTGTATAATCTTTGAATGGTCTAACTCCTTCAAACATATATATTACATATATAGCTAATTTAATTCAATTTACTGATTATTTTTACTAAGTTGCGACAGGTAAGTAATACTCTAAATAATATCTGATAACAATATGTTGGTATCAAAAACTATTAAAATATCGTACGTATACGTATTTTGTTGGCGGTGTTGCCACATTCAACCTAAATATATGAAGTGAATCCATAACTACATATGTAGTTTATAGTGCCACTGATAATATACCATTCCTTTTAATATATGCTTTATTTAATTAATCACTTATTTGTTTATTTTTGCATTGACACATTTCATTATATACCATCTTGTATACTTATAAATCCAGGTATGCTTTACGTCCCTTACACAAGTGCTTGTTCGATAAAGATGCATTTAAATTGTAATGTAGGCTGAACACACTCCAGCAAAGTGCAGCTCAGCAAACATAACAATGCATTTTCTTAAAATGATAATATTAAAAAGAGAAGAATCGAAATAAAATTCACCCACAGTAAAAGTTTCAAATTAAAACCACATAAATTTTGCTTCATGTTTTTAATAAAATAATTCTCATGTTTAATAATTAAATTATTTTGTGATTATTTAAAATAATAGTTTGGCTTACGATTATTTTTTAATAACACAAACACAACTCTATATTAATGTATTGTTTTATATAAATTACACACTTACTGCCTTATCTACATTTGCAGAAAATTTGTATATAAATCGATTGCTTTATTTATGCCTTTAATGTTGTGAATAGAATACTAAGTAGCTTTAAAAGTCCAATAGAACTCTGCACCATTTAAAATATGTGAATGATGAGATAGGTTTTTTAATTGTTGAATTGCATTGTTCGGATTTTTCGAATATTAATTTTTTATCGAATAAATTGAAGTAAATTAAACCTAAACATATTATTTTCGTTCACGTTAAATACAAAAACAGTAGTAGACATATAAACATATCTACATATTATATATTATATATATAAACCCGTAGAATTTTTGACTTCAATTCCAATAAATAATATATAAATACAAATGCATTTACTTTGGTACAAAGCGAAGCAGCCTGATTTCAAACACGTCACACAAAGCATACCATATGTCACCGGTGTATGTACAAAAACTTACACGAGCCAATTAATATGCAAATATTAATATTAACTATCTTCAATTCGCCATTTCTCAGCTCGGTTTGTTAGCGTGCTGCTTTCTTGTAATAATTTGTTTTTTTTCTTTTGTAAAATTATTAACAAAGTTATTCAAATGGATGCGTTAATGCCAACAAGTTTTGACTTGCACAATTTAAAATCATTTTTACCATTTGGAATGGCTCAAAAGCAAATTACTGAAAATATATACATTTTTTTATTCTCTTTAAAAACTGAAGGCGACTTAAGACTTCAAATAAAATATAACTGTTTATAAAAAACGTGAGACATAAACTCTCCTAAAGAAGTTACTGATATGTAATTTGGCACGGAAAGTAGCATTTCTTTACCAAAGAGCTAAGTACAACAAAGTTGCGTATAAGCTAAGTGGTGCCAGTCTGTTGGAATAGCTGGTTTGTTCGATTCGCTACCATCAAACGTTTAGTGAATTGAAGACAGCTTATATTTCAGATTGATTAAATCTTATATGGTAACTAACTGACACATGTTATAAAAATAACTTCAAGGAGTATTTCTTTCTTACCAGAGCAAAGCTAATCCCGTACATCTACTTCCAACAGATTGCATAGTTTAACTTTCGAGTTCGATTTCATTTAATACACATTAATTTTCTCCAGAAGAAACTCGATGAATTTATCTAATATTTCCTG
The DNA here is from genome assembly GCF_042242935.1 of Bactrocera oleae. Taxonomy (NCBI): domain Eukaryota; kingdom Metazoa; phylum Arthropoda; class Insecta; order Diptera; family Tephritidae; genus Bactrocera; species Bactrocera oleae. The sequence continues at coordinate 48,463,657 of NC_091540.1, read as the reverse complement.
AGTTTACGCATGATTGCTAGCAAAAGATGATCAGTCAATATAAAACTAAGTCCATTACTCTATTGTACTAATCTACAATAAGCAGCATCTCTCTAAATGTAACATTCATACTAAAGATCGTTTCTTGTTCTTGAGCTCTTTTTGGCGGTAAGAAATATCAGTTCAAATTATAAATTCTTCAGTAGAAATGATTTATGCAATGGTTGAACTTCGATAGTGGTACTATTGATAATCATATACTTATACGGTTGCTAACACTTTAGCTCTACGTAATCGCTGCGTTAATTAAAATTTATTATATATTAATATTAATAAAAGTTTTAGTCGCCACCTGAAAATAAATATACCGATTCAATTAGAAGATGTAGTTGATAGTGTCATTATGTAATATACCATTATTGTTTGAGTTATTTATATAATATGACAATATACTGATAGTTTGTTCTTGCATAGTGATTTAATGATTTTTAGTGCAATGAAAATCAATTTAAAACAGTAAAGAGAAACAATATTGTGTCGGCATAATATACAAGGTAGGTAGGTGAGGTGGATGTCTGACGACGCACCCAGGCCTTTAGGAACCCCATTCTGAAACCACCGAAAAAAACCCCCTTATGAAGTTCATCAATACAAGATTTTTATATGCGCAACTTCTGAGATATAGCTAAGAAACACTTGACAGATAGTTACGATTCTTTTCCTATACAAAACTTTGCATTCGCATAGAAGATGTTCCATAGTCTCATCCTCTTCTACCTCTTGGCGGCTTCTACAATAATAGTTGTATGGTATCCCCAATCTATTGGCATGTCTGCCAACTAGACAGTGACCTGTTACCACTTCTAATATAATTCTTATGTTATTACTTTTGAATTTTAATAGTCGGCATGTACAGTTCATATTTCACTCATGCCGAGTTTGTCTACTTGTTGAGCAAGTTAGGGACAGACTCAGCTATATCTATGACATGTTGATTGAGCTGGAAAGTCTAATTGCAGCGTACTGCCTGCTCTGGCTAGTTTATCTGCTTCGAAGTTGCAAGAAATATCACTATGCCCTGGAACCCATTGCAGGTTTATCGAGGAATAGGATGTTAGATCCACTAGATGATCAAGGATCGTTCAAGAAATGAACAGGATAGGTGTGAGGTGAACTGGGACATAAAAATAAAGATCTACACGGATGGGTCCAAACTTGATAGTTACGTGGGAGGTGGTGTCTTTTCAGCGAAATTAAATACTGGAATCACCTTAAGACTACCAGACCACTGCGGTGCGGATATCACAGCAATTAAATAAAGTCTAGAGAAATTTTTAGGTATATATACTGATAGCGCTGCTGATTTGAAATAACTAAAGTCTTCTAGGATTTCATCAAAGATAGTGAAAGAATGCCTAACAGACATTAAAATTAGTAAATATTTGTAACGCTTCTGAATACCACTTTGTTTTAAATTTTTTATATGCTCCCAATATATATGACGGCTTTGACATAGTGTTTATTAACTAAATTACCAAATTTGCCCGAAATAAAATATTCTTGTTGGTATTCCTCAAAATATATCGAAAAAAATCTCAATTTAGCTACGTCTTTCTGGTCTGGTTTAAATGTTGCCATTACTAAATAGATTGAAATTGCAGTTGAATCTATATCAAATGCAGCTGGAAAACTTCACATATTCAAAGGCTTAGACTTTTAATTTATATAGATTTTTTTTTAGAAAAAGGTATAAAAAAGTGTAAAAGAAAAATTAATTATTGACTAATTTGTGAAAATTTTACTTACTTCCGAACTTATTAATATATATGATTATAAACATTTTTAAAATATAGATAAATATATTTAGACTTGAAGCTAGAGGGATTCATTTATATTTTTAATAGAAAATAGCGAATTTAATTTATTGTATTTAGTTCACCCTTATGGAAGTTGCAATAAGATATACGTATATAATAACAAATTGTGTTTAATTAAAATTTGATTCGCCAAAACTAATCTCATCATTCCATGTTTATGTATATGCAAGAATTAGCTTTTTCTTACACGAATCAAGTAGTAACAATATGATATATAAAAATCTTCCAGTCCTTTAACAAAGTTTCTATTTCACTACTGTATATTGTATATACTTTAAGTAAACACGAATACCTTAGTGTGCCCTTTTTTCATTTTGCATAATTAGCTAATATAAATTTGCAAGATTATTTATTGTATTATTTAATTTTCTATTCTTCTATTTTTCCATTTTATGCTCCTGCTCCCCGCACAATCTGAAAAACACAATCCGAATTTTACAAAATAAATCAATTTTATTTTTCATTAATTGAAATCAAAAATTCAAATTCCAAACAAATTGAAAAATCGAAATGAATTAATCGAAAATCCAAACGCAATCGAAATCTGCTCAAAATTATCAACCAATGCTTGCTTACCATATCATTTATCAATTGATATTTATTACCAATAAATTGTTTTCAATACTTATTGATGTCATAAACTATAATTGAATATACTATTTGATGATCGAACAAATTTCAAATGAAAAACAAATTTGAAAATTAAAAAAAAAAAAATACAAAATCTATAGAATACGCCACCGTCGGCTATATGGCAAAACGAATTCAAATGCGAAAACAAAGATTTATGGCGATCCAAAAGATAGCTGAACAAAAAAAGCAGCAACTGGATGGGGTGCAACCACCGCCCAATCCAAATCCGAGTGCGGGCGATCATGGACATGGGCATGGTCATGGCCATAGCCATGGTCATCCTCATGCGCCAAAACAAACAGTGAGTAACCGACCAATTGGCTTTTCAAATATACAACAAAACGTTGGCTCGCGCGGTTGCTCGATAGTGGGACCCTTGTTCCAGGAGGTGAGATTCAAAGTGCACGACCCCAAGGCACACTCCAAGGGCGGTACACTGGAGAATACTGTGAATGGTGGACGTGGCGGACCGCCGGTTGGACCACCCGGACCTGGACCACAAGGAGGTGGCGGTGGAGGCGGCGGCGGCGGTGGTGGCGGTGGAGGTGGAGCGCCCGAAGGTGGGGACGCCGAAGCGGCAGTACCATCCCATTTATTACACCCGGGCAAGGTAAAAAAAGTAATTTCCAACCCAAACATCAATACATTAAGAATTGTGTGATCATTCTAATCATTTATTTCTCTCTCTTCCACACTCTTTTTTTCTGTTCATTCTTCATAATTCCTAATATTTATTAAAAATTTCTTGAATATGAAAAAAAAAAAATTAAATCAAATCGAACAGGATATCAACAAACTGCTGGGCATCACGCCTTCAGACATTGACAAATATTCGCGTATAGTGTTCCCCGTGTGCTTCGTTTGCTTCAACCTAATGTATTGGATCATCTATTTGCATGTGAGCGATGTGGTCGCCGACGATCTGGTGCTGCTGGGCGAGGAGAAGTAAAGCAATCGACAGTTAGCACATAAGCTTATTATTAAGCATTGGTTGAAGGTAGCAGTGGCAGCTTGTAGGTGCGCCGCCAGAAGACGGAGGCAAGCGCAGCGTAAGCAGGTAGTATAGCAGAAGGCGATTCGCAATAGTTTAGTTAAGTTTATATTTTAAGTGAACACAGCATAGCAAAACAAAAAAACTAGCATAATTATTAAACAAATAATACACGCACGTGAAGTTAGAGTAAATATGTATTAGCAAAAACAGTCAAGAGACGACGAAGGTATTAGTTAAACAATTAATAATAATTTATACTGTGCAATATAATAATTATAATTAAAAAACATGAATAAATAGATAACTAGTAAAGGGGAAACACGGAAAGAAAATCAAAATTAAAATCAGTTAAATTCTAAAGCAAAGCATGTCAACGTTCGTACACAGTAAAGTCATGCACATACACTCGAAAAAAACCTAAATACTTTATAGGCATATTATAGTTCACTAACGAGTAAATAATCAGCGCAGTGCTAGAGCTCATTAATAGATATGAAGTTGTATGGAACAAATTAAGCATAAACTCAATGCTATTGTAAGCGATAAAAGCTCAAAATACTTACAATAATAAAAAAAATATGAAAATAGCGGTGCACACAATAATGGAAACATTACAAGTAGTTAACGAAATGCCAGTGAAATGCGTAAAATAATTTACAAATTAATAATTACTAGTTAAAAATGTGAAGAAAGAAAAAAAAAACCAAGCACACTTTCATATTACCATAAAAATAAACACCCACACACTAACGTAAACTACTATACAAAAATTAGTGTCGAAGGAATGCAATCAAGTTGCCGTTATAATTTTTTATTAATTAATTGAACTTAGAAACGAAGAAAAGTTTTCGGTTTAATCTCGATAAATTATAGCTGCGTGAATTCACAGATGGTAATTGTTGTATTTTTAATAATTCCGAACAACGAAAGCCGAAAATATATATTTTTAATTAAATCACAAAAGTTTATAAACTATTTACACGATTAATCCTATGTAATCAATAGCGCCGAATCGTATGCTACATAATCATCATTTTCATGCTCTTTCTTGATTGTTGTGAACATCGTTACTTAAAATTCTGGAGCCACTGTTGGTATAGGTTTGAATATAGGGTTAACGTTTATAAAAATAATGACACACAGAGTAAAATGATTTGCTTGTGAAAATTGTAACTGCAAGCGATAACAGTCATGCAAAGTCTTTTTTACTAGTCACATAGATGAAAAAACAGTTGCAGTTACGATTGTAGTTGTTGAGCTGTTGAGTCGAAGAGGCCGAACTCCATATCGTCGTTTTTCAGATTGCAAATACTCCTTCCGAGCAATATTAATGCATCTAGAGCACTTTCCACTAGTTACATAGACGTAAATATGTTGATAACTCTGAATGAGTGACTTTTTCTAACTCTTTCCGCAGCTATTTGCTGGAAGTGTTGATCACTATCTAAATTCCGAACAAAATTATGCAGATATGGGGTGTAGTAATAATTTATTTATTGTAAGTTCTTAACAAGATCAAATGCTCAAAGTGCTCGTTATTTTATAAATATCCGCACATAAATACAGCATTCTCTTTCAACACATGCCGAGAAAATTTAGTTAGATCTAAGTGTGTGTCAACACAAATTTATCAAATCTACGAGAAAGGCAATGAGAGTAATGCTGGTGTATGTGCGGCTGCTTGAGTTGAGGCATTCTTTCGACCTTCCTTTTCAAACCAACTAACCAAGTGTGTGTTAAAGTTTGGGTGAAATTTCAAAAGCTCTCATTTTTAAAATTAGTTCATAATTAATGTTAATAATTAGTTTCAAGAAAAACTCGTTAAATTAACACATATTTCAAGACACACTCATTAAATTACTGCAAAATATATGCACTCGAGAATAAGCTCAATTATTTAATAAAAAATGCATTGGCACATACAAACACAAGTTCGATAACACTTTTAATACACGAAGAAATAACTGTATTATTAATTAGAAATTTATTTATACTCTGTTGCTTCAAATTTGTATGCTTCTGTGTTGTTTTTGTTAGAGTTATTAACAAATTTTGAAACAGTTAGCTAAATTGTGTATAATATTAAATACTTCTGTAAATACAAAATTTTTTACACTTTAGCGCTTCCAAAACTATTTGCCAAATTTTTTAAAATTGTATAGAAAGAAACTTCTTAAATAGCACAAAACGGTTGGACGTCACGGCGGAAGACGCACACATACACATACACATAGACGAAAGTATGAGTATGCGTAGTTAAGGTCAGCATATATGCAATAAATTTAAGTTAGCGTTACTTAGAGTTATCTCAAGTCATAGCAACTAAATGAGAATAAAATAATTAATTTGTTAGAGAATACAAAATTTTTTTAAATTCATTTTTGGGTTCTTACAAGCAAACATACACCCCTTAAACTACGAATTAATGAAAACTAAAAATACGAAAAGTTCAAAATCGGCGAAATTATAGAAATAAAAGAGAGCTGTTAAATAATAACTGTATTTTAGTAAATCGCAACGTAATAATCAGCACCAGTGTTAGACTATTAAATATGAAACTTGACATAACTCCCCCTCCCCCCCTTCCAACCTATATATGTATGTATTTGTATGTATACCCAAACGCAAATGAACAATATCCCAATATACTCGTAATATTTACGTGTTGAAAAGTTGAAAAAAAAATTTAATTATATATAAACATAAATATTTGCAAACATTGCAAGTGACAGTACTAAACCAATTACTTTAATAAACCAACTGACAATGAGTATGTATAGGTTTTTGTGTAAACACCATGTATCTACTAACTAGATATGCCAGTATGTATATATGAACCAAACAATACTATAATTATATATAAAACTCGCTAACTAAAACTTTTATTTTTACAATACTTTTACACGTAAATACCAAAGCAATTACAGTAGTTAAAAATAAAAGCGATTTTTTGCTGTAATTGCGCATGGTTTTATGTGAAAAAAATATCTCTGCACACACATTAGATAAATCTATGAATAATTTCACTCACTTTTATAGCACCCAACACGGCTTGAATGTGTGTACATATACTATTTTATATAAAGAAAAACCAAAAAAATAAAAAACACATAAAAACGAAACAAAATTGCTATAGCAAAATTGCTGTAGCAGCATGAAGTAGTGAGTTGTTGAACAGACTAATTTATAATGTTGTAAAAAGTAAAATAAAAGAGTTAAAAATTCAGAAAACAAATGCATACGGCATTTTCGAGGTACACGAAAAAACTTGAGTAATATTAAAAAAAAGGTCCTCTAAACAGAAATTCTGGACTAAATAAAACTGCCTACACATATACTTACCAAAAAAAAAAAAACAAAATAGAAACATATATATGTATATAAAATGAAATAAAAACCGCAAATAAACCTTAAAAAATTTAAAGGACAAGCAAAATATACTTCAAAAAAATTACATATAATTAAAAAATAAAAAATAGTAGTGTGTGTGTACACAAAATTGAGCTGGTAACGGAGAAAAATTAAAAACTTACAGCGACACACAAAATTAATTTAATATCTATTAGCCACAACAACAATAAGTGCTGGATAAGCGTTTGATCAAGCTGGCTTCAAAAAAACTGCAAAACTAAAATCTGAAAAACAAAGCACTAAGCACAGCACATATATTGCATTGCAAAACAGTTCCGACGCTTTCACTACTATTGTAGTTCCAGCAATGCCATTAATGATTATTGCAATCACAGCGCATCATACTTTGAAGCGGACATCAACTGGCACTACTTTAACATAACCAAATAAACATAAAAACAATGAAATAAATATAAATACAGACAAAACTTGAGTAGGAGCAAAACTTCGCAACTAAATACATGTGTAATTTAATGTAAAACTATAAGTTTTACTATAAAATAGTTATAGTGTGTATACTTACTTACTTATACATATACTCATTCACGGAAAGTAGTTGTTTTTGTAATTTACTATATAGGTATTAATTATTTCGGTTTTAGTTTTATTAAAAGCTATTTAGGCTGTTTGCTTTGATTAAATATATACACTTATTGATAATAAAAATTCAACGTTTGTATTTCTAAATAATTATTCCGAAAATTTCTGAAATTGACTATAATATATACTTTAAGTTGGTTCGATTGATACGAAATCCTAAAGTTTTCTTCTTCGATATTCAGCGTTTACGCGGATGGCTACAAATACTTTGCATACGGAAATGAAGATAGTGATTTGCTTCTCAATTGCACACACAAAGACTCACCATCAAAATACGCTCGTTTCTGTAACTGGCGAAAGTTATCTGTCTCTATTTTAAACTTCTCTTTCCGTAACTACTTGTATATACTCTAAGTGTTTTTTGCGAATTGTTCAAGTATATAACTTTACCTAAGATATGGGGATAGCAATTTACACAATGCTGACTGGAAAATTCCGACAGCAAATTCTTTGACTTTTTAATTTTATCGTCACTGAAAGAGGTGTAAGAACATCTCTACTGAAGGAAATTTTCTACGTCAATCGGATATTAGCGTTATGCATAAATTCGACTACTCAAAAGACATTTTCAAACTAATTTTAGCAATTGATTGGAAAAGTCGCTATTTTGAAACCAGTTTTTTCATCGCAAACATTCTAGAAGGTTTTCCATATGTTCAATTAAAATTTTTTTTCTTTGGCCCTAAGCTTGTTTACCTGTACACCAAAAAAAATGTTCTATTGCATTATGCTTGCATTATGCTTATTACGGACTAGTGTACAACGAAGTTGATTATCAACCTTGAGTTCGAAAGCTGTAGCGTATGTATTGCTTTAGTGTTTTCATTCCTTTGGTGTGTTCATAATTCATGAAAATACTTATACACGAATATCTAAGTAGCGTCAGAGTTCGGCACTATGCCATGTACTACATACGTTACTTACCGGAATATCAGTTTTTGCTTGAGACCTGTAAACAAGTGATTTATAAAGTATATTGTCTGTCCAAAGGACTATTCAAAAACTATATGATCTAAAAAAAATAAATTTTGTATTATTGTTTTATCTTATCTTAATTTTTTTCCCCTTTGTTTGAGTACATAGCCTAAAGTATTTGCTCGTACATATTACATATGTAGTCATAAGTAAGTTGTAAATAAACAGTTTTTATATATGCTTAGTCCAAAATAGTGTTAACGCTCAGAAAAGCGTTAAACGCATCAGAAATTATGTGTAAAAATAGAATTATAGATAAGTGCATACAATAGTAATAATATATTTTAAAGTATTAGCTAATTAACTACTTATATTTGGTTTGTAAATATATATATATATATATATATATATATGTAAATATATGTATATATATATATTGTATATGGTATGTATGTACACTTTTAAGGTAGTTGTACAATTATTTCATAAGGTTTACTAATTTGATTTTCATAGCGGTCGTTTTGCACAAATACATATGGTTACATATAATAATTTATGCATTATATGCAGCGTTGATGTTATATGAACACAAGACATTAAATATAAACCTGTATGGGTGTGTGTAGATTTATCTTTTCAAAAGTTTTTAATTTGAAAAATATTTCGGATAACAAATTTTTTTATTATGAGCGTAGTTTTTTTATACAAATATTTCCTTTTAGTGTACTGAAATTTCATTTATTGAACTACATTACATGTTTTAAACCTTGAAATTCTAAAGAAAAATAATCAAAGTGTAGAAGAGAAAGCAATATTTTCATTTATATTTACTGACTGTATTTTAGGAGTATAACATTTTATTTATGTAGTTGTTTTATTTTAACTGTCTCTGAACCCTCAAGTAGTGAATCGAACAACATATGAGACAAAATCTCTCAAGTATACCTGCTTTTTTCGATGGCCGAAAAGCTCGATACACTAAATTATATTAATAACAAGAACTCCAAAATTTTCGAATTTCGAAAAATTTTCTAAGTTATTTTTATTTATTTATCGTTTAGAACCAAAAAACTTTTATTGTACGAGAAAATCCCGCATATATGATTACAAAAAAAAAAATTTTTTTTTTATTCAAATGTTAATTCAATTAATTTTTTAATTCATTATTTGTAACCTTGGAAGGAATATAATATTTGGTTCGGCAAAATTTAATAAATTAGAGAAACTTGATTCTATATTATGAATTCAAATAAAATTATGTTTACAATATTATAATTTAATAACCAACACATACCTTCCCTCAATATTATATATTTGACTTAACAATGACCCTAACTGCATAGTGGAATTAAAAATTTATAATTTTTATAATTTCGTGAAGTTAAAATTATATAATCATCCATGTTTATAAACCAAACAACATAAAGATCGAAGAAAAAAAGTGAAATCAATTTCTACTGCAGCACAGCTCTCCGAAAGGGAATCTTATAAGACAATGTCAAAGAATTTCCTTTATATTCTCTTTATACCACACCACAAAATACTTGTAATAAACCAAAAAGTGGAGGGAAAATACTTTAGCTACCAGTAATTGAGTGGCTGGTGCGTTACTAAACACATACACACACACAAGCAACCCTAACACATACATATTTACCCATATAATTAAAGCCATTAAATTGAAAAAAGAAAAAATTAAGTACACTATAACAAGCGTGATATTTCACAATATAACCAATATTATTGAAAAGGGAATACAGTTGTTAAAACAAAAATAAAACACTTTCAAAGAAAAACAAAAGCTCGAAAAAGCATAACTTAAGTAAAATAGTTAAGAAAATGAAAAAAATCGGTGATAAAATTATTTATAATATAGTATATTAAGTCTAAGTTAATATAGTAAACGGTTATTAAAAATTAATTAAGTAAATATAAAATTAAATATTTTTAGTTGCAGTGAAGTTGAAAAAAATTTAAAACAGTTAAGCGCTTAGAAATTTCGAACAAAAACCAAATATGTGAGAAAACTTTTTAATAAAAGAAAATATGCGAAAAATTTACAAAAAAAAAAGAAAGATATTATTGATACAAGAACAAAATAAGCAGCTCATCGGTTTCGGAGCCCTGTTTCTAAAGCATTTTTCATATTTTTTAGAAGCACTTTTTTTAGGGAAATAAAAATAATTTCGTTAAAATTTTTTTAATTAAAATTGTGTATTTTTTCAGCTGCGAGTATTTTATTAAGAGCAGAAGAGTGTTCGAGTTTCAGTTTCAATAATTTGCAAAGTGTTACTATTATTATTTATTAAAATTTTAATACCATACCGTTGTTGTGAAATACCAAAACAAATGTATTTATAAAAGGCGTGTTTTTTTTTAAATGCCAGCTAAATATATATCGATTTTATTCGACGAGCGCGTCCTCGAAGCTGTTTGGGAAAACATGCATTCCACCTGTGCAAATAAACTGTTTTCTGTTCCTGAGAAAATGAAATTAAATGAAATCTAATTCTCTCTCAACCTATCCTCGCTCGTTATATGTGCAGTTGAGATCATACAGATCATACATAGCAGCATCAGCTTTCAGAGAAAAATTGAAAATAACCTGAAGTTAGCTCTGATTTCCCAACATTTTTTCTGAACTCTTCTCAGCAGTTCAGCCTTTGATGTACCTACATTTTGAACGAGTAAGATATTTCATTGTATCTAGTCTCTGGAATAAGTTACTTATCGCTCTGGCTAATATAACCTCAATACGGGCATCTCCATTAATAAGGAAGTTATTAGTCATCTTCAATTTCCTGAGGATCTGTAAAAGTTGATTGTATGCTACGAGTATTGTCACCGTTACTCAAAATGTGAGGAAAACTGTCCGAATGAATGTTTATTGTCTATTAGTGGCACCATATTCAATTGTTAGATTAAATCGGTTGAATATTATATACTTATATTATACTTCATGGGATTGTTGTTGACAATTTTTATTCCACTCAACAAAAGCAACGCCAATTTCAAATTGATTTTTTTTAATTTATTGCAATTGGCTTGAATTTTATCTAAATTTTAATGTGCTATATTACTAATTAATGAAAGTTTTGATGTTCGGTGCCTTTAATTCATAGTTTTATATTAAATTTCAAGTTTTGTTTTATTAAAGTAACATTTTGTTATATATTTAAGTTTTGAGAAAAGTTAAAATATTTTTGTTGATTTTGTTAAGGTCAATAGTAATATTTAAAATATATTGACTTGTTGATTAGCCTTTATTTAGTTGTATATGCTTTTTTTTTAGTTTGTATTTTAGTTTATTTAATTTAGTATTATTTAGTTATATTGCTAAAGTTAAAAATAAAACTCAATGAATTACTTTAACAAATTTGCTATAGTTTTAAATTAAAATAATGCAATAATTCTTATAACTCAGTTTCCAACATAGTTTTACTTCCAAAAGTTTACAAAATTAGTGTAAAGAAAAAAAGGATATTAAAGCATTTCTGGGGACTTGTTTTAGACAAAAGCTCCAACGGTTTTACAAACAAATCTATATATACATACATATATATAAATTATATATAAATAAATATGCGAGTATATCGTCAAGTATATAAAACACACACATCTATACGTGCATATGTACATATAATATATAAATCATATGCGATTACAAAAACCAAACTGAAAGTAAATAAATATTGAAACCATATACTTAGTTATATGTTATACTAGAATTAATGATTATTATTAATATTATTACAGACACAATGAAATTCTAAAGAACCTAGAGGTTTAAGTCAGCTATTAAGTAAAATACCTATGTGAGAGTAAAACTAAGCATGAACTAAAATGAAAACCAAATATAAAAATAAATATAATTAATGTTAAATGTTTTAAAATGCACGAATGTTTTAATAAAACTACAAAAAAAAGCACGAAAAGAAAAACAAATTAAAGGCAAATACAAAATTGGATTAGAAAACACGTTAAGCAAGAATGAAATGGCTGCAAATTAAACTTGCAGCTTTTATAAGAAGAGCAAGCTAAGTTTGCAGACTTTGCGTAGATACATTTGTTAAAGTTGAGTATGTGGAGTAAGTGAGTACAGTAGATGGGATGATGATATGGGAGACATAGCGAAATAACGAATTAAATAAAATTATGAAAATTAATTATGAAAAGCAAAACACACTTTCAAATGAATTTAATGAATGCAGAAAATAGTAAAGTGTATAAGTGATCTAACTGCTTAACTAATACAACTAAACACACACACACACAAACAGTCAAGTTTCGGTCAGCAAATAAATAAACATTATGGTTGTACGTTATTATATGTAATTTAATTTTTTTTATATGCATATTACAACAAAGTAAGTAAATAAGAGTACATAGCCCGTACACTAAAGCCCGCTTGTACTACTATTTATTTAATTGAGTTAAAAATTAAGTAAATTAATTGAGTTTCAAACAAAACTAAATAAACAATATTTGAATTGATTAGCATTAAACAATAGACTACGGTTAATATAATTAAAATATAACAAGCGTGTGTGTAAATATTAAACAAAAACACAATAACACTACACAAAAGCAAATCATGTGTATAAATATTTAGTTTCATTTAATTAATTAAGAATCAATTGTAAATTATAAATATAGTTTTTAAGAAACCAATTTAATTTAAATTATAATTGATTTCATATTCAAATTTGAAAAATGACCAATAACTTTATATTTAACAAAATTAGTTAATTTTATCAAGTATCCTCAAGCATGGGCTTGTTGCGTAGTAGACATTTATTGAGTACTTTACTTTCGCTATATCTTTGGATATATCTAATTTTTTGCTTAAAAAAAAAGTGGCCCAATATTTTTCCAGTGCTTCATAAAGGATTATTCTCAGCCGGTACATTATACCTGAGCTTTCAGAAAACATATGTGGCTAAATATCTTGCAAACTAATTTCCATTTCTAATATGTACAGCATATATTCGATGTGGTCTTCAAAATCCACTTTTTCTGCGGATTGTCTTGCAGAAAGTTGACTTGTTTATCGACTACGTATTTTCGTAGCGAGCGTCAATATTATATTTCTCGAAGCTATCCACATTTGCTGAACTAAAGGCGCCTCGTAGCCGATTATCTTTAAATTGGGGAGTAGTTCGGCAGAGGCAGGTTCAATTCATATGCAGGTATATTTGAAAAACCATCTCTGTTAAGTTCGGGTTTTTTCACGGGGTCTGGTTTAATTTCCGGCCCCTCTATTACAGACCATAATGTAGCTTCTGGTATCTCTCCTACATCCTTCTCGACCTCGCGCTCCATGGTTGTGTTGTTGTCGGCCGGGTTGCGCTCCTTGAGCCTACGCTACTTATGATCCACGCCATCTTTCCGAACCGTTCGTTAAGTATATCATCGGCTGACTTGTTTATTTGGTGGATGTAGTTTTGGCTCCCATCCTCCTTGCTGGAGTTGGAGATCCTCTAATCTACCGTTTGCACATCAGAATTTTACCTTCTGAGAAGCCGCAGTGCATCCTTCCAAAATGGACGGAATGCAACTACGGTCCGCTCTTTCCACAACGGGTCCTCCCGCAGACCTTGAAGTTTTGAAACCACTTCCTTTACCCAAAACAGTGAGGCGTCGTCCTTACATATTAGGTTATTGAACCCATTAAGCTAAGCACAATGATTGAATGTTGGCGTAGGTGTACTCGGGTCTCCATCCAATCATCCGAAGAGCGCATTCAGCGGTTTCAGCTCTACCGCTTTCCTTTTATCCTTTGTAATTTGTCAGGTTGGTTGCTCCGGGCAATAAGTGCCACGATTAAATGCCTCTTGGCTATCTCGCTGGCCGTCACTATCATCTTGGATATTGAGGAATTATTCCGATCGAACCTGGCTTTATTGTGTCGTCTTTTTTACCGGTTGTTTAACCGGCTTTCAGTAAGCCGCTGCCTTTGGCTGCAATTCCTTCCCTGATCCGGTTTGCGTATCTCGGTTGCAGCTTAGCCTTTCATCGCTTTTCTTTCTTATCGGCCTCCTTGCTGAATTTTGTCTTCATGGAACCTCTTCCCCAAGCGTTTAATACCTACCGCCAGGTATCTCTTTAGAAATGGCAGAAGTAGATATACTCAGTGTCGTATGCAAAACAAGTTACCAAGAAAAAGATAATCGATACATACATTTGCCTTAATTAGGCGTCGGGTGCTCGCACCCACCACCAAGATCTGCTCTAGAAACTAGTCCAGATGCCAAGCCGTGATGGCGCCAGTGGTGACGTCCATTAACCAGCCACTATCCGCGAGGAGGATATAGCTATGAGTATTTCCGCTGATTGTTCGTTTCAACTTAACTAAAATATGTGAAATGATGTTATAGAATCTCAAAATATAGTTCTTAAGCTGCCACAAAACTTACAATCCTGACACGATGAGTACTCAATTTATCGATAATACTCAACTTGAACCACTTTTTGTTCAGCATTTCCAATAAGAAAGCTATTGTCAAAATATAAGTATGATATTAATTTTTAAATTTAAACAAATGAACAAACTCTAATACGCCCAATTAGTTACTAAGAACTAGAACCAACTGACATACATATGTACTTATATATGCATATGTAAAAGTACATTTGTTATGTATGCTTGTTTGCAAATAATTGATCGTGGATCACAATTTTCGACTGTGTTAATTTCATAACAAACTTGAAACAAATTAGCAAAAATGATTAAGAAAATTACTCTTAAAAAATGCACCAAATACTTTAATGCATGCGACTACTTTGGCAAATGCATATATGTATATATACTCGTGCATATATAATGCATAGTTATATATGTATGTTAACAAAAATATTGCAAAGTTTGCAAGGCATTGACAACATAATACAATTGAATTGAGTAAATAACAAATTACTGCAAAATTAGTATAACTGTTCATTTGTCGATTGTGCATCAATGAATGCAGTTAACTAACAACATACATATTATATACATACATACGATATAAGTTGATAACGGGAAATATATAATTTATGCAAAATTGTGAAATATAAATTAATAAGAAAAATGCATAAAATAAGAATATAAAAAAATATAAAATTAATTAACTTAATGTAAACTGATTGATAAATGAGTCACACAAAAGCTCACACACACTGCAAAAATAATGGAACAAAACAAAAAAACCGTAATATTCGTATTTCTAATGAGAACAGCAGAAAACTTTATGTCAAAACGAAAATAAAGAAAACGTAAATATTTCGTAAGTCAAGTGACATAAGTATGAAATGAAATAAAACTTATGTAAAAATTCAAAAGCTTTGATATTTTAATTCTCGAGGAAAACGCGTGCTCAAAGCTCATGGATCGTAAGTATGTAGTATGTTTACTAAATACATAGTGAATACAGGTTAGACGCACCAACTTTTTTTTAAATAAACTATTCTACCTTTTTACGACCAGGCATGTTTTAGTAGCTCAAACATTTTTTATACCCTGAAAGGGTTGCTTTGAAACTTGCAGAGTGACGAGCTAAATCGGTTTAGTCACGTCCGTCTGTCTGTATATACGCGAATTAGTCTTTCAGCTTTTGAGATGTCGATGTACAATGTATGTAATGATGTACGATGTATCGATATATATAAATATATATACGACCGGTGTGAAAATCAAATTATTAAACCTTATGAAATAATTGTACAACTACCTTAAAAGTGTACGTATGTACCATATATAATATATATATATATACATATATTAAACGCTACCTCTTGTCCCCAAATGCTGCTCACAACACGTCGATATCAGATCAGCGTTGCATATAGCCGATGGATCAAAATGAAGTGTTTGTATAGAAAACTTTTATATTTGATAATATAATATATCATCTCATAATTAGGCAACGCTACCCAAGGCAACGCTAAAATCTACGAAATTTTTTTCGCTGCTAAAAATAACTAGTTCTAAGATCCAGAAAACCGTCTTGCCTTACGTAATAAATAGTTGAAGGACATTCGAAAAAAAAATATTTCGAAATGAAAATTTTTTGAATTTTTCTTATCAAAGTGTCAGGATGATAAGACGAATTAACTTCGAGTTGTCTGTCCTTGTAAACTATAAGTTGAGTAAACATTTAGAAATCGTAAGGAAACATAGGTTGCATTGTTTTCTGAGGGGATATTGCACATCGACACATTGCTGACTTTATTCGAAATATCATAATGTGCTATGATTTAGTCACAAATTCCTCCAAGTGCGACAACTGCCTTAATAATAATCTTGGAAACGTTAGAAGATTACATTATAACTGCAGTTAAAAAATGGGTCGCACATTTTCACTATAATGACTTCTCATATAGTACAATTTAATTTTTTTTTAAATTCCATATGGTTTTTTCACTTTCGAATACACAAATCAAGGTTCTATGGATATATTTGGAAAAATCTTTTCTCAAGTCAAAAATTGTCCAAATCGGATCGTAGCTGTTCAAGTCCCATAACCGAAGATGTGGACCTCAGTGTCGATAGTTGACTTATTACCGAAATCATCATTCAATGTTTGAGATATGTATATATTTGGAATTCAGAGGGAATCTTTTCCTGATAATATTATATTGTCTGTATAACAGATATGGGTTGAATCGGGTCAATACTTCTCCGGCTGACTTTGTTCAGCATATATCGGCCAATATGTTAAATATCTAAATACAATTAAGTGGACGTGTTCTTCTAATAACTGTGCATCTGTGTGCTTATAAATGATTTCCAACTTTCCAGCTGACTATAAACCGTTAAGGTTGGTCAACCCATATAACTAACATCAGGATTTTGAAGCACCATGTTGACTTTACTCCTTATATTTTGTTGATGGTATGTGAAGTATGTAGTACTGCCGAAAATAGATACAATCGGGTCAATATACCGTTATCTCCCATATACCTGTTTAATATAAGATTTTCAAACTTCCGGTTGATTTTATTCCACATATATCTGTCTGTTTGTAAGATATATTAGAAGAACGTGTAATATTGGTTATAGTACGGTCTAACGCCGAAAAAATGTGAATTTAGTATACGAAATACCCAATTCACATCTACTTCATACCTTTGCTTTGCTTTTTATACTGTGGGATTTGAAAACCCTATTGTTGCCATCTGGTAACTCACAACTTTATCGTAAAGTTTTTTGTTGTTATACTAACTCAGCTCGTTTTGACATACGAGCGCTTTTTGTGCTATTTACAGTAATTTAAATTACGAACATTTTTGGTCTGTTAGTTTTTACAACTATCGACGTGGATTAACTGTGCATTGATGAACTAAATTAAATTTTTTGCGGTGAAGCTCATTCAACGACTAGTGTATATCGATGATATGTTGAGGTCGACAAGACGAATTTCGTAAAGGTCGTCCAAAATCAGTTGTTGTTCTGGGTGGTACACAATTAATTGTTTGCCAGTTGTCTTTCGAGAAATCAGGAAAACCAACCGCCGCACGCGGATCAGTCTTGACCACGACAACTCGAGCTCTCACCCATCGACTGAAACAACTGCATATTTGAGCACTCAAAACATCGATTTGATGAGTCATCCACCATAAATGTAGTCCTGACTTGGCAACGAATGATTTCCTTTTATTTCTGAAAAAATAAACTAATAGGACAACCTTTTTCGACACCTAAAGAAGCGGTTGATGCGACACCTTAATCACAGCGACAAAAGTGCTTAAAAAAATTGTTTCAAACGCATTAAACAGTGTATGGAGGATATTAATATTTGTTTACGTTCTCTAATCCCGAAATATGAAAGGCAACCCTCGTTTGTACACATCATGATTTATGTTATTTTTACAAACCTTTAACCGAACATTTCGTGAGTTATTTGTTTATAAATTTGCTGGAAATATGTTCTCGAGTATACCTTAACAATGCCAAAGGTTAATGTAACATACTCCTTCTTTGCCTATAATATACCCTGTAAGTGATTTCCAATTTTCCAGCTGACTATAAACCGTTTAGGTTGGTCAAAATGTGTGATACTTTAAAAATTACGAAGTTATATTAATGATTTAGTGCTGAAAGGATTTGGTGTAATGATTTTGCATCCTCTGGTTGACGTTTTCCACATGGCCTCAATGTAATAAATTTAGCCTCTTCGCTTGAGTTTATATCACATGTATCATATTTGAAAATGTTTTTAATATAATTTTAGCTGAAGAATTGTAAAATATAACAATAAAACTATATGAGTCTTTGACCTATAATATAACTTCATAAAATACCAAAGTTGAACCTTTTGCCATATTTTTTAATAGAAAGTTTTGCCAACACCTAAAGGTATTTTGCCGTCTTTGATTCTTGCAAGTTGCAAAAGTATAAAATGTTTGGTTACAAGCGAACTTTACCATTCCTTACTTTTTTATTCAACAATTATTGACATACTGCAACTACGTTGGTCGGTTAGCGCTTTTTTGTAACTACGACAAAACCGAAACTTAACATAAGTATGTTTGCCAATTTAGGTGCTCCCTAAAGCTTAATAAGCTTTCTGATAACTAATGGAACTATGCAACTTGCACAAGTGTAAGCTTTGACGGTAACTTGTTGTTATAATTTACCATAATTGCTTTCTGTCTGTGCCACCGAGCTTTTATGTAACTGTAAGGCCAATAAGCTTTACAGTTAAGTTCACCAAGGTCCTCAACAATCGTAAAGTAGCAAGTATTAAGTTCATATAGTGAACTTTAAATCAGTATAACAGTTTCTTTCTAAATGACATCAACTTTCTCTTTTTATACATTGAATAAGGTATACTCATTTGGTCACGATGTTTGTAACACCCAAATGGAAATGTCTTAGACCCTATAAAAAGTATATATAAATGATATCAAAATGGCGAGCTGAGACAGTTTAGCCATGTCCGTCTATGTGTGTATACGCGAACTTGTCCCTCAATTTTTGAAATATCGATCTGATATTTTGAACACGTTCTTTTCTCATCTTGCCAGAAGTGTCGATATCGGACCACAATAGCATATAGCTGCCATACAAACTGAACGATCGGAATCATGTTCTTGTGGAGAATCCAAATAACCACGCTTTACTTGCTGTAACATAAGCAGAAACTATTTGGAAAATTTATCTATACCATAAAACTTAACGTTTGTTTTTTCGAGCAGTATTTGGAGCAAAATTCATCAGACTTTATTTGCATTTAAAAGATGGTAAATGCTTAATAAAGGTCCGATTCCGATTATATCGATAAGAGAAGGGATCAAGAGTAACTATATTGCGCCAGAGTTGAGTTTATATTATATAGTAAAACTAAAATGCAGGATGGAGTTAACGTTTTACGGTAGAGTGGACGACAGCAATATTGTTACATTACTTAATATTAGGCAAAAATATCCCACTTTATTAATCGAAATGTCGCAGAGAACTGAGGTGGGTATCTACTAGTATTAAATAAAATATGCTCCAATATTCTTTTATAAATTTAGCATTTTTGTATGTTCTTTATTATTTATTAATTTCACAGTTTTATAATTTTTCATTGTTGTTTATAATTATTAGCATTAGTATTGACTATTTATTTTATGTTTATTTTATTATATTTAATTTAAAATTAATATGTTTAAAGTTTACGATAACAATCTGTACCGACTTATCATTATATTTGTTTTCGAAAAACTTCTTAGTACATAGTATAATTAAATCTAAATACCATATATCAAGTTTAAACTAGGTGGCAACTAAATATTTTGTATAAATTTTAACTACTCACATTATCGTAATCAAATATTTGATTTATATCAATTTAATAATTTTATATATGTATTTACTATTTATAATAATTTGGTATAAAAAATAAGAACACACATTTTTACACATATATATTAATGCATAGAAGCAGACATCATGTTTGTATGTGGTAAATGCAAATATGTCTTTTTAGATATTTTAAATATTTTGACTTTTAGTGGTTGATTTTGATTATTGTTTAATTTCGTTTTGATTTGGAAGTTTTTATTTTTCTCCATTTTATTAGTGGTTTTAAATCGAAGTCTTGATGTTGACATGTTTAATGCTGTTGTTTCTTGTATATGGTTTTTTATTATCCGTAGTTTTGATTTACGTCGTTTTTTATCTAAACTGAATTTGGTTAGTTTTTGGAAAAAATAAATATAAAGTAAAATTTTATTAATAATTTTTAACAATTTTTATGTTACGTAAATGTTCAATATAAGTAAATTTTAAAGAATACAAATATTATTACCCATTATTTATTGTATATATTTATATATATACCTTTTTTAATCTGTAAATTTTGATATGACTTAAGCACTTTAGCTATGTGAATAGTACCATATTATTATCTAGTTAATATATATGTTTTTTAATTCAGTTATTATTTGTTTATTTATTTAGTCTGCACTTTTAATACATGTTTATTTAAATACTGTTTTATTTAGACTAGGGTACAAGGAAATATTTTTACAGCACTGTTACTCTTAAGTGTCTAGTAATATGTGTGTAAGTACGTATGAACTAATTATTAATAAATCTATAACTATAAATGCATGTTACTCATTTACAACATTTATATTCTTTCAATTTCAGTTTTCTCTTATTATTATTGCATTTAATCTTTCATTACGTGGAAGATGATGGCTTAGTAGTAATGCGTATCGTTTCCCATAAAACTTGTAACGAACGGATGAATAAACTAGTAAGTTTTATATAAAGGTAATTATTAATAAAAAAAAGAAATATAAAATGAATTAATAAATAAATTTGCTAGGTGGCTAGTTTCATATCTTTGTTTGTAGTAATATACATACATTTTGGTATTTTTATAACGATTTGGTTCTAAAGCATAAAGAAAATATCATATGACGACTCCTTATGGTATGATAAATGAAGTAAAAGTGACTTTGCGTGAAGTAGAGAAAAGGCTATATGGCTACAATTTTAACAAAAACAATATATAGTATGTAGAAGAGAGGATCGGGGGCCTTTGTATAAAATAATAAAATAAAATACATTTTTAAGTCGTTTAAGGCGCGGGCTGAAAGATATCGCACCACATATAAAAATCTCTGTAATTGTCACAGAGTATTAATCTTAATCAGAATAAGTTTGATGTTGTTTTATTCAATTGTTTTAAATTTAAAAGTTCATAGTTTTAGTTTAGATCCTGACCCTGTTGATAAAAGGCAATGACTTGCTAAGCGCCACGGCTAATCCGCCTAAAAATATTCGACAAAAAAGTATTGATTTGCAGAGTATAAGTTCAGAAAGGCCATACGACTTGGAACGCCAGCAAACAACAACATGTGATAAACGCTTCGCTAAAATGAGGAGAACAATTTCCTTCTTGTTAAATACCCATTTTAAAGCCTTCGAAGCTTCACACTATTGAACCGGTATCGAAATGATGGAGGACCATTACACTTTGCTTTTTAATACAAATATAAATAAAAGAACATATTAAACTCATAATGCGGCTCAAAAATTGTATCTCTGACTTGCCTCATAAGGAGGCATAGTGAACATTAGTTAAAGGAGTTCAATAATGTTCAGTGAAGCTATTATGCAATATTTTTATGAAAGTTGATAATTGAACTATAGACAGTGGTCTTTATTTAGTTATCAAAAACTCGGCTAAACTTAGTGAATTTCGTTGAAATGGTTGATGTGAAATAAGCATATTCTATTTAATCTTCTTACTAAGTTATTTTGTTAAATTTTAGACTCTTTTCGTCACATTTTAATTTCGTCAATTTCAATTTTAAAATTACGACTCCCAACTCTTAGTTTTAACTATCAGGTTTTTTATATTTTACACTTTGAAGAATATATCTGATCCTGAACGGGTGTTTGACTCCAAATTTATACTATTTTTAATAAAACAACTTGAAGAATTTTCTGACTTAATTTAAAGGCTATCTTTTCACTCATGCTTATTATTGAAATTATATTAAAAGCTTTGGGCTTGAGCTTTTAGAAGTCTGTGGAATCATGAAATGTGATGTGGTGGACGGTGAATGAGTATAATCCGCTCCAGAATATTCTAAATATATATTTTTCACATTAATTATTTCACCACACTAAAATTTTAAATCGATATTTCGTACAGTTTTTGAGTTACAGCCTTCTAAAGTGTAGCCGCTCAGAACTGATTGCTCCACCAAGTTATCTTTAATCGGATTTTTCGGAAACAAATTATCTGATTACTATCGTATGTTCTGTATATCGTTCTAAATACAATGACTTTCCAGTTTTTAGATTTGATTAAGCGGGCCAACAAAGAACAAAATTTTGGATTACATTTTTTTGTTTTTTTAAACGCCGCCATGTAGTCAATTTTTAATTCTACAGACAATATATTTTAGGATAGGGCTTTTTTAGGTTTCCTCTATGTATAAATATACAATTAAACATTTAAAATATTAATACAATAGTGTTTGATTATCCCAAATATCGCCTTGCCTTTAATATGGCTTCATAAGTACTCAGTACTCTTTGGGCCTGATCTAGTGGCATGTCATTACGGAAAATGGTTTTAAATCCCAATATAATATGTTGACAATTGCTCTTAAAGAGCCCAGAGCTTAAGCCAATAAAGAGTTACTGGGCAATTGTTTAAACAAAACTAATAAAGACCTAACAAGCTGTAACAAACGAAAGGCGAAACGTAACCAAAGACTTCAGTAAAGTTTCGATTATTCGCCCCTAAAAAGCCAAACAATTTTTTATTTAAATTCGTATGATTCTATATGTAAACTTTAACTTGTGTAAATATTTTTGAAATTAAATAGCAAATGTAAATTTTATAACGACTAATTTTTTCATGCACATACTTACCTATAAGCTGTCATTATCGAATGCTACCAGGCCACAATATACCAGGAATATTATTCATAATGAAATAACTAATTGCGGAGGTCATTTGCCGTTTTTCCAGGCATTGCAAATAAATCAGTTATATCGATCAATGGGCTTTTAAACGCATCATATACGCTTTCAGTCGAAATAAATATTTTATGCTAATTGCATAAATCAAGGTAAATTACTTACAAAAAGTGCGTATAAAATCATTAAAATTAAATAATACACTTGTGTAATAATAAATTCACAAAAAACTATTTATGACATGGTGTGTGATTGCATAATAAAGAGTGAGCAGCTGTCACTAAAAGTTATCATGCGGTCGACAAGCCTAGGAAATGCATGTGTTTGTTAATATATTTTCTTTCATATACCTATGTATATATATGTGTTTGTGTGTATGTATGCAAATATGTATTGTATATGCATTTGTTTAAGTTTCACTTTTTCATTGCTTTAGCAAGGATTTTGCATTTACATATATATCTATTTATTAATACTTATACTACGAATTTTTATATTAATTTATTTGCTTAATTTTGTTTTCATATAATAATTAAAAATGTTTAGTGATCAGTCATTTCAATGCAATTAATTGCAGTTTTCATTTAACCTAAGTTTATGCGTATGTAAATATGTATGCCAACATATTCGTATTGTTTGTGAGTAGTTTTTGTATTTCACTTTTGTTGAGTTAACTTATTTCTTTATGAACATGCTCATGCAAATTGGATGTATATGTATACGTATGCACACACATATGAATGTACTGTTGTCCTTTGTGTACTATATGCTTGTGCGTTTGTTTGCGTGTGTGTGTTCTGCAGTAGCATATAAGTATTTAATTATTGTGGTCAAGAATTCACAAGGAAACACACATACTCATGCAAGCACTTTTACGCTCACGCACATCATTTCAACTATGCAAATACGTATATGTATGAGTTTCTACATAAATGCAGCTGTGTTGCTAGTTAAAATGTTGCCACTTTTTTTGGCGTACAATTAGTTACATTCAGGTTTCTTTACAGCTATATGTCGCTTTCCGTTTGTGATACACACATACAAACATACATCTATATATATTATATCTATTTTTTTTTATGAATGCGTGCTTTTAGCATTTAATTTATTGTTGTCGTAGTTGCCTTTAGCTTCCTTTACAGCGTTTTTTGTTGTATTTCTTGTTATTCTTTAACTTAAGAGCCAATGCTCTGCTTAAATTTAAATTACTCTACAAGATTTAATTATACCGTTATTTGACTTTTTGTAGCCTTTAATAATTTACCTCTTTGTTTACTTTGTTTATCAATGTTTGATTTTACTTTCAGATTTGATTTAATAGATTATATCTACTGATACTACCAAGCCTAAGATAATTTACTTCTAAATTACTGCATGTGTACGCAGGTATGTATTTGTATGTTTGTATGTACATAAAATATTTTATTGAGTTTACTTAGTTCAATTAGGCTGTGTAGAATTTCTATATGTGTTAGTGAAACAATTTGCATTTACGCATGCCGCAAGCTTTTGTAGTCACTGCTATTTGTAGAGGCTTTAGGCTGCAGTGACTTTCTAACATTTCAAATGTTTACAAATGCTTATAATTGTTGAAAATGGTCTCATATACATATTAGCAATTTAAATTAAATGGTTTTCTACTTTCAGTCAAAAGCAAGGAAAACTTGGTTGTCATCACACTTGCTCTGGGAACCAAAGCAATAAGTGTGCAATGAAAGAATTAAAGTTAAATTAATTTAAAAAATTTTCAATAAGACGCTTTTCTTATTTTCTGTTTGATTTGAAATTCAACATCTACCGTCCAAAACATCAAAGATTTGGTGTTTGAAAAGCGACGGATTGAAAATCAGGACTCAGCCCAATTTGAAGAATGTTTGGTGTCTCAAACGCGCCAAGTCTTTATTGGTGCCAAAAGTGCCCAAAAGCAACATGTCATACTGCATTAGTTTGTCGCGACTTTTTTGCCAAAAACTCGACTCACATCACAGAGAAAATTTTGAACGCCAACATGTACATATGTACATGATTTCGGTCGCATGATGCCAGGAAAGATGAAATGTCTTTTCCCGATGTTTTATGTGTTTTTTGCTTAAACTGCAATTTAGCAAAGTAATATTCAAAACATAAATTTTTTATAAACGGTTTAAGAGCCTAAACGTGCGCTATATCAGCTCGAACATACCTACCCGACGCCATTTCGAGAATGATTATTTCATGATAGCAAATGCCCATAACAAAACATTGCCAAGTTCAATGGCATCACATGCGAGCCATATGTTATTATTAACACACGTGATACATGTGGAAAGTAGGCGGAGAGAGACGCTGGAGCTCCTCTGCCTCTGTCCGGTCTTAACTAAAACCCGGCTTAGTCATTTAGGAGCTTCGCAAGTCAAGGGGCTGGATGAAGTATCAGCATTAGTTATAAAGTCTCTATTAAACTTATGGGTCTATGTATGGCGTTAAAGCCAGCCAGGAGGAAAAAGTTCTTCTATTATAAAAATACTCTTAGTATCCAATAGGTAAGTAATCGGCGGTGGCATGTTCCGTGGCGCACGAGCCCTGAATTATTGATTGGTATATTATATGTTGTCCAGTTATTTTCATGATTCTAAATTCTATATTTAGAAAAATTTTTTACCACTCGGTATTTAAAATAAGCGTCAAATTGGGGCATATTAGGTAAAAATCGGGTAGGCGAAAAAAGAAAAAACGGGTAGAAATAAGATATTAATTGAAAAAGTAGTTATTTGTCCAAATTTATAATACAAGTAAAATTTTTTATTTGCACTGCCTTATTGTTTCACTTTCGGGTATTCTGCATGTAACTGCATGTTTGCAAAGAGTTTTTTATTACTTGACTAATTTCAAACTAAAAATGTGTTGTGTGTATGATTTTGTTTATGTTTTTACTTATATAATAACACATTTATTATTTATTTTCACTCTTAGTAATATTTATATACGCTCCTGGTTTATTTTGTTTAGTTGTTATTTTTGATACTTTCACACGCTTAATTCCACTTTTTTGAATGTTGTTTCAGTATATATATATATTTTTTTTTTGTTTTTCTCTTTGTTATCTGTATTTAAGTTAGTATATATGTATGTATATATATTTATATATATATTTATTTGGCGTAGGGATGATTTACATCGGGATTTCGCATGAGCGTACTATTCTGGCTGCCCGGCATTGTTGTTGCGTTTTGATCATGATTGCTCAACATCTTCTCCGTTTCCTGCCGGCTGTTGGCCATTATGCGGCGTATTGTTGGTGCGCAGGGTGTACGTCAAAGGCGCGATTCCTGCGCATGTTCATGTCAAACCTGACTGTGCGCATTCATGTGCATTGTTTCGGCCTCAGATGCGGCACTTAATTGTCCGGCTGGATAATACTGCAAAGAGGCACAATTGAGGTACTGTTTGAACATTAATAATAGTTGTGACCACAACAAAGTTCAATATAAGTTTATGAATTTGTATAGAAATAGGTATGTGTGAAAGTGTAGTATGATATAGTGCGCAGGATTTTATCTTTTTATCCATAGTAGTTTAAATTTGGCTTTGACTTAAAATTTAATAAACTTGTCGAAATTAATTCATCGTGTAAGACACTATGTGAATACGGAAGCAGTTTAAGAAATTTATTTAATTGAAAAATGTGCACCTCTATTTAAAGCAGATTGATATATATATCGTTTTGTACCAAAGTAAATACACAAAAACCTTCCTTCCAAACCAAATTTATATAGTTGTGATGCCGTGGCATATTGTCGAATCACCTTCGACCTGTCAAAAATTTGTTGATACGGCAAATATCGATTACAGCCAATTCACCTGGTTCTAAGAAGGTATTGGTACCGAGCTGCATCTACCTTAATCTAACGAAAGCTGGACAGTGGAGCAGATCACCTTCCTCAATGCAGCTTTAATGATTTTCTGCATCCAAAAACTTTAGCTTCAAAGCATGTGTACCAATAGGACAGTGTACATTTAGAAGGACAAGTAATTCAAGTTAATGGAGCACTATCAACAGAAAACTTTCCTTCAACCTTCCCCTCCTCTTCAACTCATCCGTGGAAAAGCGACTTCGCCCTTTCTTCCCTTGAGTGTACGTAAGAAAAAAACACATGTCAGAGGTTTTTCTTTTTCAAATATTTGGAAATGCGAATATGGATTATCGAACGAGTTGTTTCGATATCACATCAAAGTATTCGATTACTGGAACACACATATTTGTATTCAAATCGAATCACTTCGTATTTATGTGAAAATAAGTGCAGAACATATGTAGCTGAATATTTATTTCGTTTAATTGGACATTTTTTTAACCATATACGAGCACATTGCCTATTGATGGGTTGTCATATCAACATATATAGTAAATAGTTATAATAATTTTAACCAAGATCTACAATATTTTAGTGCTTTTCAAGCTTTGTAAAATAATTTATTACTATTAAGTTCAGTCGCTGATACATTTCATGCATAGGAATATATTACTATCTCGACGAGCATGGAAATTAATTTAAATCTCGCTAAGTAATTCCTTTCAATTCGTTTTAAATTATTTTCAATTTATTTTTGTGTCAATTTATGAATTCTTGCTCAAATTTTAAACAGTACAGCCTTAAAATGTAAACCATGGGGTTGTCGGCGTTTCTAATCTAATAAGATCAGTAGCCATACGCAATACAAAATTCTTCTACAATACAATACTAGGGTCTAGTAGACCGATAACTAAACACCGGTTGCATTATGTAATCGGAATGAATTTTTTGTCGGAGGTAGATTTAATTCCTTTGAGCTTCATGAGATTCTTGTTATTACTCTAAGGCATATATTTATTTATAGCTAAAGTACATATAAATATATTTAAGTTTAAAAAATAATCAATATAAAAATTCATATTGCGCTAGCAAGTATACTTTTGATCCCTACAAACAGATATGTATATCTCTTCTCTAAAACCTATTCTTAACTCAAACAAGTGCAAATATCATATGACGCTCAGAGCCGTTTGACGTTTGCTAATTCTTTTTAATGGTTAGCTTAAACAAAAATTTCCAAACTAATAAAATTGAGCACTAACAAATGGGTACAAATGCATGCATAACATAGGCTGCCACTACAAATTCGACTAAGTAAAATGGTTTACTCCTCGGCGTCCTAGATTTTACATGAGTAATCAGGAAGCAATCAACACCAACCCAGCTACCAAATGCTGTTACTTGCATCAAACATATTATGACAAGCCACTAAATACATACATCATTACAAAATACCTGCTGTTCTAACATTTAATTACAACTCAAACATGCACCGAAAATTGCTAGCTAGCTGGCTTGTTGTATACGAAAATTGTATGCACAGCGCTGCATTACCACCACAAGCACACGTACACTGACTCATGTATAGAAAATGAGGTAGATGCGGTGTGATGGTGTAGACGTCACTGGCGTGCAGTTAACATAAGAGAAACTGATACATCAGACCAAACAAATATGTATGCGGAGGCATATGAGTGCATACACTAACACATATGCTAAATGTATACAGTACTCGCTGACTGCCAGTCTAACTAAGTAGTAGCTATGTTATCTAACCTCCTCGCCTTACTTAAGCAGACATTATTTGCTGTTGCTGTTGCATTGGTGTAAATTCATATTAATTTCAGAAACATAAAACAGTTTGCTTTATAAGAGACCTTGCCCAACACACCCGTTCAGCAGAGAATATGTGCAGAATTTTAAGCCAAGCAGTAGCGTAGTGGTAACTGCTGAACAGCGTTGCGGTTGCAAACACACATACGTATGTAGACGTGTGCGTTGTACTCGTTGTAGACCAGTGTGGTCACTCAGCGACAGATATGCCCGTGTCAGTCATTAGTTGAACGTTTCGTCCGACACAGCTGACGACGACGGCGACCTGATCGCTGTTACGCGCCTGCAAGGCTTGTATTAATGAACGCGATGATTATTCAGCCATGCGGAGTACGAAAGCAAACAAGTGCACGGGTTACAAGTGCAAATACATATTCACAGCGCACACAAGCATGCAACGAGTTGGCTACGTTGCAGCGGTGCCTTCGGGCCAACTTTTACTGTAGGCTGGCAAATAGATATGCACACACATAGACATATTTGCACAGAGTAATGTGTACGTTGTGCATGGCTTAGGCTTAACTCATTCTCGCCGAGCATTCTCTGTATCGTCAAAGACGTATTGCATAAGTATATGTGTGTGAGCTTAAATAGCTAGTCCACGGCTGTTGGTTGCTGATTTGTTTCTATTTGTCTGTTGCTCAGCTGCCTGTCAGCCGTTTCGTACGGACGTACGGATGTACAATGCTAGACGGTCAGGCACCCAAGCAGCAGCAGGCAAGCGAGCAGTCGAGCACATTTTGCCAACAGCCAAATGAACGCTCAGTGGATTCCATGCTCGTATCTCCCTTATGGCGACTGATTAAATGCCCACTGCATTGTTCGTCTCTATATGTGGGGGGTAGGGGGGCGGGGTCTGTGTGTGTGTGCTATGCTTTTGTATATTTATGCATATTAAGCTCAGCAGTTGCGTTTAGTTGAACGCACAAATAACGTTAACGCGTTCGCCAGTGGAAAATGTGTAGATATTATGCTTTGAATAGTATGCAGATGCGTGTGTAAATTGTACGTAGGTCCATGTACTTTGTTAACTGCCTGGTTATTATAGTCATAACGCAGCGAAAGCCTGATATGTTGCATAGTTCCACTAGTTTTATCTGTCCATATTCGATAGCTGCTACAGCAATTGTAACGGGCCGGATGCACTATTTGGATTGCTTTATATCCGCCTTAACAGTGGCTCTTATGGATTTTGTGTAAAACAATGATATGTAGAAGCATAACAGTTTTATACAAATGTGCACACGTCTACTAATGTAGAGATTTCAAAGCATCTATATTCTATGCTCTAAAATCGAGCTCGTTATAAAATTTTCATGGAACTAGAGCCAAAACCAGAGCCAAATGCAATGAAAAAAGGAAGAAACGTTGACTTCGACTGCAGGGAAGCGGTAATCCCCTTCATAGTTTCAAGTTTTCATACAAGAACTTGATCGGTCAGTTATATAGGTTGGATTTGAAAAAGTTTTCCATACAAAAACTTGAATTTGGTTCGGTCAGTTTTTATTTCAGCTATATGCTATGGTTGCCCGATCTGAACAATTTCTTTGTAGATTGTTTTGTTACCTAAGATATCTTGGAAAATAATAAAAGTTTTCCACACAAGGACCTCATTTTAATTCTTCAATTTGTACGGCAGCTATATACTATAGCTGTTCGATTTAAAAAATTTATTTGGAGATTGTGGCATTGCTTTGGATAATAATTCGTGCCAATTTTCAAGGCTTTATTTTGTTTGCTCAGTTTGTATGGCAGCTTTATAGATATATATATATATATCTGATATGATATATCAGTATGCGATATCGGCGGTTTCGACAAATGTGCAGCTTCTTCGAGTAAAAAGGATGAGTACAAATTTTCAGATTGATATCTCAAAAACTAAAGGTCATATATACAGGGTATTATGATGACTATCCACACTATTCCCTAAACATGGCGCTATGTATTACATATTTTCGTAAATATAGCACGTTTCGCAATAAAGTAACTGCAGCAAGCCGCGCACTAGCTGAAGACTAATAAAGCACCAGGCTCGGATGGAGTTCTCACAGAAATACTGAAAATAAATTTTATTTAACATGTAATACTACTAGACATGTATAGTCACCAATATTGGCAATTTAGTAGCCAGTCACTCTATAAGTATAAAAGATTTAATAAGATAAAAAGGTATTCGTCACATAATATTTTCTACATTTCATACTTTTATTTTTTGTGAATTATTTTTTTAAGAACTAACGATATGCAAGCAGGTGACTATGTTTTCAATTTCTTTCGGCTCGATTTTAAAATATTTTTAATTCCTTTTAATTTTTAAATTCATACAATACATTGACATAAAATATATTGGTATTCAGATTAAATGTTCATGTGTGTGTAAATTTTAATGGCGACCAATACAATACATTTTTAACTTACCCCAACACGACCATTATCATATTCTCTGCTCGCTTGAATAGTCAATTTCGCTTTAGAATGCATGGCATCTGTTAGAGAATTCCTTTGATGTGAGCCACCACCGGACGCTGAACTCAGCATGGAGCCGTTCGCTTTTTGTGCGGACGCTTTACTGCGAAAGCAAAACTCAATGATAGCCACAAAGACAGCCACCAAGAGGCCACCAATCAATATATAAAATATACCAGCCACATTACTCAATGACAATTCACTGCGTGATGTCTCCTGATTGTCCTTGTTGAGGTTGCATTCAGTTTTGTCATACCACCATTTATTGCGCAATTTGATCAATTCACCATTCTCCTTCAGCGATAGCACAGCCAAATTAATCGGATCTCTGTGTGGCGACGGCCAAATTAGTTCATGTGTATATGAGGAGTATTGGAGCAAATAAATTGGTGCGGAATACATTTATATGCCGAAAGTTGCCCAATAGATATTTAAATAGTTCGGTTTGGTTTCGGATTTATGGGGTTAGTGGGTCATGTGGTTTGCAAAAGTTTGTCGTTGCATGAGATTAGTCGGATCAAAAGCATTGGAGGATTGGTAGTTTAGTTGGTTGTTTTTATGTTTGTGTGTTTAGTCGTTTTTAATGTATGTCCGTTAAGTTGTGAAGTTTTTTATTTTGCCAAACAGCATGTGGTATTTTAATGTTGTTGTTGTTGATGGTTGCATGTCCATATTATTCCATTTGGTGGCATGAAATGAAAAAAGGTAGAAAATAGCACAATGAATAACTAGAATAACCAAACAGACAACAATTAATTGTATTGAAAACGAGCAGGAGTCGGTGAAAAAAAGCCTTGTACGAAAGGATAAGAGATTTCATTGAAAGTTCGGAAGGTTAAAAGTAGGTCTGAGTATAGCTATAACGTGTATAGGGTATATACATATGTATCTACAGAAGTATTTTACATTATGTAGTTTCAATCAAGCATATCCTCTATGTCTACACATTACATACTCGTACATATATACCAAATTATGGAATACATATGCATACAAAAGTATGTTAAAGGAGAAATTTTTAATAAAGAAATTCCACTGGCATACATTATACAACATTTTGCTTGCCTGCACAGCTGACTGCTTTGGTTCCTGTTGCTGTTGGCAGCAGTCAGCCTTTGATGTTGCTACCAGCCATTCAGCGAAGAATGCATAGAGCTGTGGCAAGACAAGACGCGTTCGTTAGCTGTGCACTGGCGTGTGCATACGTGCGTTGCTATGTTGGTGTAATTTCGTACACGTAGTAGGCATATAAGTTGTATGAAAAATGATGTAAAGTTATTTCGCAAAATTTCGGAAGTACAGCAAAAAAATTAATCTCACTTTTGCCTTAAAAAAAAATAGTTCAGTAGTTCTCAGATTCGAGGGATATTGAAGTAAATTGTATGACAACTCATTTCTTTATATAGTATATGCCATATGTAGGTACATGCATATACACGTACATACATAGCTCATTTATGTACATATTCTCTTATTTGGCTGAAAATTACCGGGCCTCACACCTAGATGGCTTGAATGAAGAGGTTATTACTAAAACTGAGGCCTATTTTGAGGAAAAAGACAAATCGTACTACAAAAGTGGTATTAAAATGTTAGGGCCATGTGTTATTGTTGTCATCAAAATAACTCACACTTATTTGCTCGCTCACAACATTTAATACGTAATCCTTTGTTAAGTGATTCAAGAAAAGACATTAAATTGCTGATATTTCAGAAAGAGCAACAGCTACAAATGCTTGCTTCGATTTAGAATTATCTGCATGATATCTCTATGAGCCTAGATTCGAATCTCATGAGAATGATTTAGAACCGGACCGAATTTTTTGTCAAGACGAAAATCGCTCGGAAAAATCTATCACTGGTACTAGGGAAGCTGTTTTTTCTCCATGTATGTTGTATGTATTTTTATTCAATTGCATGTTACATAATGAATGTTGCAGATAAATTATAACGAGGTGCAAATAATTTAACAATTTTATACTCTCGCAACATAATGTTACATGTTATTATAGTTTTGTTGAATCGAGTTAGATATGGAGTTATGTATATAACAAGTAAGGAAGAGCTAGGTTCGGGTGTAACCGAATATTTCATACTCTTATAACTTGCCAGGATCAAAGTCGGATATATACCTTCGAAATTTTAGATACCGAATATATTTATCCCAGTTCCTATTGCGACCTTTTTGTTGAAAATGCCGGTCAAATTGTAAAATATATTTTTGAAACTCAGAAACAGTATTTTCCTGATAATAGTATGCCTCTCTCTCCAAATTTGGTAGAATGGGATCAATACTTTCTTTAGTTCTCATATACCTAATAGAAAGATTTTCAGACTTCCAGTTAAATTTATACCGCTTATATCGTTCAATACATGTTTTATATTAATGAAACTCGGAGAGAATTTCTTTCCAATAACAGTGTGTCTTTGTGCTTAAAATAATTATTTTGTGTGAAAATTAGTCCTAGCATCCATATACCTATGAAAAGAATTTTAAATTTCCGGTTGATTTTATATCGCACGAATCAATCAATGTGTAAAGTATCTTAATGAATGAAATGAAAATATGACACTGGGTATACCATAGTTTAATGCCGAAAATGTGTGAAATCAGTTCACGAATTACGCCAACTCCCATATGCTACCTATAATGATTTTCGACTTTCGTAATGCGTATACTTAAAACCATCTCTATTAGCTAATCTCTTAGCTTTCAGGTTTTACAATATTTTATCAAAGATGCTATTGAGGTATGCTCAGGTTGCTCGCTGGTATGCGCATTTCGACAATGCTTTTTCAACTTACCTCTTACTTATATAATCGAAATTTATATAAATATGCAATCTCGCATACTCACCTCAAAGGCGATCCAATCGGTGTTGCTATGCCAAATCCTTTCGTATCCAGATTACGTCCGACTTTCATTGTATCACAGGGTTCTCTGGCATTTACGTACTCATTCTTTGGCGATTCCATCAGCAGGGCGTATTTGCCTTTTGATGTGCGCACCCGACGTATGCCTTCATCGTATGTGCCCACAAAGACATGCTTCCGCGAATTCATATACTCCCACATCTTATTATGTAAGCCGATTTGGGATCGCTGAAATACACAAACAAAACAGCACAACAAATGATTTACATACATAATAAATTTGTATGTGCATATATCTATAGTGATTCATTATAAATACATTATTTGCAAAAACATTCTTGTGTATGTGTGCACAATAATTTAAATATTTAAGAAAGCACAAACACCGCGAATGCGCTCCTATTAAGCTTACACAACGAAGTGCCCGCACTCCCACGCCATGAATATGCACGAGTGTGTGTGTTTCTCCCACATACAATGCATCACCGGTATGCCAACATTTACACATACATAGGTGGACATGTAGCAGCGGGTTGCTGAAAATTGTTTTCGCGACGCCATTGCTTTGCCTAAAAGAGCTGCCGGGATAAAGAATTTCAGAGTGAATCTTAAAAACTTCCGGTTGGCCAAATAGCGAGCGCCCAATGAGAGGCTGCAAATATTAATAAAAAGCTAAAAGAATTTGTAGAATTTTATTAAATCGCTTAATAATTGTGTGCGTCAGCCGGTAAAATTTCCCGCTACCTTTATGGGTACGTTAGATACGTATGTACGAGTACGTGCATATATTAGTGGCGACGTTCGAGTGAGGCAGCAAATTCAATTAAATTAATAAATTTTTCCCTGCCATGAAATATACGAAATCTTTCCAAATAGTTTCCATTGCCTAGATCCAAAGTCATTTGCGTCTATGTATGTGGTTTTACTATAAGTCAATGTTCAAAGAGAGCATTCGTGGGGAATTTAAAGTGCAATATTTAATACCTATAATTTGAAAAATTTTCCACTATACCCTTTGTAAATATTTATTAGAATATCAAAATTTTGTAGACAACTAAATTGAAAATTATGTGACTTATTTTTGAAATGTTTTTAAGATTCGAAGTCACAAAAAAAGTTATTACTCAAATTCGACACAGGAAATCGTAGTAGGTATATGAAATTGAGGATAACCTTTAAAAAATATACATTTCTCACAAGCTGCTAACGCCATATTAATAAAACTTAGTGACAACGTTCATTTATGTAATTTTTTTTATGATTTATTTATAAAATGTAAAAACTAAAATCAGAACATACTCATGCCCACGCAGCATTTGACAAAAGTACCAAAAGTGTAAAAATATATGCTATATAATATAGTGAGATTATGGAGATTTACTCCACTAAAATTCAACAAAATTTTGTACTAAGGTTACCATATATTTACAACTCAGTATGAATATGGGCAAAATTGGATTACAACTACGTCACCTTCTTCTCCTATAACACTTTTTAAAATTTAATGAGATTCTTTTGATTTACAAATATAAACCTAGGAACAAATATGGTTAACGGAACTTTAACAAGTAAATATGACACTCACAGGCTAAAAATTCTCGAAATCCGAGCATAACTTTTCAAGCCTAAAACGCTAACTCCGGCTACACCGAAGCTATAATACACAGGTGAGTTTCTCATAGCATATATACGAGTCTGTATAACTACATTTTACCGGTCAATGCCATCTTGTTTTTGATCGGTCAGTTTGAAATGCAGTTATATTCTATAGGGGTCCGAGATTCTAGCGTTGCCTTAAAGAGCTATGCCAATATTGTGTGAAGTTATCTTGTCAAATAAAAAAAGTTTCCATACTTAGACATTATTTTGATCACTTTGGGGTAAGGCAGAAATTACAGAATAGTTTGCAAAATAAGCAGGCGCTATGCCCAAACAAATATTGGTTACTTTATTCTTTTTTATTTATTTTTTTATATTTTATATGAGTTAAAAGTTTCCAATAAATGAAGTGAATGGTGTGTTCTGGTCTTTTTTAAGAGATAAGTGTCGATTAGATTTTAATGGCATCGGATCAGTTAAAATTCGATAGTTTAATCCAATATTAAATTTAATACTAAGCTGGATTAAAGCGATTAAAGCAAGTAAATTTATACTTTACGACTTATTTCAGTTGAACTTCAACAATTCTGCTGCGCTTCCTTCACACATTACTACCAGCATATGTTGCGAATGAAATGGTGAATTGAATTTGACATTTTCGCTGGAGTGATTTAGTCGGCATGTTGCCCATACTACGTGCAAATGGTATGTATATGTCGTATACGAATGCACATTGTATTGATGCTTTTGCACTCCCTTATTGCCAGAAAAGGAATATAATTCTATGTAACGTCATTGCTCTGACGAGTTGCAGCAAAAAGCTGTTGACTGCTGAATGACGTGCTGTGCAATTATTTTTGACAGTCTACTACTGCTACTGTAACCAAGAGCATCACTGCAATTGCAAAAATTTTTTATCTGCGTTGATAACCGCATACACTGCCATAAGTAGTAATCTTCTTTTGTATTGGCTCGTATATGGTAAGTCTGCTTAAAGCTTAGTTGAGACGAAGTCTTTAAGAGGATAGTCGAAGAACGCGATGATGCACAGCAAGTTTAATTTTTTTCATTATAGCAGAATATCTTGAATAAGGTTTATATATTGAGTTTGCCACGAACTTTGTAACACCCTGAAGGAAACATTATAGATTCTATAAAGTATATATATGTATAATTGATCAGGATGACGAGCTGAGTCGATCTAGCCTTGTCCGTCTATCTGTCTATCCATACGTCAGTCTGTATATACTCGAGCCTCTCTCCCAGTTTTGGAAATGTTGTTTTGATGTGTGGCACACGTCTTTTTCTCCCCAAAAAGCTGCTTATTTGTCAGATTCGCTAATATCCAATATCACAATCCAGTTCTTGTATCGAAAACTTTTTTATTTGACAAAGTATCTTCACGAATTATAGCTTCCGTTCGACAAAAGGAGTATAATAAAATATTTGAACCCTAGTGGTTCGAAGAATGATTCATAAAAAAAAGTTTTGCTTCACTTGAAAAGTTATTTCAACTTCGCATACTTTGTTCTGATCTGCAAATTCTAAGAATTCAATATACCCCCATGTTGCTTTGTGATTTCGTTCAAATATTGCACAATCGAATCTCTCATCGAATTGTTAAGAACCACTTCTGCCATTCATTAATTTTTACCTACATATATATATATTTGTATCAATACTTCGATGCCCCAATATCTGCAACTAAACTTCCATCCCACATTCAAAAATTACCGATATGAGTACACTTCTTCTATAAATGGATCCTACCCGCGTGGGCCGTTCGAATTCACTCACCACTGCCTGTCTATCGAACTGGGCTTGTCTGGCATTGTCACTTGTACTGACAGCGTGGCGCAGCTCACTTTCGGCGAGTTTTATATTCTATATTTTTTGTTCGCACCGATATTGATTTCAGGCAATTACACCCCATGACAGCGTAAATCAATCAAAGAAAAATTTTATTACAGGATTTTCCAAAGTGAATAGCTGCAAGATTGACTGGGCTGAAAATGTTTGACAACTTGAGCAGATATTTGAATTTTTATTCATTAAAAACTCAGTTACCATGAAAATACAAGCCACCTCATCGCATGTAACATACATACAGGGCGTAATGTTGTCATGTGCAAGCAGATTCGAAAGAAAAACATGACCCACGTGGCGAAATCACATCACAAATTGCTCAAATATGTCGAAATATCAAAGCCAAGTGTAGCAAAAACCGGTCGAATGTGTACAAATATCTATCAAATTAAATTTTACAAGCACTGCATGTGTACATACATATATATTTGTGCTCATACTGGTATGCATATATATGCGTATATCGTGAAATGTCCATTAATGGACGTGTGAGTATGTATTCAGGGCTTGCATAAGCTCTTAATGCATTTCAGTGCGCATTTGTAGGAAAAGCATGAGATAAACTTACATAAATAATAAGTATATGTTTATGTACGTATTTAGAGTTTTAAAGGTTGAAGTTTCGGAAAATAATTGAATGAATTTAAAGGTTATTCGAGCTCGGCTTCAATCAACAGTCAATTACATTAAACATTAAAAGTTTAATTTTCAATAATACTCGTGTAAATACATATAAATACTTGGTTGTGAGGAGTCTTTATTTCCATTGAATGTTGAAAGTTTACCCAACTAACATATCTGCCGAATTAATGCTTTTAGCACTAGATTTAGTGATTTTCAAAAATTAAAACGCTAAAGATAGGGCTCAGAACCAAGTACACGTTTAGTGCCTTTTTATACTCTTACAATATGTTGCTAAAGAGTATAATAGTTTTGTTCACATAATGATATATTAATAAATGCGCCACAAGCATGAAATTTCACAACCGTAATAGTAAGGAAGGGTTTTATAGTAGCAGTCGTAAAAATTTCACAATGGACGTGGCATCGCCCACCTTTAGCTGAAATCCTATAGCTACCTCAGGAACTAGTTGACCGATTTCAGCCAAATTCGGTGAGTAAGATTAACTAAATAGGCATTGTCAAAATGGTCGAGATCGGATGACAACCACGCCTACTTTCCTTATAACAAACTTTTAAATTCCATCTGATTCTATCACTTTACAGTATACAAATCAAATATCAATGAAGTTATCAGAATAAAACTTTGCACAATTAGTGTCCTGAAGGTATGTCATCTTACGTTCAAAAATTGTCAAAATCGAAATATAACTTGTGTCAAAAAGAGCTGAACAATTTTCTTAGTCCCCATATACCTAAAATAAATATTTTCGAGCAACCGCTTTAGTTATACCGCATCTATCGGCCAATATGTAAGAAATATTAATGAAGTTCAGAAATAATCTCTTTTTCTTGCCTTACATGGACGAAATCATGGTGGTACTTTCCTTAATATAAAGTTTCGTCAACACCTGAAGGTTTTCCCAGGCTTTGATCCTTGCAAGTTGAGAGAGTATGAAATGTTCAGTGGCAACCGAATTTAGCTCTTCCCTACTTATTGTCCAACTGTCTATTTTGATAAAATAGAGACCATCTACATTGAAATCCTGTTAACCCAATAGAAAGTTGATATGCTGCTTTTGGCGGAAAAGATTATTACAGATTCTGATACTTTGGCGAGTTTTGATCTTGGATGGGGAATTATTCATTTGAATGGCATTATACGGAATCTGTTTTATAATTCTGGATTCAGATTAAGACGTGTAAAGACTCAGTTGTTTTAAATTATAGTGTCTATTATTGAATAATATTAGTCTCTTGTTTTCACCAAATTCTAACGCAGAGATTAAATGAGTGTTCAATTTTGAAATGTTAAAGTTGTTGAAATAAATCAGTAAGAAGTGTTTAACAAAAGGTTCAGCCAATAAAGATTGATATAGGTTGTGATTTCTATATGATTTGCACATTATATATACGTTTTTATGCTACGTTTATCATGAAGTTTAGAATACGCAAAAGAAAACGTCGGAGACTCTCTAATATAAGTAAATGTAAATGATCAGTGTGACGAGCTGAGTCGATTTAGCAATGTCAGTCGGAATGTCCGTCTATCTGCATAGTACAATATATTATATATAGCGAACTAGTCCCGCAGTTTTCCAGATATCGATGTGAAATTTTGCACAAGTCCTTTTTCCAGCAGAATAATATATATATTTTTAAAAAAGTTTGGCACGCCATATTTAGTGCAATTTGGAATTTAAGAGTTGGCTGCTATGGTAATGAAGAGTAATTAAAAATACTATTAGCCAAATACTTTTATTAGTGAAATTTAAGTGTTGCAACCAAAATTTGTGGTGTATCTTTTCATGATCTAAAAAAAACAGCTCTCATTCAATAAAGTTTTTTTTATTGCACAACGAAAATTGTTCGTAGAACCTCCATCTAAAATTGTTTATTTTAATATATAATAATATGTGATTTTGGCTAGAGCTATACATATAAAGGGCAAATTAAACTAATTCTACTACTAATCACATAGTTAATATTTAATTTCGTTCTGTATGCTCCAATAGTCAGGCATACAAACATACATATGTCTAAAACTACAAAGATGGAGACCGAAGGCTTTCTATTCTGAGCTGACTAATCTTATCGCTGATATAATCTTATATTCTTATGACAAAATGCACAAACAATTTTTTGTCTCTCACTAAAGGTAAATTACAGAGGCTTAATTTTAGGCTCAACACTACTCGAAGGAAGCTACCACAGTTGCTATGGCGGGTAAATGACTAGCAGATAAATCTTAAATCTATAAGATAAGTATATTGTGATATGCATATGTATACAATAACACAACTATGCTGGAGTAACTTGGGTC
Organism: Bactrocera oleae; assembly: GCF_042242935.1. NCBI lineage: Eukaryota > Metazoa > Arthropoda > Insecta > Diptera > Tephritidae > Bactrocera > Bactrocera oleae. The sequence goes on along the minus strand of NC_091540.1, from coordinate 48,422,916 downwards.
TCGAGAATCTCCCTTACATCTGTCTGAAAACAGTTAACCAAACTGCAAAGGTTTACATATGTATCAGACAATATGACTTGAACCAACTACCTCTTCGGAGGAGATTTTATATATTTTTAAACGTATCAATTCGAGTATATGACCAGTAGGAAATATGGTAAGAAAAAACGGCATGCCTTCACCTGCAAGGAGATACCGTTGCTTCCAATAGGTTAGGCGATAGCTCGGGAGCAGCAGACGGAATTGGTAGGATTGTAAGATCTAGAATCAAGCTTTTATTTTACTAGCGCAGTTTGTCGAAACTATTTCAAGCTGGCTTCTTTCCATAAAGAAGGTGTGCAGATTTGTCACAAAATAACTATTACAAGGAGCGTAACTCATACTTACTGATAGTTAAATTCAGAAATAATACTGGAGTGCACAGAAAAGCCTAAAAAGGCGGTGGCCACCATATTTCATTTTTGCAGAGGTTTTTCATCTTATTTCAGAAATGTACCGAAAAGAGGAAAAATTCGGAGGACTTAGTAATTTGGATTTTTTGTAGCGATGTACGCTGGCCTGTGCAGATTGAGATGTTACATGCACAAAACGAACACTTGGTTGATGAAAAATTATTGATTCTGCGACCATGTGTTGGAAGCACCGGAACATTTATTGCTTGAGTGCGCTCTGATTGCAAGGAGCGTTGCTAGGCTGCCTTATTGCATTGGATTTAAAAGAAGAAAAGTGAGTGAAAGAAGAGTTTGAGCATATGTTCTACGAATACTAATTTCTCAACGCTACCGTTGCTAATTGAGTATCAAATCAATTTTCTCCTTTGATTTTACGGTACCTGAAAAGTATTTTCTTTTCTCATTAGTTCTTGTTTATATTCAAACTGATTGTAATAAAATCTCAAGAATTCAGTTTTCTCTTATACACTCTTGCATTGTGAAATATCTTTCTGATATATTTTTATTGGATCCTAAGTCACTTAAGTTGTAATGTCTACATCACAACCTTCAACTAATTCTCTCGGATGTTAAATAGTGACAGTGAAAAGTTGTTGTTGTCAAAAATTTCAAAAATATATAAACCGATCTAGTATTTATTCGTGCAAATCTGTTTAATATGCGTTAATTATTACTATAACTCACTTATTTATATAAATTTAATAAACAAATACTAGAAAACGCTAATATTATCCAAAATACTTTTCATACAATTTCAAGATATATCGATTTTGGGATTTTCGAATCTTGCGAGTAAAAGAAATGTCGAGTTTCTCAACAACGTCATCAGAGTACACATGAACCTTGACATCTACAACTGTTGCCTACATGCAGATGGCATGCATAACATGCGTAGGCAAATTTGGTATGTCTAACCATGCATTGCATTGTACTTACCCGGAAAAAGTCCCAGGTGGAGCCATGTAAGAGTGTACCATACTGCACTTCCGTTTGCATAGCTAAGTCTTCGGGTGAATTGATTGGTGTCACCATCCGCTCGACGGTGAGAAATGCTGCCAAATTGGCTGTATACGATGAAATTAGAATGAGCGTGAAAAACCACCAAGCGGCGCCAACTATGCGACCGGAGATGGAACGCGGTGATATGTCGCAGCCCTGTTGCATAAAAGCGGCCAAGGCAAACCAAAATGAATTCAAAATGCTAAACTCGTTGACCGCTACATTGCCGGATGAGCCGAGGCCAACGCTTCCGGCCACACCACCAGTACTGACTACACCAATATTTGCCGGGCTGGCCGTGGCACTGGTCGCACCCGTCATTGGACCGGGCACAGGTACACCGCCAATGATGCCAGGTGGCTGTTGATTAGCCATTTGATCGTGATGTGCATGCGAATCTGCCGGAAAAGAGAAAACCTAAAGTATGACAAGATGTGGGCAAGTAATAATAGAGAATGATGGAATGATAAAGCAACTTTGTATGTAGTTATGCGCCATACAGATACCATATATCAAAGGAGTCACAAATGTGTGAATGCATGTATATATGTGTTTGTATGTGTTTTTGAGTCTGCCTGTGTGTTTGGGGCATGCCGGCATTATCAGTAGATTGTAGATATTTGCATACAACTTGAAAATGACAGGCGTTCATTCACATTGTTTATTATACTACGTGTGTGTGTGTGTGCCTGTTTTGGTCATTGTGTCTGCTTCATTGATTATACTCGTACATATGTGTGTCTGTAGATATGTATGCGAAAGTTGTGCAAGTGCTAACGAAAAGGCCGTCTACAACTATTAAATTGGACGCCTGTGAATGCCGCATATCGCACTTTGAATGCCGCATAAAGTCAGGCGCTGCCAGGCACATGGCACATACCAAGTCTACTCGGAAGCCTACGTGCGCTGAATGCCACATGTGCCAAGGAATGTTGGCTGCCACACATTCACTTCGCTTTTATATCTGCTGGAATTTTCACCATTTATTTCATATCATCATTCTTTATCTGCTATTCTTTTTTGGGTGCTCTCACATGATGTTTTCCTCTTTTTTGGCTGCTATGCCGCTCTGGGGCATGCTGGTATTCTGCTTTTAGTTTTTATCTACTAAGCCCCAAACACATAACAAATATTTACATGCCTCCGTTTCACAGGCTCACAGTCCTGTTGGGAATGTGTCGGCTTGCAAGTTTCGTTACTGTTGAGCTTCATGTGTGTATTTTTGCGTCAAACTTTCGAAGCTTGAGCTACTTTGATCGTTTGAAACAACAATTTTGCTTTAGGCTTATCAGTTTCTGAAGAGCAAATAGATTTAAGACTAAAGAACCTCCGAGCAGAAATAAACTCGAATGATTGACATTAATATTCTACAACAAATCAAGTGAGAAGATAAGTTCACTCAATTTTGACTATCTTTAAATCAGACACTCTTTGGATTCAGTTTTGCGAGAAATTTACAGCCAATTAAAATAATATGAGCAAGAAATTAATGCAGAACAAAGGCTGGTTGGTTTATATTTTTCTTTCCCAATAAGTTAAAGAACATTAGCCGAGTTTAAAAGACTACGCCAAGCATGTATTTCTTCACTTAACACATTACCTCAAAGAAATACTTGACTTTTTTATAGAAAACTTTAATCTCAAAATTAAGAGATTACTAAATTTTTTTTCTCGCGAAAAGTAAAAGGTGAGGCCGTAACATACAAGTAAATGCTCACACATTAGAGAACATATGTGGTAAGCGCAAGCGTTGTCGTTTGTTTGATAGGTATAATTTCTTCGATTTCCTACTCTCCAACGTCTGGTGAATAGAAGACCGCAGTTTTTAACATAATCCGGACAACAGTGGAGCTCATAACTAAACTGTGTATTGATATCGAAGCTTTTTTGCTCATTCCATGCCTTCTTAACTCTTTAACGGGAAACTCATCAACAAACTAAAGATTGCAAGAAACTTGTCTATAGAAATGAAACGAAACATAACTATCGAGAAGTAATTTAATATTAATAATTTTTTAAATATGCCGACCATAAACAGTGAGCTTTCCTAGAGGACCTATTTGTACATATGTACACATATTATTTGTGACGGATGCGGCTGTTGAGTGAATGCAGAGGCTGTCGCCTTGCTGCTACACCAAATACACATATGAATATGTGCAGCTATGTGTCGAATTCCGTTATTCCGAAATTCCGTTAGCAGCATAGTTATTTTGGTTGGCTATTTTTATATGTTTGACGTTGAAATTCGTCTCTACACATATGAACACACAGACTTTCACATGAATATGCACAAGCTTTTAGCAATTAAATTAAGGCGCAGCCGTCGTCTAATAGATGTGCAGTTGTGCTGCTGTAGCTTTCGGTCCCACAGTAACATGGAACTATTATGGAAGTTAGGCAACTCGTTGATATTTGCATGACGAGAGGTTTGTACACATACACATATACATATATATGTTATACATGTGTTGGTAATGTTACAATTTCAATGACTCCTTGACTGTCCGCCACCCAACGTGGCATGTCACTGTAATTTGTGACTTTGATGTGGAGCAAGATTAGAACGAGTGAATTAAATGAACGCATCCTAATTGAAAGGATTTGTGATTTGTGGCCAGGATTGCTACTAAATTGCCAATCGAATTGACAGCACATATATAACATATATGTATGTGTGTGAACATGCTGCTAGGAGCACTTTGAGTGCTCTGGTGCGGTAAAATCAAAGGACAGCTTGAAAGAGGAATTGATTGGCAAACGGTAAAAGTGGGTGTATTAAATGAATTTTGGGAAATTTAAGTGAAGTATTAAGCTTATTATAGGGAATATTAAAATTTTAGGATTTTAATTAATTTAGTGTTCGGTAAAAGAGTATTTACATTTACAGTTTTTCGACTGTTTGAGTTCAGAAAAGTGTTTAGCAAAGCTTAAAAAAAAAAATCAGAAAATCAGAAAATTTCTTCAAATGTTATTTTTAAGTTTTCCTTCTGATTTTGTATGCGTGTTTTTTATATATTTTGTTTCTGTCTTCAATATGGTTTTCGCGTCTATTGTACACTATTTAAATTTTTGACAAGTCCGTTTACGAATATTATGCACCACTTACCTGCCTGATACTGCACAATGCGCCACTCGTACGGTGAGAAGCGGGAAACAAAGAACAGTACGATGCTTACTCCAATGTAGCTGAAAATGACACTCATCTGTTGAAACACATGGCAGAAAAGAGACAGGAAGCAGCGACGAGGAAACAGGTAATAGCGTGAAAAGAGAAAAAATGCAGTTTTCGTTGCTAAAGTCTTATATTTTATGCAAATAATATTTCAGAAAGCGGCTTTCAAGAATATAAGTATACAAGTAAAAAGCTACAATACTCAAAAATAGTTTTCCAGTTCTTGTAATGGTGGCTGAGTGCTAAGCGGCTGTGTAAATAGTGGCAAACAAAAAACTGAAAATTTAAAAAAAAAAATTACATAAGTACTACTGTGATCAAGAGGTAAGGTGATTTTGTTTATAATATGTAAATTCCTTATTTATTCTTCTTAATCAATTTCGTCTCTTTTAAATTAGTCCTCGAACGATAAAAATGCGTCTCCGAATTGGTTTGCTGAATAGCCAGACATCACACGAGCCAAGTCAGGCGAATACGTTGGTTACAGAACGATATGAGTCCAATTTTAGGCAAACAAGTCGCGAAAAATCAATGTGGTGGTGCATTATTGTGGTTTTGAGACCAATCTAGACTTGTCGCGTTTGAGACAAAAAAATTGTTTCAAAATGGTTTGTGCTGAGCCAAATGGTCCAAAACTATCAAGTAGGTCTCTAATTGTCAATCGAAGATCTTATTTTTTACGTAGGCCTCTTTTGGACGTAGGCCTCGTCGGCAGAGGTTGATGGTCGTTTAGAGTATGGTTCGTCGTTAACGCAATCGCGGCCCGCTTTGAACTCGTTGCACCACTTAGGTATAAACGTCTTAATTTAATTACCAAAAGCCTTCCGCTATATTTTCAACATGTCCGCACAAAATATTTGTTTCGCAAACAAAATTTGATGCAAGCACCTTCCTCAACAAAATCAACTATTGTATAAATCGAAAAATTCACTTTTGGTTGTTTCTAGAAACACATTTAACTCGTAGATAATACAATAGACCTTTTGACAAACAGAAGCTTCTGATGCCCGAGAGTTTTACATCAAAATTCCACCTTACTTTTTGTATTTACGATTTACGCTAGTCATTTACAAAATGTTTAGAAGAAGTTGTATATCTTTAAAGCCTTAAGGGAAATATGCTAATAATATTTGAAGTTAAATCCTATAAAACTTCTTTGTAATTGAAATCCAAATATAAATAGTACATATGTATATGAATTTAATTTCATGAGTCCCTTTTACAAACTATATTTTTTCTTCATTTGAACTTGAATTGAATATTTTAAATATTCATCCTTTTCATTTAGTCTTATTACACCGAATATATTTAAATAAATAATTTATTATTTATTATTATAATCATGTATTCCATAATTTCTAAAGTAACCTATTGTACACAGGGTCAATTGAGAACAGACCTGTGTTTGCGAAGAAATTTAGAAGAGTATCAATTGCTTACATATATGTATGTACCTTTCTTCAATATGATTTCTATTTTGTATGTATTATCAACTAATATGGCTTTTGTTTTGGTTTACCAAACAATTTACAGTCCAATAATATATAAATATAACATATACAAGTATGTATATATCGTGTGGGATGACTTTACCTCGCATACGGAGATCGACGGCAATCGTAAGTATTCGATTTCGATCAATGAAAACAAAAACCGACATCGAAACTTATGGAAACTAAACATATTTAAGTTTTCAGAAGGTATTTCTGAGCACAATCAGCATATATAGTCAGATGAATACGCTAATTCGATCTTTTAGTCACCTAAAGAACCTTCTGCCAATGCTAGAAATATTGTATTTCATATAGCAAAATAATGGTAGAGTTAATGCTCTCCAAGTGAATGGTTTTATAATATTATAACTACAGTAAACCTCAATAAAATTATTGAATAAAAAAATCGCAGCTACAGCTAGCATTGGCAGTATTATGAGAGCTACACGTTTTAAGAGTTTCGTGCTAGAAAAATTATCCATTCTTAGCTGATTCACAAAATTCCTTCATGCGAAATGACCACCAAACGAATAGTGAAGGAGATCGAAAAGCGCTAGCCGAGAAGACTAAGCGCACCATTGACCAAAAGAACAAATAATTTATGATAATGAGCAGTTTTTGGACTTATTCACTCGTTACAAGGCCATAATTTCTCGTCAATATCTGACAATGGAAAAAAACATCTCCTAATCAATTCACTATAAAATTTATCGACGGCTATTCGAATGGATGTGAGACGATGAGCCGTATCCGAAACGAAGGATTATTCAATCAATTGCTGCCTATATTTAGAGATGTGCATGTTATAATATATATTTTCCTCAAAGGAAACCAGTTTTATTTTACAATTGTGGTATAATTTTAAAGCAGTTTTTATTGAGGAATTTCCAATTTAAAGAATATATATTAAGATATTGCATACGCTGGAAATTTATATGACCTGGGTTTCGACCGATTCCTAATTCTTCATATTTTTTTGATATGGCTTCCAGCGAATTGTCTCTGCCCAAATAGACAATCTGCGACAATTATATCTTAAAGTTGTATTACTCCTTTTTAGGGGCATTTCTAGTTCGACATTATTAAATATTTATTTAATCTCATGCGAGCTTAGACGGGCGCTAAAAAAGAGGACCTCACTCTCCTCTAGAGGATATTGTACTTAACATAATCTGGTCAGGGTACAAATACCTTATTTAAAAAATTCACACTCGATTTGCCCCTTTATAAATATATTCCCAGCAACAATATTGAATACAAAAATTAAATTTTCAGAAAACTATAATTTTCTTTACAACGATCTTCCTGATATTAAGAACGAAAACCTGCAGCTTTCAAACAAATACTCCCACTTCATTACTGTGTAAGCAGTTCCACTGACAATTTGTTACAGAATAAAATATTTAATTTAGCTTTCGGTTTAATTCTGTTCCACTGCGCTTGCTTCCTTTGCTCGAGGCTGAGGCCTAATTTGATTTGTGACGAACAACCTAAATTCCTTTTCTTAACTGATTACGTATTTCACTTTCACTCTCTCTTAACTTGTTAGCTTTGCTGTCATTTGATTTTCGTTATTATTAAAGCGACACACTTTTTATTAGCTTCACAACTTTTGGCATCTGCGAAACTTTGGAAATGAACAGAGCCACACGGCGGCAAGTGTGTGCAAGCTTGCCTGCCTGTAAATTCTTGTATGCAAACTAACGCGAGTGTTTATATGTATGTTCTACTTTTAGGTATATATGCATTTGCATGACTCTGCATGGGCGCACTTGTTTGTGTAAGGATTTTAATTTAATGCAAAGCTTTTCACACATTAATACATACATGCAAAGGAATACTGTGTGCGCATGAGTTTGTATTCATTCCTTGTTTAAATAAGCGTGGAGGATTAAGGGGGTTGGACTTTGGTTGTAAAAATCTTACAAAAAAATAAATAACATTTAGTATATGCAAAAAATTGTGAGTTTAATGTAATAACTTAATTTAAAATGTAACAAAAATTCTAGGTAAAACTTAAGAAAAAAATTGATTTTCAACTTTAAATGGAATGATTTAAGAAATGTGTACACACTGTTCCAGTGAAAAAATAATACAATAATTAATAATAATATGACAATAAAAGCGATAAGAATTAAAAGCATAAATTATTGACGAAAATCCCCAAAAATGACTACAATTTTTAGCAGCAAGCCCTAGCCTTTCCTCTTGTATCAACTATAAAAACATAATAACATTACTCCTTTATAAAAATTAATTAATATTTTTGTAATAAATAACCATATTAATATTTTAATATAATAATTAAATAAATAATAATTTATTTGAACATTTTTTTATATTTTATTGTGAAATCTCATGGTCATACCCCTGGTTTGAACGTTATAAGTATGTAGGTATGTGCTGTATGTATAGCGTTTAAAACCGTAGCACAGTGGGAGAAGTGGCCAATTCGGCGGCACTTTAAAAACTTCGAAAAAAATAACAAGATGTAATATTATTTATAAAATTAATTATTATTAATAAATACTCTGTCAATTAATTTCGATATTTTTCTTATTTTTCTGAAATGTTTTTCTATATTTTTTGATACAAACAAATCATATGAACAATATAAGAAAGTAACTAACATTTGTTACTTTTACTAATTCTTCGTTCCAGCAAACAAATGTTACAGTTTCAGGAACACTAAAGCATTATCGGCAAGTAGAGTGGCTACCGCTAGCCCTTTGTTGTACGAGTACGTGCAACAGTGTGGTCAACAACATCTTACAAAATGACTTCATTTGAGCATTCAGTTACGCGTCTGTCATTAGGTTAACACTCGCTTTTACTTTCAACCTAAACAACGAAGCACGGATAAATATCTCCATCTGCAAAGGGAGCCTAAGATTTCTAAACATCTGAATATTTTCTCGTTTTTGAAGCTATTGCAGATTCTGAGATCAACATTGAAACAACTTGCGAAGCATTCCTTTTTCCAGCCTTGTAAAGACTTACGTGTACTGCTACCATTAACTCTTCGTACGGGGTTTTCACAATGACAGATGACATTCTTTTTCTTAGAGTCTTAGTTGCACACTCTGAAAATATTTGTGTTTAAGTTGACCAATGGCTGCTTCAGGGAAAATTAGATCTCCGTCTAACCATTTCTTATTTCGCTCTTCAAACCATGTCATAATCCTGCGACTTGTTTTACACATGTCCACCAATTTACTAAAAAATTTTTGATTGCTTTTGAATTTGTCGGCATTGCTCTTCGTTAAATTTTGAGAGTTCAATCACATTTGAAAACACATGATTTTCAAGTGCCAAAACTGCGTTTAAGCACTAAAACGTATAAGCATAGATCACAAACAAATTTTTTAAATGTAATACGTGCCTAATAATTTCAATTAAACCACTAAGCCAAATAAAAAATTATAAAAATAAATTTGTTTTTTGTGAACAAACTTTGTACTGTAAAAGAGCGCGGAAATAATTAGTGCACTTGCTGAAACATATATATGTATGTATGCAAGATAAGTTTGAAAGCTCGCAGGTGGGCGAATATTGAGGGCAAAACATAAAAAAAACAGAAAAATAGTCCATTGATTTGTTAGTTATCAAACACACAAAGCAATTTCGCGAGATTTGAAAATTTATGCCATTTCTTCCACTGTGCGTAGGTACGTATGTGTACTAGCATGTGAGAACAGAGTTGGGATATTTACATTGCTGCATTAATGTGCGTGTAATCTGCCAACAGTATTTTGGTGGCTTTTAATTTTGCCTAGTCTGACAGGCAAACTTTTCACCTTTTACGAGGTCATGAGTGAGCAACAACCACACGTCAGCATTTGTACAAGCAATAACGTAAAATACGTGAAATAACAAAAACAAAGTAGCAAAAATTTTCTATAATCTCAGTTTGGCAACTGCGATTAGCCTGAAAGCGTGTAATCTGTCGTTGCGCATTTTTAGGCGTTGAGCCTGTGTCTTTGTGTAGAAAATCCCATGAGTTGTGATTGCGACGTGCAACATGCTTAACAACAAAAAAAAAATGCATAGCTACATCTATGAATATATATGTATTCATTTGTGTATTTTTATAAGTGTGCTGTTGTGTCAATACTCTGCTGGTTACAATTATCAACAGTCGAGCACGAAAGTATGTATACATTCCCCATTTGTAGTCATACTTAGCTACTTTAAACATTTAAATTTGCACTTGGAAATGAGACTTAATTTGCGTTATTGCGCTAAAATGTTCTAGTTTACTGCACACACACAAGTGCACGTAATCAAATTATTTTATTTTGTTTTACTTTTTTTCAGTTGCAAATAAAATGTGTTCCAATATTAGTGTGCGCGTTTACTATGCGCACATATGGCAGCCGCGAGTGTGTTTCTAATTCGCCTGCTATCAAGCTAACAATTTAATTTTACTAATGCAATTCGAAATACTTTGGCCTCATTTTTTAACTCATGCACACATTTAAGCCAACACTCACATATCGCCACGTGCAATGGCATACATATGAGTTAAATTATAAAGTGGAGTTAGCGAAAAATGGTAAAATTTTATATGCTTGCATATATCTACAAACTGCTAAACAGACATATATACATACATATATAGATATGTAAATATACTGCTATATTGGCGCGACGTGCGAATTGCTCATGCCTAGGATGAAAAAGTTTGCTATGCTCCTAAAAGCATGCCATGTGTGTGTGTTCATTCGTTTTTGGTTATGGCTATCTGGATTACTACTTCTCGTATGAGTAATTTGGTGTGTTTGCAATTGTAATGAAAATTTATGGCAGCAAGTTCTTTATGCCACACATTTCAAATGGCACTTAAAATTTTAATACCTTCATGTGTTCGTACATAGAGTTTATTAAGGTTTTAGCACTCCAATTCATATGGTTTCTCTTTTCTTTTATATGTTTGCCAATTTCATTTCTTTATTTCTTTTATTTAATTGATGCTTCACAGAAGCAAATTTGTTCTACTTTAGTTTTCAATTTCTTCAACTAATAAAGTGCTTTCACTTGAGAATTGTTAAAATTGATATTTATATGTGAGAACTTAACTACAAGTAAAACCATAATGGGTATCGGTTAGACTTAGATTGGTTTTATAACTTAAATTTTAATACGTTTCACATATACAAGCTTCCAGTAATTTAATTTGTGCAGCAAGTAAAATGCGTCCTCAGGTTTTATGGCCTCTGAGTTCAACTTTGGATAAAAACATCATAAAATGGAATGAAATAATGTATAGTAGTTTTCACTCCATAGAAGGTCTTACCAAAACATAATAGAACATAATTAAACTCAGCTATGAAGCAGAGATTAAAAAAGAATTTTTATTCAACAAGACCAGGTTATAAATATCACATGAACTAATAGGAAACTATCTTAAAAGTGGAAAAAGAAAAGTAAAACACTTTAAAGAAGCATTTTCACATTATAAAGTCTTTAGAACGAAACTAATACCAGAAAGATAAATCTTAAATGTAGTTAACTGTATAATATCGTAGCAGTAACTCATAAAACTTCAAATATTTCAGATTGAAATTTTGAGAGAAATGGCAAATATTACTCACTGATAAATTATATCTACTCTCTCATCTACAATAGATATCTATCTTTTCATGGCCTCTCTACATGACAGATCTCAAAAAGGAGGTTTTAATAATGCTTACTGTAAATTGATACTTTTCTCACTTTTTCTGATATTTCAAAAAGATAAATGTATAAATCGTACGCTTTAAGGAAACATTTTCGAAACTATATAAATCGCATGCTTTAAGGAAATATCTTCGATACAAACAGAAATTTATCGAATGGGTCTAAAGTAAATAAAATGCTTCTGAACCTTCAAAACATTAGAGTACTTAATGTTGTTGTTTTTAGTATCAAAATAAATTACACAAATTTAGTCATTCCGTTAAAGAGACCAAAAATTAAAAAGCCCAAATTATAGGGATCATTAAATTCTATTAAAAAATTGCTATTTACCACATTAGTTAGAACGACTTTTGAATACAGTAGAATTGAATCTAAATATTAGACCTGATAGAAATGCAATTGATTGTTTGTCCATTAGGAAACCTACGTTGAAGTTCACCTTAAAGCATTACAAAATTTTATAACATTTGTACTATTACATTCACTCAGCATATCAAATCACCACTGTCTTCCTATCTTGCATAATTTTAAATTTCACTAATTTTCTATATCTTTTCGCTTTTCAACATTAAGAAAATCTGTTCTCTCAATAACTGTCTTTTATGAGTTTTGAGCGCACCAAATTATTTACTTTGTAACCATCTAATAAAGTGAGTTTTGTAATACAACTTTTCAGATATCCACACACAACAGATTCTTGTTTATTTTTAACCTAACTGGTGCAAAATAAATCTATATACTGTACATTATGTGCCTCTTGTCCTTCTTGCGAATGGGTCTCACCCAACCTGATCTTGACAACCTTTAAGCCCAATTATAATTTAAGAGTTTTTCATCAAAATTATTTCGTTGCCGTAGAGAAAAGTCTATATAGCTTCTTATCATCTTATCAGACTTTGTCTTATCGTATTACATCTTAAGTCATCTTATCTTAATAGATCTGATCTAAACTTCACATATTTTATATAACCTTATCTTATTTTAACTTATCGCAATTTATCTTAACTCAAATTATCTTAGACAAGTTAAAATTAACATACGATAACTTATTTTGTCTTTACTTACGTTATAATATTTTTAACCTCGTTTTACCTTATCGACATTGTAAAAGTGGAGTACAGTTACTACGGAAAGTCCTATTGACTTTGACAATTGTAAGCATTTTCGATTAAGTGTTATACTGAGTCTATCTTTTTCCTTGGGGCTTATATTTCAGCTTCTGCTTGTCCATTGTTAAATAATGTAAATGAGAAGCCTTGCATTTTGGGCCAAATGCCTGCTGTTAACTTAAGTCTAATGGAATTTGTTCTTAAAATATTAATATTCGTGTTTCATGCCTTTTTTGCTCTCAAACACTGTGCAGCTTTGCTGCGAAACTCCTCGACTATGCAAAGCTGCAACTCATTAGTATGCAGAAGTGGCCACGCAACAGCGCAATGTTGAAGTCGAGGACAGCCTGCTGCTGGGACATTTTAATTTCGTACAAAATTACTTAGCGCACTTACTAAGAAATGCAAGAAATGCAATAAAAAAATTTACGAACACTATTTGAGTTTGCAGACAGATTTGGCAAATCTTTACAGCAATTTGCCCACTCACTGGAGTGCAAACGAAGTTTTTGCGCTCAACAAAGAAATCCTTTCTCACTGCTGCAATGCAAAGCTGAAGCTTTTCAAACAGTTTTCTTCGAGCGTATTTGCTTAGTCTAATGTCACTATTTTGAGGGGTTCAAAAAAGTTTGATGAACTCAGTTGGAAGCAACAAAAACAACACACAAAAACCAAAAAAAAAAAAACACACAAAAAAACTAAACTACTAGATTGCATAAGTAGCAAAGGAAATAAACTGAGACGCAGTTGGCGTTGAAGTCGAGAGTACAAATACGGGCATAGCATTGAATAGAAGTCGGACAGGAAGAGTGTGGGCGAAGTCAAATTGCAAGAGTTTCAATGCCTCCTTGTAGTTTATGACAGTTAATGGCTTACCGGTGGGGCTGGCTGGTTGAACGAACGCTTTGCCATATTTAGCATATAACTTCAATTTTCTAACAACAAAACTTTTCGCGCTGCTTTACTGCATTAAACTTTATAAGCTTTCTACATTTTGGCCAAATAGAAAACTTGCCAAATAACCGAAATGAGGGAACGAACAAACCATAAGCATCGATGCCGTGGTTATTTTCCTTCCTGTTGTTTTTGTTGTTGTTATTGCAGCTGCGATTGCTACTGTTTCCATGTGCTCTTGCCGTTGTTTAATGTTGATGGGGTGGAAAACTTTAAAATTCACAAAATGCAAAGTTTAACCATACAAGTGTTTGCATATACAAACATACACAGGCCACATACAACAACATGCCAACGACAATGGCCAAAATACCGAAAAAGGAAATCAAATCATGTAGAAGTAAGTTTTTTCAAAGTTTTCTCATTTACATGCAGCGCAATTTATGGTACATTAATTTTTTACAAAAATGTTGGAGAAATTCTCCGCAAAACTTGTTTGTGATTTGGGCCAACGGAAATTGAAACAATAACAACAAGTTCATGCATGTGCTCGCAAAGGTCCCGCAGCAAACAATTGGCTTCAGCGGGTGTAACAACTGTGGCTGACTACAGACGTTGGCTGCTGTAAAGAAGAATCATTCCGTGCAGCGACAAAATGAATTGCGAGAGTAAGCGTTTATTACGAGCGAAAAAATGCATAGCGTGATTTAGAAAGCTTGGCACATTGTTCTTGCTTATTATGATATATGCAAATCTGTTAAATATTAAAGATTTATTTATGGATTTTATACTATTGTTAAAATATGCGTGGAACAGATGAAGAAAAAATGATTATCAGAATCTCAAATACAGTCGCTCACGGAAGTGTGCACTACTGCGTATCATATACACATGTCAAAGCTTTTACGCATTCAATATTTGAATGAATTTATTTCAGGACGTTAACGACCAAAACATCTGGCAGGCAAAGTTAAGCTCAGGATACTCTTAAATTGCAAACAACACTTAACACCCTACTAAGCCGCTGACCTACATCTTATGGAAAATCTTTAGTGTTTCCATGAGAATAAAGTTCAATAGCATTATATTTCATTAAAAGCTGACATAAAAGAAGTTTTTCTACGATAATAGATAAAAATAACATAACAATTCTGTTGAAAATTTATAGAAATTCATGTTAAAATTCTTGGAAGGTATTAACGGGTCTTATATCTCTACTAAATAAATGCAAAATATGTTTCTTAATATTTATTTTTTATTATTTACTTCTGCATTTTACTATTATGAACCACTGTATGTAGAAATTAATAAATAATGTGTTGCTCACTTTGTGTGATTCGCCAAATAAATTGAACATTGTGCTGAAAAGGTGTTTTTGTGGATCATTATATTAATATGAAGAAAACCTCCACTGAAAGTCATGGAATCGCAAATATGCTCTAGCTAAAAGAATGTGCACAAAAGTGGTTTACACAATTTAAAAGTGGTGGTTTTAGTTCGAAAGAGGAAGTACGTCCTGGGCGGCCAAAAAAGTTTAACGATGACAAACTGAAAGCATTAATCAATTAAGATTATTGTCAAACATTGTCATAACGTAATTGTAATAACGTTTAAAAGCAACCGGATACGCACATAAAATACAAGAAAAATTGTAGCCATATAAATTGAAGTTAAGTGAAGATGAAACACGATTTTACTTGTCAGTATTGCATTCGGTTAAAAACCATTTGGAAAACGGCGGTCGGAAAATATTGCCTCACTCGTCTTGAAGCTCAGACCTTGCCTTCTGTTGCATTTGGAAAAAAAATGCACGAAAATATCTATAGACCTGTTATATTCTTATTATTATATATATAAATGTATGCTCCTGCTTATGATTCTTATTTTGTTTTGACAGCTTAAAACTGCCCTTCGTTAATTGGAAAAGATGCAAGTATCCATATTAATAAGTCTATTTACTTTTCTTAAGTTTATTTTCAGTTAAGTGACAAATAAAACAAGTAAAAACGTTAGCATCAGTTGCACCGAAGCTATAATATCCTTCACAAATACAAAGGCTCCGTACAAGAACTTGATTCCGATGGTTTAATTTGTATTGCAGCTATATGCTATAGTGGTCCGATATCGGCCGTTCCGACAAATGAGCAACTTTTTGGCTCATATACATGTTCAGGGTATAACCAGCTTCTTGGGACATAAACATTGTGAATTGCCCAACTATTTTGAAATTGTGGTGGAATATTGTTTGTAAACTATTTTGTTTTTTATTATGCTTAAAATTTGTTGCCACGACAGTCGGGTCTACATAGCCGGAACGGACCCAAATTTTTATCCGGCCAAGGACTGTCAACTCGGCAGAATTCTTCCGCTGCAACAACAACATTAACATTTTAACGTTTACGCAAATTTTTGATGTAGTGCTACAGCATTTCGGCTATAGTGCACTGAATGTTGTTTTCGGGCTCCTCGACCGTTGATGGTTGATTGGTGTAAGTATTTGATTTAACATACTCGTTGATGGAATATGCTTTTTGTAGGTGTAAAAATAAACACGAATATATCAGTTTCACTAAAGAGAAAAGAGGACGCCTGTTGGAGCTCATTGTTAGTTCATAAAAATAAAGAACTGCGCGGGTAAATTTTAGTATAGAATCCTCCAAATTCGGGGTTAAAATAGGTATGTACGGACAGAGGAGGCTCTTCAGATGAAGAAAATATATACATTTAGTTTTCGATTTTTATTGACTTTTACACTTATATTTTTTATTTTATAGCCGCTAACACTTCATTAATTTGTTTCTACACATTTATTTAATATTAAATGGTGCAAAGATAACTTTAATTCAATATTTAACTTTTGTTTAATTCTTTTGATTTACACAAAAACAAAAGGGTTGCATTCCTATTTGTTGGAGTGTTTGTCAGTGTTACCTTATCTACATATTTTACAAATGAACCCATAGAAATAAAAAAAAACAGATGATACCCCAATGCAGGAAATAAGTAACACATTATTAGTTTTTCGCGTGGAATTCATGTCCGCATTGGCAGCCTTCGACCGCGCTTCAATGAAATAATCCTGGTTGGTCCAACACCGGGATTTAGAAAGAGGAGGATTTGAAGGAGTTTTGAATTTTATACTGACGGTATGTATAATCCTTCTTTGTTATATATTTTCATTCGTTTGCAAAATATGGTAACGGCAATTTTTTGTTTGCATGCAACCATTTTGTTATTATATGAATAAATGGACTTGAACCAAAGTTAAATATTATATTAAAGTTAGTTTTGCACTATTTAACACAAAACAAATGTGCAGAAACCAACTAGTGAAGTATTAGTGGATATAAAAGTTAAAAATATAAGTGCAAGATTCAATATAAATCAAGGGAACACGCACTTTAATTAGTTGAATTTTTAAAATTTAAACGCAAATATCTCAAAAACTTTAAGTCAGCGGCAACTAAATGTATATTATATATTTTCTTAATCTACAGAACCTTTCTTTTTATATACCTACATACCCATTTTAATCCCAAATTTGGGGAAAGTTATTCTAAATCTCAGCTAAATGCGCTATTGTCAATATACTTGTATATTAAGCTTTACTATAACTAAATTTTATTTTTAGACTACCTGGAAATGAATATTCCAAATCATTATAAGTTTTCGGCAATAATGCAACCCTACCAGTTATAGTTGCAAAATTAAGACCAACACTCATGTACTCACCCAAATTTCCTGGGATAATGGATCCATGAAACTGAATACACCAGGCGTTTGCTTCACCGGTTTCTTAATCATTATTGAAATGCCCAACGACATGAATGGCTTGCTGAAATCGATGACGCGCTCCCGTTCGGCGGTAATGGTCATGGCAGCGATTGCAATATCCGCTTCCTGTGTGGCCAAATATACGCAATAAAATGCCACGCCAATGGTAGGCACATCAATGGAGCCGTTTTATTTCGTTTGGGTGTTTTTTGTTTGCGGTCGTAGGCGCGTCGCGAAATTCGGTATGCAATAAAATCGTCCAACGATGGCAAAAGATAATCGTTACCGAGATATAAAGGCACCAGTCGACGTTTAAAAAGCGTTGTGCGATGGGCGACAGCAGCATACGTGAACGAAGATTGGAAAGAGAAAGAGAAATATAAAGAAAATATTTTCAATGCGTTGCGGAACAAAAGTGTTCATGCAATTGGAATAAATTCGTGTGCAACCAATATGACAGCGAACACGAGCGCACACGCTTGTTTACTTACCCGCCGTACCAGTTCACCGACCATGCCATCCCAGCCGCCGCGGACTGTGGGATTCTCTGAACCGTACGTACCATCCTTGACCAGTCGTAATTCATCTGCATATACGGGGTAATGTCGAATCGGCGGTAAATGATGACAAGCAAGAAGAGAGAAAGAATAACACAAGCAGAAATATGAAAACTCGAATAGCAAAATAGACGAAATATTTATTACAGCATTAGGATATAATTAAAAAAATACTTATAATAACAAAATCAAGACCCCGTAGTTTAATATTGCCATTACTCAAAGCATTCTTTACTTATCTGTAATGGCAAAGAGGAAATATATAGTACATGATTACATCTTCTAATGGAGTTACTTTTGTATCCATATTTGTACCACAGGTTTTTGGTAATTGAAAAGTGGCTAACATATAAGCGTCTGGATATAAAAGCTTTATGTAATGAAGGTTAATAAACTTTTGAAATTCTGAAGGATTATATAATTTCAAAATTGTTTTCGTTGTCAAGCGCGATCACATCGCATTACGTCAGACGTTCTCAGAAGCAGAATGGCAGTAAATATAGTGGCTGCCGAAAAGCGGCTGCATATACTTGTATACTAATATATAATATAATTATAATATTTTTTTTTTTTATAACTAATAGTGCACCAAAGAAAATTCTGACTCTACTATTATGATTTCAGGAACATCTGTTCTTTTGAAAGTGCTTAAAAGGGTGGACTAAAATGTGGAGAATGACCGAATGTATTATACAACCGTAATCTCCTGTTCTTGACAGATAAAATATATTGATTTATTGTGTTGTACATACTCGTAAATCGGCTATTTCGATTTTTGATTAACCACAACTTATCGACTGACTTCGTTGTGTTCCCCAACAACAAGAAAAATATGCTTGGTCATTGATTTTTATGCTAGAAGCAGAGGCCTATGCTAAACCAATTCGTTTATGTATCTGTGTTATAAGGTATGATATAGTATACAAGTATATTGAAGATAGACGCTCTTCTGGCAGCAAGTGTATTCTTTAGAAAATTTTACTTATTAAAATCTTTAACCGCCAACAATTTCAGAGCTGAATTTGCTTTTGAATAGCCCTCATTTTTTCCGACAATTATATTTTCCTAAAGCTGGCTTTCGAATGCCATAAAGTGAATGTAGTTAAGCTTTTATAGAATGAAATGAACATGGAACTTATCGTCAGCACAATGGAAATATTTATGTTTCTTAACTTGAACGCAATACTCCTGGTAAGTGAGTCAATAAAATTTTGATTGCAAATCTATTATAAAGCACACAATCACGTGTGTGGGTGTACACATAAATCACTGCAAACGTATGCACTTTTCATGCATCGCCAAATACACTTGAATACTCACAATTGATGCCCAACTTCTTGGCCAATAAATCAGCTAAGTCCTTGCAGTAACCCTCAAAGCGGTCATTGCCATCCAATTGCTCACCAATGCCGGGGCGCTTCAACATCATGTACGGCTCCTCGAGCAATGTGGTAACGATGTATGTGCGATTCTTTTCGATTTCTACATGTGGCCGTAGACGCACATACTTGGCTGAGAGCGGTTGAAGGCCAGCATCATCACTCCATTCAGCCACTTTCACCATGGCGCTGTTGACAGTCATTTCGACAACGTGCAGCGTGTAGTTCACCCTCCGACCGTCGTCGTTAAATTTAATGTCGCCTGTGAGACCTTCGATTTCCACCTGTCGATGAATGAGTGTGCAGTAGCGCAACACATAAAACCGAGAAGAAAAAGAAGAAGAAGAAGAAGGTATGAGGGAAGGCAAATAATGAGTTTTCAACTAGAACAAAGTGAGAATAGCTATGGCTGGTTGTGTGACCTGTGCACGTAGTTCGTTGTCTGTGTGGGTGGCAGGTGAGTGCTGCTCACATAGACTCATGTACATACTTACATATGTCTATACTATGTATATATATGCCACAGTGGCACGGTATGCCAGCATCTTTGTTGATAACGGTTTAATGATGCGGAGTGTAATGGTTGATTTAAATTGCGCAGCTGTAGAAAATTTAATTGCATCGACGACGTGACGTATACGTAATTTTATATGTGAAAGTTTCGTGTTGTAAGCGCTTGTTATGTAATACATGACGACGTGTGCCCACGAAAATGTGATATCCAATTAAATGTTGTTTTTGTTGCCAATTACTCGCAGCTTATTCATTACACCATGACTTGACGGTGAGCTTCCTTCAACAAGTGCGGCCGTTGCACACATACATACTTACTTGCCACATACCTATGCACATATGCTTGAATTTTATTGGTTTTATACGGTGTTTTTTGCTGAAATCCAATAAATGCATGAGTGTGCGCTGAGCAAACGATTTTCCACTGATGTGCTACTCATTTTGGCTCATTATTCAGGTATACATCAGCGCAGTAATAAACAATTGCGATAAGTAATTCATTTCTACCAAGTAGATAGGCAATTTTTAAGAGACAATAATAATGAGTTAAACGAACCGCACCTAATTGAGGGCATATATGTATGTTGCAGTGTACATTTATATTACAAATTGAAACTCAAAGACTACGTGTCTCGTTGGTGATAAGTTAACGAATGCAAGAAATGCTCTCGTCATATTTAACACTGAGTTCACCTTTTTTAAATTTATTATCCAATCAACTGAATGGCAATAAAGTAGCAAAATGGTCGAAATTCTTCTTTGCGATTTAAAAAGCTGCAGAATTATGTACTTAAAATTGATCAAAATGACGAAAATTAATTATCGGGTGGCTTTCTATTAGCCAGTCTGTTTGGTCCAGATTATATTGAAAGCATTCCTACAATAACGAAATATGGTTGATACCCAAAACATTGCTACAATATCTGAATAAATTGTTCAGATTAGACCATGATATTATATAGCAGCCTACAGACTGATCGATCAAAATCAAGTTCTTGCATGGAAATTTTTCTATGCGTTAAGGGTATTCTAGCTTCGATGCAATCGAAATTAACTTTTTTCTTGTTTTACGTTAAATTTAAAGCAATGAAGAATGTATCAAGATACGTCACATGTTTGCTGAGTATAGCCGATTGAAATGACTGTAACGCTGTTATTTTGTTATACTCTCACATCATGTTGCTACAGAGTATAATAGTTTTGTTCTCCTAACGGTTGTTTGTATCATCTAAAACCAAATGAGTTAGCTAATATTCACTAAATTCAAATTTTTTAGCACCTCCATCGACAGTGTGAAAATGGGTGAAATCGGATGACAACCCGCCCACTCCCCATATAACGTTACTGTTAAAAACAATTAAAGCGCGAGTTTATAGGAACCGCGTTAAAAATTGGACAGTAGGCGTGGCACCGCCCACTTTTAGTTTGTATTCAGTTAACCGTAAAAAAAATGTTATCCGTCATCTTAAAAATCTAAAAATATGATTTAACGAGCCACTTTAATTAGCAGTTCTAATATAGAAATGCGTTTGGTCTCTTTACCGTCTTAAAAATATGCTCATCACAGCGACTAATGAATTTCGGATGTACACCTCAGTAGTCTGCTACTCAGTTCATGAATTTTTACCCCAGTATTTCATCACATATGGACCCTCATTCATTATTTTACAATGTGACCTTTCCCACTGTTTGTGTATGTAGGTATAATTCCACTTTCAGTGAAAGTCCCACGTCGCCATTATTTTCAATTCACTAAGTTCGTAAACATTTCTATCCAGCACTCATCCACTCCACCACTGACTGCATTAGGTTTCCAACCACGAATACATCGAAACCCACAAAGGTCTTACAGTTTTTAAACTGTTAGGTGACCCTTTGCCACCGCTGCTCTAAATAAATATTAACTGACTTCACTTGTACCTTTGTTTGTTGCCCATCGGTGTTGGCTTCTAGTATGTGCACATATCTGCTAACCCCTCCCCACCCACAAATGGTGCCACAGCAACGCCATAACATAGGTTGCTTTTCCACTCGCTTACCTTTCTCAAATAGCGCGAAATTTTATCACCATGTTCCCATGGGTTCACCCAACCTTTCGACGTGTTGCAGTCGAGTGCCCGAGGCGTGTTCCCGCCGCCACCACCATTGCCACCACCGCTACCAATGCCAGTGCCACCGCCTCCACCTCCGCTACCACCGCTGCCACCGATTCCACTGCCAATGCCGCCAACGCTGCCGCCAGCTGCCATACCCATTGTACCGTTAATGGATGTGGATGCCGCTGCCATTAGTGTTTGTTGACCTCGTCGCTGAATGTTGTTGCGGAATTGATCGGGTTTCTTGCGCAGTATTTTGTTGAAGGCTTCGACCAACACGAAAACAGCATCGTACATGAGGGCTGCCTGTGCCTGTGGGAGGTGAAAGAATGATTGGGTAAATAAAGGTAAGTGCACAGAATATTTGTTGTTTTTGTATTTGTTGGTTTCATTGTTGTTGTTGTTTTTATACCGATTGGTTGATGTACCGGAAACGGAAGAATTTGTTAACTTATAATGAGCGCATTGCTTCACGCTTTTGTTTTGTCGGACAACAAGGGTGTAAATACATAAGTATGCCGGAAAGTTAGAACATGGGTACTTACGGATACTTAGGTGTATGCACTTATAAATGCATATGTATGTGATTTATTTGCCATTATTGGTCAGCTTGTAGTGGTGATAAATCAAATGATTTGCTTCTAAGTAATTTCTTGTGTAAGCTATATATATTTATTTTAACATGTATTCAAGTGCAAGCAGAATAAATATTTATTTGCCTCTTGTAGTACTATTTACACTGACTTTACTTGTGTTCTAGTTAGTATGAGTGCGCTGAATAAATACCTTTATTACGTATCTATAATAGCGCGAGTATAGTTGCCGATGGACAACAGTATGCCCAAACTAACATTACGAGTACAAGTAGATATCGACTACCTAACACAGGCAAATGAGTTGGCAGCCGCCACTTCGTTTATATAATATTATCGATTGCTATTAACCTTTGTTATATTAAGATATATAGAAATGTCAAAATCAGACAATCCGAAAAAAAATATTGTTATAGTATTTCGTGCAGGTATTTTGGCAACTATAATTCAGTAGCCCTCCGCAATAGGGGGTATAGTTTGAGATTTGCATTGTTGGTATAGATTAGTTCAGTACGCTTAAAAATATTCACTCGATCGAAACGTCTTGAACAAAATTTAATATTATTCCCTCAATAATGTTGTACGCATATAAAAGTCTAAAGCCATTAGAGAACATATAATATTAGTTGAGTATAAAAATTTATTTGAGTAACTGGATATAAACGAATAATATTGTAAAGGACTGTGTTAGAGAAAATTTAGATTTCGTAATGTACCTTCTTACATGAGCGAAAATCCTCGACAGGTATATTTTTCAAACTAAATAATAGCAAGTTGTACCAGGCTGAATCGATAATTTTATTTTTAATTCGATACATTTCTTTTCTAATGTTCTTGAAATCTAATTGGCTTTGAAACTCAAAAATGTAATGTGTGCTGGATTCCCAAGCAAAATACAGAATATTTAAAGTTATCAATCAGTCAATAATTTAAAATTAAAATGCTTACAAACCATGAAACCTCGAATTGCCACATAATTTTAAATAATGGTTTTCAGAAAAATTGCACCAAATATTTGAGTTTAAATTAAATTGTATGGAGTTATCTATATGTAAAATATAACAAAGCGTGCTCACACAGTTCAATTGGAAATACGAAAACTCCGATTTATTTTTAAAATCCCCATTTTATTGAATTGTTTTCCGCACACGCTTTTATTATTATTATGGCTTGTGGAGTGAGATTAATATGCAGATCCAATGCGACTTAAATATTGTTAGGTATGTTATCAAAATATCCTGTTATGCTGTAAGCGAAAAAGGAGGGAATGGCAGCCGAAACACGTACGAAAACGTTAACACTTCTCATAATTTTTTATATTGTTGTAATTTTTATTGTGCTTTTGTTGTGCTTCTTGTTTACAACTTACACCCTTTTTAGCATTTGACGTTAAGAGCACATGCACAATTCGGTTAGTGTGTGGGTGGGGGTAGGCCTTGCTATCAGTGTGTCATATCGGCATTATCGCCACATTTACTCTGCCAAAACGTACAAATAACAAAATAATAATAAGAGTACAACGTTGACAGGAATAAACAAAGCACACAAAAAATGTTGAGAGCAAATATAAACAAGAAAGTACAAGTTGAACATACATACAACACACTCTCTGTTTTGTTCCGTATATATGTTTGTGGACATGCGCCTAGAAAACATAGCGAACGGTAAATGTGAATGGTTTGGTTGGCTGCGCTGACTGTGTCATGTGATATGCGTTATGAATCTAAACAAGTAATGTTGTCAAAAAGTTGTGTATTTACGGGCGTTTCGTATTTACATACAAGTATAAGTATTGTACATATGTATGTATATGAAGTTTCCCTGTAGTGATTAAAACGTACCAGGAAGTGGGTGAGTAAAAGGCTCATAATAATGTTGGCACATCTGTATTTCTTCAATAAATATACAAAGAACTCGAAAAATTAAATAGCTTATGAGAATATCACTGTACAACGTGACTGTTTTGTACTGGGGCCATTTATTTATTAGAACTTATACAGAAGTCTTATAAAATCTAATAAATAATTGGCTCATTTGGGGTTAAGTCAGTGTGGAATTTGAAAAAAATCGAAATTTATTTTGATTTAAACTACATTTAATGGTAAAATAACATTAATTTAGAAGAATAAAGACAGAAAATGATATTCCCAGCTTTACTGTTGGAGCGTTTTGTTGAGTCATGCAAGACTTTCCGATCAAGCGGCGATGGTGCTGGGAGATTATCGACCATATCTGCTTGAAATATTAATTGCAGCTCTGCGCACCGGAAATTCAATTCCCTTTCATTACTACCAAAATAAATTGTTAGTGGTAATACCTATTTTAGCGTACTAAACAGGTCAAACCCCTGAAAAACACTAAATACTTGAATGGAAAAACCTAATTGGCCGACCAGTTGGGTCTGCGTTTGATAGTACTTTTGAACTAGTTATCAATTATTTGATTTCACTGACAGGTTGTTATAATCATATTTCCGTAAAGTATGCATACATGACTCAAAGCTTGCTTACAAACTTATTAATATATATATATATGTGTTTACATACTTATGTATTTGTGTACATAAGTTAACAAACAACTACTAGATGAAACGCTTGTGGTTAAACGAGTCAATAGCATTGTTTTGCATGCTTCTACACTTGTCAGCATATAAAAGTTTGTGTAAGAGTAGCTTTATGCCGCACTTCTATATAGATTTTGATATAGATATTTACATTATGTACTTGTTTGTATTATATTACGTACCGAAATTGATTCCCTGCCGGCGCCAATCGATGTAGCCGGATCCAAGCGCTTCCAACTGTCAAAGAAATCACGTACGAATCGACGATTAGTGTCAACAATACGAAATCCGGTTATATTGATGGCACCAAATTCGATGATTTCGCTCTCCCAACGATCGTCCATTACCTGAAACGGATCAAATCAATGCCGGTATATGAATGGGCAATGCAAAAAGTCTCTGAAACAAAAACGTACGATAAGCCAAACCCAAAAGCAACTAAAAAAAAAAAGTCTACAAATCGGATAAATGTTCGCCACAAGTATTTCCCGAATCAGCATGACTTTTGGCATTGCACTAAGTGAAAATTGGCACGTAGCCTCAGATTCAATGGCAACACGTACAACATGGATAATTGGTTATTAATGTGGTTTCAAACATTGAAACCGCCGAACAAACCGAAAAAGCCACATAAATCGCTTTGCGGGTGCCCGCACAAATAAAACTGTGCCATAAAAACAGACAAAACTATATACTTGTATGTACGTCGTGTATAGCACCGATATATGAGCAAAAGCCAAAACGTGCTTACGGTGTGTACATTTTGTGTTAGTCACCATATTTGTTTACATTCACCTTTGCTCATTTGTGGCTTGGCAGTCATGCAAACGATTTATTTACTTGGCTTTTATGCAGGAGCGTGCTACCGCAGCTATATGTATTTGTGGGAGTGTGTGTACAAAGATATTAGTACACAAATGAACATACAAAACAATAATATAGTTTTTTTTACATGTAATGTACAATGTAGGTGTGTATATGTATGAAAAAGTTGCTCTTACCAAACCGCTTAGCAAATAGTGATATGTCCTTCTTCCGAGCGATATATCGCGCACATGTTGAATGAGTATCTGTTTGGCCATTTCCGTTGGGCAATCCAGCACAATGTATTTGTTATTGAAACGTCCCAAATCCTCGAGCGTATGCAGGAAGTCAATGGCCATTGTTACATTTGCAATACGCTTAACCATTTCCACTTGAAATGACTCGTTGCCGGGTTTGAGCCCTTGGTAAATCTGTTGCAATCGCAAGAGTCCTGCAAGAGAAGAGATTATGGATAAGGTAAAATTGTACGTACTAGGCTTATGGTATGTGGTCATAATGATATTGTCGCTAGGGTCAGGGTTGCTAAATATCAGTGCTAATAAATATTAGTGACAGCAAGATGCCTTCAAGTCATTATTGTTAACTGAGCTAAATTTTTTGAAGGATTTGAAAATAGATCATCACGAAATTTTTAATACTGATTGATTATATGTCTTCTTTGATATATTTTTGTAATTGTTTTGTCCAAAGTTCGAGTCAATATGGAATTTGCGATATAAACGGTAACATTTTAGAAAAAAAAAAAGATTTTAGAGAGAGACTCTCAACTGACCTCGTATTTAAGACCATCACTGGGTTCTATAAATATTTTGTTGTAAAAATAATGTCTAATTTGCTTGTTAACATATTTCAATAGTATTTGAAAAAAGAAAAATGGGAAAAAATTAAGTATTTTTTTGATTTATTACTCACTTCAATTGAACGGAACATCATAACAATTGTAAGAAATTCGTAGTAGGTTGAAAAACATTTTAAACAAAAGCTAAATTAACAAAGCTGAAAGGAAAAATAATTTACGGAAGATCTGATGTCGGGTAGAAGGAGGAAAAAGGTATTGTTGAATTTTTAAGATTTAGAAACGTTTATTAGATTACACATTTTATTTTAAATTTTGAATCCGGTATATGGGCTTAAAATTTCAGCGTATTTGGGATTACAAAAAAAAAAAAAAAAAAATTCAAATGTCAACTCAATTATTTTTTTAATTCATTATTTACAACTGTAATGGTGAAACTGTAGCTCACTAAATAATTTTAAAGAAAACAGCTGATCTTGACATCACTCTTCTTTATAATAACAGTTACAAGTGCATGTGAAAGACAAAACCGCTCAGACAGCACATAGAGATCATTAGGCTGCCGACACCTGCATTAGTACACAAGGTTACATTCTATCAGAACTTCAGATTTATTGCTCGTTTTTTCGGCCAGCTTTTCTGTTCAAAAAAGCTCTTTCGAGAGATGCTGGAGAACAAATAAAGTATCGCTCCACTTAATTACGTAGATAGAGTCCTTACCTCCTTACCAGTGCTAACGTATAGAAGACATGTATGAGAGAAATCTCTTGTGTATGAAACAATGCTAAAGGATGGAAAATTTGCAATCCGATTTCCTACAGTAGTAATTATTTGAATATATTTCTAGCTATAATATTTTTATCTGAAAAGCATTTACAGCCGTTCAAATGTAAATACATAAATACCAAGTAATAACAAAAGCTCTTTATGGAACTTTAAGTATTATCCTCCCGCCATTAAACATGCCATTCACTCCCATAAATATATGCATCATCGATTTTCTTGAAGCCCGACAGCACTAAAGTCGTGGTAAGAGTAAAGAAATAAATAAATAAAATAAAAGAAAAAGCAATAAAAATTCAAAGCCAAAAATCATACCATCAATCGCATATTTATCACAAATCTCGCCCTTGCACATCATATTTTGTCGAATCATCTTTTTCACATATTTCCAACGCCATTAAATTTGACGCACAAGGTCAATAACTAGCAAATAGAAAATGTGATATATATGTATACTTGCACAGCCAGCAAATATAACGAATCATCAGTTATCATACTCTAGTAGAAGATTTCATAAAATGGGATTTGCGAAATATAAAGTAATAAAATAAAGTGAAATGAAATAAAATAAAATAAGCATTTGTGCATATGAATCTGCTGTGCACACCATAGCGTATACGTAACCAGCTGAAGCTGATGAGGAAATTAATAACACACTTTTATGTGTTCACCATACACACGCATCGATCTGCTCAGCATAAAAATTACAATTTTACTTGCGTGTTGTGGTGATACAGAGCCGGGGGTGTGGCCAGGTGTTCCATTAAATCTCTTTTGATTCCCAGTCAAGTGCTCGTTGACGCGTATGCTGAAGCATACATAGGTACTCGTATATATGTATGTATGTACAATTATCGGGAATCAGTTCAAAGGCAAAAGTCAAGGCAAAACAAATGAGCAGGTGGGAGGCATAAAAATTTGTTTAGAGGAGAGTAACAAGCACGTGTCTGGCGCCTAGCTGTTTGAAAATTGTTGCATGTAAGTCTGATAGCTTAATCGATAAGAGTTTACCCGCCGCAAACCATGCGAGAGAGACAAAATAAAACTTAAAGACTAGTAAGTCTTTCGTGTATGCTATAGTAGTCATCCAGAAAAAGTTTATAGGAAATTTGTATGTGGAGTTGATATTAAAGTTCACTTCTTATACGCTTTTTATCGTCAATTTTATACAGAAATAAATCTGTTTATTGCAGATATATATAGAATTAAATTTAAAATTTAAAATGAAAAAATAATATTAAAAATTTGTATAAATACTTTTCACAAAAATATCTTACATTTCTGGCAAAAAATTTCTCACCACAGCAAACCGATAAAAAATAATACATGAAATAAAAGCATAAAATCCATCCAAAACGACACAAAAACCGATTTGTATCGATTGGTTAAGTGCGGCAGCTAAGGGTGAGCTTGTTTGACTCCGATTTGTTAGTTTGCTTGTGATCGTGTGACGCTTGAATCGTTTCGCTTTCGAATGCGAAATATCATACGCACACAACTGCATACAAATGTGTGTCTGTATGACAGTTTCTGTTTGTATTTGTCAATGCGTATAAATACGAAAAGCCTTTTGGGACTTAACCATAAATTGTGGCTTAGATTGAAATGGAAATTGGAGTAAAAATAACAAAAAAATGTGTCATCAAAAAACCGGAGGCAATATAACGCTAACATGTATGATAGTTGTAACAGTGACGCAAAACATATTCATGCTTTCGTATATTTAAGTTATATGCTTTTGTAGCATATCTGGTATACGCATGTGTGAGCATTGTCGTAATATAAAAACCGGCATACAACTTTGACGCACTCGACGTCACTAACATAGCCAAATAGTCAGCCAACACATGTACAATTCAACTTATACATATTTGGAATTCTACTTATATGTATATGTATATCGTAGCGTATTTCTATCATTTCGTTGAACAAATCTGTGCAGTCGATTGTTAATACGTAACGTTATTGTATTGGTATCACAAGAAATTCGATGATGAATTTGCATTTTGTAAGCCTTCAACTGTCACTCAATTTGGCTGGCCTTTCGGGCATGAAATGGCAAAAAGTATGTACATATAATCAATCGTTGAAGTCTACAATGCCAATTTTAGCATGTACAATACAACTTGTATAATTTGTTAGTTAACTATTGAGAGAGAGTTTCTTAATAGTTTTTGCCAACTACATGATTTTTTGTTTTATTTTTTTATCTAGAAGCCTTTGCAACATATATAAGTATATATAGCTAAAGTATCCACAGCACACATATACATATGCGTTCTTGCTGCCGAGAAGACTTTGGTCTAAGCTACAACTCGCACGAACCAATATAATCCCATTTATACTGTTGCCAAAAATAGAGCAAGTGCAATGATATACTGATATAACATCAGTTGAAATATTTAGTAATAGATATATTATAAAAGATGCGATAACTAAACATTAACTAAATTAAATCTCAAATTTAAGTTTTAATAAAGAGAAATCAGATAAAGTCTTTGACTATTCAAAACACTTTTTTTTTAATCAAAAAATTAGAAGAAGTTTTATGGACTCGGTAGGGAAATCGAGACAGCTGTCTTAAAAAATTTACCTCTAACTAATCTGAGACAAATTTCAGTTTATTCAATTAAATCTGCAAATTGAAGCATAGAACATGGAACATTATTTATTTTATTTCACGGACTTATGCATACCAGTATAACAGAAACAAATAATTATTTAGTCTTCTCCAGGCTTTACACTATTTTTGAAATGTTACGACTTAGGGCTTATATATTTTCTTATCTAATTTTTGATCCTTTCATGTGAAATTTATTTTCATTCCAGAATAACATATTTCTCTTGTATAGCACTCCAATTAAAGTGAACTTTTATACTTTTACTAAAAATTTATCGCAATTGGGATTTTCGAAGGTTTGCGAGCAGGCGCTGGTAGTTATGGCACTTATAGCAATATTTATACAGGGTGTATTAAATTTTCTACGAAGTTATGTATACATAAATTATTATCGTGTTGTTCTCAGTCTATTTAACCATGCTCATCTATTCATCGGCTCATCTGTTTATATCGATTCAAAATTGCACGAGTTCTTTTCACCTCAGGAAGTTACTCATTTATCGGAATCATCTATATCAGACCACTATAGCATATAGCTGCTAAAAAATGTGATCGATCGAAATTAAGTTTATGTATGGACAACGTTTGTATATGCCAAAATATCTTCACAAAGTTTTACACAGATTATTGCCTAAAGCAGCGCGACGATCTCCTAACATATTGTTCACATCGGAACACTATAGTATATAACTGCCATACAAACTTATATAACAAAATCAAGATAAAGATGCATTTTATGTTATAGCAAATGTACTTCTGAAGAGCATAATAGCTTCGGTGCAGCAACTGTTAATGTTTTTTCTTGTTTTATCTGCCAGTAATAGCTTTTGGTTACAATATAACGAAATTTTGGTAGAAAAAAGATATAATAAAATATTTTCAAAAAAATTATATATACGTTGCGTCATTATTTAACAATGATATTCGTTGAAGCAGTTCCTATGCAGGTAAAATAAATATGAACATTGCACGTCTGATATATTTTTCAGTAATTTTCTTGAACATTGCTACAAGTGAAACCATTTATCAAGTTTGTCGTAACTCTGGGCTACTCACCAAAGATTCTCCACATGCAAATTTGTGTACATTTATAATTAATATACCTATATTACACTAACATTAGGGCGAGTCACTTTACGGCTGACCTCCCTTGTCTTCTTTTAATAAGTAAACTGGGAATAAGTGATAAAAATTTGTCACAATTTGAACGTATTTATTATTTATTCTTTTGATGAATGCAATTTCTTTAAGTTTTACTGAATAAATATAACCTATGTTCATTGGTTCGTCTGCTGATAATAGCTTAAAAAATCACCAAAAATCGCTCTAAAAAATGTGGGTTGGGAAAAAAGTTTCGAAAGCCCTAAAACGGTTTAAGCTTACCGCGTTTGTAGCGCTGATCTGATCTGTAAGTTCTAACACACCACCTACCAGAGAAACTTGATATTGAGCTTCAAGCAAACTTTATCCAATTAACTCCCACTCTTCGCTTATAATTAATAATATTCATAACCATCAAAAGTTTCTCGTTAACCTATTAAAAAATCTATCCACACAGCTATAAAATCTTAATTGACTTTTTGTTACGCTCCCTGTAATTCGTAAGTACGAGAAATTTAAGCGCGCATTCAAGGCGCTGTCTGGCATATTGTCCTTGTGCACAACATTTTAAAAATTTTTAGTGTCAAGATGTTCGACTATAAGTATGCATTCGATAGTTCCATTGTAATTGACTTCTGTAAAAAGTCGTTTTTTCTTTTGTTTGTTTGCATCTGTTTTATCTTCATAAAAGCATTGCTTTTATATTCTTGTTGCTCGACTTTTATTTTAATCTTTCCTTCCTTGGTCGCTGGTAAATTGTAAATGGAAAATTTTTGCTGCCCGAACAATTCGTTTTCATTCTGCTCTTTTCTGCTTCTGTCTTTTCGATCAACCAAAGCAGCGATTTATTCGATTTATTCAATGTAGCTACGATTATGTGGTTGCTGGATCCCCAGCAACCGCTATGGCACTCATTTCAAACCCATTTTGCGATTTGTGCTTCAGCGGCTGCAGTAACAATAGCAATAATATCAACTGTTATACAGCCGTGCAGACGTACCTAAAGCAGCAATTTATACTCTAACACACATACGCGTGTAAACAAACACATATGGATCTCATTCTTTCCGTTGCTAGTCCCAAAACACTTAAAAGCTGCTATCTCTGACTGCTACCAATAGCCAGTGCAATTCTATTTCTTAACCCAGCGTCCTGGTTGCGGTTGTCTTCATCCCCTATCCTCTGTCGTCGAAACTTACTATCCCATGTTTTGTTGAATTTTTTCCCATTACTCTATTTGGTTTAGTTGTGCTATTGTTGCTTACTCAATATACAACAACAACCATTATTGTTGTGCTTTTATTTCCTATTTGATTGTACAACGTCTGTGAGTCTGTTGTTTGTCTATGCCTGTTTCTGCTCAGTTGCTATGTACTGCTTATGGCGACCTCCTCTCTTTAGATCTGTTGTTTTTGTTGGCTTCGTACTTGTGTTTTGTTGTTTTTTGAGTGTTGATGGTTATAGTGTTGAGGCTGCAACTGTTGTCAATGTTGTTATTCATGTTGATGCGTTTTGTGGCACTCCCAGTGCTGGTCGTGTTGCTTCAATTATTCTGTTCCTCATGCCACAATTTCTCCTATTCGATTTAGTATTGCCTCAAGTGCTGCAACTCGCCGCTTTTGTTGTTACTCTATGATGTGCTTGATGAGATTTATGTTGACTGTACAGATTTGTTTTCCCCATTGCACTTCGCTGTTCCAGTCAACTTTATTCGATCTATTGCTGCTGCTGTGCCATAATCTTTCTGTGTTATGTACTTTTATTCATTGATTTCTCTATTTTTATGTTTACCATGATACTAAAAGCCAGAGCTTTTAAGACTGTGGGCATTACTATGGGACAGCATAGTATATTTCAAAATTTAAAATCTCTGACACATATTTGTACTTACTGATTAATATAATATTAACACCCGTACATAATAACTTTAAAATTATATTATAATATTTCACGGCGATGTTGAACTTAAGGCCGCATTCAAAACGAATTAAGGTCAGATTTCATGTTCAAAAAATAAAGAAATCTAAATATTTTCTCATTACAAAAATGTAAGGCTAGTAATCACCTGAAGTTTTTAACTTATTTATTTGGAGAAACTAACACTAAAATTAAAATCCATACTAATATATTTTTGAGATCGCAAAGCTTGGAAACAGTTGTATTTAAATTTTTCAAGTTAAAAGTTGGGCTTCTCTTTGTCTGAGTTGATACAAATATAACATGTTTGTTGAGTATAGACTCCAACGGCTTTGAAATTGATACCAGAACTTCTTTTGCTAACAGAATCACTTCTAAAATTGACTGCATGGCCGTTATTGACATATATAGAAATGTAGCATTCTGCTGAGGGACAGGCAGCGTTCTATTAAAAGAGCGGAAAGAGCGAACAAGCTGAAAATTTTAACATGCTGGTTTTAACAATTACTATTAATGAAGTATAAAGATTGAAAAAACATTCCTAATGATATGTTTCTTAAAATTTTTGCTGTCGGTTTCTTAGTAAGCCAAATTTTAGATAATTTTTCACTACCGATACTTTTTAAGGAAGATACACATATCATAGTACCTTAGCCTCCTTTATAAGTGCTGAGATCAGTGTTTACTTCATTTGTGGAAGCACTTATACATATGTATGTATAATACACACATGACACAGAATAAACTATGAGTATGTTCTAACTACTCTTGCAAAACACCGAAACTGTTTTCACCAAATCAGAATCATATGGCATACGGGTCCTTCCCACCATAATGTTATTATTACAGTCTCTTATGTAAACAAACACTACTAAATAGTCGGAATAAAAGGCACACATGCCTGTTAGTATGTATGAAGTCTGTATGTACCAATTGCGACTCCAT
This sequence comes from Bactrocera oleae, assembly GCF_042242935.1. Lineage (NCBI taxonomy): Eukaryota > Metazoa > Arthropoda > Insecta > Diptera > Tephritidae > Bactrocera > Bactrocera oleae. The sequence goes on along the minus strand of NC_091540.1, from coordinate 48,388,653 downwards.
CAACCGGATGATGTAAGTATTTACGTATATTGACCCAATTAAGTGGCATGACTGTATATAAACTAAAGCTCCCATATGCATGCAAGTGTAAAGTTGTATGAGTGCGTGCGCAAAACGAGACGAAAATTCAGGCTTATCGTATTCAATTAAAACGGACAAACGACAAATGACAGTATGGAATTTCAACACTCACACTATATTTGCCACAACATACATGACGGCAATAAATGACATAATAACTAGTGATTAGTACTTCCAACCAGAAGTGGAATTAATGCACAAGCAGCTACCTTTTGAAGCCTATTATGTTAACAAATAGCAAGGCCTTGCTTTGTTTACCTTGAATTAAATTTAATATAATGCCAATAGCAAAGTTAAGTCTTAAAAAGACGGAAAATAAAATGTTCAAAAATTTGTATTTGGAATTTAAATTCATTAAATTTAGTTAAAACCCATTACTATGGATTTTAATTAAGTTTTAGTGTGAACATTTTAATTCTTGTTTCAATTTCTGGTTTAATTTAATTTATTATGATTTAAGACTTTGACTCGACTGACGTTGAAAGAAAATATTTTAAACGCAAACAGTGCGTGAAAACTGTAGGATAATTTATTCTGTAAATTGCCGGAAAACAAATGCCGATCTTTCATTGATTACGATATTTCGATAATCTCTTGATGGTAAAGTGATTTCGTTTATCGATTAAAATTTTCCTGTTCAAAAAAGTGTAAATATATAAAAGTAAACTTTGGTCTTCGTAGTTTCGTATTTTGAAGCAAAAAACCAACTTACTAAAAAAATGTTATCGAAAAGTTTGGAGATCGTAATGAAGGGTTTATTGCTATGAAAGGTATACGGCAACTATATTAAATAATAAAATCAAAATGTGGCATAAAAAATTGCATTCCTCTTAAAGAATGCGTAATTTTCAGCCTGCCATTTATACGTTTGAATTTTCTATTTAATTACCAAATTAAATTAACTTTGATTTCTGTTGCGGTGGCGGATATTAATAGAAAATGTGAAATGGTGAATAAATAAAGCTCAACTACCTTATTTGACTTTCATTTGACTCCCTCTCCAGTTTCTAGCTGTTATTTTTGTTTAATTTGCTGTTGAATTTATTGTGGATTATTTTCATTCTACAAACTTTGATATTACTCCTACTTTCAAATTGAACAGCAGTCAAAGTCGGTTATTGAATGAGGCAAACCGGTTGGGATGAGAGTTTGAGAGCTGTGTAAACTTATACTTTGTATTGTGTATATATGTAATTGTGGTAGGCCAAAATTACTTAGGCTATAGCCATCATCTGTGTATATAAGTATAAATGTGTTTGCTGTTTTATTTTATCGTGAAATGATTGACAATGTCAAAGTAGGAATACATAACTATTTGCCTGCAACAAATAAAACGAAAAAGCAAAGTAATGCTTCAGCATTGGAGAATATTTCATGTAAAAAGCGACACAACCCTTACAACAAATATCGGTTGGTAAACAAAGGAAAGTAGTTCATGAAAAGTAATCATAACTTTTGTTAACGATTTTTTCTTATTTGCAATACTTTTATTACTGTCTGCTTTGACTATGGTGTTCTGTTCTATGTGTTTGTATTGCATCTGATTGGATGTTTTTATGTTTATAAATATATTATATATAGCTATGAAGAATATTTGTGTTTTAATACTTTAATTTAAGAATAATAAGGAAATTTGTTTTTACGTTTGAAAAAAACGAAAAAATATTGTCCGGAGCAAAATTTGGAGAATGCGCTAGATTCACCAGCAATAATGTGGAGGTTTGAGCCAATGCGTTTTCTTGGTGGAAGAACCCTCTTTTCCTCGCCATAGCGGAAGGTTTGCCTATAAAATTTATTGTTTCGGATTTTCTTTGGACTCTATGTGTATGTACCAATGCATCAAAGTTTTATCGTCGGTGACGAAATGATACAAAACTCCTTCGGATTCCTCGTAAATAGCGTTACACATTGTTGTGAACTTGTCGCACGGTTTCTCATGTTATCCGAAATGAACAAACATGGCAGCCATAACGCAGACAATTTTCTCATGCCAAATATTTCATACCGTATATAAAAGGCGAGGTTTTTTTGAAATGCATCTGATATATCGCACGCACTAAATTGTCAATGGTAGCCATTTTCGAGACACCTGCACGCGGCTCATGAAGCCTCGACGTACGACCATGTTGAAACTAGTTAAACCAACTTTTAACAGTCGTTATCATAGTAAAATAGTCAGCATATTATCTTTTAAGGCCAATTACATTTTAATGTTGCTAAAAACTCACACTTCCGCGGGGTTTAAGGGGCGCTGTTCAAAAAGGACAAATGTTTACAAGCAATTATTGTATAGAGTTGTAATATTATTTAGCAAAAAGTGAGAGAAAGTAAAATTGCTTGTTATTAACGATTAAGATATTTTTAAGGGAGCTCTTTTGTACCAGTAACATTACAACATTGTCAAACGCTAAAATTTTAGCTACGAATAGCCTTAGACCCTAACTTTTTGATTGCAAGCTATATACTTAAAGCATTTAAAAAATTATAGTAGACGCCTCAAATATTAAAAGCGAAATTCCACCTCCTACCTCAAAATCAGTAGGTATTTAATTTTTTGTTTGGAAATATCACCACGGAAGTGAACACAAATTTATTGCGCTAAATGTATTGTAAATGATGGTGTGAAAAATAATTTCCGGCATTGATACTCAGCTACACAAGCGACTACAACGAGGGTAAAAAAGAAAACAATAAGCAGTGTAAACAATGCAACCGACAAACGTGGCGGCAACTACCATAAAGGACATAAATAACCGTACAACAAAAGGAGCCACCAACTACGCGGTTGAAAACACGCGGCTGTAAAATCATTGGCGCCAAAAACGCCCAAATAGCAGCACATGTATGGGTATTCGGGTATACACTATATATATACATTAAATATGCATTTCTGGTATGTAAAGGCTGAAAGCTAACTGGGTGGGTGGACAGAATACTGGAGACGCTACTGACATACATTCGCTTATAGACAATACAAAAGAAACGCTCTTTTGTAGGTGAAATCGTGTAGATATCACACACGCGTACACGCCAAGGGGTGCCAATAAAATATATATATAAGATATTGCCAGACATAACGCACGTGATAACAATACAATCAACAGCCGATAAAAAATTGCAGACGCTTTTTTAGTATTCAATAAAAAATCGAAAAAAACTTACGTGAACACAGAGGAGGGGAGGGGTAACGACAAAACTTCGTGAAATACCTATACTGCATGTATGCAAATATAAATATACGAATGTATGTGTTGCTGATATATGCTAACAGGAAAGTAGTCAATTGGGGCCATTGTGACGCGGGCACGAACGGAAAGAGTGTCATCATCATTGCCACCGTCGTCGTGGTGCAAATCATTTTTAAATGAGCTTTCACGCGCACAGATAATTGTGCATAAATGCTTTCCGTTGCGGTGTCGCTCTTATACGCGCACAAACACACAAATTCATATGCATATTTACACACATATACATGTGGTATGTGTGTGTGCGTGCATATGCCTGGCTGAGTGCCTTTAACGGCACGACGTGAGTGAGCAACAACATTTTTATAATGTGAAAAATTATTGCTTTATCACACTTAGCTCTTTCTCTGCCTTTCCCCCCAACTATATTTTTATCGCTATGCTCGGGTGTTGTTAAATCGGCGGTGTTGCTGTTAAGCATGTGCAGCAGTGTGTAGTTTATTGGTTGAAAGTTGGTCGTGCCGCTGCGTGTATTGTTGTTGCTTGCTTTCAATAGCTTTCAGACTTAAATTTGCCGTTGAGCATGTGTGCGTGTTTATGGAAGCGGAGCGAAAGCTTACGGTGCTTTTAACAACACTTCATGCGTTTCATTTATAAACGAAGCTAATATTGCATTATTATGCTCTGTTAGTTCAGCGCTTCTTTTGCACTTTTCGCATTTTCCAGTTAAGAATTTCCAAGATTTCTTTCTTCTTGTTAACTTTTGGTAAAAAGAATTAATACATATTTAATACGCATAAGTGCTTTAAATGCGTTTCCACTTATGGCAGATTGTTTAGTTGGGAGTCACTTAAGAAGTTTAGATTTTATTTTTTGATTTATTCACTCATTTGCTTTCAAGGCGGTTAAAATATGAAAAGTATAGAAATATATTTAAATATAAAAAACAAAACTAAGCCTGTTAACCAGGTTGAAAGGGGAATTCAAAAGAATTGCTGCTAGAATGGGGAATAAGGCCTTATTCAATAATAGTATTAGGATTAATAATTTGAATTTTGCTCAGTAGATTTCGACGTTTATTGAAGCTATGAAATATTTCAATTGATCCGTGCTTTATTTAAATAAATTTAACTCCATATAGAATAATTTAATTTATCTATGAATATTTATTTCAGCTATTTGAACAATTTTATTTAATTATAAGCAGAACACTTCAATGGAACAAACCTGAACTGTTTGCCGGCCATAAATATAAATTTCAAAATTTCTAAAACTCACTTTAATATAATCATTATTATTATGAATTAGTTATCGCGACCTCCTTTCGCTTACGTCGGGCCTTATCTAGAACTCGGCTTAGATATCTAGGATTTTCGATGTTAAAAGGTCTGGATGAAGTATCATAACTAGATATCAAGTCTCTATTAAGCTTCGCAACTTCGTAAACTTCTTCTTGTATTAATAATAAACCTCCATCTGGAAATACAAAGAACTTGTAGGTCTATGTATGGCGTGACAGCCAGCCAGTGTAACCTAACCTAACCTACCTACTTGTATAATAAAAATTTCTCACTTTTAGGCACTTAAAAATTTGTTTTGAGTACTAACCAACACCCATGAACATTTTTCTAGTGATGGTCAAAAATTACAAATTCCCAGACGCGTTTACGCCAGGCCGCGGTGGACCAGCGTGCTTAACACCGCTTCAAAAAACAGCTGATAACTTTCGTAATTTAAGAGATTTCAACTTGAGAGTGTATTCTTGTAGCATGTATTTATCTGAATCCGGGACATGTATTTATACCCGCCTTAAACTATAGTATATCCAACTTTATACGCGCAGTTAATTTTGGTAATTGGTAGAGCAGGTCATACAGCAGAGTATGGGTTGGCAGTGTCAAGTCCGTTGTCCAATTTGAAAATCGATTTCTATAAAATCCTTTTTATACTCTCGCAACCTGTTGCTACAGAGTATAATAGTTTTGTTCACCTAACGGTTGTTTGTATCACCTAAAACTAATCGAGTTAGATATAGGGTTATGTATATATAAATGATCAGGATGAAGAGATGAGTTGAAATCTGGGTGACTGTCTGTCCGTCTGTCCGTGCAAGCTCTAACTTGAGTAAAAGTTGAGATATCTTTATGAAACTTGGTAGACATGTTTATTGGTACCGGGAGACGGTTAGTATTGCAGATAGGCGTAATCGGACCACTGCCAAGCCCACAAAACTCCATTAATCAAAAACAAATAAATTTCTATAACTAAACTACGCAATAAGATACAAGACTGTTATTTGGTACACAGGATTATATTAAGGAGGGGCATCTGCAGTTAATAGGTTTAATGTGCATATCTTCTAAACCGCTAATGGTACAATAACAAAATTCACTGGAAGCAAACCTCTATTGATGGTGTGAAAATAGTTGAAATCGGGTGGCAACTCCGCCCACTCCCCATATAACGGTACTGTTAGAAACTACTAAAAGCGCGATAAATCAAGCACTAAATACGCCAGAGACATTAAATTTTATCCTAGGGTGGTATGGGATGACTTTTTAGGAACCGCGTTCAAAATTACTTGATTTCAACAAAATTCTGTGCATAACGTTCTTTTTATATTTCTATGTCATAGTGCGAAAATGGTCGAAATCGGACTACAACCACACCTATTTCCCACATAACACCATTTTCAATTCCATCTGATTCTTTCACTTTCCACTATGCATATCAAGCAACATTGGCTTTATCAGAGTAAAACTTTGCGTGAATAATACGTTTAAGGTATGCCACCTTGTGACCAAAAATTGTCTAAATAAAACCAAAACTGTTCTAGCCCCTAAGTACTAAATATGTGGACCCCAGTGCCTATAGTTGACCTTCTACCGAAAATATCAGTCAATCCACAAAGAAATCTCAAACGAGTATACCGTTTGACTTTGCGAGAGTATAAAATGTTCGGTTACATCCAAACTTAGCCCTTTCTTACTTGTTTATATTATCTTTAGCTCAAAATTTAGTGTGTCTGACGCTTTCGTTTATTGACTTATCGCATTTTTAGTAGTTTTCAATTTAACCGTTATATGGGGTTATAATCTGATTTTAATAATTTTTACAATTTCGAAAGAAATGCTAAGCATATTTGTTCTGAGCTAATTTGGTTGATTTAGCTTAAGTGGTTTGGGAGTACAAAATTAAACCTATTAATTACAGTGGTAACATATTCTTCCACCATTAGTAATATAGTCTGCCGAGCTGTTGCAATTAGACTTTGCATTCTTGCTTGGTTAAAATACTTTCAAAGAACTCATAATTTACGTATCAGTAGTACATTAGTGACGTCATAGCTACCTTCGCTGGGCTTAGTAGCTCTCGATTTAATGTAAGGGACCTTTAATATTCAACCAAAATATCAACTTTGGTAAAATACATACAGTCTGCCATCGACTGGCTTTTAAACTATTACCAAATAAGCTTGTTAAGTAAGAGAAGAAAAATTAAATATTGACGAGCAAAAAGTCGCCTTTTAAATTTTTTGGCTTTTTGGGTTATTACCCTGTAGAAGCTGCCCAAGATATTTAAAAATAACAGAAAATTTAAGCGAAGCCAATAATTTTAAATTTCCTAAATTGCCCTCCAACATCCAGCTGTTTTATTTACTATTATTGTCATACGAATGTATAACTTTATAATGAAAATGGCCACTGCAACTTTATAAATCATCTTAGGAATTATTTTCTATCTCTACGCCATTTGCTTTGGCAGACAAACTTGCAACATCATAAATATAGGAAACCAACACCATATATTTTGTATACAATTTCATAAATAGAAAATTCAAGCTATCTGCTATTTATGGCATTTCAGCACACAACGAAACCGACATGCAACCCCAGTCGAGCGGTCTCGAAACGGTTGCGGATGTGCGTGCAAAGTAATAACAAATACACTCAAGCGAAGATACATTAAGCGAATGCATGCTATCACACCCTATATTAAGATGTCAAAATATTTTATACATATAACTGAGACTATCAGTAAGTTTTACTTCCGGAGTTACTGCAACAATTAAGTATTTAGTATAGCGCATGCTATGGGTAACTGTACCAAATGCAACTAGTTCATATAATAAACTTTTTAATAGTTCTAGTCTTCTTAGCGAACTAATGCCTTATTTTCGAAAATTGCAATATGGAAAGTGCTTATTCAATTGTTATCGATTCAATTGAGTTGTTCGGTGTCATAGGTGAGATTTCTAAAAGATTAGCTATATTAATAATAATTATATAAGTAATGATATTTTAATACCTGGAACACTTAAATATATACCTTAATCATCTTGAAATGATATGTATGTGACAGAAACACAACATATGAAGTTAAATTTAATATATTGAGTTGATGTGAAAAACGTCAACCAGCGGATCGGTATTTATTATGTTAGGGATATGAGGCTTAGACCAAGGTCCATTCATATTCCAAGCTAAACTATTAATATTATTTTATTATTTTTAAGAAAACTTGTCCATTCTATTTCATTAAAGTATCACTTACTTTAACCAACCTAAACAGTTTAAAATCAATTGGAACGCGGAAATCACTTTACAGAGTATATTAGATCTGGGCTTGTTGCAGTGACCATGAACATTGCTCAATTATACTCGAGAACATATTTTCAAGCAATTATATAAACAAATCATATAACTCACACACTGACCCACATATGTGGCGGGAAAATCATTATGTGTGGTGACTATAATATAATTCAGATATTTTCGGCATTGAACTATAGAATATGCAGTATTATAATTTCACTTAATTTAGCTAAGATATTTTATATATTGACCGATATAGCTGGTATAAGGCAATCGGAAGTTTGAAAATCTTATATTAGGTATATGGGAGATGGAGCAATATTTAGACGATTTTATTTATTAGTAATGCCAACTAAATATTATTGAGAGAAAAACATGCTCTCTATTTCATTAAGCTACCTCACATACCATCACTAATATTATATAATAGGAGTAAAGTCAACCGGATGCTGGAACATGCTGATATTAGTTATATGGGGCTAGAACAAGTTTTCAACCTATTACATGCCTCTAAAGAGTAAACTAGAAGTTCGAAAATCTTTGTATTAGATATTTGGGGGCTGAGGGAAGTATTGACCCAATGCAACTAATTTTTGACACAAAGGTATATTATTAAAGAATAGACATTTTACTTGAATTTTAATAATTTGTACGGACGGACAGATATATATATATATATATATATATTTATATAAATATTTAACTCTATATCTATCTCGTATAGTTTTAGGTAATACAAGCAACCGTTAGGTGAACAAAACTATTATACTTTGTAGCAAAAGATTTGAATTATATTAAAGTTCTTCATATAAAGCTGTAAGACAACAAAAAATAGTATTTCTCCATTAAAGAAAGAAGCGAAAGACAGTTCTGCATTCATTACATGCTACTGGAATCATTTGTTCGATTCGCTACACATATGCATATTAATTTTCCGACTAAGTGGATTAATTTAGAAACAATCGAAATGTAACTAACCAAAAAAATCAATTATTTATCCTTTATACTGATTAAAATTCCAATTGCATGCAGCAACGTGGATTCATATATATTTTTTTCAATATTTTAAGATAATAACAATAATAGTTTTTATTAAAATAAGTAAGGTCGTTATTGCACCAATATTTTGTTCATAGGCACCAATACACTTTCAAATACCCTATTTAGACCAGTTGATAAACAATTTGTAGTTTCGTGAGTTCAACTACTTGTGAAAATGGAAATACGAACCAAGCTGGGTGCAGTAAACCGCACAAGGTTGCTTTTATATAAACTGAGTAGTGTAAAACGGAAATTTAATACTCTCTTCTGCTGAAGCTGAAATGTCGTAAATTTCGAAAAATAAAATGGGAACACTTCACAGTATCCAGAAATGAAGGTTAGGGCGCAAGCAAAAATACTTATGTGGCATAAGCCGAGTGCTAACGCCAACAAGGAGTGAGTAAGGCGGCGATAATAGTGCTACTTGTAAAGAAGAAATAAAAAGGCCATAAAATATCGCACATAAAACTGTAATGTGAGAGCACTAGCATCACGCAAGCCCACACACACACACATATATATATAACGTATATACACACATATACATGCATGCGGGAAAGGTACTTTTGCATGTTTTTTATATATTATCCAAAACAACATTAAACATGCACCAACGAGCGGCAATGAGAAGTTTCATGTTAATGCCAGTGTAAGGAGCAGCAGACGCGACTGCACGTTGTATTGTACTTATACATATGTGTGCTTGCCGTAGCTTTTGCATTGCAACTACGGGCTGTAAAGGTGTATGTATGTGTGTAAGCGTTGCGGCTGCTATGTTTTGCCAGATATTTCAACGCTTTTGCCGTGGCATTTGCGCTTGTTGCTGCACTCAGTGGGCGTGAAGCAGTTTGCGAGACGTTGAAATTGGTGAAAGTGTTCAAACTTCATGCTCCGTTGCCATCAACATTAAACACAAACATATACACACACTTACATGTGCATTTAAATACAAGTATTCCCGTTAAAAATACGGTATATAACGAAACAGCAACTATGTATGCGAATTGTAAAATCTTTCCGTTTGCCAAATGGCTCAAGCTCAACACTGTTATATATGAACATATTTATGGGTTTGTGTAAATACTTCCGGTCGGGCGCACAACTAGTTCGGTGCTGCCAACATTGAAAACTGCAAAGCTGCGTTGAGCTCACAGCTGATTCCGGCACGGTAGGAGTTACTAAACGTGCCGCTTCACACTAAAATTGTCACACTATATTATAATGCAAATTGATATGAAATTACAAGTGCACTTAGAGGCATTCAAGCGTGAAGATGCCTCGCTGTTTTCGAATGTGAATCGAATGTACTGAGTCTGTTGGTGGGGTACATAATTGTAGCTAATAAAAAATAATATAAAACTGGTTGAATTATACAGTAGTTAAAGTTGCCAAGTAATTAATTGTACAACTTCCAATGCTTGAAGATCAGAACATATTTTTAAAGCCAAAAGTAATGAAGGAAAATGACCAGTTCCAGCGACATTCGGGTCTATGTAGCCAAAATAGATTTATATTCGACCAAGGTCTGACAATTCAGCGATATCCGTTTACTCAGAATTATTTAGGTAATGCTTGTTTGGTACAGCTCGTGGTATAAGTTGATCTGTGTGTGATATTTTTGCGTTAAATTAAGGTTTTATATTGCATGGTTAGAGTGACAAAAAATTTATCAAAAATCACGAAAATCATTCGCCATCGACAGAAGCAGGTAGTAATGGCGCAAAGTTCGAACTATAAGATACATGCTTTAGAAGCTCTTAACTAAGGTCCCGGAGCTTGTGGCGAGTCACTATCAATGCGTATGACCAGACGTTGGCTTGATGGTGCACAATTCCTCTTCTATTGACCAAAACAAGCCGGTTTCGGGCAATTGCTTCCTTCAGACGGTCCAACTGTTGCCAATACAGATCCGAGTTAAAGCCTTAGCAGTAGGAGAGCTGCTTTTCGATAGATTATTGACTCTCAATCCCACTAAAAACAAAGAAAAATCTTTCTGTCCTTCAACCCTGGTTGGATCACCGTTTGCGCTTTCTTACCGTGTTTCGACCGTGACCATTTTTTGTTAACGTTGTCGTAAGCCACCCAGTTTTCATCACCAGTTACCTTGCGCTTCAGAAATGGTTCTACTTTGTTGTGGATTAGCAGCGATTCGTAGATGGAAATTCAGTTCATGAGGCATTTTGAGTTAACTCGTGTGGCGCCCATACATCGAGCTTCTGGCTATATCCATACCTATTTAAATAGTTCTAAGCCTTTTGTTGTGCAATATTTAGTCAAGGAAAGATGAGACTAGTTGGCTTTTGCAGACAATAACAAAATGGATAAATTTTTGAAAGCCTAGCTAAATCATATTGCTACCAAAAGATCCGAAAAAAGTAATTTTTAGGAATTTAGAAAAAATGGCCTTCTTCATCCATACAATGGCCTTCGTACAATATATTTCGGCCAAAAAAAAAAAAAAAATCAAAAGCGTTATGTTTTTAAAAAACTGGTTAGTCATTGTATGCCCCAAAATGATGATCGTATCTTTGTGTCCGCAAATTTTTTCTAACTCAAGCAAATTTAAAAATGTATTTAGAAAAACGCGTTTCAAGATAAAGTATTGGAGGTGACTGAACTGCGCAGCTACAATTTTAGATGCTGTAACTCAAAAACTATTTACGATATCGATTTAAATTTTTAATATTTTATTTCTAAAGGTACAGTCGTTGGAAATATGAAAATACTTTTACTTTTACACGAGGTGTGCCAGTTGAAGTCAGACATTTCAGCTGTCATGGTTAGGTTACAGAATAGGACCATATGCCGTGCGATCAAAAAAAAAAATAAAAAATAAGTCCTAGAATTTATTGTTATATAAGAATATATTTGCAAATATCTATGAGTATACCTATGATAAATTAAATTACAATTTCGCTAAGCTACCTCTCCATATACAATATTTAACGAAAATATGATGTCGTAAGCAGACGTCATTCGCATTTGGCACACGCAGAACCCACATGTAGGTACGCTAACACCAACGTGATGCTTCATATTTGTTTGGCTGCGGTAGAGCACAGCGATATGTAGCATGTAGGTTTATTGTTTTCATGATACTCAGGAAACAGTATAAAACTTTCACGCTTGACAGTTGACACATACAGTAAGCCAACCAGCAAACTATACAACTAAGCAGTCAACCAGTCAGCTGGCTAGCAAGCAGAAGCAAGTGAGCACATGAAAAACAGAATTCTAAAAGAAATGAGGTTGGTATTTCCGCTTGCATTCATTCGAAGAAAGAATGACTGCGCATTGTAGTGGTAGTGAATGCAGGTTGAATTGCATGGCGGCGCTCACAAAAAACACACCTACCTACTAAAACAAAAACATACTAATATATACTTTTGTATATATGCATATATACACATTCGCATAAGTAAAGGACAATTGTACCAGCATGCAAATAAGTCACATGCAGTTGCGAGCAGTCATCGAGCTAGAGCCGCGGGTGGAAATAGACAAATAGTCGGACGTGAACGGTTGAGCGCATAGTTGGCATAAAATGCCCGCATCGTAGCTGCAGAGATATTCTTTGTAGAATTCTTTGCTGTTTTTTCTCTCTTCTCTTTTTTGAGGTGTGCAAAGTGTTTGATTGTGGGAAATGTGTGTGTGTCTGTTTATTTACGAGTGTTTACATACATACATGCATGCATACTTGAGCAGATGTGCATTTTATAAGAGTTGAAGTAATTACTTCTAAAAATTACATATTAATTTTTTCATTAGCTTGATAGCAGTTGTAGTTGAGCATTACTGCGTTTATTTTGAAAAAATATTGATAGAAAATAGAAAATGGGTACAAAACTATTTTTATACTCTTGCAAAATGTTGCTCCAAATTATAGGAAATTGCCTTATATTTTTATATGGTATATAAATGATCAGGATGACGGGACGAGTTGAAATACGGGTGGTTGTATGTCCGTCCGTGAAGGCTGTAACTTGGGTATAACTCAAAATATCTTGATGGAACCTTGTACACGATTACATTGGGGAGGGGCATCTATGGCTCACAAAATTTTGAAAAAATGGTTTAAAGTATATAAATTTATACAGAAGAAATCTTTTTGATTATAAATCCGCCCAATATAACGGATTTGTTAAAAACTTTTAAAAAGGCAATACAATTTACATCCGGAGTGGCACAAGGGGATTTTATAGGAGCTGATATCAAAATTTGACTATAAATAGTGAAATCACATATCTCCGAAACTACTTGATCAATTTAGGTAAATAACATTACTCTGACGATCCTATGTTACAATGTGAAAATTGGTGAAATCGAACTACAACTACGCCTACTTCCATATAACACAACTTTAAATTCCACATGATTCTTACACTTTCCAGTATATAAATCAAGCACCAAAGACTGTATGGGGACAAAACTTTGCACAAATAGTGCCTTTGATACCATCGCAAGTCTAAACATTGTCACATATGTCAGCCAATGAACTAGTTATTTTAACGGAATTAAGGGAGCATTATTTTCTAAAAACGTTGTATCTTTGTGCCTAACACGAATAAAACTTGCCTTATCTCCCAAAACATTGATATTCAAGATTGTGAAACGTCCAGCTGACTTGACTCGATATATATGTTTATAAAATGGCTTGAAAATAAGTTCTCAAGTATATCTGAGCAATGTCAAAAACTAATGAAATCAGCCATTCCATTTCATTGTCCCAATATATCCTATATAAATATTTCCGACTTTCCACCTAACTTTTAGGTTAGTCAAAATGCGTAATATTTTAATGAAATTAAGTATACACGTTTTCACAGAAGTAAAAAAAATTATATTTATGGTTTGGCGCTCAATATAAATGTATTAGTCATGGTCTAAACCTTATATCCCCAATTTAATGAATTCCGATCCTCTGGTTAACGTTTTTATCTCATTTGGAAATGAATATAGTTTTATTTTCGCTGACGGGGTGTGAAATATTGTAATAAACCTTACGGAGACTATGACCTTCAAAATAGGTTGATATGATATCAAGTTTGATTGTAATCTATTCACGATTTCGTCGAAGATGAAGTTGCACCCTTTGTAACACGCTACCCTTTGTAATACCAAGTTTTGGCAGCACCTGGAGATATATAGACGGCTTTGATCGTTGCAATTTATTTATTTTTCAGCTGTTTAATTATCGGTCCAGTCTTCATTTTTAGGTTGGCATTACCAATGACACTTCTACTGAAAATAGTTGAAGTTCGTTATACCAAAAAAAAGTTCGATTGTTGGATAATAAATAATAAAATGTTGGTAATTAATAATAATCGTGGTCATTAATAACACTGGCTGACTATATGTTTAATATACTTCAGAATCAGATACGGGGCAGAAATAAGTTAAAAACGAGTTTATTCAATACCATGTACATATATATGTTAAATAATTTGTTATGCTCTGTATATTACAAATTATTCGTATGTTATGTATGTATGTTTACAGTATTAACAATATTTTCAGAAACATCTATTGGATTGTTCAAATCTATACAAATAACCAATAAAAATACGCATATCAGAAAAATATTTAATACTCTTTTCACCTGTGTAAATTGAGATAATATGGTAAAAGGTTGGTACTACAAATCATTCAACCGGAAAAAACAAGTTCTTCAACCAACTGAGGTACAAAACGCAAATTTGGTTCGGAGGGTAACAGAAAAGAGGACCTCACTTTATAATCGGTTTAATATAGTATGTATAAATATATATATATCTCGTAAATGATTTAAGTTTTTCTATCCAAACTTGATGAGCATATTTTGTTTTCCGCCATTTATTAGTGCATTTTGTTAAAATGCCCACACCCTTTCGAAAAATATTCATGATTTAGAGTACTTGTCGGATTTATGATAAATTTGATTCTTTACAATATGGTTCAAAATGGAATTGGTTGTATTTAATCAAGAAGGACGTCAACTTTTTCTATAACATCATCATCAGATTATGTTTCTTTGCAATACAAAGACATACATGTCAATGAAAATTGTTTCGATATCTTGATAGAAATGTGGCATGTGACATACTCTCAGGATCAAATTTGATTCGAAGTGGTCCATATAAATTACTTGCGGAAACCAAATTAAAAAAAAAAAAACTATGTAGACTGGTAAACATTTTTTTTTACGTTCGAGTGAAGCTTGATCTCCAAGTGTCAGTTTTTGATGTTTGTTTGCATCGCCAAAAGTTTGTCTGACAAATGGATTCACGGCAGGAGTGGCGGACTCTTTTTTTGGTGCCGTGGTAGAGTACGTGCAACTCGAACAAATTTCCATTTTTTTATTAAAATTTTACTCTGTATTTTTCTGTGAATTCTTTAATTATTTATAAATACAACCTATAAATTTTACTACAAAATGGCTTTTAAAATAGCAACTATCAAGCTAAACCGTGAATACTTCAGCTTAGTGCAAAAGTGGATAGGTGATGTCAGAATACCAAAAATTTTTCAAAAACAACGGTATGTACAGATCAGCGTATAATATAAATAAATAACTATATTTTCTGATCAGTAAATACAAATTTTCTCCATTATCCCTCCAGCAATCAACTTCTACTAAGACTATATTCATACTAAATAAAGTTTTCTAACTTAATAACCGTGACATAAATTATTTAAATGTACATAATTTTTACTCAATTTGCTTTAATTCAATACTCTCGTATTTAAATCTATAGTCATAGATATTTGCAAATTTTGTGCTAGTGTTTGTGGTCGTGATTGTAGGCGTAAACCACAAACCCACAAATGTATTGTATGACACTTATTCGAGCATTAAATGTATGCAAACCGATGAACTCGCACACATAACATACCTATATACGCGCATTTATGTAGGTGTGCACACACCCGCAGCGCTTGAATGTGTCATGTGCTCGAGTGTAATAAAAAGTAACAGCACAACTTTCCTGACATGAACTTCTCCACTATTAAACTGTATATTGTACTGCAAGCTATAACATTTCACATTTCCGATATGCTAGAACAGCGAAAAACAAAAAGAAAAAAAAGTGAAGAGAAGAAAATAATAATAATAACACGTATATGCAGAATGGTAATAGTGGTAACTACAATTTTCTACATTACAAGCACTTTGTTGTCGGACATGGAGTATGGTAAGTGAGTAAATATGTATGTGTCTGTGTTTGTGTAGGTAAATATATTTTCGATAAAGTAGTTATACACATATAGTATTGTACATAATAGTTATACATTTATATATATATATATATATATATATGCGAGTATATATATATTCGAAAGATACTTACATATATATTCATTGTTGGCATAGTTTTACGTTTATATGTGTATATATATGTATGTTTACTTATACTAGAGTTCTATGCAGATATGTATATGTGTGCGTATAAAAATTTGCTTGCTCGCATCTGCAACAATTCTACAAACCCGAAATTTAGCCTATAAATTATGCTGCAAATTTTATTGGCATGAAAAGTTGCTAGCGAGGATAAAGCTTCAACCTACTAGTTGCCAAATATGCACCATATACCATATGTACCTTATATATGTAACAATATTGTGTATACATATATGCTGATGATGTATGTGAACTATGTACGTGTTGGTGCAAAACACTGCAAGCTATGCTGTTTTGTCTTTGCTACAAATAATGGTTGTCTGTGATTCTCAAATGCCTTCGCATCCTGGCAGTTACAAACATACGCACATACATATGCTCAGATATAATATATGCAGATGTATAAATTCGCATGCATATTTGAGCATTTACATACATATATGAACAATTAATATACATATAAGTTTGTGTCAGCAGGCAGATAGTTGAGATCTTACTACACAAAAGTACGAAATTTGACTTAACCTCTACATGTAAATGTGTTTGTGTATTCTAATAAACAATTATATCTTAGTTTTAGTTTTGGCTTGCATACAACAGTGTACATCGTAATTGGAGTAGCAGTCTGCTATATCTGATGTGTTTCTGTTAATTTCAAACTTGCAACATGCAATTTTTGTGAAATATCTGTGATATGAGTATGAGTGTTTACTCGCTGCAGGCATAGAAAAATCATTTTATTTTCGTTTGCAATTTGTGTTTGTTATTTGCACACATATGTAAATATTATTTTTCATTTTAAAATAATTCGTTCTTTAAATAAGATTTTTTTTTTGTTATTAAAATATGGAAGCAATAGCATTTGGGAGAAATTTGGAAACTTGACTAAACTGCCTAAAAGTTAGACATATGCTTTATTGGCTTAAAGAAAATTTTATCGTCTTTAAAATTGTATTCAGTTGGGAAAATAGTTTAAAAAAAGTTCTTTGTTCAATCCGCTGTAGTGTCGAGGTAGTGGAGGACAGTCAGCTTGGGCGCTTAAAATTGTACTTGACTTTCTTTCAAACTGTTGCTTTTTCGTTTTAAATCAGGGGAATAGTATTCGCAGCTTATCGCACTTAACTTATAGCTTCATAGTTACATTATATATTTTTAAAAACACTTTGTTGATCATATTTTCGGTAAAAATTTCAACCTATTTTTTACAAGTCCACCAACTTGAGAAGAAAAGCCAAACACAACCATTCTTTGATAGTAAGTTGTATATTAATAAAAGAAAATTTAAATTATATACATTTACATGTTTAATTAAGCATAAGAGAAGGAAATTCGATTTCGTTTTCCTTACTCCAGAATTCATCGTAAAAATTAAGACTCTTTTGTACTCTAGACTGTTCTAACCTCAACAAGTTCTTTTCGCTTTTTCCGCTATATCAGTACATGAAAAGAGAGTTCGATAACGAGCTTTTAAAACTTTTATTAAATATTAATTGGAACATCAAAAGGTTTTAAAACATGCTTGAAGTTAGAGTAAATGGAAGGGAGACTAAGGAAACTCATATTCAGCACCTGCTGAATCGAGATTGTAGTGTAGAAAGTCTGTATTTATTCGATAAACAATGGGAAAAGTAGATTTAAGAGATTTTAATAACAAGAGAACGGTAGGTATGCGTTAACAACTTCAAAATATACCATAATAAAAGTAAAAATAAATATCAGCTATTAGCAGCAACAAAGGGAAACCGACTTGTATGGCATTTTGACAACTCAACCAACTTCCATTTGAAATAATATTACAAACAAGTATACACACAGTTAGGTTATAAGAACAACTGACGACTACAAAATTAATTGCAATTTATTTCTGATGTTATGTATAACAACCATATTTATTTTATGTACATACATGTATCCATAAATGTGTACTTATGTGATGTTCTTCTGAAACAAACAGCAATTTCATTGATTGCTTTTGCCACCGTTATCAGGAGAACGACCACCCCGTAGGCAATTTGGGTTGCGGTCAAAATTTTGCTTCCCAAAATTTCTAACAGCACACCCTCAAATGGTGGAAATATTACACGCCTATATAATATTATATTCCAACTTCGATATATGCACAGAATATACAAGGTTATATACAAGAATATATATACCTACATATCTTGCGCACAATCTCTTACTCGGTTTTCCTCTTCAGTGCTCCAATGGCTGCGGGCATGTATGACAAATGTTTTCACAGTGAATTTTTTCTTACTTGGCAAATTTGTTAGTTTTCTTAATAAAAATATATTTGTTAAAATAATCAAACTTTTATTTACATAAAATGTAAGTCAAATAAGAATATGGAATATTTAATTTTGTTCTTGAAATGTTGCGGAATTTTGGAAAGTCAATTTATAGTGGTTATTTAAATTAAATATGACAGATTTAATAAATTTTTAATTTAATCAAAAGAATTCTGCATCAATCCTTTGAATTCATTAATAGTGGTAATTAATATTGTATTTATTTAGCTTTATTTATGAGAAAGCAATCGGAGAAAAAATAACAGTGGTTAGAAAGAAAAGTTCGAGTTTTGAGAATGTAAAGGGAATAAAATAATGACATGAAACATAAATTGTTGCTTTGACTTTTACAACTAAGCATTTGATATTTCTGGATATAAAGTTTCAAACACTAGTTTGGTATATGTATATGTATGTATTTGCTTTTGTTAAGGGGTTATATACAGTAAGAAGGCCGAATGAAAGTGAATTTTCCAGAAGTTTTTCGGAGAAAACTTTAAAATGTATTGATCTAAAAAGTTAAACACATATTATGGTATCTTTAAACTTTATTTTAATGCTAAGTTTAAATTATCCTAATACAAACATAGTTGTTAGATTATGCATGAACTAAAAATTACACTTTCAAACTCGTAATAAATGACAATAGAGGTATATAGTTTATCACTGGTTAAGAACCAAACAAGGATAAGCTGCGCTGACTCTAGAAATAAATTGAAGCTTCCGATTCTAAGACTCTAACTATGTACTGTTGATCATCGGTAAATTTCCCAGAATTTTGGTAGCACTTATCTGTTAGTAAACACAACTTAAAAGGCGATACTAGAGTCAGTTTCAAGAACTCTGTTATTTGGATAATCCAAAGTATATGGTATGTATTTTTGAGCTGTACCAGGTCTGTTAAATAATTAAGGTGAACTTTAATTTTTCTCAAACGATATTTTTTTCTTCATCAAATTTTATTTTGAGACAAGTGTGCCTACATAACAAAATAAAAATCGATAATCGAAAGTACGCAGCCGGTGGAATTTGAAAATTCACCTTATGTTTGAACAGACCTCGTATACACCAAACTAAAACCAATGCCTAAATGTATCGCCTTCTTACAGTAAAATGTTTATTGATAAGAAATTCACAAAAAGCTTAGGAATTATAACTTCACTTATTAAAATATTTTATCAAAAAATAACTATTTTAAGTTGCATTCTGATACTACTACCCATACGATGGGGTATTGTATTGACTTTTATAATATTTTGTGCATTGCATTTAAATTTTTAACTTCTGCTTTGGTTATACCTATATCTAGCATTGAAAACAAAGTAAGATATTTCCTCTCTTTAATGTGACCATTGCAAACAGCAATCCATGTTTTATTTATCGATTCTAAAGAATACACTTTTATATAAAAATGAACAAAAAGTGCTAGTAGAAGTTTAGAGTAATCATCTGCATATGAATTTTCGGTGCAAATGGCCAAATGTAAACTTTTACTCAACAATGCCCGAACAAGTCGGTTAAGTTTTGTTTAAAATAAGATACAAAATAAACCCACAACAATGGCATAGAACGTATGATTTCATATCTATTAGTGACAATTATTATCCCTATTACGGGTTTCAAATCGAATCAGTTGAATTGAAGGATTGTGTAATTCAACTTTAGATCAATCAACGTTTTTTTGGTATTACGAACTGTAATTATTTTCAGTTGAAACTTCATAGGTTTTACCAACCTAAAAAGTGCAGATTGTGCCGATAATTAAACAGCTAAAAATATTGGTGCCAAAACAGATTTGCTGCGTATAAGAGGAAACCTTCGTTATCACTCAAAAAGTTTGGATCCTCCTTACTCCAAGCAAGCCAACGTTTTATTGACAATTGAATGGGTTTTAAAATTGTTGCATATTCATTATATATTTTCCTTTAAATAATGAATCAATTTGTTTTCTACTAAATGAGATTAAGGAACCTTACTACACAGTTTCCGTTTTCTTGCTGACGGTAGTTACCAAATTGCAGATTCAATAATTTTAACTTTAGGCAGGCGCAGACTACGATGTCTGCTGTTGCTAAATAGGTTTTAAATATGATGAACACCGAAGAGAGCACAGCGTCTAAAAATTTAATTTTACTCGAGAAGTATATTCTTAATATATTGTAATGACTATTTTTGTTCGAAGCACACGGTCCTTATTGTTATTTTTACTGTTTCCAAATTGTAGCTTGCCTCGTTTACTTTCGTTTTTTCTCCTAAGGCTCAACAATTTTTTCAACTTTCTATGTATGTAAGTATTTGTACAAAATAATTGATTAAAATAGTTTAAAACTATATATCAAATACTTTATTTAGCCGTTATACATTTTCTGTTAGTATTTATCTAACATAAACACAGTAATGTCCAACTACAACTGCTACCAAGCAGTTAAAGTGTTTTGATATTCAACGCCACTGGCGCAGAGTTGAAAACTCTAATACCATAAAAAAGTTGAAATTTGACAACACTTCAACCCAAACTTTTTTTGACGGATTGCGCTGATATCGATAATAATTAATTTTAAAACTTCAAAACAAAACAAAATGCAGTTGCCTGAAAGACCGCAATAGAAGCTTTTATTTCGAAACCTGGTCCTTATGTTTACTTCTTAATGAACGAAATTTTTGTTATTTGTATTCTCACAACAGAAACAGAAAATTATGAAATAAAAAGCTGATCAAAGATCTGACTTTGCAAAGCATAGAAAAGATTCAGTACTGGCACCTAAATTATTTCAAAAATTGATTCAATGTACTTGATGTTACATAAGATTAAATTCATAGCTGAGTTTACAGAATTGTGATATGTAGGACTATGCGTATAAGTAACATTTTCTTAACAAAGTTCACGAACGTGACTCAACAGATTTGCATCATTTTAGTTGTAAGCAATAAAAGTACATACAATAAATTGTCTAAAGCACACACTTCTACTCATACAGTAAAAGCATTTTATTTATCGAACTGTGTATATGTGTGTAGAACATTTATGTCACCACAGCGCTGCATTATGAAGCTTGATGATGGTTTAATGTTTACTCAACAATAAAGGTTCATTTACATTAATACATAAATTTAGCGATGCATAAGCAAATTTATGTTCGCTGTAACAGCAGACTTGACAAATTACTGTCTATCATAAATATACAGTTCACGCATTTGGTATGAACAAACTGAGTGAACAATGTCAGTGGGTTAACGGCTTGTGAAAAATTATTTCGTACTTGCGACTATGTAACTGTTAATATACGTATCAACAATTTATGTACATTTTTTATATTTTACGTAATTTTTTTATTAAAGCATTTCGTACTTACCATCATGTGAGTCGTAGAGATAAATTATTTTACGCCATCCATAAAACTGTATTGTATCGATAATCGCCTGATGATAATCCGGGCGCATACTTATGGCATAGTCCAGGAAACCGGATGAGGGCGTCAGCACCTAGCAGCCGCGTGCAAGCGTATCCGAAATGACGGCACAGTAAAATTAGGTATGGAAAAAAAGAAACAAAAGTAAATTGTAGTGTGAATTGAAATCGTGACGGTGGCGGGTGGCGAGTGTGCGCAAAAACGGCAATTGGCGGCGCATAAAAGTTGTGGCAGCAGAGTGAGTAAGTGCCGTAGCCGGAGGTGGGAGTCATCAAAGAGTATATCTGCCTCCGTGAAACTACAGCGCGATTACGCACACACACTTATAAAATGTAATTTTTTGCGGATATTGTATACACATTTATTTATCTTGTTTCATGTAAAAAAAAATATATTTTTTTTATGTTTCAGTTGCCTCATTGCTTTGCTTTTGTTGAATGATTTATGGTGATTGTAATAACAGCGGCTTAGGGCCAACTTCTACACTGCAGTGTGTTTGTGCTGTAGTGACGAAATTTCATGGTTCGAAATGTGATGAGCACTGTGCTGCTAAGAAATATGAAAGATTAAGGAATTAGCTAATGCAAATGTCAGTTGTCTTTCAGCGTGACGAATTTCTCTGAATAAGATTTCGTCAACAGAAATTTCTCTTATAAACAAAGCTGTATTTGTGAAGATATGCAGATCTCCCATCACAAATTCGAAAGCATTCTATTAAATCTGTGTATGTAGTGGAGTATACAGTAGACTGTTAGTAAATATTTATGTAATTTCTATAAGCATAGTAACTGCCCACAGCTGTTCCAAAGACCCGTCATGCCATAGCCCACAGGGCCGACAGACCACTATTACTTTAGCAGTTTAAGCAGCCGTTGGTGTTGATGTTGTTGTACTCATATAACTGAGGTTTTCGACACGACGGAATATTATATGCTCTTTAAACATGTTACTGGTTCGTTAGGTTACGGGATTTTCAGTATGGGTGTTTTGGGGTGTTGTCTTTATGCTTGTATGAAACGAAATAAAAGCTGAATTTATTATGATTTGTATGCTGCGTACAGTTTTGGACATTTATAACTTTATTAAGCATTTCATAAATTTTCGGAAACGGTTTACTGTTATCGCAGGCCTTTGTCCACAGTTTTTTGTCGCTTCCAACATAGTTGCAGGCGCTTTGTGTGCTGTTCTTTTTCAATACAGATAGCGTACGCTCCATCAAATCGCGACATCTTTATTGTTTTAGTTAAAATCTGCTTTATTACCACTGAGGCGTATGATTAACATTTAATAAAAATATGATTAAATAAAATTTATGTGCACAACATAAATTTAATGTAATAAAGATTTTTCGCTTTGATCGAAGAAAAATTGTAAAATATAGCGAATTTTCTCTTTGTTGGTGTCCATCTTTGACGAGCGCTCACAACGTACTGAGTCAATCAATCGAAAAACTGTCAAAGATAAACTTTTAGCGCGAATAAACACGTTTTCAGCGCCGTATAGTATGACATGACAGTAACGCCATCTCTTAGATAAAAACCGAACGAACTTTTTACTGGATAATATATGGTATAACTAGAAGTGCGAATATATTTGTATATATTTGGTACATATATGGAGCTAGGGGAAGTAGTGCACCAATTCAACCCATTTTTGCCACAAGGGTATACTATTATCAATTAAAGATTATCCCTGTCATCTAAGTACGGAGATATGTGATTTCACCTAAACGTGGGCGGTGCGTCCGATTTGAACCCCGGCTCCTATAAAACCCTCATGTATCATCTTGCGGATAAAATTTAACGTTCATGACCCTTTTAGTTGTGATTAATCGCACTTTTAGTAAATAGTTTTTAGCGAACTCGGTTTATTATTCGGTTTTATTCATTTTCACACTGTCTGCAAGAGTTCTTAAACAAAGTTGTCCTTCGTTGTTGCTATAAGAATTGCGCAATCATTAAACAAATTTTGTGAATGCTAGGAAGAGTACCAGGGAATTATTTTTTTAAGACTGTCTTCACTACAAATGTTTCAACTATAATTTTTCATACATCTCAACGCAAAATGGTGCCAAATCGCTGAACTGAAGCGCTCTGTGCGTTTGCTGGAACAATTTTGATTTTATACTGAGCAGAATCGACAGCTGTTCCTTAAAAAAAGTATACACCTCTGAGATAATGAATATATGAAGAAAGATATCGATACTAAGTAGTTAGATGCCTTAATTTAAATAATTATAAAAGCCTTTGTTTCTACTCGCATTATAAATTTTTCAGGCATGTCTAAAATTAAATTTTAAAAATGTTTAGTCTTCGGACAAAGAGGGCCCAACATAGATATTGAAGAAGCTATCGATACACATTTTGAACTGAGACACTCTATACATTTCTTTATTAATCTGGGTGTCAACAAAACTGACTATCTGAAGCTGCGCTTAATGTAATAATGACTTAAGAGTTCAAGTTATGAACGAAAATCGAAAAAAATTTTCTCTGAGTGGAACATTAGTTAAACATCTGCTCTTTTTATCTCGCCTTAAATACAATATATTTAACAATGTTCTTCTAGTTATAAAAGGGTCATGAACGTTAAATTTTATCCGCAAGATGATACATGAGGGTTTTATAGGAGCCGGGGTTCAAATCGGACGCACCGCCCACGTTTAGGTGAAATCACATATCTCCGTACTTAGATGACAGGGATAATCTTTAATTGATAATAGTATACCCTTGTGGCAAAAATGGGTTGAATTGGTGCACTACTTCCCCTAGCTCCATATATGTACCAAATATATACAAATATATTCGCACTTCTAGTTATACCATATATTATCCAGTAAAAAGTTCGTTCGGTTTTTATCTAAGAGATGGCGTTACTGTCATGTCATACTATACGGCGCTGAAAACGTGTTTATTCGCGCTAAAAGTTTATCTTTGACAGTTTTTCGATTGATTGACTCAGTACGTTGTGAGCGCTCGTCAAAGATGGACACCAACAAAGAGAAAATTCGCTATATTTTACAATTTTTCTTCGATCAAAGCGAAAAAGCAGCCAAAGCGGCTGAAAACATTAATTTAGTTTATGGGCCCGATACTGTAAATGAACGTGTAGCACAAAAGTGATTTGCTAGGTTCCGTTCCGGTAATTTCGGTGTCAAAGATGAACCACGCTTCGGGAGGCCTGTCGTCGAAAATTGCGATAAAATCATGGAAATAGTGGAAACAGACCGTCACGTGAGCACTTATTTAATTGCTGAGGAACTAAAGATAAGCCAGAAAACCGTTTGGAACCATTTGCATAACCTTTGATTCAAAAAGGTGCTCGATGTTTGGGTGCCACAGAAACTAACGCAAAAAAACATAATGGACCGAATTTCCTTCTGCGAATCGCCGCTGAATCACAACAAAATCGACCTTTTCCTGAAGATGATTGTGACTAGCGATGAAAAATGGGTCACTTATGACAACATCGAGCGCAAACGGTCGTGGTTAAAGCTCGGGGAAGCAGCCCAGACGGTGGCCAAGACCGGAAGGTTTTGCTGTGTGTTTGGTGGGATTGGCAAGGAATCATCTACTACGAGCTGCTTCCTTATGGCCAAACGCTCAATTCGGCCCTCTACTGCCAACAACTGGACCGCTTGCAGGCAGCACTCATCCAGAAGAGGCCATCTTTTATCAACAGAGGCCGAATTGTGTTCCATCAGGACAACGCCAGGTCACACACGTCTTTGGTGGCTCGCCAGAAGCTCCTGGAGCTCGGATGGGAGGTTCTACTGCACCCACCTTATAGTCCGGACCGGGCACCAAGTGATTACCATCTTTTCCTGTCCATGGCGAGCGCGCTTAGTGGTGAGAAGTTAACCTCAAGAGAGGCCTGTGAAAATTGGCTCTCCGAGTTTTTTGTCAATAGGGACGCAGCCTTCCACGAGAGGGGTATAATGAAGTTGGCATCTCGTTGGCAACAAGTTTACGAACAAAACGGCGCATATTTGACTTAAATCGGACAAATGTATACAAAGTTATCATCTTTTGAAAAATCAATAAAAACCCGAACGAACCTTTTACTTTTCCTAATATATACATTTTGTACGGTTTCCGATGTTTCCTTCTGGTTGTTAGAAATTTTGTAACAAACTAAAGGTACCCTGCTCATGGTATAATAAAACGGTAAAAACCATGTAAAGTAATAAAAGCATACTTTATTTTATTGTTTTTTGTTATTTTTGCGTATTTAATTTTTTTTGTTCCATATGCTTCTAAACGTATCTCAATTAAATGCATTGTAGTGTGAAAATAGTGTGCTTTGTATTTATTTTAAATTGTTTAGAGGGACATTGATATGAATGTGCTTTTGTTGAGTTAAAACGAGTGAGAAACTGATTTTAAATCTAAATCGTAAAAGCCTTTGTTATAGTGGCACTTGTTATTTCAACGCCATGAGTGGAAAATTCGGGTTTGCAGAATATACATATATATATGGCTGAATATATAACGGTTCATATATAAATATATATTCGTATTTCTGCTACTAGTTTTTGTTGCACTCAACCACTCGAGCAACTGCACACTTAACACATTTCGGTAGAGACAATATGCCGCAAAAAATCCGCTTCGCATATAAAGTTGCAACAAATACAAAACCCTCAACACAAAGCCACGCGAAAAGTGAAAAACGACAGAAAAAACAATGGCAGCAAGTCAAGTGCGTTGGTAAAAATGGCACAACGGCAGCTGCAGTGCTTGACTATCGATATTTTCATGAAAATACCACGTTTATTATTTATCTGTGTGCACACACATATATGTATGTGAGTGTGCAAATGTGTTAGTGTTTGTTTAAGTGTTAAAAAAGTTAGTTTGCACAGTGCTGTCACACTTTTTTGCCATTTCAAATATTCGCGTTGCCACATACTTTTTTGCTTTGCATATTTGCATTGTTTATGTGTTTTTATGTATTTTTATAGTTAAATTTTTTTTTTGTAAATTTTTTGTTGATTTTATGTAATATAACTAGTGTGGAATTCCGGCTTACTTTCTCTGGAAACCATGGCGTCACGAAAGGCATTTGAAACGTATTGCTGTACGAGTGCAATGTATCAAATGAATCCGGTGATACAGCGCCCAACATGGAATAAACGCCACGCGAAAATTGATTGCATACTGTGAGGCGCAAACGCGTGCATAGGAAAAAGTGTTGATGCGAATGTTGAGTCACGATATGTTGCAGCATTAAATATGAGAATAGAAGAGAAACAAAAGCAAATAATTAAAAATTGTTTATGTATTGTAACTGAAATGTGTGTAAATGTATGCGTGTATGACTGTGAATTTTGTTGAGGATGTTGCGTAAATTTATGTGAATGGGGGATTTTGCTGTTTAAATCGGGAAAATGTGCATAATTAATCAGCAGCATGGTGACAGCAACAGCAACAGCAACAGCAGCAGCAGCAGTAGCAAGAGCAGTAGTAGCAGCATCAATAGCATTGACAGCCGCAGCGCGCTTGCGGCAATCAACGAGCGTATGACACACATTCGCACGCGCGTGCGCTTGCCACATCCACAGTTGCCGCACAAGGCCACCATGCTGCAGTCACGTGTTCTGCTCAAATACGTATTAAACATTGATAAGTGTGTTTTTGTGCATGCATATGAATATGTAGGGTATACTTTTCGCTTCGACGTACTTAAGCGTGACAATTTAAATGCATCCGCCGTATTGATGACATCCACGTATGCCTGCAGCTCGAAACGGCGTGACGATACGTTGAGATTGTGATTGAGCATTGCGTATTTAAACGCAGATTGCACCTCATCGGTGCCCTGCTCAAATATGGCGCCTGAAAAAGAGAGAAAAATAAAGTTGAATATTTTGCTATAAATATATCCTAAATTTTAAAGGTATTATGTATGGATAATTAAAAATTATGACTTTATTTCGATTCTTGAATTAAAAATGGTTACTTTATGATACATGTATGACCCATATGCTAGTATGGATCGTTTTAAGCTGTTCCAGGTTGGTTTATGATTAGGCAAGTACGTAAATTCACTCAAAGAATGGAATTTTCATAGAAAGGGATAAACTAAATTGTCAAAATAAATAAGTACAAGCCGCAGTAACACTAGAAAACATCGTGAAATTTCGATAAACTTTGTTGGGTGACCGTTAGATCAAATTTTGTGCCATGTGTTATGAACATTGATTAACAAGACATCGATTCAAGGGACAATCTGAAACGGTGTTACTCTCAAATTCTAAAATTTCATATTATTTTAGGATATTGGACTTTGCCGAAAATAATAAGTACGAAAACAATACAGTTACAAAGCTTTCGAAAGTATATACATTCATAAATGCATTGCTTATTTGTCGAAATTGAATGTAACCTTCCTTCCTTATTACATAAGCACTCTGAGCTATACTAATTTTACTTAATTTTAATACACATTAATATTACCAGATATCGACATTAGAAAATATGATGTTTTAAAAAAACTAATATCTCCAGCACACATTTTACATTAGCAGTAAAAAATAGGGGCATACACTGCGTATAATGAACAAAATAAATCTCCACATGCAAAAAACTTTTCACATTTTAAATAACAAGTGGAAGTATAAGTTCATGCTATAACTCAGTTCTTTTTTATGTACATAAATCATAATTCAAATTTTCACCACATCTGAATATTTGACTCCAAAGTTTTTAACATGCCCATTGTTGCAAATGGAAGAAATTAAATTAACACTTATGCCGCTCGTTAAAATGAAATATGACAGGGCATTACGGTTTGTGACTGTAACTAAAAATAGCAATATGTATATACTTATTTACAAGTATGTAAAATGGGGAGATAAAATCCTTGTATATTTTAGTCTGTGAAGTCCATCCGATTTTGCAAAAGGCTCTTTAAGAGAAAAATTAAAACTAAAACAAGTAAGGAAGGGCTAAGTTCGGATGTAGCCGAACATTTTATATTCTCGCAAAGTCAAATGGTATACTCGTTTGAGATTTCTTTGTGGATTTTTGTGGATTGGCTGATATTTTCGGTAGAAGGTCAACTATAGGCAGTGGCGTCCACATATTTAGTACTTAGGGGCTTGAACAGTTTTGCTTCGATTTAGACAATTTTCGTCACAAGGTGGCATACTTTAAACGTATTATTCACGCTAAGTTTTACCCCGATATAATCATTGTTGCTTGATATGCATAGTGGAAAGTGAAAGAATCAGATGGAATTGAAAATGGTGTTATATGGGAAATCGGTGTGGTTGTAGTCCGATTTCGACCATTTTCGCACTATGATATAGAAATATAAAAGAACGTTATGCACCGAATTTTGTTGAAATCGGTTAAGCAAATCCCAAGTAATTTTGAACGCGGTTCCTAAAAAGTCATCCCATACCATCCCAGAGATAAAATTGAATGTCTCTGGCGTGTTTAGTGCTTGATTTATCGCGCTTTTAGTAGTTTTTAACAGAACCGTTATATATGGAGTGGGCAGAGTTGCCACCCGATTTCAACTATTTTCACACCGTCAATGGAAGTGCTAAAAACATTTGTTTCCAGTGAATTTTGTTAGTATAGCATTAGCGGTTTAGGAGATATGTACATTAAACCTATTAGGGGCGGGACCACGGCCACTTTTTATTTTAACTGCAGATGCCCCTCCCTAACTATATATTATAATATACCAAATAACAGTCTTGTATCTTATTGCGGAGCTTAGTTATGGCAATTTATTTGTTTTTGATTAATGGCGTTTTCTGGGCGTGGCAGTGGTCCGATTACGCCCATCTGCAACACCAACCGTCTCATGGTACCAAGAAACATGTCTACTAAGTTTCATAAAGATATCTCAATTTTTACTCAAGTTACAGCTTGCACGGACGGACAGACAGTCACCTGGATTTCAACTCGGCTCTTCATCCTGATCATTTATATATATATAACCCTATATATATATATATATACAAACAACCGTTAGGTGAACAAACCTATTATACTCTGTAGCAAGAGGTTGCGAGAGTATAAAAATGTTTCTGTTCATTACCTCACAATATATATAGCGTTTCAAGAAGTATTTTATCCCTAAACACTTCTTACTTCATTACGTTTGGGAGTAGATCAGGCACTTATCAGCCATGACTTATTATCACCAAAAACTTAATATAGTGTTGTTTTTTCTGTTCCAACATGCTATCCGTGGATTATATTTTTTTAACATGCTCATCTTTTGGGGGGATGTTAAGAAAAAATCAGGAATCAGAGAAGGACCTGCGCAAGTTCAGATCGATATCTCAGAATCTGAGGGACTAGTTTGCGAATATACAGATAGACGGATATGACCAAATCGACTCAGCTCGTGGGTGTTACAAACTTCGTGTCAAACTAAATATACTCTCTTCAATGTATAAATATGGAGTTGTGTCAAGATTGCAATTTGAGTAATGGAATAATTTTTGATGGCATGAACCAATATATTATATTAAATAATAATATTAAACATTGTATCTTTGTCATATAAATAATGGCTATTTTATTTCGTTAAAGTCAAGATATCAGATTAACTTACTCATCTTCATAAGTCTACTTATATCTAAAAGCAGCTTTAAAAATATAAAGCTTTGTAATGCCAGCGCGTGTGTATAATGCCGCATTTTGTGGTAGTTTAAAGAATTTATGTATCATAAAAAATAGGTAATTTAATGACAACAGCAGCCAAGCTGAATTTTAACAAATGCACACTCCATAAATCCGTATCGCGCACAAGCAAACGCACACAAGTGCATTCGGGCAAACCGCTGGTGCACAGCAGTGGCATGACAGTGGCAACGCCTGTTGTGGCTGGAAAAGAGTTTGTGACAGCAAAAGCAGCGAAGTGAGCGAAACAGCAAAACAGCAAAACAATTTAGTGAAATCTTCCTGCCGCGTTTGCAGTCAGTTGGTGGCTGTGAATGGCAGCTTCCGCAAGCAATGGTGGCAGCATTTGTCGGCCGATAACAAAACTTGCGCAACAACACAAACAAACATTTCACATAAAAACAAAGAAATATGTGCTATTTGTATTAAATGCAGGAAAAAATAAATAAAACTGAGAAAGGCAAAGAATAACACAAACAAAACAATATCCACCGTAATGAGTTGAAAGTAAATATGAAAACATTTTCCAGGAACGATTTGAGCCCGCACATACATACATATGTACCTATGCTGTCGCATGTAATCACGCACGAATACGTACGATCGTGTATCAACATTGCGCTGACTGCTCTTGTTTACAATTTACAGTTAAACGGTAGTGGAAGCAACTTCTTGTACCTATTGGCTAAAAAAATATCTTATAAGTATAGCGCTTGCTGGAAAACTAAGAGCATTAGCTCATAAATGCCACCACAATTTATTATGTTAACTTTAAAGAAAGTAAAATAGTAGGTAATATCTCGCTCTCTTTCCACTACGGATATTTGCAACAAAGTGCTCCAAATATTTTCTAACTTTAACATTTTTATTCTACTTAAGTGTATTTAAAATCATGTCAAGAGCATTTCTTTAGACATATGGAAAAATTATATGCATATAAGTTAACGTTATGGCCAAGAATTTAGCTTTACTCTAAAAATGATACGGGCAAGTGGCCCGGCTCGAATAAATTTCAACCGAGAGGCTCAATTTTCGACCACTTTTCGCGGCAATCGAGGTCGTGTGTCCATAATAACGTGCCGAATATTCTCTTCTAAAACATCAATCCTCTTCTGAAGTCCACGACCCAGGCCTATGATGCGAGATAATCCGCTCTCTAAAAGTTTCCTTCACATTCATAATATACTTGTGAAAATCGTTATCGGTAGCTTTAGGCCCATTTATCGAACGTCCGATGCGCTTATTCCGGAATAAGCCTTTTCATTATAAAATGGCAAACTAAACGAAGTGTAGATAAAGTAACAGATGTCAAAAAAATAATAAAAAACAGAAACTGGAAAGTGGATTTTGTTTATGCAAAATTTAATATACATAGTTTGTTTATAAATATTGTATTTTTCGTATCGAAAATTTTTAAAAATTCTCATTCGCGGGTGCTGTTAGACTTATTTTGAGCAGGGCTTAAAAATTAAAAAAAAGTTTAGTTTCAAAATGTTTGTCATTACTAACAAAAACTGAATCAGTAAAAGTACAATAGTACCGGAAGTATATTATTTGTATACTTCACATTCCCTTCATTTAGAGATTAGTTTTTTTTTTGATAATTATCTAAAAATTTTCCTATGTGTAAAGACCAGCCGGAAATATATGAGTAATGGATCATTGTACTGCTATTAAAATATATTTCATGCACTATATACTATATCATATTGTATATACGTTTACTGAAACTTATTTCTAAGCTTAATGTTTTTGTTAACAAAGTTATCAACACTGACTTGCCAGTCTACTTCCAAAAACATTCGCCAACGTTTCTCTTGAAATAAAATTATACTAATTTTATGCATTGGGATACAGAATTCATATTTTCATTTGGGAAAAGCTTTGAAAACAAAATGAGGATCTATATATGAAAGCACTTGGTTTATAGTAAAATAAATATTTTAATTTAATTAAACCCTGAACAGGGTATATTAGTTTGTAACATTCATAAAGGAAACATCGCATATCCTATAACATTTATATAAGTATATGATTAGCTTGACTAGCTGCGTCCGTCTGATCCGTATCGATCTGAAATTTTGCACACGTCCTTTTCTCGCCAAGAAACTGCAATATATCTCGGAAATATGATATTGTAATGCTCTAATTGCGAGAAGTTTGTTATGTCCAAGCTTGATTAATATTTTAGAAAGTTTTGTTAATGCTACAATACTTATAATTTTTATAAAACAATTCACACCTTATAAACATATTATCTAGGATTGGTGTAAGTGTTACAAATGTTGTAAATTAAGTATGATATTGAGGGTTTGGTAAAAAGGTGTTAAATCTACTCGAGAGAAATCGTGCATATTTATATATTATATACAGATGAGATATATTTATTAAGCTTGCGCCTAATCTAAGGCAATCTCCATGTATATAAACATTAGGGTGTCGGTTACTTCCCAAGTAATTTTTTTTTGCAAAGGGCCTGAAACTTAAGTTTCAGTTTTTGCCTAACAACAAGTAACCAACATTAACAAGCTCTTTATAATCAATTTCATTTAGGCACAATAGAATACAAAATTTTCTCTGCAAAACAGATGTAATTATTTTTTTCCTTAGAGGCATTCCTTTTAAAGTTATACGCAGTTAGCATTATATATAACATTACTGAGCAATTTATACATACATTCTGTGTTGCTCATACGACATGGTGTACTATATGAATACATTACATTTGAAGCATAACCTTAACTTAGTTTAACTTTTAAAGGTACATTTGTATGAAAAAAATCAAGATCAAGATTTTTCTGATCGGGAAGTCATACAAAGTGCCAACTCCATCTATTTGGTTTTTCAAAGTTTTTCAAAGCATATGCCATATGAAAATTCAATGCATATTTTGAGTGCAAATGAAACAATGTTGAATTTATGTAATACCTACATTTGTAACAGTATACGTATAACAAACATGAATATTTCCATTGAAGAAGAAAATTCAACCAAAAATCTTTCCGGTACTTTTAGACTCTTTTTAAGGGGTTGATTTACTTTTTAGTATTCCTCTTCTCCCTCTTGAACAGGTTATTGGCATTTAGCAGCAAACTCTGCATTTTTCTGTTCAACATGTATGTACATATATATGAAACAATCTCCATTATATCAGTAATCCTCTTAATTTGCACATTAAAAGAAATGGGGTTAAGTTTAAATAAGAAGTAGTCAAAACATGTACCTATATGCACAAATTACATATTATACAAGTTACATACCTACATATATTGTTGCTACGTTACAAGCTAAACAACAAAACATGCTGGTATAGAAAACATCCTTTCCTCTGACCGGCGCGATAATTTCTATACAAAAATAAATGGAACAACCGGAAACGTAGTGAAAAGAGCTTTTGTGTTGATTTTTACGACTCAAATTTCTACTAACAAAAAACACACAAACACACAGACACATATGCATGTATTGTAATGCTTGTAGCACTAAAGCGCAACTACCGTCTTTTGTGAACTAAATGGCAGCCGAGGTAATGCAACCACTAACAACACGGCAGACAAACTGCCACAGACGACAGGTGAGCGCGTTCTTTCAAAACACGCCGGAGGCTGGCTATGGCAAACTATTCTCCGCAGTCAACCAGCGCAGTCAACCCCAAGTGCAGCACATCAGCAAATTTCGCTCTGCAGCTCATGCCAATGCGACCGTTTTGCAGCTAATGTCGTTTGCATAAAAAAGTGTTAATGCTGCAATTGTTATGGGACAGCCTTTCACCAGCGCCAAACAACCATGGCAGAGAGCATGGTTAGCTTAGTTGCCACTGCAGTTGGAAGGTAAGTACATACGTTGGAGATGCATAAAGCTACTGCAGTGGTGGTTTTTACTGCTGCTTGGCTAACGACCATCGTTGTGGCGGTGCATAAAAATTTGTTTCGGCGGTATTGCACACACATTTCAATGTGCATATGCTGGACTATGTATTACAAAATGAATACACTTACTACAGTGGCTAGAGACAAATGTGTTGCAAGGTGGCAGAAAAAGGCAGAGTCGGCACATATGTATAATATATATGTATACACAATATACGTATATGTATGGTATATAGAAATATATGGAAGAACTTTCACTATATCTACGTGGAACATAAAGTATGGGTGTGTTTGTCTAAAGTGAATAAACTCATGGAAGCATGCATTGCTTGTGGTTTCTGTGTACCTTTGTACATGCGGATGGAATTGCTGAGTGAGTAGAGTGCCATTAGCGCTACCAAAGTGTATACGTTTGTGCACTGCCCTATTTTTAAGCCCGACACAGTGTGCTCAAACCTCCAACCGTCCCCACCCTATGTCATGGTAATTTGTATTTTCGCTTGAAAGCGTCTCTGGTGTGGACAGGCTACACAAAGCCAGAAAATTCTTGGCTTATTAGCTAAACATTGACACAAATCTGATTGGTTTAAAAAAAGTATCCACGGCTTTTGAGAAATTAGTAAATCTTATTATAAATATACAAAATTATAAAAAAAAAAAAATCTGCTGCTATTTGCTTTTCTTGACTGTAATTATCGGATAATATAAACTGAAAACATTTCCATAAATGAATTTTTTGTTGAAAAAGGGATGATATTGCTTTAAAATAGCTTATAAATTAAATGGAAATTCCAACTCCACAGCTCTTTTATATGTATATGGATTAAGAATTCAAAGCTAGTAAAACTAATATGCATTATCAAACCAAATAATTTAGTCTCCAATACAAACCTCAAAAATACAATTAGCTATTAATTAGTCCCACTTAAATATAGGATAAAATCAAAATATGATTTGTCCGTAAAAGTTTTGAAAACGATTAGTTTCAGTTTTGTTTTACTCAATGACAATCTCGGTTACGAATCAAAGTTAACCCGCATGTACTACTCAGAAATGCCAATTCCCAGAAATCGATACAGATACTAATAGTTGTGAATGGGAGGGAAGCATCTACTCCAACATTATTTTCTCAAAATGAACTCAGTGATTTAATACATTTTAAAGTCAGTAATTTGATACATTTTTCAAAGCATCGGACGTGTAGCGATATTATTTTAATTACATTTTTAGAAAATTTTCGAAGTTGATTATACGTTGAAAGTTGGAATATTTGATGGTCCCCAAATACAAGAATTAGAGATTATAACAAAGTTCAGCCTGGCCGGAAAGTGAAGCTGGAAAAAATTTAGTGTTGTAATTGAAAATTTACTTGGTAACCATAAAACACTAAATTATTACGAAATTGGGCAAAATAAGCTGAAAAATTTGTATACTGGAGGCAAAATATGAGTATCAAGTCAGACTATCTTCGCAATTATCTGGATACATTTTAAGATAATATATAAAATTATAGTGAGGAGAAAGGAGTGCGGTTCCAACAGGACCTTTAAGTGATGAAAAAATGGTATTGAGGTTGATGCGGTTCACACATGTTGGCATATTACTGCTGATCCTTAAAATAAGATCGTTGACTGGAAATTTTATTGAAATATAAATAACATATGGTATAGACATTTGTCGCTCAGTTGACTTTGATGTATCCTTAAACAATAGCATTTTAAATACATTTGTAATTTTTTCATGTTTTCTGGAACGAGAGCAAATCTTAAAAAATCATTGACAATCACACGAGCCGTGGGCATAAATATATTTAAAATCGTTCTTATATTTAGGGCAACAAAACTAGCCTTATTCTTATGAACTTTAATGTGTGTTAAATTTAATATAGGTTTATACAATAGGAAGAACTCTATCAGTTACCTAATATTTTCTATTTAGGTATACATGTAGAAAAACCCAACATTTTCAATATGATCGCAAAACAGTGTAGGGCTATTGGCTTTCGGTAGCTATGATATAAAATTCTTAGTGCTAGCTACAAATTGAATAAATTATTAACTGGAAAACACATGGCATAAAGGTAAGCTACTTATGTCTATATACATACTTATATATGAATAACATTATATGCGTGTACATCAAACGATTCAAAAGCTCGACGTAAACTTATGGAGACTGAAAACAAATAAAAAGAAAAACGAAAAACCAAACATAACACGAGTTAAAGAAACTTTTACGAAACAAGTAAGGATCTGCTAAGTTCAGATGCAGCCAATTATAAGGTACTTTAACAATTTGTAAGGATTGAAGTTATTTGAAATATGTCGAGTTTCCGTCACAATAAACAACGATGCTGTTGTTTCCTTGAAATCGTTCGATGTTATGCAGCTTAATTGGAGCACATTGTTATTCAGCTTCAATAAAACATCTTAACTGGTATCGGAAATAACTACTATAAAGTAAACATATTATAATTAGCAGAAATTTTTTATTTATCAAATTATTTTTGATCAATATTTTGACCGATATTCATAAATTTTGTGCCAAATCGCAATATTGTCGTTTAATACTAATAAGAGTTGAATCACTTTGACTCTCATGTGAGGTAAAAAATAAACCGGTTAGTCAAATAACTAGATTGAGTATATGTGTGATAAGGGAGTGTGTGAACTGATTTATTTTCTTTCGTTTTTTGGCAATAAACCACATGCTTCCTGCTAATTTCTCATGAAGTTTTACAGTGGTAACCCACTCATTAATTTAAATGTTCCGCATAAGTTTAGCCATTCTTTTAATTTTATTATATTGGCCATAAGTGAACTCTAAAAATTTGTCTACCCATTTCTGGAACATTTGCTCACTTAATTTTATTGATATAGGTACATACCTCTTTCGCACTATATCCGATATGTATGTTATAAAGTCGAATTAAGCCAAGAAAATCGTTATACTGAATATATAATATGTCAGTGTGATAAGACTAATTTAATGTATTTTCTAAATTTTTGAGATTATTATTTCATTGATATTGATGACATATACCTTATAGACCCAACTAAACTTACAGAGACTTTCAAATTCACTATACAGAGTAGGAAGGCTGCAATATATCAGAGGCACTACTTTTGACAAAGCCTTTTTCAGTATTTCTTTACTGGAGGCGCATAGTTATATATATTCGAGGCACATAAGCTGATTTCATTTAAAAACATATTCTTTCGGAAATCTCGTGGTTAGACTCGGACTTTTTCACCCTTCAAACTATGCTTTGAAAATGTAATATAATTTAAATTTTTTTTGAAATCTCATCTCACAAAGGCTAAATTTTTGCTAAGTTTAACATTTTCACGGACAGATAAATAAATGAACGAACATTCGAATTACATCTCATCGAGATTTAAATAAATCCAGTGGCTTTATGTATTGCAACTATAAGTGTAATAAAACTATTATACTCTGAACAACATGCTGCTAGAGTATAAACATTTAAACGGCAAAGAGAAAACACTAACATAATAATATACAACACGTATGTATATGTTGTCAACTGTATATGAGTGAAGCTAGCTGCACTTGTCTGTTCACTTCATCACTATCTTTAAATGCGTGGCAGCGAACTGTCACATGTATAAAAGCGCAAGCAAAGTAAAATGGACGAAGGAGAAACCAACATTTCTGACTGTCGCTTTTTGTATACCCCACATGAAATTAACTTTGTTATAATTTGAAAAAGACTATATATTGTATTATTTTCTAGAGATATGCGGAAATTCGCGCAAATAGTATTATAAGTGAAATTGTGTTTGCGATATGAAAGTTGTATTTTGCTGCAGAAAATAGCAAAAGATATGAAATGTGTAATTTTAATTTAGTTTTCATTATTTTACCCTTTTACCGTATTATGTTGGCAAGCTTAATTTGCTATATATTTTAAGTTTTCGTATAAGACATAAACATACTGAACTACATTGCACATGCTTTCACAGAAAGCGCAGCGTGCACTCATTCGACTCACCTAATGGGATTTTCTCGGTTAATGATGACGGTTGTGCTTGAACGCCGGTGAAATTCAGCCAAGTGCTCGCCGCATGCGTCAGCCATAAAAATGTGAAAACTTTTAATCCTTTAAGCATTTTGAATGCACATTCACTGCACTGCTCCTGCACTTTTCGCTTCACATACACT
This sequence comes from Bactrocera oleae, assembly GCF_042242935.1. Classification (NCBI taxonomy): domain Eukaryota; kingdom Metazoa; phylum Arthropoda; class Insecta; order Diptera; family Tephritidae; genus Bactrocera; species Bactrocera oleae. Next base: position 48,349,976 of record NC_091540.1, on the reverse strand, counting down.
GCACACACAAATACGCTGGGCTAACATGCACAAGCGCCTTACTTGGCAAGCACACACACATACACTGAGGACAGAAGCAGTCGCACAGTCGTCTTCCAGCCTTACAGCGACAGTGCTTATGGTGACACGTACTGTTTGTTGTTATTTTTTGTAGCTTTTTGATGACGTTGCCGTACAATGTTGCAAAATATGTTGCTTGCATGTATATACTTTAATGAAGAAATGTAAATAACGGTCTCACTACTTTTAGCGTTATTTTTTACACTGTGTTTCTTGAATTTTTTAGTTATCTAATTTTTTGCACAAAACTTTTCAATTGATTTTCACATTACACCTTTTTGTTGCACTATCTTTTGTCGGTTCTCACTGGCAACATAATATATTGTTTGACTTTTTCGCCATGTTGTTGCTGAGCACAGCACTTGTGATTTTGTTAATTACTTTTTATAACGTTTCACCGGAAACACTTCGGTATGGATGTATGTATGTATTGCAGTGCACACACACTTTCACACTTTTGTGTATTTTAACTTTTCTTTTGTGTATCAAATTACACTTGAAAAAAATAAAATAAAATAAACGCGCTAAACCAACAATAAAGCTAATTGGTCATCCTGCCAGTGTGGCGTTGATTTTGATCCGGCATATAATGAGCGGTTGTGTGGTGCTAATCTGTAAAGTTGTGCTTTTTTGCTGAATTAAACTTCGTTTACGCTCTTTTTGTCGTTACACGAGTGCTTTTGTTAGTATAAAAGCTTATTGTTATTTCTTTTATTGTTGCTCCTTTAATATTTAATTGAAAAGCAGCTTAGATTTGATCTGCATTTATTCGGAAAATTTTGTTGGTGGTATTGTAGCGCCTGTAAACTGATGAAAATAGATACTATATTATTTTTTTATTAACTTTTCAGAGAACACTGTTGGAGATTTCAGAGCAATCTATTGTAAAGAAATACAAATAATAAATATCAACGAGAAAATAATGTCAATAATCAGCAAAAAATTTAGAGTAATAATACTCAAAATTGGGTTAAAATATAATTTAAATATTTTTCTGCTTAATAAAAAAATTCGATACGAAGAGCATTTTATATTAAAACCATTCAAGAGGCGGAAAGTCAGTTGTTCATGTACTAGTTGTTTTCGCTTTGAAAAAGAATACGTTATATTTTATAGTAAATTATTTTAATTATATTCGAAAATTTATTTTATTTACATTCGAAAAAAATTATAGCAATTATTGCTATTTTGTTTTTTATTAGTCTAAGTAAAAGGATATAATATTGAATCCCATGTCGAAAACAGATAGCTACATGAAACTCAATTAGTATTTTTGAGAAAAATCTCCTCGAAAATATTTGTGCTTGAGTTAGGGTTAGAAACTATTAGAATAAGGAATACAAGATAATCACAATGTCGTTCTAATAATTTGCTAAAGTCATCTAGTTACTTACTAGTTTATATCAAAAAATTTTTTCTCAAATGGTGCAACTAAAATAAATAATAAATCATGATTTATTAATAACCGTATGGTTATGTAACATATACTCGACAGCGCGAAAGATGTCAAGTTTATTAAAATATTAATTTTTAAAAAAATGTTAAAAAATTCTTATTAACTAACAATTTAAAATAATGCAGAATTTAGGCAAAATTAGTACCACTACCCTTATTCGTTTCATTCTAGCTCAGTTGACTTTGTTGGCTCATACAATTTTTTTTTTCAACAAAAAAAGTATGAATGGATTTCATTGATTATTTAAAAAATAAGTTTTCCTACTAAAGTATTCAGAGGATAAAGTTTTCTTTAAGATCACTTTTCGTAAATTACGCAAATAGAAGTCTTTGTAAATAAAACAAAAATCTATATACATATATATATTAATATACACATATATATAATATATATATATAAATATCATCTGTAAAGACAGCCGAATTAATATTTATCCAAAACTTGCATACTATGTTACTGTATACAAGTCGTATTAAGCAGTTCGTTGAATTGCTTTTAACTCTCCATAATGTAAAAATGTATGGAAATGTTACATAAAAAATGTCGCCTCGTAATTCCGTATCTTTGTCGGTTGTCGTGCATTATACAAATTTTGGGTGACCAGTGGCTACCATACCCGCGTTAGCGACGAAGGGAGTATTAGCCTTGGCGTAGTTATAATGTTATTTGGCCTAACACTTTTATAGGCTTTTCCGAATCGGTCTTCGTTTTTACATAACAATTTATGTGCAAAACTTTCTTACCGACAGGGTTGCAAATTTTTTAAGTCACATTTTTTTTTTATTAATTTTTAAAAATTAAATTTTGATCTATCCCAAGCAGTGGAATTAAAAATTTTTAAATTCTATTTTTTAATTTAAAAATGTAAGTTTTTCGAGCAGTAGTCTAGAGTATTGTAGATGATGGCTCTGTGAGAGCAGTAGCATAAATTAGCAGAAGTGTGCTGAGGATTAAATTTTTTTTATTTTTCAGTCCGGTATTTGTGATTAAAAATTAAAACTAAATTTGAAATAAGGTTTTTGGGATTACCAATTTTTTTTCAATCCCGTGTTTGGGTTTAAAGTCTTATATTTTTATATTTAAATCCGGTACTTGGGATTACATTTCCCGCATTTGAGATTACAAAATAAAAAAATTTAAATTCAGATGTTAATTCAATTACTTTCTTAATGCATTATTTGCAATCTTGGTTACCGAACGTCTTTTCACAATCAAGAATTCACCACACTTTAATAATTGAAATTTTTCCACATTAATTATTGAACTTTTCGAAATTTCTTTTTATATTTTTGATAGTTGTCCAATTGTCCCATTAGTCCCGAAAGTTGCTTAAATTGTTTGAAATAATACTTGTATATATTTTTTGATTTGATTTTTGTATTATTCAATTCACTTTGTGTTTTTACTAAAAAAAAATTTAAAAGTTTTCGATCACCACTTTTATTTTAATTTAATCTATTGTGCACTTAACATTTAACAGCACTGTCAATAAACTACAATTTATCCAGGTATTACTGCAGGAATTTGTTCCTCTAACATGCCTTAGCTTTATAAATGTTATGCAAAATAATAATTCTTTCCCTTAGCTAATATAAGTATTATTATGTACGTTTATATGTTGTTCGTTTATTTAAGACTTTTCCTCATTATTACCAACTGCTGATTTCGTTTTTGCACCCCACTTATCAGCACGGCTGTTTTAAGATCATTAGCAACACTTCAAGCTTAATTTAGCATGCAAATTAATAACTATGTAGTCATTGCTGGTTCGCCTACTCAATTACCTAGCAGTTTATGCCGCAGCATACACACCTACTTATATAAGCGAACGCACGCCTCTTTACATAAAGCTCTGAAGACAAGAGTTGCCATACACATGCGGCGTACAAATACATATACAAACTCATGTTTATAATATCAAATATGTACATAATCAAGCTGAAGTATGCTGCCAGGTTAGCACGTGCAAATCGCCTCACGTTTGTGCTAACTCATCATTCCGCCGAGACAGACACACTTTCGTTACGCCTCATTGCAGCACGCCCATTGATCTGCTGCGTGCTCGCTTTGATGAACTGCCCACATTTATAAACACACGATTAGACATTTTGTTTTGCTTTGTTTGAAGCTGATATTACCGTTGACGATATAACATACATATGTATATGTAAGTGCGTTCAGGTGTTGTTTCTGCATTTATTGTATTTTTAGTACACACACTACACTCTACTCTAATATCAGACGTATTACGCATACTTGTGTAACCGTTATAATTTTTTGCACTTTTGTGATCTGTTGCTTTATTGCTTCGTCATTGTGTCGCTGCTGGTCGCTTCTATGGCACGCACGTGTCGCTCACACCTGTTTTCACTGAGAATTTTACAGTTTGTTGCTTATGCATGCACGTGTATAAAAGCTTTAATATACACGCTTAAAGGTTGCATGTAAGCGTGTGTGTGAATATTACACACACTATCAACTTTGGAAAGTTCGCATTAGCCTTTCACTCTCAGTTGCACGCTCCGCTTGAGTGGTTCTGTCGTCAACTCGACACCCCAAGGGTACGCCACTTATGTATTTCTCTTCACTTTACATACAATGCCTACATGTCATATAAACATACTTTTAATGTGTGCGGGTATATATGTTTCTAAATTGTACCCTTTTCTAATATTTCCCTGTTGGCGCCACTTTTTCGCTTTGTTTTGAGAATTTGTTGTTTGTGTTTTTGTCACTACGGCACATGCTTGTTATTTATTCAGAGTCCATTGGACTTGGCCCAACAAGCACAAAATATGAGAGTCAGTGTCAGCTTTGTCCTGTTGTCCTGTTGCGTTGGCCTGCGGCATGTTTTTGTTGGTCATTGCTTACATAACTGCAACAATACATTTGCTCAGTGTTATCATAGGCATACTGGAATACAATTCTCATAGCGTTTGGTTTTTTTCACTGAAACCTATGTCGAGTTGTTGTTACTTTTTGTCGGTGTAAGTTTATTCTGAAACACTGGCTGGCAGTTTTACTTTTTGTATGATTTTGCTTTTAGAATTTTCTGTGTCAGTTCGCAATTATTTTAGCCTGCTTTTAGGCTTTCACTTTTTTGTCATCATTTGGACAATGCTTGCAAATTTTTTACACATCTTCAATTCCTTTGTTTATCTTTATGATTTACCACTTTTTACTTGTGATACTCGCATATGAACTTTGTTGCAGTTCGTTTGTTGATAAAAAATACTTCACCTTGCCACATTTAGTAACTTGGCACTTATGGTGCACTAGTTTAATGGATTAAATGCGGAACGAGGTATAAAATGTTTTGGAAAAATATATAAAAATATTAACGTTATTTATGTAAGTAAAAAAATTTTGTTGTTACGTTTTGCTTTACTATCAACACTACCAACATAGTTACTAATATGCATTTTTGTACACAAGAGTTTAATAAGTACCGATCTTATTATATTTATACCCTGAATAGGATTTATTAAGTTTGCCACAATTCTTGATTCACACCTAGAAGGAATTGCCGGAGACCCTTTAAATATATATCCAAATGAACGGCGTCACGAGCTGAGTCGATTTAGCTATGTCTATTTGTCTGTCCGTCTATCAATCTATCCGTCTGTCTGTTTGTACCTCAGTGTTTGAAAAATCGATCAAACATTTTTCATATGTTCTTTTCTCTTCAAGAAACTGCTCATTTTTCGGAAGCACCGATATCGGACCACTATAACATATAACTGTCATACAAACTGAACGATCGGAGTAAAGTCCTTGTATGGAAAACTCTTTTATTTCACAAGATATCTGCACGAAATTATGGGAGGATTATTGCCTGAAGCAATAATGTAATCTCCGAAGAAATTGTTCAGATCGGACAACTATGGCATATAGCTGCCATACAAACCGATCAATCGAAATAAAGTTTTTTATTTGTGTACTGTTATGTTAATTAACTATACCTCAAACTTCAACTACTGCAAAGCATTTGTGAGGTGTCGAAAATTTTCTAATAATTACCACTGAATATACGATCTTGAAGACAATCTTCTCTGTCGACATTAAATGACTTAAATGAGTTGTTACTTTGTCCCCAATAAGCAAATGATAATTTCTTTACAACCACTCCGCGTAATGAGAAGATTTTTATGTACATATATACACCCACTAAAATAAACTTTTCTTAATTTTCTTATTAAATCTGCTGCTATACATAAATAAACACTTCGAACTATGCACCATTAAACACTTGGCTAACAACCTGTGTGCACTTGATATTCTTAAGGCCGTTTGCTGCGGGTGCGCTCATAAAGTACTGAGTTTGAGTGAAATCCCCATTTAATTAATTTAAAATTGCACGCGCTTATAGCGAATCCAATGCAAATTGCTAAACGCCTTCAACCTTTCGAGCTGTAACAGCGACCTCTTTGATAAGGCAGGCGGTTCTCGTAGGTGTAACGAAGTAAAGGGGGCGGATGTCAGCAAAGAGGCACTTGACAACTTGACGTTGCCAGAGTGGAAAAGTGCAAAAGTGTTTGACTGCAAAGAGGGGGCAAGTTAAAGCTCAGAATGCGAAAGTTTAAGAGTGTATATACAAAGTTCCCCCGTATATGCCGTATACTGTAGGTACATACACAATGACGTAGGTAGCATAAAGGTGAAGAGGTGAGGTAATGCGAATGTGTCGACATTCGTAATTAAGCAATTATTTTCTGCTATACTCATCTAGTCATCCTCATTCACCGAAAAGACGATTCTGGTATTTTGCACATATCTTCGCTTTCACTTTTATGGGAATTTTACTTATTTCTCAATTATGCTCATAGCAAGAGACTAGTGTCTTCATCAAAATAGACCCTTAACATTCTTTGTCGCTTTGCACACCATTTAAGAGGTGGCTTCCGCTAGGGTTTTTTTCTACTCTGCTTTATTGCTTCATTCAATTAGTAGATTATAAAATGTTGCACAAAAAAAAGAATTACTAAATACTATGAAAAAACCCTGCACAATCAACTGCTCCACACCATTGACGGTGGCGTAAGTAGGCGGTGAGGGTAATGGGCACATTACTAGGGCAGCAAGAAGAAGAATAGTATAATAAAAGAAAAGATGAAGAAGATGCACAAAACACCAGTAGAAAAGCCAAGGAAACCAGCTGCTGCCGGAACAATGAAAGGAAACCTAGAAACAATTCATTGACCGTTGCCCTGTTGGCGCTCACAAATACCTCTGATGAGCAATGAAGCTCTTGACACTCTGTGTCGGCAGGCGTTAATGAGCGGTGACAGAGCGACGCAAGGCGTAATGCTGCCATCATTGCTTCTCCCTTGAAAGTGGACCATCGCAGTTAAGTAGGATTTCCTTGCTTCACACTAAAATGTTTCCCTAGTTTTAGCATTTTATTTTCTACGAAATTTGTCCTACACTTTCTTTAAGGATCATTCCTTGCGCGTATTCCCATTGCCTTCAGCATTGTATTCTCGGAATGGGCAAAGTAAAGAGCAAACACTCTGACCAGCGTGCACAGTTTCTAAAGACGTGACCTTGATAAGATGCGACAATTGCAAGTTTCTTAAATGTAGTTGCTGGAGTTTGAAGAAAAAGTAGGGATCAGAAAATGTTGGCAAATTTTAAGTGAAGTGTGGAAATTAGTGGCAATTGTGGCCTGTGGTAAAGTTTGACCCCAGAATTGCAATTGAGGAATTCAGCGTACAAGAATGTCAATGTCACAGAATTTTTTTCTCATTTGTCTCAACGAATATACTATAAACTTGTTTTATGTGAATAAAAAAAGTTTTTATGAATTTAATAAAAAAATTAAGTTATTCTATATCTATTCGTGAACTTTGTTTGAAGGCATGAAAGATCATACAATTAATGCTCTTATATTAAATAACCATTTCTTTCTATTTTTGGTAATTTGTGAAAAGAATTTTTGGTTTTATATTGTGTCGGGTCGACATTCTCCAGTCATTCGAACTATACTTATGTACTCCAAAAATACTTCACTGTGACAATTATCTTTAACCTTAACCTTATAGTCATTCAACAAACGACATCATATTTTTTCATTGTGTTGAAAATTTCAAATTTTGTACCGGAAAATTTGTTTCCATTTGTAGAAAAGTGCTGCAGAGTCGCATCTAATGCTCGTCAAGACATATGGTGATCATACTCTATTAGAAGCAACATGCAAAAAATGGTTTCAACAGTTCGGTTCAGATATAATAAGAGCCAAACGCAAATGGCAGCAAGGTTAAATATTGCACAACAAACAATATCAGACCGTTTGAAAGCTATGATCAAAGATCAAACAGTGTGGAAAATGGGTGCCACAAGAATTGAATGAAAAACAAATGGAAAACCAAAAAAACACGTTTGCTTCAAAGACACGAAAGAAAATCAGTTTTTTATCGAATTGACACGGGTGGTATCAGAAGGGTGTGGTATATCATGAGTTTCTCAAACCTGGTGAAACTATTAATACTAATCGCTACAGACAACAAATTGTGAATTTGAACCATGCACTGATCGAAAATCGAGCAGAATTGGTCAGAAGATACGTCAAAGTAAATTTGTTACACGACAATGCACCTGTATACAAAGCAAAATCAATTCAGGATACAATCAAAGTACTTAGCTGTGAGCTTCTACCCCACCCGCCGTATTCACCAGACTTGGTCCCTTCCGATTAATATTTATTTTCATCGATGGGACACGCATTGACTGAGCAGCACTTCTATTCTTACGTAGAAGTCGAAAATGGAGTGTCTGATTGGTTTGCTTCAAAAGACGAACATTTATATTGGCATGGTATCCCCAAATTGCCAGAAAGGTGGCCAAAATGTGTAAAAAGCAATGATCAATACTTTGAATAATTTTTTTTTCACATTCTAAATTATTGTAGTATTTCATTTCAACAAAAAAAAAAAAATCATTTATACCGGAGCACCTGATATATATTGTATTTTTTCTATATATTAAAAATAACTAAAAAGATGAATAGTATGCTTTTTGCTAAGTACGTAGCTACCAATTATTGTTCATTTAGCACGTCATATACGTTCACAACACTCCTGGAATAATAGTTAAACAATTTCATTCTTAATCCCTAAAATCTTCTTAATATCAATCATTACTTTTGTAAAAATTTCACTTTGAAGTAAATTAACTTTTTCACACACTTTTTATAGTTTTCACAGATCGGTATACACTGTTTCCCGAAACACTTTATACGCATTCTTTTGCAGCTATCCGTGCGCACCATCAAAGTGAACAAGTCCACGATATTGGCCGACCTCAATTCTTTGTCCGTAGGCGTCGCAAACGACGTGACAAAATTACCATTCAATACATATTCATGAGCGTATACACAAGAGAAGTCTGATGATGTGTTGATGTCGCTATATTTACCATTGTTATTGTTATTATTGTGCTTTATTTATATCATGCCATTGTGTTTAGGTAATAAAGAAAATTTAGGAAGCTTTCGCTGTCGTTGCGTGTGTAGCGAATATTTACAGATACCACCTAACAATGGTCAAACATTTTAAGGTTGATTGCTTAACGCTAAATTGCTGTTATTTAGTTGGTAATGACATATTTACAGTGTAATAGTTTCACGCCTTGGCCTACAGCCACTTTAAGATCGCATCTGCCGTGGCGCTGATAAAGTTTTTGCTTTTATAACTTTTCATCTACTTTCGGGGGGGGGGAGATTTCAGGTTTTAGATTAAAAAACTTTAAATTTTTTTCAACAGTTATTTCTTTTTGTTTGTCATTTTCTTTTTATAGCGTCTATGGCGCTTTTAATTTATTTTTCGTTGTTTGAATGTGTTTTCATTTCCTGTTTTGGTATTCCCAGTTTTGTCAGCTGACACTGATTTATTGCTGTGTTGAAGCCGAAATGTTGCTATGCCAGCATTTTTACGCTAATTTACACTATCTTGCAGTAGACCACAGTCTGCAGTGCCATGACGCTGATGAATAATGTTATACCAGTGTGGGAGAAGTGTGATGAGTTTTTGCCTAGAAAATTATTCTTAGGCTCTTTTGTAACTTTCTTTAAGTTTTTGTATTAAAAATATAAAAGTTACAGGCGGCTGGGATTTTGCTTAGTTGTCATAAGAATTGGCATCATCCAGTTGCATATCTCTGCATGCTCGTTGGTAAATGGTGTAGCAGAACCATACTCATTTCACTGTGCAACTAGATAAATAACGTTATTCAGGAACATTTTGTAAAAAAATTAAGAACTGTATATGTTTTGCATGATCAATTACTTAAGTTGGCTTAGAGTAGTCCTTAGGCTTCTAACAACATTATTTATTATTTTTCCCTGTAAAATCCGCTGTAATAATGACAGACACGTTTCTGTTATAATTCCATCATCATTATTGCCGTTTTGCTTAAAATTTTATAAAGCTAAAAATGTACGCACTTTAATATCGATGCTGTTTTGAAAAACTTGAATCACAATATCGACTCTTTGGATTTTGCTAATTTTCTTTAAAGAATGGTATTGAAATTTTCTTTGTTCTAAATATTTGAAAACCAATAATGGGAATAGAAAATTAAAAAATAGTTATTCGTTTATATTTTATTAATATATAAAAAAACTTTTGCTAAACAATACCAAATCTTCGCCTATTGGATGGTCAACACCTTAATTTCTGTTGTCGGCAAAAACTATTTCTCACTGATATAATATTCTCAAAAATAATTGAGATTACTACTTACAGTCGTGAAAGTGTCAGAAAATCATTTTGATGTTTCATTGGAGATTATTATACTCTGTTAGTTTGTATTGTGTGATAGTATTGGATTTTCTTTTGAAATTTAAATTTAGCATTATGAGAATAATGCAAATATGTCTGATATGATAAAAGTGCTTCTCCGACTATAGAAAGAAATGTAATGATTTTTAAGAGCTGCCTGCATGGTGTCATAAACTTGAGTTGTTTCGTTTCTGAGGTAGTTCTTCACCCATAACGATGCGATCTTAGCTGTTATTGGTTTTCTAGCTCCGTAATCGAAACACAACATTTGTTTAAGGGAGATATAGGAGAAAGTTGTTTAACTATGCACATAGGCTGAATGACATTAGTGTTGATCTAGACACTGAAAGTAATCTATGGAATTGAATTATAAATAAACCTCAATTGTATTATACATTCTTATTTCTAAAATTTTAGTGTAATATCAAAATGTTACTGTTTTAATTTTCTTTTTCAAATGTTTATACACACGGTTACTCGCATATGGTTACGATGTTATTCAATTTTGTTGCTACAAGTTATAATGTAGTTGACAACAAGAAGCTCATACTAGATTTATTGAATAATTCAGTATGAACTGAAATCGAAACAAAACTTTGCAGATTCGAAAATATATTACGATATGTTTGCAGCTCGAATCATTTGATCTATGCTGTAAGCACTACTTCTTCAATGGTTAGCCGTATGCAACCATGTTTCAAAAGAACAACGGTATATGCTCATGCTGTAATGCTGATGTCGTACTATTTTTCGGCGAACGAAAGCGCGTTAGTCAATTTGATTGATATGGGCTAAACAAATTGCAGACATTAAGAAAACGTATGCATATATTTAAAGCGGAAGAAGTTAATAATATTTTTGCCGTGATCTACTATATTAACCCACAAATTAGTGGTTAGTTGACGGTACATTTTTTATAATTTTTGTGTTCAATTTAATTTGTTTAGTTCTGCTTTCTAACTTCTTCCGATAATTTTTTTAGACTTAGTTTTAATTTTTAATGATTTTTTTTTTAACATTATTACTACAACCTTCACTAAATATCTTGCGATTAAGATCTTTTTATTAATTTCCATAATTTTTTTGTGTGTTGTTATTATACAAAACTTCCTGAGTTTAATAATTTTTTAGCACTTAAATTAAATTTCTTAATGCCATGTATTTTTTGTTTTTAAACTATATTGTTGTAAACTTCACTAAATATCTAGTGATTGTTTATAATAAATTACACTGCTGTCATCTCACTACGTCACAGTTATATTTACATGAACACCCTTGTTTTTGTTCTTTTTGTATTTTTATCTATGTATATCAATTGTTAAACTTTTGTCGTATTATCATTTCACTTTTGCTAAACAAACCATATTAGTATTCAAGGTGACACTTATTTATGCAAGAACTTGAATTAATCTTAAACCTTGCTCCCAACACTCTCTACAACTCCTTACTACGCTTTTTGTAATCTTTGAAAATCCTATTTTATTTTAGTAGCATGTTCTTAATGACTGCCATTCTGTGTTACTAGCGCTGCCTCCACATTTACCACACATAGGTATAGCCTCAAAGCTTTAGCTTACGGGACCAACACTTGCTTCTTTCGTGCTTCTTTACATGTTTCTACGTGTGTATGCACGCACGTGTTTATCTCTCGGCGGATTTCACTTTCAGTCGATTCACTTAAGTGCGAAGATTGTGCACACATTTGGTAGCCATAAGCCGCTTACCATTCATTGCATTGCATTTACATAATTTGCGCGTAATAAAGGATTAGCACACGAAAAAAATACAAATAAGAAATTGAGTGGAAATAAGTATAAGTAGTAGAGCGAAGTGACACACTCGTTTGTGCAAATAAATAAAATTAAACAAAACGCTATTGGTTTTGGGAAAACAACACTGCATACTCGCTTCCATGTACACCACCTACACTTTCACTCACATTGCGTTAATTTCGCTGCGTAACGATTTCCACGTCACATTTGTTTACACTTTGCAATCGTGTGGCACTCTAATGCGATTCAGTATAGATGAAGTGAATGCATTAATACACACTGTGAATTGTAATGATTATTGTAGGTACTTTAACTGTGCGTACGAGTCGCACTTCTTCCGCTTGCTCATCCGTTACAGTACGCGTTCTAATAAGTACTAAAAGTACCTTAGAAACTCATCGTAGCTTAAACCCCGAAAAACTTGCATTCATACGATGCTTATTAGTTAAGGCTGTGTTTGTACGTGTGTGTGTGTGTGTGTGTGGTTGCTAGCCAATATTTGCTCGTCAATTGGATGCTGTGTTTGAATGCTGCACTACACCAGTTATGCTGGTTGTCATCAGGACCCAGTGTGCGGAAAGCAGTTGAGTGTTGAAACATTGTCGTGCTAACGAGCCTAATACTCGGCTCAACTCGGCACATTTTCATGTAAGTACGAACTTCAGCACTCTCTCGCAGAAAGGCATTAACACACACTCACATGTGCTAAGCTATATAAATTTTGCTTCGTCTGTTTTGTAATAACCAATCGCTAGACGCTTCCTGTAAACACGAAGTAGTGGAATTTATTTTTAATGTGCTCGCACCCTTCACTTTATGCTCCTTTACAACGCTTACTTTTTAGTACTTTAAGTCAGTGATTACTTGACTGAAACTGCGTGTAGGCTCTCTAAAATGAGAGAGAGAACACTCAAGATTTACAGGAACTCCCCTAGTATAGTAAAATTCAGCACTTTGAATACGTTCCTCAAATGAATTCTTTGAAAGGCGCCAAATATACCATAAATATTTGAGTTATCCTACATAGCACATGTGAAATTTATGAAAAGGGCTGTATGAGAGCGAGAATCCGCTGACATATTTTTAAAATGTATGGTTGTGTACTTCGTAAGTCTACAGCATCCACAGGATGCCTTTTTAGGTCATTTACTTTTGAAGACATTGAAAACATTTATAGATATCACAATTTAGTGAATAAGGCAGTAATGGAAAAGCGCGGGAATGTCCCCTAGACAATTCTTTTACTATACCTATTTATGTTTTAAAACAATAAAATCATTTACTAACGCACAGAAAGCCAGTTAGTTATTTATAAAGAGTTGAGTAAAGTGCAGTTTTTAGTTATATTGAGTTAGGCACAGTGTATATTTTTACATTTTAGCACTTTGATAGCATTTACCCACAGTGCGAACTGAGTGAAATGACGGAAAGAGAGGGGAACTTGTATTTGGGTAGTTGTACAGCGTCCACTGAATGTTTTTCTTTCACGAAAACCAACATTTAGGACATTGAAGGCAATAACTAATTAATAAACCTGCGATAAGTGGTGCTAAAGTCCTAGTCTGAATCTGAGTAATAAGAGTTTAAGAGAACGAGAACAAACATTTGAAATATATATAGTTACACAGCATCCACATCATGTCTTCTGCGTCACTTTCGTTTTAGTGCATTGACTGAGAGTAGGTTACTAAAAATACAGTATCGTAAGAGAAATGGCGGGAACGTACATAACTTAAAGTTATCGTTAACAGTTGCTCAGTATTTGTAGGATCTGTTTTACTGGGGCCGGCTTTTTAGCACTTAACCATCATTCATGAAAATAATAGGAGAGTATGAGCGTGATACTGTCAATTAAAGTTGTCCTAGATAGAATTACACATCACAGAAGTTCTTTCACTCGATTTACCTTATAGCACATTGAAATTATTGAGGATTAACATTTGCACAGCATCCAAATGATCTCCATTCCTAAATCAGCCTTGAAATACGTTGCAATCCCTTACTATTTGCTGAACTCACTAAAAACAGCAGACATTTCAGTTATTTTAAATTCTATAACGTTTGCATTCAGAGAAAGTCTTCTTATGACCTTTATCTTTTAGCACATTAATATTGTAATTTAAGAGAAATAGCACGAACACTTGTGTCCGAATTATCCTCAACAGCTCTCAGCATCCACAGCATGTACTTAACTGCCACATGTTTTCTATCACTTTGCAGTGTAAAGAGTGCGATAAAGTCTATAATATAATACAATATGTTAGTTGTCTTAGGAAAAACTAAACAGAATCCCTTCACGACATTCAACTTTTAGAACATTGAAATCATTGCGCGAAAGTGTAGGTCGATGGAAAGAGTAGTAATATGAGAGAAATAATGTACATTAAAAAGCACATTGTAATCGGTCACTAATAGTTTAAGTCTGTAGAAAACGCAGAGAAGTAGAAAGATGTCGTAAATTGTTCTTGTTTTAGATAGTATTGCACAGCATCCACAGCAAGCTCTTATATGACTTATGAACTAATTTAGAGAGAATGGAAATTATGTTATATGAAAGGTAGTGAGTGAGAATGGAATTTGAATTATTTTGAAAAGTTAAATAGCTTCCAAAGGGATTTCATTCACAACTTTTGAGTTTTAGCAAATTAAAATCCTTCCTCCAAAAAAGAGACCCGGGACGTATATTAAAAATTTACTTAAAAGTTGCTTCCACAGAATCTCATTTTTTTACACTTCTCTTGAAGCACATTGCAATGTTCAATAATATCGTATGCACATTAAAAAGGCAGAAAAGGAAAACGAGATCGTAAGTTTAAATTATTCTCGACAGAATTACACAGCATCCACAGTAAAGTGTTCTCATTTAGCTCATTGAACTCATTCAGCCGCAATAGAAACTTCAGTTATATGAGAGGTAGTTAACGAGAACGGATTTTGAAATATTTTGAAGAGTTAACATACACAGCTTCCAAAAGGATTATTTCTGCAACGTTTGCATTTTAGAACATTGAGAGCCTTCATTATGGCTAATTCACATAGAACTTTGGCTTCGCTTTGCGTCAGACATATGTTTTGACAAAAAAGTTCGATGTACGCTTTTGTACGAGTACGTTCACATAAAAAGTTTTCGACGCGAAGCTCTTCTTTTTTCGCTTTTCCAAGCAGCACTCGCCATTTTTATTTAAAAGATACACTGAAAGCAAAGCGTTCACTGTAACATACCCTTTGTTTTCATCGCTTCGTTGTTTCAGTCTGAACTGTCACACAAAGCGAGGAAAGTTTTGAATAGGCCTTTAACTAGTTCGTGTGCCGTAATGTCAGAGAAAACCCGCGAGAGCATGGTTTACTTTAACAGTTACACACGATACAAGCAATAACGTACTATAGTCAAATTATCCGGGAGAATAATTGTACAGCATCCACAAAATATTCCGGTACTTTCATTTTTATTTGAGAGAAAGAAGAAGAACAGCAGGATGAGTGCAGAAAATTTGGTTATTTTGAGTAGATTTGCACAGCATCCACATAACGTATTTTCACGACATTTGTTTTACGGGCATTGAAATCATTTAGAGACCAACAGCAAGTCGTAATATGCTAGTAGTGAGAGAGCGTAAATTTAGAAGGTAATATGTGAGAGATGGTGCAGTACCGCGCATTTGAGAAGTTGCACAGCATCCACAGGAGGTTGCTAACGGAGAATGAGTTTAAGCCTATCGAAGATGTTCAGCTAACGAGAGTTTTTCCAAACATTGTAATTTGATATAACGTATATTTTGGTCAGAGGATCCACATAAGAAGTATGGGAGGAAACAATTAAATTTTAAAATTGTATTATCTTAAACAATTTTATAAGCAGTATTTGTAAAAAAAAAATTCAAACGGTGTTTCCTAAATCTAACTGGACTCATTTCGTGGAAAATATATTATTTAGCTGTTTATTCCTAATAGCAATTTTTATATGTACAATATAAAAATAAAAGTGTTAAACATGGTTTCGGCTTAAAATTTGCTAACACTGCTCATTGAATTTTCGACGCTTTCGAGATGTTTAATCTGATGGTAAAATTGTTAATTAATATTTACGTTTCTCTCGATTTCATATAATATAAATGTGCCCTTCTATTAAATTATTCTGATCTGTTGCTAAATTATCTAACATTCATGCTTTCTAATTTCTGCAATTGATGAAAATTTCTGTTAACATCATCTACTTGTAGCAATGGAATCTGAGAAAAATTTTATATTTTATGAAAAAATATTGGGATATTTTGACATTTACGTTATAAGATGGTATTTACTTGAAAAGTAGCAATGAAATCGCTTGTATGGAAATACAAATATCAACCAGAGAGTATGTTACTGTTATTTAGATTTCAGTATCAAATAAAGTACCCAATGCTATCTAATAGCATCCTCTGTTATTTGAATTAACATCACCATTAAGTCATACTTCTGTATAAATTTCTTAAATACGCTGGCATTATTTATAATAGAATTATAAAAGTGGAAAATGTAAACCGAATAGCAAAGTGATTGACTCAGTGAAGGTTAGGGAAGAGTAAATGTATATGGTAACGTTCTGTCTATGTTATGTGTGTTTAAGGCATAACAAAAGCTGTTGCTTCACATTAATGGGGTTTGTTTAATTTTTTGTTTGCTTATAAATAAATTTTAATACTTTTGCAATATCGTGTGACTACATATGTCCGACATATTTTTTTAGTGAGAATGTTTAGTCCACAAACAAAACAGTTTCTTTCATGTCACTTCTTTCGTTTATTATATTAAAAACTGTGCACTGTGTAAAATCTTGTGGGAATTTTGTTGAAACTGCTTGGCATTCAAAATTGTTCAATTTTCAAAAGCTTTAAAAGGATGTATTTACCAACGAAGCACTTTTTTTTAGAAGTTTTCTTGTATCTAGCCTCAATATATCAAAGTTGCATACCTCAAATTGGGAGCACTTCAACGTTTTGTATATTTGCAATTTGTCTAAAAGAGTAACGATTTGTTCCTGGCAAACTTAGCAATTCCTAAGTTTTTATTTAATACTACAGAAATCTTCAAATATATGGTACACATCGTATACTTATATTCTGTCCAAAGTAATATATAATATAACATTATTGCAATTACATGCAACAGAAATGTTTAGTGGGCACTGCAGAAGTCTTTTAGATGTACTATGAGTAGAAGAAGTGTTGTACTGATGTATGGAATGTATAATATAATTATTAATAAAAATCCCAAATTGTTTTATCAGTATTCTTGATATAATAGTATAATCAGTCGAAAGTTTCGCCTTGTAAGTAATGCTATGGTCAAAATAATACCGAAATCTAAAGTTTCCACCCAATTTACTTCAGATATGAATCTTACATTAATTTCCCCCCTCAACGAAAACTCTAAAGTATGGGCTGATTTTCTTTACTGGAGGAATGTCATAGTTTATTCGAGATTGTGGTAATGATATAGTTAGTACTCTAATATAATAAAATACAATAATATTGTCAAATCTCTAATAGAGAAAGGGTTTGAATTTGCCTCTCGAGTGCTTCCGAAATGCGTGCGTAAACTAGTTTTCTTGCTCTCTTGTCAATGATCAAATTTCTAAGATCAAATGAAAAATTGAATATCGGATGAACATTTTTCCTTCCATAATAAGACTGACAATAAATATATTCGATAACGTTACAGTCGAAATACTTTTCAATTTTAATTGTGCCTCATTTGTCTACACTTTGACAAGTACGTTTTAAGTTTTGTTGCTAAAAAACGTTCTCACTTTAATTAGATATCATTGTATTTAAGCGAAATTTTATATAATGTATGATAAATAAAAATAGTATAGTTATATTATATTATAGTTGATATAAGAAGACTTTTAGCTGATAAACACATCGCAGGAGTATTATATTCTTACTTGTTGTATGGAATACTTGTAGTTCTCCCTAGGTATATAAAATATTTGTATACACATTAGGGTGGTATAAATACTTCCTGGCACCCAAGTAGGGTTGATGTTGCAGATGGACTGAATCCCCCGCCAACATAATGCCGTTGATTGCAAACTTATAAATTGCTATATCTAAGCTTTAAAATAAAACTCCAAACTGTAAATTGGTGCAGGGACTAGAAGTAGTGGCATCTGTGGGCTGAAGATTTTAAGGAGTTGGAGAGGTCCCAAAATTAGGTTTACTTTACATAGCTCATAAACGACTCGACTTATATAAACTAAACTGGGTGAAAACGTATGAAAACCACGCTCCATCTCCCTATAACGGTAATCCTTAAAATGTTTGAAAATACGATAAATAAGTCAGAAGCTTTACATTTTACAGCTAAGATGGTATTTAAGAGTTTCAAATGAAGTGCTGTAAAAATTAAATTCCTGTTGACTATTTCACCTTACAATATATGAGTTAAGCATCAATTAAATTATCGCAATAAAGTTTTGCACAAATAGTACCTTAAGGTTATGCCATCTCAAGTCCAAAACTTTTTAAAGTCGGATAACAACTTTTTAAGCGCCATATACTGGGCCAGCGCCCATGAATAACTTCTTACCGAAAAGGTTGGTCAATATGTCAGGTATCTTAAGGAAACTCAGAGCTATAAAACTCGACAATAGAAATTAAATTAAATGAAATCTTGATTTCAAAATATTTTAAATTCAATAAATTCAAAATGTACTGAATTGCATCTATTATGCTTTTCGCGCCAAAAAACCAAACTCTTCCAAAATAATACTTTTTTCACGCTGTTTTCCATTTCTATATAGGAAAACCTTTTTACCTTCTCGCTTTCTTCCCTTCTAAATAAAAAAGACTGCATCCTCTATTTCATTGAAATAGAGTACGGTAAGGAAGTAAGTTGAAAATAATTTTTCCAATAAACTTTTTAAATTTGCGTAAAACGTTAATAATCTACATATAAGTATATATTTGGGTATTTGTTTGTGTGTTTGTTTTGCAACACAAAACGTATTTAAAATAAAACGGCAGAAAGGAAAATGTACTTTTGAAACTTTTTGACAGTTTAAAATTTCAATTTCGTTCATTTATTGATTTCAAATAAATTGTGCGTAGGCACTAACTCATAGCACTGGTTTTGTGAAAAATTTATCGGCAACATACGCCAGAACTCTAAGTAATGAAAGGCAAGGTGGATGTTATATTGGTGCGGTGTTTTTTTTTTTTTTATTTTAATTTTCCATTTTAGTACGCTGGAAACCAAAACTTTTAAGGTAAAATAAATTTGACGCATTTACGACGAAAATTCAATTTGGTGTACAAGAGCGAAAGTATGTCACACACATGTGTTGTAAATATGTTTCAAATATGTGTATAGATATGCATATACATATGTGGTTGTGATTTGTGTGTTTGCATGAATATAAGTGCACATGTATGTTTTGGAAGTTTCGAAGCGAAATGGCTGCATAGCGGCTTTTATGCTCTATTGTATTTCATTTTACTTTCCACACTTACCAACTTTGAGTTTTAACTTAATTTGGCAGCGCAATGTTTGGCATTAACTTTTTCACGCAACGGGAGTTGTTCGTTTTTGCCACTTTGCGGTGCTCGATTTGGCAAAAATTGCATTTTTTTTGCACATAAATATATATGTGCATAGATACACGAAGCAGCTTCTGACATTTTTATGCACAGAAAGCGCAAATCCATCAAGTGACATTAGGTGTTTTTGCAACAACAAAAAGTAGTATGAAAGTATGGAAAATGCGCGCAAACCTGTCAAAGTTTTTATCCTCAGAATAGAAATATGAAAAGTGTGTGTAGCACAAAACCTAACGGAAAGGTTTTTATAGGTCAGAAAAAAATGAGCAAAATAAGAAATTTTTAGTATAATAGACTAGCTCATAGATATATGTTGATAGCATGAAATATGCTAGCATTCAGCTTGAAATACTTTCTGCATATAAATCTACTTTCAAACATTCATATATAAGTGTTGACATATTGTTGTAGTGGTGTAAACATTTTTTGGTACAATGTTTGAAAAGTTGTGACATGTTGCTCAGTCAATTTATACTTTGTTGAACTTCGGTGTTATGTGCCACCTGCTGTTGTCATTTATGTGCGGGTTTCTTGTAAAATGTAACAAATAGCAAAACACCCAAAATACTTCTTGTACAAGTTTATAAGTGCTTCAGGTTCTGTTTAATGGGCGAGCATAATTTGCATTAGAATTTTGAAACTCAAAAAATAATATTCATAATTTGAAGTTTTAAGAGAATATTTTAAAAATACTATAGAAATATTTTCGTAACAAAAAATTACTTAAGTATTGATATCCAATGCATTAACGTTTTCGATTTGTTAGAAAATAAACATGTACTTGCTTTATCAATCCACAGCATCTATTTTTATATTATTTGGCAAGATATTTTAACGAAATTTGGCATGGTTGCTACTATTGCACAAGACAATGCTGTAATCTCCAGCTCAGACCACTATTGCATACTAGCATATTAAAGGGTTTGGTGTAGTTTAAATATAAAAAATTACAAATTAAAATTTTTTTTTCGCAGTAAATTATTATGTTTTATAAAAGCAAAACCATGGAGTTATTAAATAAGGTTTCCTCTTGAGTTGACAGAAATTGGAAAAAATAAAAAATAATTTTAAAAGTAATGGCTGTGTGTGTTGATCCAGTTCCAATCGCAGCTCCTTGCAGTGACCCTCACTAATTCTTGTAGATACATCTAAAATCAATCCGATAAAAAAAATTATTTTTATTAATAGATAATATAGTGAATAATCGAAGCTTTTTAATACCCTGCACAAAGTGTATTAAGTATGCCACGAAGTTTGTAACCCAGCAGGAAATGTCGGAGACCCTATAAAATATAAAGTATATACTCGTAAATAAATGACCAGCATAATTAGCTGAGCCGATTTAGCCATGTCCGTTTGTCTGTCCATCTGTCTGTATATATGTACTTGAACTACTCCCTCATTTCTTGAGATATCGTTATTTTGCACACGTTCTTTTATCTCATAAAGACTGCTCATTTGCCGGAATCAGCTATATCTGACAACGATAGCATATACATAACTGCCATACAAACTCATGATTGGAATGAAGCGCTTGTATGGAAAACTTTTTCATTTGATCAGATATCTTCCCGACAGAATCTGTTGGACAAGTACCCGTTTCTCGTGTTTTCAAAAAAAGTCTTTATCAATTTTTTTGAAATCTACCGAGCGGATTTTGTTCTACAGTTTTAAGAAAAACGCATTTGAAGTTTAACACGAACGTTCCAGAGCGCCCGAGAACTCTTTGCGAATTATCGAATAACTCGAAAAGTATTTGTCTGATTGACTTTAAATTTCCAGAAAATATTTCTAAGAATAACAATGGATTTTTTTTGGAAATTTTGACAACGCCTAATCGCTTAGAATCTTCCTAAAAAAAACTATCAGAACGTTTTCGGTTGGATGCAAACCATTTGCCGGTTACGTTTTCAGACTTAGTTCTATATATATTTGCTATAAGAAATACACCTGTGAAGGGTATTATACCTTCAGTGCAGCCGAATTTAATGTTTATTTCTGTTTGTTTTTTAACCAATTAAGACTAATTAATCTCTGAGATCGTAAAATTAAATTAGTGTTAATTGAGAGGGAAGAATTAAAAAATCGGTTGAACTACAGTAATTAACATAAATCATATGTTAGTTTGTAGGTCTGTTGACGTATGGGTATGTCTGTGAGCTAGTTGTATAAAACTATAACAGATTATAAAATATGGTTAAAAAAAAGAAATAATGATATATGGTTTACACTAAAGGAGTAGCATTTATTAAAAGCGCCAGATTTTTTAATTTCTAGAATGAAGTTGGAGATGCTCGGACAATCATTATACTACGTAGGTGTAAACACCATTTGTATACACACTTATTTATTTGCGTGTGTCACATGTATATGCCTCATCTTTTGTATTACATACCTTGCAGGTTTCCGCTGCAGCAATATCAATAGAGTCGGTCTAATGAGTACATAGCTTCACCAATTACACTGTTCATGTATACAACTCGCTGCAATAAGTCATTGTTTGCAGAAATGCGTATACATACATATAGGTACATGTAAAACACACATACAGTTCCACATATGAGTGAACTCATTGATGAACTGCAATTGTGCATTAGTCACTGCAGCTCGTATACGCTTCGCTAACTTTTATTTGCTTTCACACTTGCTTGGCGGAATAGATGTGTACGCTTGTGTTAGCTTTAAGGTCGGCACAAACACCTTCATGGATTTCTATCCTTACTATACAGTTGTGGTCAGTTAAGCAAAATCAACTATGGAGGCTGCAAATAAGAGAAGTTCTGGAAGAGGGAATGAATTATATATGAAAAACGTAATTAACACTCACTACAGTTAAAATATATAAAATATGTAGAGCAGATGAAGGCACAAGTATCAGCTAATCAATAATTAAGACGTATGGAATATATGGACTTATCCTTGTAATACCGTTTACTTAGCTTTAAAATTCCTATAGCAAAATTAACACTCATACGCCATGTTGTCTAAATATTTAAATTTACTCAATTTACGCATCATGTGTGATTAATTAGAGTATTTTGTATGAATTGATTTATGAACCATTATATTTTTAGAAAAATTTTGTTAGTAAGTACTATGTAACCACCACTGTAGATGCCGTTGCTTACATATTTGCAGTTGATATTTGCTGATTCCGATAGCAGTAACAGCGGAAGCATAGAATCTTTGCACATTGTTCGGTGTACGCCATTCATCTTTGTCTGCTTCCGTTTACCGTTTGCCTGCTTACTCCAAACTTGCAATGGCAATTCGCAAGAATAGTATATACTCGTACGAGTAGCAGCAGTTGTACTTGTCATTTCTGAGCCACCTCCGCCTCAGCGTGAATTCCCATTAACACCTTGCTTTAGTCATTGAAAACATGTAACTTTGTAACTTTGAAACTACTGCTGTTCATCCGCTAGCGTTTGGAGTATTGACTGTGGCAGCGCTTCCACCGCCACTGACCCCGCTGATACTGCTGACGCCGCTGGTGCTACTGGTGATGCTGCTATAGTTGAGCCCTTTGTGTTGAGGTGAAGGTTGCCTTTTTGCAGCCTTTGATTTAGAACGAATGAAGGCAGGGAATAGTGTTTTATTGCAATCAGCGTTTTTACGCTTTCATATGCACATACTATTGCAAACATATATGTATATATTAGCATATGTGCTTTGAGTAGTGGAAAAATAAAAGAAAAGTTGTATAAAGTTAAGTCACTAGACGATTGCATACCGAACTTGTTGCAGCATGAAGCTGAATGTCAAAGCATTGTATAAAGAGAATTTTCTATGCAATATGGATTAGAGCAACGCTGTTCGAAGTGTGGAGCTAACAGACTCGTCAATAGCAAACTTCATTCAATGGAAATGAAAATATAAATAATATTATAATTTTATATATGCAAGTACTCATTTTGTGGAGGTGTGATAAATTCCTTGTGGATACAAATTTAAAGACAATAGAAGGAGAAATTATGTACCATACCGAAACAATCTTGATTAAAAAATTAAATTTAGTTGGCTAGATTTTAAAAATGTATACTAATCTATAAGGTTTTTAGCAAACGATGGTAGTAATACATTTCTCGATGCGTCACATTGTTTCGCGTGTTCCAGCTATAATTTCGTTTCGAAAAAAAAACCTCTAGGCTAAGGTGCAATACTGAAATAAAAAAGGGAGATGTGGAAATATGGGAGAGTGAATAGCTCGAACTATTAATAGGAAGGAATAATAGTATATAATTATATTAAAAGCCGTCGTAATTTATAAAAGATTTTAATAACATGATAAGTCAATGTATCGGAATAAGGATATACCTGAGTTAAGGATAGGGCATATCTTCAACATGCTTAAGATGCTTGCGCTGAAACAAAATCGAAGTGACATGATGAAATGACAAACCTTACTAAACACACTGACAAAAATCAGTTAGGAAACTTAGCAGTCACGAGACAAACACATTTAACAAGAATAGTGGAATTTTCTTTGTAAGAAACTACTGAATTTATTTGAAAAAGTGTAATAAAACAAGAAAAAACGTTAACTTCGGTTGCATCCAAGCTATAAGACCCTTCAAAAAAACAAAAGGATCCTTAAGTTGAATTGGAGTTTGAATGGCAGCTAGGTACATGTTGTAGTGGCTTGATCTGAACAATTTCTTAACTTCAGACAATAACCACTGCCTTAGACAATGACCCATGATAAATCTCGTAAAGATAAATATATCGTCAAACGAAAAAAATTCTATGCAAACACTTGATTCCGATCGTTCAATTTGTGTGACAGCTATGAGCTACAGTGATTCGCTATCAGCGGTTCTAGCAAACGAGCAGCTTTTTGGGGAGAAAAGAACGTGTGCAAAAAACCGGTATTACTAAAACTCAGGGACCTAACTGCAGACAGACAAACATGGCTTAACCGACTCAGCTCGTCATGTTACAAACTTCGTGGAAAACTTAATATATCATGTTCAGGGTATAAAAACACAAGACTTATTCATAACTGTGAAAATCGTTATTTATGAACTTACATCTAAATACAAATACAACAATTATTTGGTAATAGAATTTAGTAAATTTATTTAAGAAACAAAAACACATACGATTTATTCATCAACAAAAATGCAATGCCATGAATCGAAATAAATAAAAAATAGCCAATAATTTAGAATTCAGTCGATAAGCAATAATAAGTAAAATTGGATTGGGAGATATTTAAAATAAATATCTGTCTGCAAGGCCATATGTACTTCTAAGCGCATGAGGGAATTTGCAAAAGCCAGTAAATAAAGCTTGACATTATTTCTTTGCTTGCAACAATATAAAATTACTTCTGTTACCATAAAATTAACAACAACAACATTTTTATTGCCCAAAGAAAATATATTGCAATAAATACGAAAACTTATACATAGTATAATAAATAGATGAAAAAGTACAATCGAACATGTGAATGCAGCTGTAATTGCACAACTTTTGACACATATGCAATTATTTATGACTACATGCACACACACATATATTTAACCGAATGGAAATGGCAAATAAAGAAAATACAAATAAATTTTAAATTACACACACAAGCTATTAAAATGCTTGTGTTGCATTGTTTATCATTTGTATAATATTAAATCATAGGCGCTATGCACACATACAAATAATTCCAAAAAGAAGTTTCCACTGAGCAATTTGGCGTTTTAGATGCACAGGAAAAACTGGCAAATCCTGAATTTACGTTTATTACAAATTTTAGTGTGATTTTATGCAGTGCAAACGGAGAATATTCTCCCAGTTGACCTGTTAGTTTGACTTTTTGTTCATTTATATATACACATATGTGTGTATTTTGAGAAATAAAAAGTCATCATGCATAATTCATTGGACACACGAAAACAATGCTAGACAAATTTTCGCGCTCTTTTTCCACGACGAGCTCATACAAATGCACATATTTTATATGCGATGCTGCAACAGATCAACTATACATAACATAGGTTAGAGAATCTTTAGAATTGTATTTTTATGCAAATAGGATAATATAATATTATCCTGAAGCAAAAAAAAATTCTGCTGCATCACGGCAACAATGGTCAAATTAAGCCAGTGTTGATCAAAAACAATAGAATGTTGATGTGTTTATCTTCTCTATGGCTGTGTTTACCGTTTTTAAAGTTTAGAAAAAAAAAAAAATAAGGAAAACTAAAATCTAACGAAACCATATGTTGTATCCTGACGCAAGTTTTTAAATTTTATATTACATTATACCAACTATTCACACAGATAGTTGTACTGAAAAAATAATGCCGGGATATATAGAGTGATCCATTTCGATGTTCCCTACATTTTTAAAGAAAACAAATACAGAAAATTCAAATTTAATGGGCATTTGTTTTTTGAAGATTATCTCTTTCAAATGTTGGCCGGGACTATCAGATGGTCCATCTGTTGAGTCAAATTTTCAATCACTCGTTCGAGCGTTTCGACTGGTAACTGGTGAATGACAGGCATGATGTTTTGCTAAAAGGCCTGAATCGAGGTGGGATTGTCCGCATAGACTTTAGACTTTGCATATCCCCACAGGAAAATGTCTAAAGGTGTGATATCACACGATCGTGGTGGCCAATCGACCGGACCAAAACGTTAAATTATGTGGCACCGTCTTGTTGAAACCAAATGTCGCCGAGATCACGAGCTTCAACTTCAGGCAATTAAAAGTCGGTTATCATGGCGCTATAAGCCAAGCTGTATTTTATATGCTTTCAATTTAAGATCTCGATGTAAAATGCGCCAGGTTGTTCCATTTGTCAGTCTGAGTCTGAGTCTGAGTCTGAGTTTCACGGTCTTCGTGTACACTCTCAGCTACGGGCGCTATATTTTATTCACTGCATGCTGGAGGTGGTCTATTTGGTCGAATATTATCCAATAATGAATGCTGCGTCTCAAGGTGATGGTGTTGCGAATTCTTTACAGAAGTGAATTTTCTTAAAAAAGTTGAACGATTTGTAAACGTTTTTCAGGCGTAAGTCTTTCCATTATGAAATGCCAAACAATACTGAACAAAAATAACATAACAGCTTGACACGACTCACGCGGGATCTATCAAAAAAAAAACTATTGCAAAAAGTATCTTTATTGGATCACCCGTTACATGTACCATTTATTTTGCCACTTTAGGGCAATTGTTTGGATACACACAGCTATTTGATTTTGACAACAAACAAAAGAAAAGTAATACTGAATTTAATTCAGAAAGCGCAGTTTTGTGATCAAAAAGGGAGCGCAAATGGACAATGACCGAAATTTTTGTTTGCTAAGAAGTATTTTTTTATAAAATTGGTCTTAATACCGAAACATTATTTCCCTCTATAAAAGCTACTATAAGTTTTAAATTTTTTTTTTTTTTAATTTCAGTCACTTAAAATAGTAACTTGTGTCTAAAATCTGCAAAACAAACATTCGCATACTCTCTTGTTTTAACTTGTAGCTGTTGTTGTTGTTGTACCGACAGAAAATATTCCTGCAATAATTTTGAATAAAATGTTTACCGTATCCACTACAATTGGATCTACATAACCGAAACGGGACCGGATTTTTAACCAGCTACGGTCTGTCAACTCGGCAGTATTCTTCAAAACTATTTTAGGAATGTTTTCTGCCGCTACAACAACAGATTTTTTGACAAGAGAGCAGCGCACAGAGATAGAGTGTTAGGAAATAGGGAACCGATGACGGCTGTTGTCTCAAAAAAGAAAATAATTGTACCTATTTTACTTGGTTTCATTATAGGCATATCACCATATTTGTTTGTCGCCTTTAAATGGGCGAAACTTTCTACTTACAAGTATACATAATGACTCATTTTATTTAACATATGTATATGTGGACCAAACCCTTCGAATTTTATTCATTGCTATTTGGCGGTAGATATAAAAATGTATGTGTAAATTTTTCCTCGTGGAAGGAACCCATATGAGGTTATGTGATTATAATAAGTTAAGAAGAAAAAAATTCTTACTGTTATTCTAAAATACGTTTGCTTTGTACTTTCCACCATTACGTATGTATGTATCGTGTTGGCTCAACTATGTTACTTCTTACTCTGTACTTAATATTATACATGATTTGCGCTTAACATAATATGCTGCTGGAAGAGACGAATATTGGAATACATACAATTCTCTATGTTCAATTTTTTCTAGATAAACCCAGCTTTATAAAAAGAACGTGCACTTCATTAAGAGGATATACTAAACGTTTAGTGTTACCAATTTTATTTAGCTGAATATTTACAATCAATATAATCTTTAATTAATATTTGTTACAGATGAATTATGTGTACCCATATAGCTTTAGAAGAATCAACTGTTAAATGCCCATCGAAATAAAGCGTTATATTCACCAGCACTTTTATTGTTTCTAACCGTCCATAAAGAGAAATGAAAGTTCAGAAATAAAACACTGAGAAACCAAAATAATGAAAATATACGTACAAGGTAGAAAAGTAGCATGAAAGTGACTTCCATGAAAGCTTTGAACGCTTAGAAAGTGCAAAAGGAAATTAGATTTAGCCAAACAATAATCTGAGTTTAAGTGGCTTCTTTATTTTCACGCTTTTGCTTTGTGTCTATATTGTTTCGTAATGTATGTATATATATATATACATGTGCATCTAAGTGATATTTGCTGTTGGCTCTCCCATCGTATTGTATTACGTTTGGTGTGAAAATTGTTAAAGCAAGTATTATTTCACGCTAGTTCAGCTTTGAGCGCTTTTGGCACCTTCTTATTGCTTGCTTTTGTATTTTATGATTTGATTTCGTATCGCAAATGGTTGCCAGCGGCTATCTGCAATACTATAGATATTGCCTTGCCATTCCGTTTTGAAAATACAAGTATTTATCGAAAGAAAATAAAGTTTCACTGCAAGTACAACTGGAGAAGGAAAATAAGGAAAGGTTTTATTTTTCTAAGAATGAGGGCAAAACTATAAAGTATAAAAAAAGTTTTGGCTTCACAAGTTTTATTATTGAAGTATTTTTAAATTGCAAAATAAACCGGATATATTGCGCTTTACGCATATAGTTTATATTAATATTGAACTTAAATTTAAATTATCTTTATATGTGACATTTCAAGTTATGAATATTATGGCTTACATATTCAGAGAATTATTTTTATTGGCTAAAATAGGATACATTTTTGAAAGAATTAAAATACTACGGCTAAATTTCATTACGATTTTCATACTGAGCCACGCGTAGCTACAATAAGTACTTAGCCTACAAAAGTTAAACGAAGCTCCAACTTCTTTAACGTGTAAGATGAGTACATGCGTTTTCTGAAGGTCTACCAAGATCCATGTAGAAGTATGAAAACAAAAAGAACTTCTTTGGAGCCAAATCTCTAGAATGGGGTGGATGGGGCAGCGGTTTGTTATCTAATTGAACCAATTTACTCATGATCAACGGCGGAGGTGGTAAAGTGAGTGCAGATCTCAATTTATGAATCCCAGAAAATGGTGGCCATCAGCTTTCCGGGCGATAAAGCAGCCTTCACCTTTGGATTCAGATAAATTTGATAATATTAAGCGTGAAGATTCCCATACACAAAGCTCATAAATGGATGGTTTTATGCAAAAAAAAAAAAGTTTTCGAGTTTATTCCCACTTCTTTGCTGGCTGGATGTAAAAAATTCTAAAATTTTCTACGGAGCTGCCTTAGCGTAATCATAATACATACTTCTAAGCACATGTGTACCAAGTTTCGCTTGCACAGACGGACGGACAGACAACCGTATTTAAACACGTCTCTTCATCCTAATAGCCTTTCTTTGGCAGATCACGCATGAGTCGTGTCAAGCTGTCATGTTATTTTTGTTCAGTGTTGTTTGGCATGTTAGCGTGGAAAGACTAAGGCCTGAAAAACGTTTACAAGTCGTTCAACTTTATTACGAAAATTCAAGTTCTGTACAGAATGTGTTTCGCGCACTTTGCTCAAGTTATGGTCAACATAATCGGACTATTGCGCGTACTATTTGCAACACCATGGCCCATTTCGAGACCCAGCATTCATTATTGGATAATTTTCGACCGAATAGACCACGTTCAGAGCGCAGTGAAGAAAATATATCGGCCGTAGCTGAAAGTGTAAATTGAAGCGTAAGCCACATCGCTTGGCTCTATGGGTTCTTGAGAAGTTTATATTTCTTCAAAAATGATGCCGGTGAGAACGTAATCGTCAATGGGGGCCGTTATCGCGCCATGCTAACTGACTAATTGATGCACGAAATTGAAGCTTGTGATCTTTTCGACATTAGGTTTCAACAAGACGGTGCCACTTTCCACACATCGCTTCAATAAATGGATATATTGAGAGAACACTTCGGTGAGCACATAATTTCACGTTTTGGGACGGTCGATTGGCCACCTAGATCGTGTGATATCCAGGCCTTGGAGCAAAAAATACTCGTGTCATTTGCCAGTTAGTCGAAAGCTCGAACGAGGCATCGAAAATATGACTCAAAGGATGAACCATGTGAGAAGTAGCCGCAGCGAAGATTTTAAACAGATAATGTAAAAAAATTAAATGCTAAATAATGTTATTTCTAATGATAATAAACATTCCCGTTTAAATTTGAATTTTCTGTTTATTTTTTCTTTAAAAAAGTAGGGATTCTGAAAATTGATCACCTAATATAACTCCATATCTATCTCGATTAGTTTTAGGTGATGGAAACAACCGTTAGGTGAACAAAGCTATTCTACCCTGTTACAGCATGTTACAAGAGTATAAAAATAATGAAGTTTTCATTAATTTTCACACAAAACAGAAGTTAAATGTTTAAATAATATCTTAAATAACACTTTACTAACGAACTTTGCAGCTAAGGACTTCGTTGACTGTTATAAAAACAAAAAGTAAGTAAACGTTTGAAGATTGCACAGAAAAAGGGGCGTATAAAAATTTGTGGAAAATAATGAAATGCACTCTACTCACATTAGATAAATTGCAGGAAATGTTCGATCGTCTTTCCTTGCCTTTGCTTTTAGCAACAGTGCATTATAGACACCCTCACGCAAGTACTCATACGTACTTATGGTACACTATTTTTATGTAGCAACAGTGAATGTGTGTCATCATGAACAGATCGAGTGCTCTGGTTGTGTCCAAAGTTGGCAGAGAAATTGAGAAGATATAACAAAAAAACTAAATAAAATATAGTAACAAAGTCGAACGCTGTCGGTTATACAAAGGAAGCGCCTTAAAAATAGAACGAAAAATATAAAATAAAGTCGGTTAAAAGGATATCATTACTAAAATATAGTTGCGGTCAAGATGCACACATACATGTCACTTACTCCGATTGGCTGTGTGTCGACTTGAAAGTGCATTTGACAGCAGTAACTGTGATAGCGACACTTACACTAGTAAAAGAGTGATTGGTTTGTGCCATTCAGCGCTAAAATAACATTTTAAGGCTCACAAGGAGCACGAACAGATTCAAACGACGAAAGTTTTAGGTCAACTGAAACGCAATGCTGCTTTGAACTCTAGAAAGTTGAGGATAATCACATACAGAAATTGAAGAAAAAAGAAAGAACTGTTAAAAATTTACCACTTTAAAATTTACCAAATTATTTAAAGCTTCTTTGCTTATAAATATTATATTTAGCTATTTATTGTAACCTTTTTTATTTGCTTCCATTTTATAATTTTTTCACGAGCGTGTTTCCCTTGGTACTATACTGATGGCAAATTGAATTTGATTTCTGTAAACATTTAACAACGTTGCATGCAAAATAATATAATATGATATGCTGCAAGGCGGCTGTACATGCTACCAAGCAAGCGTCGCGAGAGCAGTGCACAGAAGTAGGGCGAATTGCCTGAGGGCTTCTTGGGTTGGTTATTGCATGGATGCTGTACATATAGCCTTGTGCACTTTATAGTCGCTATCTGCCAAACTGTGGCATGCAATGATGCTTGCCATATTCTACGTGGTTTCATCAGAAAAATGTCGGGCAGAATGCCTTGCAATGCTTTGTGTGGAATGTAGATAAATATATGACGGCCTGGCAAGGCAACATTTCATGTCGTGAAACGCTGAATAAAAAAGCTCATATGATGAACGTAAATACATAAATGTATAGAAAACCGTGCCGTCATTGCAACACATAGCTATAAGATTAATTTTGTGTGATAAATGAAAATCAAAAACTGTCCTATCATCAGGAAAAGGAATTAAGGAACTTAATGCAATGATATTTGGTATGAGTTTGCTAAAATACGCGAAAAAGCTTTTAAAGCTATGAGTTTATACTTCCTAAAACTTCTAGAAAAAACTTCATAAAGTTTATAAGTTCTTTTTTTATAGCTGCAATGTTGAGGATTAACTGTAAAAATTGTTTAAATGTCGTGTTCGCTTTTTTAGAAGACAGAACTTTGAGATTAACAGGCATTAGTGTTTAATATATACTCGACCGTATTCACCAGACTTGACCCTTTCCGATTATTTTTTTTTTTAATCGATGGAACACGCATTGGCTGAGCAGCACTTCGATTCATATTAACATATTAATAAATTTATGCGCACTAAATGATACTACATAATTTTACAGTATTAACAGTGAACGATATTTGGAAGATCTGAAGTAAAAATTTAAGTGGATAAAAAAATATTTCTGTTGTCAAACGCAGAGTAGCAGTATTATAAGAATAGACAATATCATTATATTCTAAATTGGTATATATCATAAAGGGTGCTTCTTAAAATTGTGTTGATACCTACATAATAGATTATGTGGATGTTAGAACTATGCATTCATTAGACTACGTACCACATTTATCCAAAGTTCCATTAGATTTTAGCGGCAGAAACCAGTATAGTATTTTAAATTTGTATATACCCCTAGCTTTAGTTAGCAAGTGTTTTGTAAAGCTCTCAAGCTGCTCTAATATTTATAATATTCAATTCAAACTCATAAAATGAATAACTAATATTTAATAATTTTTATACTTTCGAAACATATTACTACATAGTGTAATAGCTTTGTTCACCTAACGGTTGTTTGTATCACCTAAAACTAATCCAAACAGATGTCGAGTTATAAAGGGTTTTCTAATAAGAGTATGATTTTTTTTTTTCATAAAAAACCCACTAATTGTCAAGGAAATCCAAATGTTTTTTTATTTAATGTGAAGTACAAACGATACAATTAAGCTCTGCGTATTACATTAATCAAATAGCCTACACGATTACTTTTGCAGAAACGAATTCCATAACTCAATTTCCCGTGCTGTGCGGCACGTAGCCCGTCCTGTTGGAACCGGATGTTATCAAGATCAACTTCTTTCAATTGCGGCCTTAAAAAGTTGGTTATCATCGATTTACACCGCTCTCCATTGACAGTTATGGTAACACTATCTTCATTTAAAAAGAAGTACACACCGATGAATCCACCAGACCAATAACCACACCAAAGTGTAAACTTAGGAGAGCGTAATGGTTGTTCATGAATAATTTGTGGATATTCTTCGCATCAGAATCCACAGTTTTGTAAATACCGCACCACTTAGATGAAAGTGAGCCTCATCGGAGAAGATGATTTGCTTAAATAAATCGTTATCGTTTTTAATTTGTTCCAAGGCAAAATCAGCAAAATCACGATGTTTACGGATGCTAGCCCAAATCCTTTTTCAAAATCCGCCAGGTTGTGGTTTGATACAGTCGCAATTCTTGATAACGTCTTGGTATCAACAAATTGCGGCCCACAGAAACACTTGCCTGAACGGCAGCAATATTTTCTTTACTTCGAGCGGTTCTTTATCTAATTGGCTCTTGAACATTATGTGTAGAAAACATACGCTCGAAATTTTCAACAATTCGACGAAAGCGAGCACAATTGAACGATTATAACGACCAAAAAATGGTATGTATATATAAATGATCAGGAAGAGGAGACGAGTATTATTCAGAGTTACTGTATGTTCGTCGGTATGATCGTGCAAGCAATAACTTGAGTAAAAATTTAGACATTGTAATAGAACTTATCACATGTCAAGGAATACACCTGAAGAAGGTTGGTGTTGCATATGGACGAAATTGGACCATTGTTACGCTCATATAATGCCAACAAACAATAACTTATAAAGTGCCATAACTATGCATTAAATTAAGATACAAAACCGTAATTTGGAACAGGAGATCGCAGTGGCCAAGAACACCAGCGGGTTAAAAATTATTTAGAAGTGGGCGTGGCTCCAAACTAAATGGTTTATTTTCATCTTTCATCACTTTACAGTATACAAATCAAACACCAATGAAGTTATCAGAGCAAAACTTTGCACAAATAGTGCTGTCAGGGTATTTTATCTTACTTTCAAGAATTCTCGTAATCGAGGTATGATTTTCAAGGACTCAGAAACCAAATAAGTGGACCCCAGTGCATTTGGCTACATATCGGTCAAGGTCTATTATTAAAATTTTGGGAGGATTTGTTTAAAATTTATTTTTATTTGGAATTGTTGTAAAGTACATGCTCATATTTGAATATTACTTGCATACCCATGAAACATTTGAGGGTTTATAAATTAATTAGAAAATTTGTACCGACAATGATAACAGCTTTTAGCAAATCACTATTGGTGCACAAACAGTACCCACCAAAACTCATTTTCAACTTAACAACCAACATCTCATAACCTCACTTTATTAAGGGAGGGTGATGAAAATTTAAATACAGCAACTTCTGGTAAATGCTTCCATAGAAGTGTGTATACTCACGATAAACAACGTTGAAGAGCTTTGTTTTTCACATACAAAAACACTTGTGTAAGATAAACACGCTGCCAACTAACGAAAATATACAGTTATGTAATTTTTACACTCCTATCAAGTTTGTGCGCCAAAAAGTATGTTTACATTTATGATGAAAAGAGCATATGAATAACTGATGTGCTGAATATTTGTTGGCGGAAGCGTGTATACTTTGTTTTCAGCTTTTATGAGCACGTGTCGAAATGAGCAATGAGTAGGGCCGTTAAGGCTCATTAGTATTCTTAATTTCTTTGTATAACAAGTGAAGCGATAAAACTTATTTAAAGCCGCAAAAGGGCTAGTACTCGTAAACAAGAGTAGAAAGCAGTAAACGATGTAATTATTTTGAGGAAATTATTGAAAATTTCTTTGAAAAGGCAATACGGGGCAATTATCTCCAGCATATGCTAACACTTCAATATTGAGTATATGATTTTTAATTACAAAATATGATTGATAATTATCTTTCAGTAATACCAGCCGTATTTTTGTATATTGTATCTGAATACGTTTTTAATCACATGAACATAAATAAACATAAACAAGTAGGTACGAGATAACTTCGATTTTAATCTGACATTTTATACATGAAAGTTGAAAGGCTCAAAAGCGGGGAGAAATACTTTCAGGGATTATACAATACTTTGTGTTGAAAACTTTTGCAATCGAATTCAATATTCAATTCGACGAAACCATTAGTAGACTACAGTTATATTTGGTATATTTTTGTTTTATATTAAAAGTCATTAACTCACTTAGTCTCAGCTGTTCGCAAAATTGTATACTAAACAAGTAAGGAAGGGTTAGGTTCGGATATTATTTTATACACTTGCAATTTAAAAGGATCAAAGATGAGGAAATAACTTCAGTTGTTTTCAAAACTTTATACTAAAATCTGTTGGAAAAAAATCCATCATTCATGATTCGACGGTATCGTGAATGGATTACAATCAAATTGGTATTTTATTAAGATCGCAGACTGACTTAAATTTAAAAGTTATATTTTACTTCGCGTCAGTGAAAGTTCATCTTCAAATGTTTATGTGGTAAACGTAACCACAGGTAATGATATGAGGTTAAGATCAAGGTCTAGACCAACTTCATTCTTATTCGATTTTATCTATTTTTTCATTACTACATTTTCTCAATATCAAAAGATGTTTATGAATTTAATAACGTACCCCACATACCATCACCAAGTTCTTACTCAACGTCTACACCCATTTGTTAAACCAACCCTCTCTGGGTACCTAGGAATATTTGTACTAAGTTTCATTAAGATATCTTAAATATTATTTAAGTTATCGCTTGCATCAATTGGCGGACAGACAGCCACTCTTTCGAAATATAACTCATATTGTCATCCTGATCATTTATATATAACACTATACCTATTTCGACTAGTTTTAAATTATTATATTAGATTTTGACAAATTACAACTTTAATACATTCAGTATTGCATGAACATTTACTGTAAACAAATTTGTTAACGTGGGATCCCATATGATTTGTTAACCGCTCAAAGAACGGCTCGTGTCGTTTAGTCGAGAGAAATGTTAAAGAAATACTATAGCGGTGCAGTTGTCTTTCAAGAAATCAGGAAACAATTGCATTTTTAAGCATTTAAAATAACGATTTTGAGAGTCATCCATCATATAGTCCTGACTTCGCACCAAATGATTTCATTTTATTCGTGTACATATAAACAGGATAACGTCGACACCTTAAGATTGACGCGTTGATGTGCTCAGGTGTTGGAGATACCTCAATCTGAGTAGCAAAAATGCTTCGACAAGTGGTTCAAGCGCATGGAAAGTTTATATATCTTAGTGAAGAATATTTTGATAAACAATAAATTGATTTTCGATTATTAAAATATGTTTTTGTTCTCTAATCCCGAAACATAAAAGGAAACCCTCGTATATTTTTGACCGATATATATATATAAATATATTAATCCACCCGGAAATTTCAAACTCCTTATTTTGATTAAATGGGGACTAAGGAAAGTAATATCAGGATATAATAATCTGTGAATATATTGACCGACATTTTCGATAAAAGTGACCAAGAAAACTGATTTGACTCAACTCATTTTTGACACAAGGGTATATTATTATCAAAAAGACATTTTCTTGAATTTCAATTATACTTGTATTTTGCAGGTTGACCGATATTTTCGGCAAAAATCAGCCATTAGTCCTGGAACCCACATTTGGACAATTTTTAAATCTGTCAAGGTACAGCTTAAAGGCACTATTTGTGTTTTATCTCGATATAATAATTAGTGCTTGATTTGTATACTGAAAAGTGAAAAACTCACATGGAATTTAAAGTTGCCTTATATGGGAAGTAGGCGTGGTTGCTGTTCGATTTTGTCCATTTCCGCCCTTTCGTCCTTAATCTTATTTACCAAATTTAGTTGAAATTGGTAGAGTAGGTTCGAAAATATGTGATTTCACCTAAATGTGGGCGGCGCCACGCCCAATGTTCAGTTTTGACACCTGCTACTGTAAAGTCCTTTTTTGTCATCTCTGATATCAATTTAAGAGCTCTGGCGCATTTTGTTATTGATTTATCGCGTTTTAGTAGTTTTTAGCATAATCGTTATATGGAGAGAATCGTTATAGTGTGAGTAATATAGCTTGAATAGTTTGGGAGATATATATATATATATTTAATCTATTAGGAGGCGGGCCATGCCCACTTTTTAAAAGTTTTCAAACTACAGATGCCTTTTCATTATTGTGATTCGTAGTGCCAAAATATAGTTTTGTTTCTTAATTTGCGGCTTAGTTATGGCAATTTATAGGATCTACGCTCATTTAGGAATTCGTCTTCAAGGCAAACGTGTACCAAGTTACATTAAGATACCTTAATTTTTACACAAGTTATCACTTGCACGGACGGACAGACATACAGTCACAGAAGTACATACAGTCGGATTTCAACGTTGGGCTGTACCAATTATCCTATAATAAAGAGAGGAAAAATCTTAGGAGTTATATCATACATTTTTTTCCTCGTTCCTCTCCTAGTTGTATAATGTAAGAACTGTTAGATTTTATTGATATATAATAAATAATATACCCATGGACAAGAGTAATGAAATCTCACCGATTTAGTTCAATAATTCAGCCGATATGCAGTCAAAGCAACTTTTGGAATGCAGTAACAACGATTAAAACGCAAAATAATGAGAGCAACGCAGGGCAAAAAGAGCATTAGTGTTATACGCGAGTTGCCTCAAATATTATATTACTAAAATGACAATCTGATTAAAAAATATAAAATTCTTATATATACTTATATATACTTATGTATATTTATTTAGGTTATTTAATTTCCTAGGATTATATTTACCTGGTTTTGATCAAAACTTTATATATTGTTTGAAAACAATATTAAATGTTTGCAATTTTATTAAAAACATTTTTCGCTTATATGTTGGTATAATGGGTTGTAAATTATGTGTATTTCGTGCAATCGTATGATCTAACAAATGCCGATACAATGCTCATCATCGACTAAACCACAATTGTGCTGAGAATTGGCTTAATACAAATAATATATCAGATATATGTATATGTATTCTGACAAGCAGCTATTTAATATGTATTACTGAAATGGTATGTCATGAGAACAATGTTGTTCAGATTTTTTAATTAAGAGGTGTGGTTGCTGCGTTACTTTGCAGTTCTATTTCATTTAAGTTTGGTGGGCAATACTAAATATTGCGTATTACTTTATATTTTGGAATGCCCAACCCAACTAAATGTATATGCGTTTTTTTAGTATATTGTAAATTTCAAATAGCTATTAAATACCCCTGGCAACAAAGTGTTATGCATAATTAATTTATGACTTCATTAAGAAATTCCTAAAATTTACTAATTAAAAGGGCTGAAATGAAATTAGCACACATTTATCATAAATAATCGTCCAAAAATATTTGTGCACACCTAGAATGTTTATCAACTAAACTTAAAAAACTTTTACTACCTGCATAACATTCGAATAAATAAATTCAAAATAATTAAATTAGAATTCTATATTTACAGGGTTACGCACTCAGATCGCATAAGTAAAAAAAAAGGTCTTAGATTTGGATTTTTTTTATTTCAGTTTCATGATATATATGTTCACAAAAGATTTTTCATGATACACTGACGTAAAATTGTCTGTAAGTATAGTAAGCAATTTATAAGAAGGATTAGCGATGCATGAAAATAACTGTCTGTTTGAGGTGCTTGGTACGGTTATATCAATTATGTGATAAAAAGCCAAAGAACCTCTGATGTTGTCCATTCATTAGTTTTGTAGCTATTTTATAAAATAAACCAAGTAAGAAGGTTAGCTGTGATACCTATCACAAATAAAAAATATTTCCATACAAGGATTTTGATCAATCAGTCTGTTAGGCAGATATATAATATATATTGTATTGTATATATAATATATACAATATATTAAAAATTTCAGAAAGATATTTCGTTAAATAGAGAAGATTTTCATAACACGACATAATTGTGATCATTCAGTTTATGAGGCAGCATTATGCTATAGTCGTTCGATTTGAAAAATTTACGTTATCTAAGACAATTATTTGTGCCAGATTTTTTGAGTGTCTGGTCAATTTGAATGCCAGCTATATGTTATGCTGTAGTGGTTCGATATCTGCGGTTCTAAAAATAGAAGTTTCACGATATCTTAATATCCATAACTATTTTAAGAAATCTGAAAATCAAATAAGACTGCAAATAATTTCCAAAATATATTGGCACTGGAAAAAGGAGTAAACAGCAATAAGCCTCAGGACCATAGATTAATACTTATTGTGGTTTTATTGACATTGCTTAGAGGTCTATATATGGTGGCTTGCTCATGAAATAAAAACAAAATTGTTGTAATAAACAAAGAACGCCTTAGAGCAAGGGTTTGAAAAAACATTTAGTCAGTTGAGTTTATTTTGATTTTCACCGTTCTAGCTATAACAAAATAAAACTCTAGAACATATATTATATATTAATAATGTCAAGAATTCTTATAAGAAACGATGAGTGAATAACCCTATATTAACGTAGACATAAATTCGATCGTAGTTAAAAGTAATTCTTTGTTGCTTTATTGCATTCTTGCAGCACATGATGCAGTGCTCATTACTGCCTTTGGCTTTCCTGATACAAATGTACGAAAACCAGTAATAATTTGCAATTTATGAACTTTTTCCAAAACCAATTTAATTGCACACGCTGCATAGTTGGCATATTCAGATATTTGCAAACACACATATGCAATAGAACGCTAGAAATCCACGCATGTATTTATGTGTGCTTGCATCGCTGAGCAAGCTGCGAAGTATATTTGGACTATCATTTGTGGCTTCATGGTGCATACGAATATAAAGCAATATACATATATATGTACATATATTCCTAAATCTGAAAGCTTATAATGGCAGACAAATTTAAACTAACGCTATAGCTATATATAATATATTATATAACGGTGTATTTCCTTAGGTGCTTAACAGGATGCATTGACTTCGGTCGGCGTGCACATTGCCATTGCCTTGAGGGTTATAAAAATTCCTCCAATTCTCAGCAGATATGTAGCACTGTCTGCAGACATTCATAGGTATATACACATACATAAATATATACAAGCATGAATGTGTTCGACCAATTGCGGTTACAATTGTAATATCTGCAACTATCTATAACTAGCAACTGGCCAACACTAAGATCACCGTCCAATGCAGTAAATGGCAAAATGAAGACTCGCAGTTATATATAGCGCCTAAGTAAGCACGTAATTTTGTAGCTCCAAAGCAATAACCTAAAGGACAATAAGCGAATATCTGCATTGCGTTTCTGGAGTTACAAAGCGTTATATGGCCTAACACCAACACACATCCACATACATCTAGACATTTGATGTTTGCAAAATGTATCTGCATTATTTTAATAATTATGTACATATATTGCATTATGATGAAATGCTACTTCAACTTTGCAGTTAACATATGAACTATGTCTCTGTTTGTTTGCGAAATGCTAACATACTACCAAATATCCATACATACTTCTACACTACGAAGACTGTAAACACACACTTCTTTTATCGATCCGTTTATTCCCGGCTAGTATAAATATTAAATTTCTGAACTAAGCTGTAAAAGATATCTTCATATTATATATATATATTTATATAAAACAGCTGTCCCAACTCGCTACTAACTATATATATATATCTATATACATAAACCATGCTGATCCGATCTGAACAAATACTTTGGAGATTACACCATTGCCTTAGAAATCAACCCACTCCGAAATGCTTAACGATATCACATGTATTATAAAAAGCTTTCCCTGCAGGCACTTGATTCCGATCGTTCAGTTTGTAAGGTAGCCAAACAGCGATTCCGACAAATGAGCAGCTTCTTGATAACATACGGAGAGATAAACGGACATGGCTAAAGCGATTCAGCTGGTCATGCTGATCATATATACAAGTACTTGTATATTATGTACACTTTAATATTACGCAACGAACTTTTCTACTTTTATTAGAAAATTTTTTTTTTTGAAATAATACTCTAGAAATCAAGTCACTTTTGGTAAAGATACATATGTTACTTAACGTATCATTTAAGTTGATTACTAAATAGCTCACAAATTTAAGGATATATATGATACCAATTCAGTTAGAATTTTGGAAGTTAATTTGCAGGGTAAGATATCACCCTCAACGAAAATAGGATGTACTCAAGACTGTATGAAAAAATTAATATTTTAAGTGAAATTAATCTACTTATACAGCTGTGGGATCTTTGACGAGCCACCGACCTTCATCTGCCTTGCGAAAAATATTTGCAGTGTAATCGCGTATGCGATTTTCTCTTAAGTGAACTATTGTTAGACGCCTTGGTTATTAATGCTCTTTATTTAGTTTATCATCAAGCTTTATTCTACAATAAACGTCAGCGACTAGCTGAATTGATTTAGCCATGTCTGTCTGTCCGTCCTGGGATGCCTTGTGATATATGCCAACTAGTCCCGCAGTTTTTGAAATATTGATCTGAAATTTTGCATCCGTCCTTTCCTCTCCAGGAAGCTGCTTCCTTATCGTAACGGCCGTTATCGGACAACTATAGCATATAGCTGCCATACAAACTGACCGATTAAAGTTTTTGTGTCCAATATTCAGCTCAGCCCGAACTATAACCTTCCTTACTGGTTGAAATATTAAATTACATGTTTTCTACTTTCCGAATTTTCGCACAATTTGCTTATATAATGCAGGTATTACTAAATAATTAGTTGAAATGTTCCACTCGACATCATTTGTAAAACTCACTTTTGTATTGGTATCTACTAGCCGCGCATTTTATTTACATATTCAATATGTGGCATGTTAACAAACGAATTATTATGCGTGAACAGGCAAAACGTTTTGAAGGAAATAAACATTTTGAAATATGGTTAAATATGTATATTACATTCTATATTTGCAAATAATCAATTATATATGCGAATGTTCTAGTGTCCATAGAAATTAATAGGATATAATGCGCAATATTTTTGAAAATTAATCCAACCGGAAACTCTAAATATTTTGTATGAAAATCAAAACGATCCCAGATAAAATGGTGGCTTAGAATGAATAGATACTTGTATTTATACATAAATTATTGTTGCTTTGCAAATACCTATGGGAGATATGCATATTCGTGATGAATACTAAATGAAACATGGTATATATATATATATAGATATATATCCGTGTAATAGAAATAATATTGAATTAATAGTTTGCTATGTGTAAACTAGCTAGACGTAGAACACCATGATAAACTGTACTAAACTGTCTACAAAGCCAATATAAGAAAACACTCAAGCGTTCAGCGTAGCAACGAACGTAAATATCTATATATATAATATATAGTATATATTATATATGTGAATAGAAAGCAGGAGTATGAAGTTTCTCAAATATTATAAGAAAAGTATGCGACTATTGTTATATTATTTATATCCAATGTACATTTATATAACAGTAGATTTTCACCAAAGTTACATATAAATATAATATGACATTTTATGGAATATTTTCCACGTCAATTACGAACATTAAAATCACAGGAGCGGCATATTTACGCTTTTGGATAAGCGTATAATCAAAATTTTACACCAAAGCTAAAGCCAGCAGCAGTTGAAGTGCCACTTCGAAATAAAGTGTATAGCAATAAAAAGTTGATTGCTGTTTTTGTTTAATTTTGATTACTCGTTGCTTTTTACAAACATTTTTCGGAGGGACAATATTATACTCCATTATGCCCGCCCTTGTTCGGATACGAGCTGTAGTTAGTTGCGAGTTGGGACAGCTGTTTTATTGGTTGCACATTTCAACATTCGGCAATTAAATCCTGATTTTATGTGTACATTGACAAAAAAGAATATGGCTACCAAAAAAGCGGATGAAAACACAAAAACAAGGCAACAAAAAGCATAGTATAAATGTTTTGATTTATATGCCGGCATTGTCAGCGTAAATGTCACACACACACACCATCAAACTGACAGATGATGATAAACAAACAAACCGACAGGCGTGGAATTGAATTGCCGGAAGTCGTTGATGACTTCGTCACCACGATAGTTACGGTTACAAAGCATATATATGCATATTCATACTTGTAAATACCTAGTCCGTTTTATCGAGTAAGCCTGCGAATCTCATCAGATTATTTGATTTTGAAATAGAGATACACTTCTTGACAAGATTTTTTTCTATTCAAAAAGTAGTCTACTGTATATGTTTTCTCAATCCCTTCATTTCGAAAAATATTATTTATGTCACTATGTTCGTCTTTATATTGTCTTTATCGGCTCATACATATATCGACATAATAATATGTATATTATTTAACGTTTTCGTTCAAAGTGTAGGTAGCGTTTATTTGGAAAAATTTTGTAACTATAGAAAATACATTTTTTTGTTATAGCTGACAATCTCCAGCGTTGTTTTTTACATCCTCACATCTTTGATGACAACTTGCTACTAAATGGTCCATCCAGGTATGTTGGAGTAGCCGGATGAAATCTTTTGTTGACGTTAAATACTTTCTTGATAATTTGGCTTTCATTAAAGCCCAAACATTCTATATTGGATTGGCGTCTGCTAACTGTGATGGCCAATCTAAAGTAACATTATGGTTTCTTGAGTACATAGTCTACTTCTATGGTACGGATCATTCTGTTCTTGCATAATTCAATAATGGTTATATTTCATTTATGCATTTCAGCTGACTTCAGCAAATCCATTTTATAGAATTGTATCATAATCAACGTAGCGGGTTTTTCAATGTCTGCCTTTGATACCAGACCTCTGAAGCTTATCCGGTGTTGTATTTAAAGATATCGGATTAAGAAAACATCTTTTTTTTGTTCAGTCACAAAATAAACTTTATTTGTTACTACTCCAAGGTTTTTTAAACCATTTACTGCTAATTTTTGCGATCTAAATCACAAAATCTTGTCAGCATTGTAATCTTTTTCAGAAATGACCTACTAGCAGCCATTTTGTAATCATAAAAATAAAAGTTATACACTTAAAAAATTTGATTTCTTTTTTTTTCTAGCTATAAATTATCAAAATTAGGCTTTCTTTTATGGCTCTATACTATTGTTCTAACTACTTCATTACATATAGTAGCTTTACAGACCTCACGAAATATTTATTTCAATTCATAAAATTTTTTCAATATTCGAGAATATGTTGGTTGGTTTCTCCTAAATAAGTTTATTCATATACATTTTTTTTTAACTCTACAGTTCAAAAAATAAAAAAAATGCTCTGGACTACAAGCATTCAGTTAATATATAATATAATAATAATATCTCACAAGGCAAATACATTATTTTTTTCTCTATTAATTCTTTCGTACCGTTCAAAGCAATTCGCAACCTTAATAATTTCATTTCCACTGTTTTAGCTGCTATTGCACGTTTTGTTTCAACAAATCGTTCGCAATAATAGAAATCTAATTATAAGAACACATCAAATCTAATATTATGGATATTAAAGTTACGTGAAGAAAACAAAAAGTTATACATGAGACTGAACTGTATGGTGAACTGTGGATCGTTGTGGGCTTTAAAATTGTATTTAGACTA
The DNA here is from genome assembly GCF_042242935.1 of Bactrocera oleae. Taxonomy (NCBI): domain Eukaryota; kingdom Metazoa; phylum Arthropoda; class Insecta; order Diptera; family Tephritidae; genus Bactrocera; species Bactrocera oleae. The sequence goes on along the minus strand of NC_091540.1, from coordinate 48,305,335 downwards.
CAATGAAGTGTTAAATAATATGGATAATGTATTTTGGAATTATAATGTTATGCTGCTTACGTTTTATATATAGATAAATATAGAAATAAAACTTACCAAATTTCTTTCCAATTTTTGTATTTTCAACTTTAGTATTAGAATTTATTTCCTCAACATTTTGTTAATAACCACACTGTGCCATTGCCTTGGACATCTTGAGTTGAAATTGCTTTGCCAAAGGAAATTTTACTCGCCGTTCAGGTAATAAATATCAACGAAATCCACAAAAGAAGGAAATACAATTACTCTTTAAGTTCCGTTATTATTGCTATTTCAAGCTTTATATATTGTGACATACTATGTACATCGAGTTGTGATACAGGAACCTAGATTTAGAGCGCACGTGTAACTAATACGTTGTGTGGCTATGGGAGGTAGTTTTTGCTTTAGTAATTTCATGTGTTTACCGTAATATAATGTGACATATAAATTGCAACCAATTCCAAATTCCTAAAATAACGACAGAACTTTTCGATCGACCGCTAATGGAGATTGCGTGCTTTAATTCCCAAATAAGCTCTATAAATGAACATGACATAGATTAGTGGACTAATTTCACATTCGAGCTGTTCGTACAAGCTTTAACATGAAATCGATTTAAATTAATTTCTTTCACGACTAATGCGACATCGCACTGATATTTAAGATTTTCTGGATAAAATATTAGTCAATATTGTTAACACGATCTAACTTAAGATGCGCGTTTTGAGGACTTTGACTACTTACTCATAACGCTATAAAATCTAGAAGCTCTTATTTACTATACAAACTAAATATAATTTTTTAAATTACTCTGAAAGCCAAACGCAGTTAAAGCACATTTTTTACTACGATGTTTTTTACTAAACATTTGAAGATGCCGAAAGCGTTCCGGCAAGAGCACAGCCTACAAAATCCAAACTAATATGATATGGAAAAAGGTGATTTATTTCTAAACACTGTCTTTTTTTAGCCCAATAATTTTGACCCAGCAATGCTTTCACTTTTTTAGCTTTAAAAAATACGTTTTCTGGTAATAAACATAGAAGAAGTTTTTTCTTCGATAAATATGTGTAGTTTGCTTGTCAACTCGTGAATATTTTTTACATTATCATTCATCTCCATCTCTCGTACTATCTCGGTGGGGAAATAAGAATGAAGCAATTGGTAGTTTTTAACAAAACCTTTATACAAGGAAAGGGCGGGGTTATAACCCGATTTCATCCATTTTCACACTGCCGGAAGGAGTGGAGAATAGGATTTCCCTTAAGCGAATTTGGTTCTTGCAGCTTTAGTGGTTTAGGAGATATATACATTAAGACTACTAGAGGGAGAGGGCAAGCCTCTTTTTTAATTTTTAGTTCACAGGTGCCCCTTGTTTTTGCAATCGCCTGTACCAAATTACATTGCTTAATGGCGTTTTGTGGACGTGTCAGTGATTCGATTACGCCCATCTACGAACTCGCTCTTTTTTTTACCAAGGAATACGTTTGTCAAGTTTCAGTACGATATCTCAATCTTTTCTTAAGTTACAGCTTGCAGAGACAGACGAATGGACGGACAGAAAGACACCCGGATTTCAACTCGTCTCGTCATCCTGATCATTTATATACATTTAGGTGATACAAACAATCGCTAGGTGAAAAAACTATTATACTCTGTAGCACTTTAACTTATTTTGAAGGTCATAGACTCACTTAGATTTTTTACAATATTTTTCTTCCAGTCAGCGAAAATTATACTATAATCATCCTAAAATGAGATATAATTATGTCATATAAACTCAACCAAAGAGGTTAAATTTAAAATGTTGTGAAAAACGTCAACCACGGGTTGTATATGTAATACAATATAATTTCATATCAGCATTAAACTAAAGTATACCCAATATTGTACGTAGAGTTAATTTTGCAAAGATATCTGACTGAATTTTTTTTGGCATTACTATATATTATAAACAGAAACAGATGTTTTCTGAGTTTCATTTAGATACCTCACATACCATGAACAATATATAAGGAGTAAAGTAAAACACATGTTTGAAAATCCTGATGTTAGTTATATGAGTGTGATATATTCGGTAAAAAGTCAGCCGGAATTTCGAAAATATTTCTACAAGTATTAGGTACATGGAGCTATGGACCCGATTCAACACGTTTTTGACATACAGACATACTAATATCAAGAAAGGATTCTCTCCTAATTTAAACAAAATATATCACACTTTGACCGATATTTTCAGTATAAGGTCAGTCATAGACACTGCGGTCCACATACCCGGTATCTGTGGCCTTGAATAGCTATGGAAATTAGTCTAAGATGGGAATGTTAAAATAATCGTATGTAGCATAGTTGATTGAAATTGATGAAGTAGGTTCGAAGAAATGCGATTTCACCTAAATGTGGGCGGTGCCACGCCCATTGTTCATTTATGACACCTGCTCCAAAAAAGGTTTGCTGTGCCATTCTTGATGTAAAGTTCAGAGACATTCTAATGGACTGAGTTATTGGTTTGTAGAACTTTTAGTAGTTTTTAACAAAACCGTTATATGGAGAGTGGGCATGGTTATCTTCGTTGTGCGGCCTAAATAACCATGATTCGATACCGACAGAAGGCAATAACAAACTTTGTGAAGCAAAAACGTTATTTTTTGAACGCACTGTCGTTCTACAAACTACTCTTGCTGAAGTATATGCAAAAAAGAATCAAATTTTATTTTCGATGAAATTGAATATGTTTAGGAAAATATCTCTTACCGGAAAATAAGTCTTAATTCAAATGAAAAACAATGAACGATACTGAATACAACTCCTAAGTATTGCTGAATACAGATTTGCTGAAAATATGTAGATTTGAATACATTTTAATACATAAGAACCAAATTGCGTATGTAGTACGAATATAAAGTGCATACTAGAAAACTGGCAACTGCTGTGAATGCCATTCACGCCTTTAGCTCGTAAGGTTGCCTGCTGAGCTGGTAAAAAAAGCAGTTGTATAAAATATTCACATGGACATACATACTAACCGTGACTCTTTGAGAGTCCATGCATTTTATTCCCATTATAAGGATAAGCCACTCCACATAATGCGCAAGGAATATATTTCCGTTTTAATTTATACATACTTGCTGTATATTCATTTACAAGTATAAGACTTGTGGAAATGTTGGACACAATTTTGTTAATCATATTCCGATCACGTTTATTTAACTGAAAAAGTGAAATATAAAACGCATCGAAAATTGTCAGAAATTGATAATCAAGCGAATACATAAGATTGTTTATTAATCTTCTGGATCATAGCGGAAGCATTCTGTTTTATTCTCTCAATCGAAAAGTAGAGCAACATTTACTCTATACCATACAGTATATGAAAACGAGCGTAAATGTCTCAAAATATTAACTTTTCTAAATAGTGACCAAATCGAGAACTTAGTTGGTTCTGAGGTTTTTCAACTTTCAGACATAACAAGCTGCTGATGGGCCAAGTGTCAAAAGTGAAAAGTGAATAAAGATATGAAATTTATTTGGGCAGTAGTTTAACTAAACCAAACTTTCTTCTTTCACTGGAGCGTTTTTTTTTTAACTCAAAAAAGGGCGCTATTCCATCGAAGTAACCAAATCCAAATCTTTGGGTTCCAAATTACCGAACCACATTTACAAATCCCTCTAATTAATGTTTACCGACCAGAGTGAATAAACTGAAAAACTTATATTAAATTAAAGAGAATAAATAAAATGTTATGTTCTACACTGTATACTAACAGATTTTATGTGAATTGGAACGCTCCTACCGATTTGTGATAATTTTATCATCTCTGAAGCTCGTCTAGGTTTAAAAGTATTAAGTTTAAAACAAATATATATTTGGCGAATGTTCTATTATGAAATTTTGCAACTCGCTAGAATCAAACCCAGGGAAATACCTCTAGGTGTTGGCAAACCTTTATATTAAACAAGTAGGGAAGCGCAAAGTTTGGGTGTAACTGAACATTTTATACTCTCGCAAGGAAAAGTAATATATGGGTTTTTTTGTCACATGAAAACTATCAGATTTTAAATGTACTAGGGCTGCTTTCTTGTGACATCAAAACATATATTTTCTTAAAAAGTACAAACATCAGCTACGTATAATGAAATTATTGTATAATATAGAAAAATTACCTTATATTTTCGTGTATATTTGGCTTCTGGAAGGCCTTTTTTATGTCAACAATAACAATCTGCCAGCATTTCTGCGCTCCATTTCCCTTATAGCGCTTCCCCATCAAGGAAATGTCTTGGTGGAACCTCTCACCTTGTTAGTCACTCACAACACCCAAATTTGGTGGAAAGAAATCCAGATGAGAGTCTAGAATATATATTTTTTTACTTAGATTTATATGATATTACAAGTTCATTTATTAGGGGTTAGGGGTAGTCAGAATTTTCAAATAATCAATTTTGCGTTTTCGTTAAGTGAAATATCTTGAAATTATTCTCTGAAATTTTCAAGTGATCCGATAATTACTTTATGAGTTATTCGACAAATAACAAAGAGCGGTCGGGCACTTCAAAGCGCTCGGAAGCTATATTGTAAAACTTTAAATGCGTTTTTTCTCAATCCTATGTTTTTTGAACTGGTGACAACTGTAACTCGAAAACCGCTTAGTTAATTTTAATGAAATTTATACAGATTTTAGAATACATAATAAACTCAGGCCTGATCAAAGAATTTTTTTTTTCAAAATTTCAATTTTTAGATTAATTAACTGTTGATTTTTTCCCAAAAATCTAGAAAAAAATTTCCTGAGGCCGCCATTTGGTTAATTTTTGAAAAAAAAGAAGAAGAAAGAAAAACTAATTTTTTTATCCGATTGATTTTAGATGTATTTCCAATTCACCGCAAGGACCTTTTATTGGAACTGGGTCAACATGGATAGCTTTAACTTTGGAATTTAAAAAGTTCTTTTTAAAATTTTCGTGACTTCAAGTCAAAACATTGTTTTATAATGCCATATTAGTACTTTTGTAAAATAACATGATTTAATAGCAAAAAAAATTACTGAAAATTCTAATTTTTTCGTGCCTTTGACTACACCTAACCCCTTAAGTCATTTTATATGCGTTCGATTAGTGGCATTTTGTGGGCGTGGCAATGGTCCGATTAGGCCCATCGTCAATACCAAACTTTTTTTAAGATATCTAAATTTTTACTCAAGTTACCGTTTGCACGGGCAGACGAAAATATGGACGGACAGACAGACAGTCAGTCGTCTCGTCTTTCAGTTCCTAACAATTATATCTACCATATATGTATATGTAGCAACATGTTGCTATAGTATTAATAGTGCAACGAAATTGTTTATTTTAGTTCTTTACTTTATCCGTGCGCACGTGTTGAAAATTCATGCGTGGTAGTATGCAAAGAATGCACATATATTTGTAATAAAATGTGGTTATGAATTGGACTTGTGAACAATTTCAATGCAACTTTGGCAAAAATGGTACTAGCTTATATGGCCATAAATACCGGAAGCCTACTGAAGCTTAAAATATTAAATCTATTTCAATCAAGCAAAAACTTTGTAAAAACTAAATTCCAACAATCCTGCAGTAAATTGCAGTAAATTCTATAAATAGTTGTTAGCGACTAATATTTTCACACTCACACTCGTATACTACTTGTAGTAGGAAACTGCTATTCAAGTTATGTGTTTATGGAATTACTATAACCGAAAAACAACATACAAACATACCTCATGGTAGTAAATTATTGGAAATATATTTGTACAAACCTCAGTTGATTCGACTATTTACGACTATACATATACTCGTATAACTTTTGCGGCTTAAATTTTTACGTATACGCAGAGGTGGCTGATATTGATTCGCCACTAGTACAACGAATCGCTTGGAGCACGAGCATGTGTTTACAAAGAAGACAAATTTTTAAATGCACGTATATTGTGAAATTCAATATTAATTTGAAGATATGAAGCATTTTAACATTAAATATAGCAACTTAAACATATCTAAAATTTATATTCGTAGTTAAGGAACATACTTATGTTGTATACTTGTATGTTTAAAATATGTACACCTCATTTTATGTGTATGTGTGCAGTAAAAAAAATAAACATTATTTTACATTGGAAATTCAGCAAAGTATGATAATAATTGCTTAATTAAAATACAACGGTTTAACTTTTGTATCAACTAGGTATTTATTTCAATAGCTGCTACTCAAACAAATACTGGCAGACAACTGTTTCAGTCAGATAGACACTTACATCTCTACCAACTATGAGTCCACAAAAATGTTTACTCTAGTGGGAGTATATGGGCTTCACAAATATGCATACAAACGGAGCATAAAAATGCAACAGCAAAATCAAAACAGAACGAGAACCAAAACGGTAAGAAGAACGTAGGGGAGCACACTACACATAATTTACGCCCGAAATTGAATTAAAAGTTTATTAGCACAAATACTGTGACTTTGTGCTAACCTCGACTGGTTTGTTACGGAAATTCATGCTTAATTGCTGTACACCTGGAAATGCTGGCATTTGGAATGTACATATATGTATACCAATTAAGCGGTGCTTGTCATAGTGTGGGGCTTGAGTAGACTACGAACGCCTTTCGCATCTCTTTCGCGCAATAACCATGTAAGAAATTTAATGGTTAATCAGCAGCTGGTGCGGTGCTGTAGTTGTACTGTAATTGGTAGAACCTTGAGATTGAAATCTGGCAACAAGAAATTGGAAATAGTTTCTTTGTTTTAAAAACGCTTTTATTTCAATATTGCGGTTAGCAGTTGTTGAGTGAAAGGTATCACTATTCTTGTTTTGAAGTTGAATGTACTACTCCTTAAAGCAAAAAAGTTGAAGCTGAAAAATAAAGTATAAAAACTCTTTCGCCAATATAATTTGAACAAAAACGTACTTGAAATAAGAAAATTGTCAATGCAAAATCTAATTTTTTGTGTAACTAAAGATAATGTGTTTGATGCAATGAAAGTCCACCGTTCCGGTTATATTATTTGGAAACATAGTTCACCTTCAGTAGTTCAATGAAACCTTTACATGCGAAGTTGGCTATGTTATTAATCGGTTTCACGAGGCTCTTCTCACTTGAATCAATTTCGGAGCTTGACACATACGAAGACTCGCAAATGTAATAAAGAGAGCTTATCTTGTGCTGGAACATTAAAAATGGGGCCACTTCGTTCGTTAAAATGCAATAAGTAGTGAAAATAACTCCTAAAGTTTTCAGTTCAAGGACAATCACTGCTTTCTCAACTATTTTTGTACGACAACAGTGCGACAAAAAAAGCTTTGGAAAGCTCCTCTTAGAATTAAGAACACAATTATCCATAATTCTTGAGTATTACCCATACGGTAGGTAACGAAATAGAAAAGAAAATAGTTGTATTTTTAAGTATGAACTGGCTAGAAGAAAAATCCAATAAAATACGATTTATACGTTAAAATTAATCAACCCACAAGCAGTAACTTTTTTTTCATATATAGAATATACACATACTTTCATTAGTACATATGTAGAATATTAAAAAAAAAGACAGAGACTAAGTTGGAAAATATCGAGTACGGTTTGAATTATGTTTTTTTCCAATGCATATAAATATGAATACGAATTTTTGATATTTTGCATTAAGTTAGTAAATCTACAACCGTGAATAAGTGCTATTTTACAAAAATTTGTCACTAAAAAAGATTTTATTGACTTTTCCATTAAGACCTAAATTCACAATTTATACGCAGGTAAAATTATATAATACATAAAATATACTGAGTATTCATATAAGTGATATATAGATTCTGTGTTGCTCATACGACATGGTGTTCTATATGAATGTTCAGTACATCTGATGCATAACTTTAACTACATAAAGATTTTAAATAAATGTTTTCAAGAAAAAAAATCATATAGACTTTTTTTGTAGAGACAATTTTTTGCTATAATATCACCCATATAAAACATACATTGCTAGAGATCATAAAATCCCATGTTAAATACATGAGAAAAAATATTATTTAGGCAAGGTTTAAATAGCAAATAGAGAGCTTGTTTACGTTGAATTCTTTTTTTAATCAAAAACTGAGACTTCAGGGGCCATTTTCAAAATAAAAATTAATAAAAAATAAAACTTGAGAATTAAAGGCCACTCTATTGTACTTGTATATATAATACTTCCAGTGCACGTCAAGCTTTGGTATTTTACCAAATATTACTTTGCCAATTATCATTCTACGCAAGAAATCTCAAAGTTTTTCTACTTAAGACTTTATGCTACTGCCAATTGCACAATTAATGCACAAGTCTTACTCTATTTTAATAATTATCCGTTTAACTCCCCACCCGTTTGTATGGTTATATTACGGTGGCAAGTAGGCAGTTTGCGAAGAAAAGTAATTAAAACTCAAAAGATATTAAATTGACTTTCTTATCTTAAGTGTACGTGCAGTGTGTGTAGTCTGAAATGGCGAAAAGCCCTGAGCTACATCGTTAAGAACCATTCAAACCGCTGCAATGCATACAGTTAATAGGTTGACTAAGATGCACACATCCACATCTGTGGTAATACACTTACCCGGCAACATATCAGCTGATAAGTTTACTTAATACTGCACTGCATTTGTTTGGTCTGTGACAAATTTATATGTATCTGCAAAAATGTATCGTTTCATATTCTTTTGCTCTCATTACGCTGCTCTGGTAACCACAGCCTGCCTGTGGTGACATTAACAATTTGTCAAAGTTTTCACAGCAATGAAGTACATTTACTAGCAGCAATGCCGTCATGGACGACATACGTCAACATGGCGACTGAAAAGTGGACAAACAACCAAATCAACGGAAGTCGTTTCGAAATATGCAGTTGGGGGAGCCGAAAAGCTTAAACTTAAATATTGCTTACTGCAATGGATGATAATGACAACAAATTTTAGACGTCACATTCAACATTATAAACGGGCTGTATCTTTACTTGTATAAATATTCTTTTATGCACCCACATAGTGAGGTTTAACCCTTAGTTGCAACAGGATATATAAAAATTCAAGAACTTTCATTAATAAAATAAACTAATAATATAATATTTTTTAATTATAATTAATATATATAATTTACGATTAAAATTTAAGCCGAGTCAGATCCATATTTTTGTTTTGACGGTGTGTACATAAAGCGTGCGTGGAAAAATGTGTGGAATTTAGAAATAACAAAAAAAAATCAAATATCTGTTGGTTCGATTCTTGTTTTTTGGATGCCAAATAATGCGTTGAAACCAAATAACGCTTGGATGCTGTATACTGCGACCTTACTCCTTCCATAGCCACCTTGAAGGAGTTTAGGATCTTTTATTGACAAATCGCCGATTCAAGGTGCGCGAGTTGGGTATGAGAAAGCTATTGGTGTGCTCACTCCAGATACTGACTTTTAGCGTGAGATCTCTTCACGCAGTTATCAATCAGGGAGGCGATCACCGTTTTCTCGGATACACAAGATGTGACCAACGTATGTGAATTACCTAGGCAGGGGCGAAACGGTCAAAGGACTATATTATGCCAAATTATTTTAAAATCTTTATTACATCCCACAACCGGTATTGATCCGAATTTTATCCGACCTGTTGCTGTTATTTTGAGGATTCTGTTTGTATCGAGCTTAGGTACTTGATACAACAACAATACCAATATAATGCTTGATATACAGCCTAAATTGAATTGAGTCTCGAAACAAAAGAGCCGCTCACACGTTTGCTGGATTTGTATTACAGCTTATTATTTAATAATTAAATGTGGCTTAGGGACAAACCAGAGTTTCACATAATTTGCGTTTTTACTATTCAATTAAATTCATTATCGATTTTTGTACAGATAGTTTTGGTTATTTTATTACATATTAAAAGTATTTATTACTGCTTTAACTTAGATTTAACACTATTATTAATTGTACTTATGAGCTTATAAATAGCAACTTTTAATCTGGGGGTTTATAAATACTTCTTTTTGGCATAAAGGTTAAATATGTCTTAAACAACTTGGTGCCAATTCGTTGGCATAAAGCTGAGTGCTTCTGCCATTGCGGTTCCAAAATCTTTTATTTACTTCACATTTTATTTATTTATTCGTTTTATATTTTCGGATATGTAGCACATTACTTCTGTGCGTCGCGTGGCATACCGCTCCAGCTACTTATTTCACTTTTACCATTAAGCGTGCATTCGAAAGGGCCATTGTGACAGTTTCGGTTATAATTTACTATGAGTATTTCGTTAGTGGCAACTCAGTGCTGTCTCTTTGAGTTATTGCTTTAGTTGGCTTATGGTTTGGTGTTTTTCAAATGAGTCACTGCATTAAGAGATAGTTATTTTTCAATTACTTCGCCTGTCATCGTGCCAAAAGTTATTCATTCTTTCTACACCTTTGAATTGTGTAACACATAAATAAAAACCGTAAAAAGTATATTATATAAAGCGATTTTTTTATAAATAAGTTATTTTCATTTTTACTGACTACAGAAAAAAGTATTATTTAAAATTTTTTACTTCAATGGCATCATATTGTGAGTCATATTGAGAACGGAGGATGATTCAAAGTGGATGTATACTAGCACTCTTGGATGTTTGTTGCCCAAAAATATGTAGGCAGACTTACTTATACATCGGTTAACCTCTAACGAGATCTGGTGAATATACGTTTCTACTAAGAATCAACTTAACAAAAGGCACTATTTTCATCGAATCATCTTCAATACCACAAAATTAGTGATAAATCTCTAAAACCTATAAAAGAGTAGCTCTCATAATTTATATATGGAGCATTTTATATGGCTTAATGTCTATTAATTAGCGAAACTAACCAAAGCATGATTTTTTATACTCTCTACAAGGATCAAAGACGTGGAAACTCACAGGCTCAATATAAAGGGTATATGAGAAATAAATTTATGATAGCGGCGAAAATCATAAAATTAAATACATCAAGTCAGGCCAACATCTTAAATAGCTTCGTATAAATTGAACTATAAGTATCATTGAGGTGAAGGTAACGTGTTCACTTAATTTCATTAAAATATCAAAATATCACGGTATTGCGTATATATTAACTAATTGTAGTATTGCACTAAATTATACTTGAGCAACTACTTACACCTAATTATAACTCATACTTTGATCGATGCATTCGCTATAAAGTCAATTAGCATAACCACAATTACTATTATCGGTTTATGTGAGCTGGAGTAACGCGTCGACCAGTTTCACCAATTTTCGCCAATAAATAGCAGTATATCTAACATTATTTGTTCACTTAACTTTGCTAAGATATATTACATACTTGTATACTTGTATGCTTATATGTTAGTGGATGCATTGATCCGAGCTCATCCATTTGTGGAACCAATGCACTTTATTATTATTATTTAGTAACTGGGGTCTCGAAAAGTTGAGTACTGAGGGCTCTATTTACAACCTTTGGTATCGTCATTGGAGCCTAATTTAAATTTTGTAAAGGGGAAAATTCAGATATTTATTAAATTTGTGTTTTTGGGAAGTAGGCGTGGATGTAGTCCATGTAGCGTATTTTTTTACATTTCATCATAAAATCCGATGACATGCAATTCGGTATACTATATTTTCCGAAAAAATTAATACAACTGACTTCTTCTTTAGCGAATTAAAGCAGTTTTAGTAGTTTCAAACATAACCGTTACAAATAACAATGGTTATTATCTGAGTTGAGCCATTTGCATAGATATCTATGATGCCGAAGATGGAATGTTTCAGAAGTTTTTAATACATGTACAACATCGATGCTAATACGGTACAGGGACATTGATCAAAAGACAAACGTGTTCGAGTTTCAAAGATCAATCTGACACAAAGCAAACGCCTTACTACTTTATGGTACTGAATTTCTCTGAAGCAAAAGACAAATCATGCAGCAGAAATGGCATCAACAGTCAGTGTATTTTCCTCGATGGCTTCGTCTTGTTAAATTGGTACTAAGCTGAACTTAAATTAACTATAACCCTGTGGAAACCGCTGCTTAAATCTAGCACTTACTTTTCATATCTCCAGTCTATTGAGATGGCGGAGCATATTTGGATCGGTTTTAAAATATAGAGTTTGGGTATATTGTGCATTATAATCATAGCAACCTTTTTTCACCCATCTTGAATGAATTTACAAAAGTTTCCTGTAACTGCCGCAATAATTGTAGCCGAACTAAGTGAAATAACTAAAAATCAAACGAAAGTAATTTTCTTAGTTTTCCTTATTGTATTAAAACTTCCTAAAATCTTCGCTTAAGTGCATTTATATACACCAAATATAAAGTATATTTAAACCCCAAAGTAGTTACAGACACATACTATACTGAAATGTATAATATAATACTCGTGGTTTTATTTTCTGTTAATTTATTTCCTTTTACTTATCAAGTGTTAGCTAATCTTCAATTTCACCACAATTGTGCATTGTCATGGGGGCACGTGCTCGGAATATGGCAACAGTCACGGCACGTATGGTGTGTTCGCATACGCCGCCACTCTTTGCATTCAACAATGCATTATGTGCCGCAACTACTTTTTTGTCTTTTTCAATTTTAAAACATCTGCGGGTTCCAACGTTTGCTGACATTTTTGTATGTAGTATATTAGTGGAAGTTTTGTCTGCTTTTTTAGCCACAAGTTTGTGAAATTTTCTTTTCTGTTGACTTTTGGCTCTGAACCCAAGTAACTTTTGGAATAACTAAACGAATAAATAAATAAGAATGCAAAAAAGTTTAAGTTTTTAACTTTGCTACTAAACCCACAGCTTTGCTACAGAAAAACTTTTAGCACTCATGCTTCTTCTATATTCTTTGATATGAGTTTGACTTACATGCGATCTAAATTTTATCCATCGAATAGAGTAAAACCTTTACTATCTGGATTTATGGATTTTATGATGGATTTTTCATGTCAGGTTGTTAAAAATTAACTGTTGACCATTAAACGCTGTTAACAGAGTTTACTTCGTTATAGTTGCTTTTAGTTCTGAAGGTTCAAAAATATCCCTTACTGGAAGCAGTCGCAATTAATCAATAATGCTTTCTACATAAACCATCAATAGTTTCAATCTGCTGCTAAAGAAAACAATGTAAACGACCATCTAAACCATACCAATACTAAGTTAACTTTTGTCTATTGGATTCTGTTTTAAATTTAAAGCAGCTTTCATACGATTCGTTAACGCTGTTGTTCAATTGAAAATTCCCCAAGGTATAATTTTCTAAATTATACTAAAGCTCACAAACCACAAGAGCGCAAAGCAATGACTAGCAACCGCAAATATTTGTCTGACCACACGTTGGTTTATAAGGTCTATTAATTACCCTGTGGAGAGAATCAGGACACGAAATATAATTAAGCGAAATAATACTAGCAATAGATTTGTGATCCAGCGGTGAATAATCTTTTGCTAATCGTCACCGATTCAAACTATTTAAACTTTTTATAATATTTTCCCATATTTCTGCCAATTTGTGGATTCCATCCCAAAAGAGCTGCTTGGCAGCCAAGAATAAATCATCCCAATTTTGGATACCCGGTTCTGATGTGAATCATATTCCTGTGAGAGCGTTCTGCAGCGACCGTAATGAGGGTTTTGGAAACTCATAATACAGCATGCAAAGCATTCTCTTTCCTGTTGACTTCACTGGTTAACCAGGTTTCACATACAAAATTTTTCATCACTAGTCACAATCCGATGCAAAAAGGAGTTCTTTTGGTAGTGTTCAAGCAGCATTTCCAACATACAAAATTATCTTTCTACGTCTTTTGGCTTCAATTCATATGACACCCAATTGCCTTGCTATTTAATGTATTCGGCTGCTTTTAAACCTCTTTTGGCTTCTCGATTAACTCCTAAGGATTCTGTGAGGTCTTTTTGTGTTTGGTAACAATCTTCATCGAGTAATGCCTCCAGTTTCTCATCATCAAACTGGGCCGCCCAGAACATTATGTGTCTCCCAAGATAAAATCATCACTTTTAAGTTAGCATGTTTATCATCAACTTCCACCAAAATAAAATGACTTTCAAACGCATGTTCGGAATATTGGAACAATAGAATAATATCCAAGTTACACTATCTCTTGGCAACCGCACGGATATAGTTATAGATCTAATAGTTTTTACTGAAAACGTAAAGTAGTCAAGAAGTTAAAAAACTATTAAATATAATATTTGTTGCGAAAAGAATAATTTCTTTACTAAAGAAAGAAACGATATACACACATATGTGAAAGTGTTAAAGCACATTTAGACGCAAGATTGCAATTTTTAGATCTATGAGTCTGTCAACAGCTGATTTCATCGATTCGCAACTCTCATACGCTTAGCGAATCTAATACAGTTTATATTCAGGCACCTTATTGTCTTCCACAAGGTGGGTATTAAATTCTAATTACTATACTCGTACAATACAATTCTGATTCTTGCTGGGAATTATTACACATTACATCCTTTTAACCGTTGGTAAGTAAATACGCGAGCTGTTGCTGTCATGATGGGGTGGTAAGTTCCTTTGACTCGCACGTTGTGGGACCCATTTAAATTATACCTGCACACACATTAAGCGTACAGATGTTTAGTCATGCTGGCACCATAATTTTGGTGGTCTACGATGTGCCTCACATTTACAACGCTGTCATATGTATGCATGTATGTGTGTGTGTGCCTCGCATAGCAGTGACATTGTTAGTGACATCACGTAAATGTTTTACACATCGAAAATGGCTGCGTGTTGCTCAGCTGCGGTTGAAGTTTTTGTCATGTCTCTGTTGTAAGCGCTGGCTGCTCGTTTAGCTGTTCGAAAGGTCTATGTATGTAGCACGTGATCTGTTTAACGTTGTAGACACGGTTGCTATGCGCATAATTTTACAAATTACTTCCGGCTTACCACAAAAATTAAACGTTTAAAGCGTTTTAAAGTGCTACAATTCTTCAGTCGTTAAATATGATGCTTATTTTGACCAGTTACTATTATGAGTAAAGATGAAAATACCAACAGCTACATTTTGCTAGGGAATAATGCTCTTCATTGGTTAAATACGCTTTATATGAATAAAACGAATATACAGAATTTCGGCGGGAAGCTAGTAGTTGCTAGGCGTGAATCTAGGTATGGATAAAGAGATTTGATATATCGACGAAGGACTTGAAAGCTTATCATAAGTCGCTCCACACTACTAATTTCGATTCTAACTAATTCGCCCAATGAGTAAACTTGTGACATTATATTGCAAGGAAAAAGTACTGAGGGGTTCTAACATTTCACTTGTCAGCCTGCTTTTAAAATTGCTGGTTGGCAAAATTTCGATACTCACTGTCAATGCCTGCTGGGTTATGCCCTGTTATAATACCTATAACTGAGTAAGGTAAAATCAAGTGGTTCAATGAGCCCTACTCTGGGTCAGAAGGAATGAAGATGATCACATCGGCTTCAAATACTCTGCAGTGATCTTTTTCTTTTCCTAAAAGAGCTATGTCACTTGGTAGTCAGTTTTCTAAATTTCCTTACTAGAGGAACATTAATCACCATTAACCAGGGAAAGGATAGAACTATATAGAGTCTTGTCTAACAAGCATTGAAAGCTTTAAGCACGCACGTGAATTGTACATATAAAATAGTAGTTAAAAAAATCCAACTCACTTAATGCATTTGAATATTATCAGCGTATATCGAAATTTCAGCTGAGTCATGTCTGTAAATATAATATAACCATCAAATGAGACCATTTATTAAAGGTTGTACTCCAGGCTATTTTCACACTAAATGAAGCAAAGCATAAGTGGCTTTGAAACGTAATAATTAAATATTTGTAACCTGGAGAGTCATCGCATTTGTGTAAAATGCCTAAAGCTTTTTCATAGATGACTGCGCATATACTTGAAAGGATAACAAGTGGATTACATATACTGAAGTATATTTGCCTTAATACTTATACCGTATATGTATTTGTGACTATTTACTTATATATATATTTACTGTAAGCAGAACCAGCGTACAGTCATTTAAAATAAATCACAAATAAACAGGTTGATAGTTCATATACTGTTAAACAAGTAAGCTAACACAAATGCAAAAGCATGAACCACTTGTTGTCACTTCAGAAACAACAAGTTTGAAGTATGTTCGCTCACAAGGACACACCCGTGCCCTCCACTTACCTCAATGAAAGTGTTAACGTAGGTAGCTGCTGCTTTATGAGGGTACGCCAACTGTCATATAATAAGTAATTTACTCAAACTTAAATGGCTATTTCCCGCCGCTTAGAGTATAATAATTGATCAGCCAAGCAGAAAATGATGGAAAATAATAATTATCTGGCAAGCGGCGCTTATGACTTTTGTGGCTAATCATCGAAATTTCAGATAGTTTTGTTTGTTTACCACTCGGTTTTGGTTTTTGATACGTATTCCAAATAATACAGGCACTAATAAACTTTGCCCATAAAAATAAATCATACATAAAATCTTGGCGCCATTACTGACAGAAATTCACAACATAAAGTAGTATAATTTGCAGATATATAGTGAAACCTGCTAGAGGATTTTCAGTATTAGACAATTGAATATACCGGCCAGTAAAAGTAAGAGAAAATCACGCGACCCAAAAAAGCCTTTTATATGCCTTGCGATGTGGATAGGCGCGTTACCCTGCTGTAATACCCAGTTGTCGCCATGATATTCTTTAGCAAACGTCACCAGCTTACTGTCCAGCAATTCCACATATATTTGTGCAATCATATGATTCGGAGCAAAGCAAATGGGAAATTTCACTTTAGCGCTAAAAGTAGCCCACACCATAAGAGATCCACCGCCTTGGTTGCAGATATAGCAAGCTTGCCAAGTATGCCGTGGATATTTTCTACTAATGGCGTTTTGTGGGCGTGTCAGTGGTCCGATTACGCCCATCCACGAACTCGTCCTTTCTTTTTTACGCAAGTTGGCACGGACAGACAGACGAACAGACAGTCAACTGGAATTCAACTAGTCTCCTCATCCTTATCATTTATATATATATTATATATCCCCATATCTAACTCGATTATTTTTAGGTGATACAAACAACCGTTATGTGAACAATATAGGAACATGTTGCAAGAGCATAAAAATTAATCTTCAATACGTTCTCAATTTGGGAATGTAAATGCAAATTAAATTACATGATGACGCAAAAATAAATCACGATCTTTCTCTAAAAGAAAAAGAAAATAGCCACTGCTACATTTTTAAGTATTTAAAATTATTATCGCTAATGACTTGTTTTTTTCGGCTTCACCTAACTTTTGGAGTCTTCTTACCCAAAACTTTTAACCGATTTTATGAGATGTGTGGTTTTCAACCAAAGATACTGTGGTGAGTTTTTACCTTATGTTGGCAATACTTTGGTATATTGTGGTAATTGTCTTCCCAGCTGTTATTGCTCAAAGTTGGCCTAATTTATAGCTTTCATAAAGGTGTTGGCACCAAAGCTATACAAGTAACAAATGATAAAACAAACGCCAAGGTAAGGAATGTACTAGATACATGCATGCATTTTAATATAATTGAAAGATATGTAGAAAAGAAAAATGTCTTGGTAATTTACAACAAATGTTACTTGCTATGGGAAAGGTGAAGACAACAAAACTGATAGTGTTGCAAGTAAAATTTATGTACGAGATTTTAAAGACTAAATAACATTTATTTACGTAATATATATATACTGACACTCGCTTTTGTTGCCCTATTGTGTTTGGAAAATACGGCTCACATGTATAAATAAGGTTTGCTTACCTGAGAACACTGAAATGATAAAAAAAAGTGTACTTTATTCTATCAATGTTATGTAAATGCAATTACACTCCTGCTGTACCATCACCAAGTACATTGTAATGTAAAAACTTATTCATGCTTAGAATTTGTTTATAAAACAGTTTTCCATCTCGCTACTCAGGCGTCATTGCGCAATGATGCTGCAGATATTGGCTACAAGCTGTGCCAAGGTAGCAATGCAGGAGCACACTCGAAGCCTTAGTCGTCACCTATCGCCTTGGTTCTATGACTTTTATTGTATGCGCCTTGCAATTTACCTGCGCAGCATTAAAATTCCCATAACGTAAATGCATGGGAAATTGAATATAATTGCATTACCGATATTTTTTATGTTGTTTTAACGTTGAACGCTGCGCAAGCAACGTTGACAGTTGCTGCAAAATGGCTATTTCTTGCGGAACATTACCATCAGTGCAGCCTTTGTTCTTGTATTGTATGCAAACTTTGTTCTCTGTGTTTCTATTTATGGTTCTTCCTTTCTCCTTTCTACTGTTTATAATTGGTTTATTTTCCAGTGTATCCTCGCCTTTTAAATATTTGCGCTACCATGTGAAATTGAGTTTGCTAGCTGAACGCTGATGGCAAATGTTGTGCATGTTTTTTGCTTTTGAATATTTTTTATTAAGCTTTTTACTAGTGCATCCAGTTTTTATATTCACATATGTATAAGTAAATGTGAAAGCCGTCATCACATCAGAAAATATACCTTTCTACTTACGTTGGGAGCATTAGCATGCTTCTGAAACAATATACAAACATACTATGTTGGTAATTATTATATACATCTTGAAATGGAAGTGCATTATTGTTACGGTCACTAAGTGTGGTCATCCCTTTTCATTGTGTATAATTTTAAGAGAAATTAATTGCATGAAACAATTAGGGAATGTTAAAATGAAGAAATGTAGCTTATTTGTACGGGTATGCTGCTCATATACATTTTTATACTCGCAGTTTGTTAACAATTTCATTTAACAATAGTTTGTAATACCTGAAGAAAGTCTTGTTAGTTATACCGCTACATGTACAAATCACCTATAACCTATAACTCTGCAACAAATTATTATAATTTTTATACTTTTGCAACATGTTGATACAGAGTATAGTAGTTTTGTTCTCCTAACGATTGTGGACATCACCTAAAAATAATCGAAATATATATTGGGTTATACATGTATATGTATATGGTAATAATGAAGAAACTAATCGAAATCCGGATGTCTGTTTGTTCGTCCGTCCGTCCATCTATGAAAGCTATAACGTGAGTAAAAATTGAGAATTCTTGATAAAACTTGGTTAACATATTTGTTGGCACCGTAAGAATGTTGGTATTGGAGATGAGCGTAATCGGTAATTGGTGAAAACATTTAGCTATTATAGCACCACCTGACCCCAAAAAAGGATTAAATTGGTTAATGCCGCTACTAGTAAAATCAAGTTTAGTGCAAAATTGAAGTAATCAGCTTGTGCGTTCATCTAGTCCTATATGCCGTATATCATGACTTACGTCTTTCTGGAATGACAAAAATAGCTGTACGTGATGGAAACTCAACTTTTTGAACTCTAATTCGTAATAGGACACCACAAATACGTCACAGACCTCTTAGCACACCAGTCGCAAATTTTTCCTTCAGATTTGTTGAGAATAATTATTAAGTTACAATCTAAGTAGTCTTAAGACGGAAGTATTTAATCTTTGAGTGCGTGATATTAAGAGCTGAAAAGGTGGCCCATTGGCCCAATCATAACAATATGGTAAGAAAATTGGCTATCTTTTGGCAAAAATTTGACGAATTGGATCAATCTGAGGTATTATAATCTACAGGTCGACTTTTCAAATACATAAACAAAAATATCGTTAATGCTTATATATGAGACGCTCACCAAAAATAATTTATAGTTAACAAGATGGCATATAAATCCATCCTCAATCTGCTGCGTTGTTATTGTTGACGAAAATGTAGACAGTTACGCAAGTACTTGTATAATAAAGTTAGTGAAATTAAAAGAATGAATATCATAAGTTAGCTTAAGAATGTCAATTTGTATGTCACTCTCTCTTTGGCATCATAACACCTGGAGGTGTTTTGGAATGTTCAAATTTACAAAAATTATCAATTTAAAATAGTCTTAGCCTACATTTGAGATAGTTACCAGATGGCATATCTGCAATAATAAAATATTATCAGGTTTCTGAAATATATTATTAATTTCTTCATATTATTTTTGCTCAGGTATATGTGAATTTTACGATAGCTATGCATACAAGATAAAATGTGAGTTTTAGTATACATACATACATATATTCGTCAAAATAAATGTATAATTTTTTTAAACCACTTTTTGAAATTACGTACGCTTTGATACAGTTTGGCGCATGCCATAAATAGCATATTTGATTGTAATCCCACAAATTTCCTATAAAATGAAATTCCAGTGAATTGAAAAAGTCATTTACTTCGAAAACACAAGTGCATATAACGATAAAATACAATCTAATATCAACTTTTGGCAATAAACATAAATGTCAAATCCAGATTCATAGTTGTTTGGATGTATATATTCATTATTGTGATATAAACTGGAAACTACATCCTAAGCGCTTATAAATAACTCACTTATTTATAAACCATGGGAAACAAAACAAAATATATACGTAATTGCTCATACAAATTGAAATGGAAATAGAAATTCAAATTGATTATTGATTATATGTACATATATTTTGTGAGCATACACACTATGTATGTAATATTACAAAGTGTGTGATAAGAAATAATTAAAGCTTAGATTAAGTTATTGTTTGACACCAGAAAAAATATTGCTAGAATTTATTTCACTCGCAACGTGCTGCAGCAGTCTTTAATAGTTTTGTCCACCTAATGATTGTTCATAACACCTAAAACAAATCGTGAAATAAAACATATAAAAAAAAAAGTTAACATCGGCTGCACCGAAGCTATAACACCCTTCACAGAAGCATTTTTTATACTATAAAAGGGTTATATCATGATTTTGTCAGTCAGTTTGTATCGCAACTATATGCTATAGTTGTCCGATCTGAACAATTTATTCGGAGATTGTAGAGCTGACTTAGCTAATAACCTAGCCGAAATGCGTGAATATACCTTATCAAGTTAAAGAGTTTTCCATACAAAAGTGGGGTCGGTCAGTATGTATGGTAGCTGTATGTTATAGTTCTCCGATATCGGCGGTTCCGACAAATAAACAGCTTCTTCGTAATAAAAGGACATGGGCAAAATGTCAGATTGACATCTCAAAAACTAAGAGACTAGTTCGCTTATATTCACAAACAGAGATAGACGGACATGGCTAAATCGAGTCAGCTCGTCACTTTGATCCCTTATCTATATACTTTATACAGTCTCCGACGTCCGACATATTGGGTGTTACAAACATCATCGCAAATTTAATATAATATTTATATCGTGTTCAGGGTATACAAATTTGTCGAAATAATCAGGATGACAAAACAAATTTCCATTGGAACTATAAGAAGGTTGGTATTGCATATGAACGGAAACGGACCATTGCTACAACTACAAAATGTCAGTATTCAAAAACTTATAAACTGTTATTAAGCCCGGCTTAAATATATATACAAAGCTGTAATTTTGTACAGATAATCCCAGTAGTGAGAGGAATTTGGTGTGAAATTATTTAAAAAGTGGGCGTATTCACAAATAGGGCCTTATACCTTGAAGACGTCTGTTAGATAATATTAGGTCATAATGCTAAAAATGGATAAAATCGCGTCATTATTACCCTTAACCTGCATATAGCTAACATAAGAATTTTAAACTTCCGGTTGATATATGTGAACATATAATATGAGTTATACTATAGTTTAATGACGAAAATATGTGAAATTCGTCTACGAATTACCTGAACTCGCTTATACTACATACATACATATGTATACTTGTATACAGGTTTTTTTGTTTCTAACAAATCTTATACCGAATTTGTCAATCATGTGGAAATATGTTCTCGAGTATACGTTAGTAATGTGTGTTGAAAGCGCTGATTTCGGTTAATCCGGTAAAAGTAAGTATTTAGGTT
The DNA here is from genome assembly GCF_042242935.1 of Bactrocera oleae. NCBI lineage: Eukaryota > Metazoa > Arthropoda > Insecta > Diptera > Tephritidae > Bactrocera > Bactrocera oleae. The sequence continues at coordinate 48,283,356 of NC_091540.1, read as the reverse complement.
ATCAAGCTATTTTAATGTAACCAAGGGAGCCCACGCGCTCATAAAATCATATTATATAACCAAACTTTGAAGATTCCAAATTACTTTTTGCGTGCCTATAAATATTAAAAACTGAGAGAATGTTTCATTTGATCTCAAGCGATATTAAAACAAACTTGGAAATATTTCATTAAGGTACGATTCTTCTCCTAAATAATGTTTTTTCCTTCATTGCAGTAGACGCAGGATACCTCTTGGAAATTATGGGGATATGGCCAAGATATACGTAATAGCTACATACTTGCTAGTAACTATTTTGTGCTCTAAAATTTTGGTATGAACAGAACTATCGTTGAGTTTATTATTAAATTTTAAACTAAAATGTAATAATTTTGATGTTATTTCAATCAAAGTCTACCAATACAGTGTATTAAATTCCTGAAAACTAAATTGAAGTAAAAGGACAAGCATTTATTTATACTCCTACAAGGAAACTGAGGAACGCCCGAACATATTCATAAACGATATATGTATACACCTGCTTGTGTAAGCACAATGGGTATGGTTGGCTGCGTTCATTGTCTTGCAACAAAGGCACTCAACTGCATTTGTTACGGAAAGACAGCAAAATGGTCTGCGAGCTCTTATTGAGTCATTCCCACTCAAAGTGCTGGGCAGGAAGTGACATACACATACATAAAAGGTGTTCCATGAAAACCTACCAGCGCTTCAATAAAAAAGCTGTTATACGTATGCGTGCAGGTCCTTTCGTTGATGAATGTTGAGACTTCCGTACCAACTATATTTATCCTGACAAAAGCGTATTATTGCATCGGATTGTTTTGTATTATTCCTCGCTGAACAAATATCACAGTAAAATGAACCGCATCGGTACTTCCTGCTGTATGCAAGCTCTGGTTAGCTATTCATATACAGTTATGTTCGTATGTAAATATACTGCTTAAATCCCACTGTGCTTTTGATATGCTCACACGGTTAGACAATCGGCTTGTTCGTAAAACATAAGCAGCCGTAAGACTGAGAGTATATCTGCTTCAATTACAGATGCTTAGTTCCTTGTTGGACACTTACCTGGGTTTATTACCAGCAGTCTGTTTGACTTTTATGTTAAGATATTGTAATATCAACTGACATCTTCACATATATTTATTATATCTGCACAGTCGCACCCAAGCACGCACTTCGATCCATAATCCACTCATACAATATGCATTTTAGAAGTAACACCTGCAACAGCTTAACAGTTATTTTGGTATTTGTACACACAAATAAATGCAGATTTAAAATAGAGATATAAAAGAGTATTGCTTATTGCTTATAGCTTATAAAATGAAATAAATCCACACGGAATCCATGTCAATGTAATATAGCTAAATTTTTTCATATTCATGAACTCCTTGATACCTTTCGTTAAAGTCCGCGTGACATACTGAAATTTTTATTATCTTTACTTCGCGCTGACAAATATATAGTATGAGCACATTTCGATTATGAACTATCATAAAATACAATTCCTCACGTTTATTTGCTGTCTCCAACTGGGTAGACCTACTTAACTTGATAAAATATCGGTAATACGATTCGCCAAAGCATCTTTAAAGCGTACTTGTAGAAATAAAGCTTGAAAGTGATGACTTTTTGGCTTATGCAAATGATAAGGGGCATGATAATGGCGTAGCATTTAGAGATTTACACACATATTTCTATTAGGGTGATCTTAAATTTACCAATATAGGAAAAAAATGTTTATCGATTCGATTTTCTAGCAAAGCAGTATGAGTATAATGGTATGAGTAAACGTTTGTTTTGAAAACCAAATGAGTTATTCCTACGTTGGAGCTCTTTCGTTGCTTTTATGGAGATTTAAGCCAACTAACTAAGTAATATTTTAATATCAGTATATACTGCGTTATTTTGCGTCGCTATTTAACCACTCGATCAGTGAGGTTTCATCTTGATTTTGTTGTCTCGTTTTATACTCTTTGTTTTATACTGCAAAATATGTGTTATTTGCATTTTCTTCTTCAGGATCTCAGCAAAATTCGAAATATATTTTACAGTTACTATAACTGTTAGTGTATTTTTAATTTTGAGCATACGGTGCTCTTATCGACTTAACAGAAAGTAATATTACCATAAGAATGATCGACTTAGTGGTGCTGTGTCCATATTATACGTATAATGTTACCATGGAATCTATTCTAACTTTCGCCACTACGAAGGACATCCCTTGTATATATCCCATATGTATATTTACCACTTATTACAGATAAGTGCTTGCATTTGTTGTCTGTCATTTCTGCTTGGCAATAAGCTACGTACATTATGCTATATCAGGTGAAAAGGTATCAAATTTATGTTCGTGCGGCACATATGTATGTAGTATAAGCCATTTCTGAAAGTACTATTTAAAATTGTAGTCAAGTATACTTATATTAGCATGCGCGTATATGGGGTTCTCATATGCAAAGCTTTTAAGTCACATGTAAAATTTAGATATGCCATTAAAATGTGTAGATTTTGTGAAGGTCCATTAGGGAAGAGAGACAACGTCTGGTGTGTTTCGGAATTATATTCATACTAGATGTAGAAATAGGTATGAATTAAATGAGCAAATATGCTTGTGTGGCATTTTGGTTAATAGAAAGGGTAGCTGATTTATAAAAATAATGCTTGTATAAGGAAAACAAAAATAAATAAATCGCCTTGAAATTCGAATAGTATTTTCCAAAGGCTTCAAGTAAAACGTCGTTGAAAGGTAAAACTATTATCTCATATATCTTATTGAAGTATTAGAACCTTCACTGATTCTGTTAATTTAAAAAGTTGTTACTATTTGAAATATTCTAGTCTAGAATAAAACCAGCGCATCTTAACAACCAATATCAAAGTTATTATTTTCTAACCACTTCTTTAAACAGATTCCCATACCAAATATTTATTTTTAAGCAGATTTATTGGGATAGTAAGATTTTTCACTTTAATAGAGTTTAACTCTACCATATATATATGTTATCATAAGGAAGAGCGTCGTGCTGGTAATGAAAAGTAGGTTACTGATAATGAAAAGTGGGTTACTTACGATAACGTCAAAACAGTTGAGTTGTGGTAAGCCGATGCAAACGTTGACTTAGTCAGAATTGAGAATGCTTTGGCAGGGTGTCATCTTCTATAAGCTCCTCACCTACAAACAAGCTCCTAATTTGGATTCGTATTGTCGACAATAGGACTGTCTGAAGTGAGCCATCGCCCTGAAATGATCAGCTTTGGTCAAAAGGAGAGACACTATGTTGCACCAGAAAAAACGCCAGACACGCATCGATAGTGACTCGCCAGAAGCTCTGGTAGCTTGTTTGGGACGTTTTTAGGCAACCACCTTATAGCTTAAATCCGGCACCAAGTGATTACTATCTGTTTTTGTTAAAGGTGAATGACATTGTTGTGAAAAATACGGCTCAAGAGTAGCTTGTGAAAATTGACTGTCCCAGTTTTTGAAAAAAGAAACGAGGGTTTCTATGAAATTGGCATTATGAAATTCACTTAAAAATGTGAACAAGTTATTGAACAAAACGGTGCCTGTTTGACCGTAATCAGCTAGTTCTAGATTTGCTAAATAAAGCCTTAAATTTAATACAAAAATATTTGATTTATTTTTACTAGAGCTAATATATGCAGGGATTTGTAAAAATATATACGCCTTTAACATACAGAATTGATTTTGGCTTCGACTGCTTATAAATAGTTATAGTAATATCTCAATACCCACATTGTTCATAATTGCTACTAACATAAAATATTAAAAATGATTACACACAAAATATTTTTAATTTTGACAACAAAAATGCCAATACACATTTTTAATACTTCTTCTAATATTATACTGATTTAAATAAGAGTTTAATGGAAAGCTTTGCATTAAATCATATAAATATATCGGATGTATTCTCCACACAACATTCTTTGATTTTCGTATAGTCGAATATTGAAGTTCGTAATTTAACACGACTTTTTCTATATGTAGGCACAAGATGAGACCCAAACAATCTGTAATGCATTTACCAAGTTTAAAACACCTATGTATTCGACATTTTGCTTACTTATTTGAGTGCCAGCTTGCACATTCCATACATACATCAATCTTTTCGGCTGCGATAGCTTCACAATACCCGTAGATATGTCTACTTCGCACAGCGCAAATATAATAACAAGTTTAGAAAACTTTTTTTTTTTAACAATATACATAAGATTATATGCTCAAGCATATTGAAAGAAGTGAGGCAGTGCTCATTTTTAATACAATTTTCTTAAGTGATTTTCTATGTCGACGAAAATATATAAAATATGTTTGAAAGAAAATTACATTCACTCAACCTTTCCAGTAGAAGTTAATACTCGTATGTTCGTCGTGCACACTTACCTGTCTACATGTAACTATTGTTCATACACAATTTCTTCATTTTAATATTTGTTCAATATACGCACATAAACTCAAGTGCTCACAATGATTTTTCCTTTAAGTGTTCTCGAATACTTTTGGTATAAAATTCGTTGCCGAGCATATTTTACCTTTCGTGTTTCAGCAAGTTAAAACATATTGTTCCATGTCTCACCTGCTGTGTGGGCGAGTTGCTTGCGTGTTCTGAGTTTTTTTTTTATTTTTAGGCATAGAAAAGTAGTCCTTGACAACATTTTATCTTATTGTGCTTCGGTAAAAGTTTATTGAGTATAAAACAACAACAAAATAAACATCAAATGCATTAAGAAGGGTAGAATTTAAGCTAATATTTTTGTTGACATATTAATTTTTATTTTTTTTATTTTATACCATATATACCCATAACGCATAGGTAATGTCTTACAATTTTAGTTAATTTATTTGTTCGCTAAATTTACATGAATTTTATTTACCACCTTTACTTTCCAGTGCACGTGAAATTCACTTACCACTTCCTGTTTAACGCTACTGGATGTGCATAGTAGGCAGATCCAAAAATTAGTTGCAACTTCGCGTTGCTTTATAAAGTTCTTGCTAACACAAGCGCTCCGTGCACCCAATTGATTGGCAATAAAATATCAAATGTCTCCGGCACATCCGCTTCCCGTTTGTCTTTTTATCAGCTTTATCGTGTGCCTCCATATCTCTCCTTATTGTTGCACATAAAGAGAGAAGAATGAAAGACGCGTTCAATTTCTCATCGTCAATCGGCAATAAAAGCGGATGTTGGCTCCACACAAATTGGCTAGTTCCTGGTAATAAAGTGAAAAAGTTCTATAATTTTTGTCAACCTTAACTACATACGAAATGGTAAACTTATTGCAGTTTGAAAATTAGTTACAAATTCTGTGGTAAAAAACTATCTAACTTACTTGATATACCGGTATAGCTTCAACTCAGCACCTTAAAAATATTTTGGTTGAACGGCACATAACGACACATAACGGCACTCAGTACTATCTTAAAAGTGGGAAGGTGCAAATCTTAGTCCGTTTGTTAGTAATTCTTCAAAATATTTGTTTATAAGTCTATCTTTTCATTATGCTCGTAACAATATCAAATACCGCAAACCTCTAACCAGACTTTCGATTAAAAACTAGCAGCAGTCCAGTCATCACTTTCTTTAGACTTATAAACTACACATCCACTATTAGCAGCTACAATATTTAGCAACGACTATGGTATTATATAATTATGTAAAACATCTTGGCAAGCCAAAATAATAGTTGAAAGCAAGTTAGCACACAAACCAGACGTTTACATTCGATGCGAAATCCAAGGAACGGAAAAAAGAGCATGATAAATTTTCGTTAAGTACTTCACAGTGTTTTTTTTTTACAAAAAAAAAGTATGGGTATAAATGATAATAAGGGAGTTTCAAAGACTTTCTAATTGCTTAGGGAAGTGGTTTTTAGTTGAGTGCTATCTGCTTGTAGATATATACTAATCAAACATCAGTACAATACTAATTTCAGTTTTGATATTAAACAAACACCTAATCGTTTTTAAATTAATGCGAAGCTTAGTCGATTAGTAAATTGATATAAACTGTCGTGTGATTTTCAATGAGGCAATACTTTTTACGAAGTTGGTTTTTTGACTCCAGACTTACTTTGTCGCACTTGCGGAGAATGAGCCCAAAACGAGATGGCCACCGATTTGAATTTCACAAGAAAATTTTGCTCAGCGAAGTATCTCAGGTTTTGTTTGCCAGGATTAATGACTTTTTCGTGTCTGAATTGGAGGATTTTGATGTGGACGAACTTTGGTTTCGACAAGACTGCACTACATGCCATACAGCCAACGCAAAAATCAATTTATTGAAGGAAACTTTTGGTGAAATAATTATCTGGCGTCGTAGGCATGGGGCGTGGCCTCCAAGATCATGGAATTTAACACCGTTGGGCTATTTTAGATGGAGTTATGTGAAGTCGCTTGTCTACAAAGATAAGCCCGACACGATTGACGCCTTGGAAGAGAATATTCGGCGCGCTATTAAAACGTGGTCGAAAATTGGGCGCTTCGGTTTAAATTTGTTCAAACCAGCTGCGGCGGAACTTGTCCGAAATCATTTTTAAAACACGCGTTTTATTTCGTTTTGAAAACCACATGTCTGATAAAACACGCTTTATATATGAATGTGTAATTTACGATCTGAATTCTTAAAGTCCAATCCATATTATAACGTACGGTAATGTTATTTATTAAATATTCTATCATTTACGAGTACGAGATAGTCGATGCAATTTGTTTCTAGAAAGTATAAAATCTTTCTGAACAACACATATCTGCTGGCATGATAACAACGAAATTCTGTTGTAAACAAAGCGTAGGTAGCGCTCTTTTATACTAATTTGATAACGGTAGGTAGTTTTCGGTCTAAAGTTAGTGCTTTGAAATACGGATATAGACTTTTGACTAATCTGATGGCAATATTTTGTTGCTATTTACTATGTTATCCTATTTGAAAGTCCCATACAAATCCACAAATAATGAAATCAAGTATTTTAGATACAACCAACTCGTCAATCAACTTAAAAAGAGTTTAAACATGTGTCTAAGTTATTTTAAAATTACGGCATTTGTATTAAATATAAGTAAATCCGTATCTCAAACAATTTCTGTCAATAAGTCTAATTAATAAAACAAAGCGCAAACATTGCTAATGACTATGGGTACTGTCGTTCTAATTTGACTGTTAGCCATTTATCTACATGTAATATCTCTGTATATTTACCAAGAGAACAGACTTGATGTTGAAACCGTATATATCGGTCAAACTATGTGATATGCTAATGGAATGAAGGAAAAATAATTTTTCAAAAGTGACGTGAGTTAGTGCTAAAACCTTCTTCTAGATCTCAAATAACCATTACACAACTCAACATATTTTAAGGAATAATTTGCAACTGCTGTGCTGGTAAAACACACATCAGCCAGGGTAGATGATGTATAAATAAAAATATGTATATTTGTTGTTTTCTCACCTTACGCTTTGCAAATTTTGCTTATCATTTCGGTTTGTGAAAGTTATATACCTATTTCCTGCTTATTGCTATTTTGCAATGGTTTGCTAGGCTTAATCCCATTTGCTTCAGCCTGAGCAGGTATGCTTTTATTTTCTTTCTAACTTTTGCCGTTTCAGCGTATTATCCTTATTTCTATATGCGGGAATACAAATATATTCAATGCGCATACGTGTATAAATAAGTAAAAATTGGCTTTATGACTCCATTTCATAAACGCACACAAATGCGCGTACGTACGTATATGCATGTATGTATATATACACGTACATATATATCATATAAAATTTTGCTAAGAGTAATCTGAAACCTGCACCTTTTAATACGCTCAACTAACATTACGTGTTCACTTCGCAAATGCTGTTTTCTTTTGCTTGCTTACTCACACTCCAGATCCTACGATCTTTGGTATATTTTTTCTGGGTTTAGCATCTTATGTGAAATGGGTGTATGTATAAATATGCGTGTCGGCCGGGTAGACCGTTTCATCCACGAATTGTGCGAGTTGCGGTATATACATTTATCCATATAGATATAAGAATACATATCTATGTATATATTTGTACAGTTTTATGTATTATTCAGTGCTAGAGAAAGCAGCAGCGAAAGGTAGAATTATTGAATGGACTACTTTGGATATGTGTATGCATTAAATAGCGTGAAAAATCGTTCGACATGTGAATTGCGGATTCCTAACCCACTTTATAAATGTGTACTCGCGTGGTTTATATTTGAGTTTAATATACAATACAACCATATATAAATACTAGGGTAGGAAAAAACATTTTTTTTCTTTGGATAGCTTGAAAATATCGTCCGAAATGACGAAATAAAAACTCTTGTGAAGTGTGAGCTCTTAATATTAATACTAACAGTTAACAGCTTAATATTTCCAACTTTAACATTTTTTTTCGTCATAATTAATATGTGTATACTTACATATATATAGATAAAATGTGAGCACCCCAACACTCTATCTCTCTTATAAAAAGGAAACAAGCTAAACAAAATATGTGAATTATTTTATTATTTTCGTGTGGAAATATTTTCGCCAATTAATGTGTTGTTATGGATATTTAGCGCCGTAAAAATAATTCGTAAATCTATTGAAGTGCAGATACTTATATCAACTTTGGCTGAGTGCAGCTTAACGTTATGTCTTTCGAAATAGTTTTCATTTATTGCTCAATCAATTTTATTGCAATATTGAACGTGAAGAAGATTACTGTAAGGCCAAATATAATATAAGTATAAATTTATACATAAGTATACAAATATAGTACTGCAAAAAATGCGATAAGCCGAGATGAGTCAACGATTAAGCACAATTAAAGAAGTGACTAATGGCACTTTAGATGTTTTCGAAATGAAGGAAGAAGAAAAAACGAATTGTACCTATTTATATCATAAAATCTCCTTTATCTATATCTTTTTTCCTTTAATCATTTTTAATCAGCTCTAAAATTTTACAATTAAGCCTGTATGTCAAAAATGGGTTGAGTCGGATGAAGATTTCTCTTAGCCAACATATACCTAATACCAAGATTTTCGAACTTTCGAAATATAACAAAAAGAATATAATTTGCGCCTTTAATTTATAAAATCTATTGAAAACTTGCCAAATTCCCCATATAACTAATATCACGATTTTCGAGCATTCGGCTGACTTTACATCATATATCGTAAATTGGTAATGGCATGTGATGTCAGGGAGTATTTTGATAGTACATGGCATGATAATAGTATGTTGTATTGGAAAAAATTGATAAAATCGGGTCGAGAGCACACCCAAATCCCATATATGTACTACATATAATGATTTTCGTTTTTCTAACAAGTTTTAATGTGCGAATATGTCGTGTAGTGTGTGAGTTATATGTTTTAAAAAATTACTTGAAATTATGTGGTCATGAATACCTCAGCAATGTCACAATTAATGCGATCAGCATATTTCTTTGTCTGTCCCCAATACTCCCTCTATAATGATTTTCGAATTTACACCTGACTTTAAGCCATTAATGTTAGTAAAATTATGTGATATTTCAATAGAATTCAATGGAAAAGTTTTCTTAAAAATTATGTGGTTTACCGCCAAACGTGAATGAATTTGGTCTAACTTTGGTCTAAGCCTTATATTTCTCATATAGTGAATTCCGATCCTCTAGTTGATGTTTTCCAAACCACGCATTATATCAAATTTAGCCTCTTCGGTTAAACCACACCTGAATGAATTTCTCCCGGGTTTGATCTTTGCAAGTTGCAATAGTATGAAATGTTCGGTTTCGACCGAATTTTCTACTCCCCTATATGTTTTTTATTCTATTACTGACTAGTTACAAACCTGTAGTTCTAAAATTTAACAGTTAATCATTCTGCAATTATATCCAAAATATATCCGTTTGGGTCTATTTAATTAAAACCTTAGATTTTGAGTTGTAGACTATCCCATATCTTATATATAAAACTCTCTTTAAAATTCACTGCCACAATTTCTGGCAAGGAGGTACAATATAGCAAAAGCTAAAAGTATAAGTATAAAAATACACAATAATTAGAAGACGATTCGATTTTTATAAAATTCTCCATACATATAATGAAAAAAGTTGGGAACTTAAAGGCTTTTAGAAGCATCGTCTTCCATATTTTTAAAAAACTACTGGAGCGCTTCAGTTTGGTCACCAAAGTCGTTCCATATTCTATTTCAGATATATAAACAAGCATTCCTATAAAAAGGGAATAAAAATCGCATAACCATTTAAAGTGGCTCATCTTAGGCTGACTGGGAGACAATTTATGTTTAATATTGCATTCATTTGCGATTTATAGACTGAAATCGGTTCGAACATTGCAGTCATTCAAATATTGCCAACAAATTTCCCAACTGTCATAAAAAAATGTTCTATCGTTGTCATAAAAATGCCAATACTAAGTGCTTTGGTGGAATTGAAATGTTAGCTTTTACATTTTATTGATTGGCAATATGAAAGGTTTCGTTTCTTCACTCTTAAATTATTTCTTGTAGGCTGCCATTCAAACCATAGTGAATTTATTAAATAAATTGTGGTTAATAAAATTAAATTATGAAAATATTTTAAATTTATTTGACATATACAAATATGTACACATAAGACAATTGCAAAAGCTTTCGGGAAATCAATTGCGCTTGTCCAGAAATTTTAGTAGTAAGCAATAAGTTGTTAAATTATGTAATCTTATGTGCATTTACTCGAACACTAAATAAATGGAAATAATTTAATTATTTGATGCAAATTGCAAGACAGTTGTTACATTTTCAAGTTATGAATTATAAATTGTACTGGTAAGGAAACATGGTAATCAAATTAGGAGCGTTTATTACTGACTCAAGTGTGCAGAACGTTCACATTTCGTGTTGAAGCTTTATAATAATAATTTATTTTTGATAACAATTTTCTCAAGTCAGTAGACAAAAGGTGATTTTTGTGTGATGTATTCAATTTTAAATATAATAGAATTATAAGACATAACTTTAGATATTTTATATATAGTTGCTTGATTAGGTTGAAGTGGTGGATTTAATCCTTGAATACATTTGACGAAGCCGCAATTAACATTTATCTTTTTGTTCTTTCAGCCACTCCCATACTAGAAGCACTTCATTACAAAGAGGTAATAATCCTAATCATCTGAAAATCATACTCGATTTTCTCTTAACAACGCCCAGTAGTAGTATCTTCAAATACTACCAAAATTGGTTAGTTACAATTGAGTGGATGAAGGAATTATAGTCATATGTTTTTGTTTTTGAGTCGTAATACGTACGTAGTTCTGGTTATACATCGGGCAATATTTATGTTAGATCCCGATTATCGAATAAACTAATTTTGGTAAAAATATCGAAGACATTAAGTAAGAATTGATTAATATATTATAAGAATACATATTGATGTGGTGCTAATAATTTAAAAAATTAATTTGTTTAAGTGGTCCAAGCTAAAAATGTATGCTTCCATCCGATATGTGTCATATTTTAATAAAATTTTGTAATTGCCATGTCTGAAAAAATTGGAAAAATCGGCTTTTATAGAGCAAACATATTAGTTTATATCAGTTTACATGATTCTGATAAGAATATTTTGAACGCTAAGTAAGTTATCTTTATGAAACTAAACGGATATGTAAGCTAGAGTCTAGGCTAATTGAATATCAACGTTTTTGTCTCTAGATATGCTACAGGTCTTTCATTTAGTTTGAGAGAATACCCATTGTTTCACTACGTTCGAGTTTAGCCTTTTCTAGCTAGTTTTTTCACTTTTATCATATTCTCATTTATTGTACTTCGCACGAGTTTTAAAACTAGTAGTTATCTTTATGAAACTAAACGGATATGTAAGCTAGAGTTTAGGCTAATTGAATATCAACGTTTTTGTCTCTAGATATGCTACAGGTCTTTCATTTAGTTTGAGAGAATACCCATTGTTTCACTACGTTCGAGTTTAGCCTTTTCTAGCTAGTTTTTTCACTTTTATCATATTCTCATTTATTGTACTTCGCACGAGTTTTAAAACTAGTAATTGTACAATTGTATCACGTTTAATCTATGGAGCTTGATTTTAAAACGATTTAGAGGGCAGAGCCACAACCACTTTTTCAAAATCCTTAGCTCATAGGTGTACCTTGCTAGTGCGACCCACTGTACTATATTATAGTTTTATATCGTTATTTAGTGCTTTGTTATGGCACTTTATAAGTTTTCGGATAATGGTTGTGGGAGTGCCAGTGGTCCGACTACGTTCATCTACGAACTTTTGCCAAGGAACACGTGTACAAACTTTCATTGCTTTGCAGCAGACAGACGGCGGACAGACAGAACCCGAATTTTAACTCCTCTTGCCATCCTGATCATTCATATATAATATATATAATTCTATATCTATCTCAATTGTTTTTAGGTGATACAAACAGTGTTAGTGCACTAAGGACAATGGCCCCAACAGTGGCACTCAAAAGCAATTTAAACCTTGCACCTGTGGACATAGCCGGTAGGTGCTACGCGGCGAAGGCTGAAATGGACACACGGAAATTCTCCTCCTCAGCTTAAGTCACCTGCGAGTGACTTGCGGGTGGAGCGTTTGAGAAGGGGTGCAGTGAGCTTTTTCACGGATGGATCCAAGTTATAAGGGAAGGTAGCTGGTGGAGTCTTCTATCGGGAGCTCTCCATCAAATGTAGTTTCAGACTACCAGACCACTGTAACGCTACCATCAAGGTAGCAGTAGATGTACTGCTCCGAAGTGCAGCTTCCTGGTGTGGTGTGCATTCACTCCGATAGCGGAGCGACTATACTGACTTTGAGCTTGCTGACTGTGCGCTCAAAACTAGTCAAAGAGTGCATGACCTCATTAGCAATAGCTTCAAGCTTCTTCCATATTGCACTTGTATGAGTGCTCGGTTACGGAGGAACCGCCTTATTTGATATGCACTTATTTGATATGCACAAAACGCTTAGTCAATCTATGAGGATCTGGCGGTTCATTTTCAGCAGTTAAAGGTGGCACAAAGGACGAATATCGGTGCAAGTGAGATCAATCGATTTTGGATCAATCCTATCCTTTGTCCAACAGTTGTTTGATCTAATGTTAATGTCAATTTATTTTGTTTCACACATTCGGTTCAAGTCTGTTTCTCTTCTTATGTTGTTTTGCGGGTCCGTCAGCAGAAATTTGAAAATTTTGAAATGTTTTCCACAAAAGTTATTTTGAGTAACCCTGATCTTTTTCGCAAACAATGCTTTGTATTCTCAATCAATCGATTTAAAGAAAATGTAATATTTTAATTACAGACCACCAATTTCGTGCAATACCATACCTTAACGGAGTCTTTCAGTGAAGAAATCGATTTTTCTTTTATTTTCAGAGTTCAACTATTCTAGAATACAAGTATGTCTTTAAGGATGTCTAGAACTATTTCTAACTTTTTAAAACATTCGAAGCAGTCAAACAAACAGGCAGTCTCTATTTCGTGAAAAATTTTCTTTTAATTTTTTTTCCGTAGAATCGGACATTGCGACATAATTCTAGATTAATAATATTTTTTTTGTTTGTGATTGCTGGGATGGCTGAAATCGTGGATGTGGTCACGTGAAAATTTTTTGAGATCAACTCCACTTTATCAGCTGTTAATTTTTGAAATTTTTTCTGTATTCTTGTAATGTTAGTAAATAATTAATAAAAATATTGGATTGTAAAAATATTAATCACATTGTTTTTCGACACTTCAAAAATAATCTGATATTCATGCCTTTAGATTAGAATACCGCCTTAACTTTATACGACTCATAAAATTCGGAGGTCTAAGATCTGCCAGATTCAAAAATGTAGCTATAAAGCGCTTTGATCAAATGAGGAGTAAAAGCAACAAGTCTCATTCATTTACAACATTTTTAAGTTTTTCATCTTGATATTGTGCTTTGGATTCACCTCATTTAGTCTAAACCGTACATTCACAACAAATCTTCGATAAGAAAAGCGTAACAATAATACGTACATATGTATAACGCCGATATTCTATGGAGATTCAACTATGGTCATCCGTATTGCAGGATGTATTAATTTTTTGTTTATTTAGTCCTTCGCGAGCATACTTCTACACAGTCGCGCCGTTAAAATTTCTAATATATATATTTTGTAGGGGAGCGTAAGTTGAAATGCTATTGTTTGCGTGCCGCGATGCGCTACATTGAGTTGCTCTCAAACAAAGCTCTGATTCGGCCATAATTAATTGGTTTCCAAGCGTTCACATATCGCTATTGGCATATTAAATTTGACGGCATAGCCTATCACAAATCAAGCTGCAAACTGCAAAACAATATCAACCTTCCTCCACCTAAATAATTTGACTGAATGGCAAATTCAATGCTTACCTGTCAGTTATCTTAGTGTGCATTTGCATATTTGATTTGATTCAATTTCCAAAACAGTGACAATGCATCTATCAGTGTACGTGTATTTACTGGATGGCATAAATGTATATTCGTCCGCGGGACCTTTGTGCTTCCGGACTAATTTGATTGATTATGTGGCGCATTGAGACCATATATTTGATTAACTTTGATGCTGTCTCGTGCTGAATTCAAGTTTCGTGTTTCACCAAGTGATTTAAGTTAAGCAAAGTCTCAACATTCATTTCACCTCCGAAACCTACCAGAATAGCTTATCAAAACTTGATATGAATTCCTCTTATAATTTTCATTGAAAACGGTTTAAAAAAGTTTATCGAACCATAACCCCTCCAATGCTCTTAAACAGTTAAAGAGGTATATTTTATTTCCAAAACTTAACATCTTTTAAAAGTTGAAATAACAGAAATCGCCATAGTTAAGAAATTTATTGCATAAACATGTATACATTTTATCTAAGTTGCTGTAATATTATTCACTTCCCGTAAAGACAAATCCTCTGTAGAAATTAAAATCGCGCATTTTTGTACTGTTCACATTATTATTTCCGATTATAAATATATGAATACTTGTAAACGTTAATGATATTTCCATTTCAGAAAAAGCTTTATCTTGTTTTCATGTAAATATGTATGATGAACTGGCCGTCGCTGAAACGCAAATATAAAGGTTTACCGTGCAGTATGTTGCTCCCGCGCATAAAGTGTAGCATTTTGCAAAACGACGTTAAATATGGCGCTATCTGACCACATTTAGCATAAATCTAGCTCAAATATGCGGCTTCGAGACTCGCATTTGTTTCCCCAAACCGGCAGCTGGCATGACTTCGTCGAATTGTTTCTGCATACTCAGCGCACTACGTGGTAGCGTAAAAGCATTTGTTTATTACTATACTCTCGTAACATGTAGCTACAGTGTACAATAGTTTTGTTCACCCAACGGTTATTTGTGTCATCTAAAACTAATCGATAGATATAGAGTTATATACTTATGTATATACAATATAAATGACAAGGAAAGTGAATCGAGTTGAAATGTGACTGTCTGTCAGTCCAGAACATACAAGTAAAATTGTATACACGAGATCATTGTAGAGTACTTTATAGGAACCGCCGTCAAAATTTTACGATAGAAGTAGCATCGCCCACATTTAAGTGATAACCCATATCTCGAGACCCACTTGAATTATTTCAATCAAATTAGGGAGATAACATTAAGATATTATAGTGAGAATATAGACGAATTCGGACTACAACCCCGCCTAATTCTCATATAACACAATTTTAAATTCCATTTGATTCTTACACTTTCCAGTATACAAATCAAGCACCAATCAATATATCGGAATACAACTTTTCACTAATTTTGCCTTTAAGCTGTGTCATCTCGGGTATAAAGTTAGTCAAATTTGGACCACAACTATTCAAGCCCTCAGATACCAGAAGTACGGATCCCAGAGCCTATGGCTGACATTTTACTGAAAACATTGGTCAATGAGTGAGATATACCTATAATTTTAATTAGAAAAGAATCCTTTCCTGATAATAGTATGTCTGTATTTCGAAAATGATTTATTCCAAATAAAGTGCTTTATTATATAATATTATATATTATATATGAGTTTATTTGTATATGTTAACTTCGGATTGAATTTAGGTATTTGTGTATTTTAGCGTTCGATTTTATATTACGTTTATGTCACTTGCATAAGTATGTTCATCGCTAATGATATAAAACTCTTTATTTACAAACTTTTCCTGTAACTACACACTTAGTTATGTAAATTATCAGTAATAGTAAGCACACTCTCGTCAACTGTCGACTGCGGTCCGAAAGCTAATTATTGTGCTTTTGACATACACTTAATTAATGTTACAAGAAACACACATAATAGGCAATTGAAATATCCAAATGTTGTGGGTGGCCAATATATGTATTCATGCATATGCAGATTTTAAATGCCATTAACAGAAATATTTGTTATACCCTGAAGAGGGTACTATGCCAAGAACAGGGCACCTGCCCATTTGTCACCAAGAAGCTGCTCATTAATCCATTCCAAATTTCTTAAATATATCTCGTCAAATGAAAAAGCATTCCACACAAACACTTTATTCCGATCTTTCAGTTTGTATGGCAGCTATACACTATAGTGGTCCGATATTGGTCGTTCCGACAAATGATAACTTTGAGTCCATTAAAAAGTTAATAAAATTCATAAAGCTGTGATTTAAAATTTCCAACTAAGTTTATAATAATAACTGAAATCTTTCCTTATAAAAATACTAGCTCGGATGGGATTATTTAATAACTAAAATCTTTCCTTATATAAATACTATAATATTTGTATTTTACTAATTCTGTGCAATGTTAGTGTAAAGATAATAACTTTATCGAGGGGATAGATCTTAAATTTCCAACGCATTGTGCATGTTAAGCTCTCGTTATATCTCCAATAACTCTTTTAATGCTCTTTGACTTTAGAAATATTTGTCAGCGCCTTAGCTTATTATCATCATAAATATTTCATAGATCAAGTGCGCTTTCTGCCGCGACATAAAAAAGTAACTCCGCAACAGCAACACAAACCTGCCAAGTGTAAAATAATGAAGCACATTTTGCTATTCTACACTCTACCGTTGAGAGTCTTCTCCGCAGTCAAATAAGAAAACGGAAATAATCAGAGCAATTTATTGGTTGCCGGCGTTAAGTCGAGCAAGTCTGAGCTGTGAGTAATTGAGTGCCCAATAAATCAAAACCATCCCATAAAGCTCACGTAGTAAAAGCTTAACTTTAATATGGTCTGATAAATACATACAAATATTTAGTTGTGGAAGTGTTAATGAGTATAAAACCCAGTTAATTTCGATCTTTTATTATCGGAGCTAGACTTTGGATATACAGGTATGTATTTTGATACTACTAGCCAGCACTCTATAATATATCAATGTTTTCTTGTTGATTTCGGGTTTCAAATACGTCGTTCTCACAAGAGACCTGTTGCCAAATTTTTCGAGTGCATGGAAATAAACCGAGTTCTGTTCGAGTTACTCATGTGACTCAGAAAATACTATTTTTAAAATTTTAAGATGCTTTTGGTAACAATTAAAAAAAATTCTAACAGTTTTGTATGCTGGGTTTGTACGAGGAAAAGGCATTAAGCATGGTTCCGACCACTTGCAAATGTCGCAGCGGGCGATAGCATATACAGACATATATGTATACATACACAATCCTGCACTTCCTTGAAACTGATGCTGTACATTTCTTTATATTGCTTTTAATAAATAGTTTTGAAAATTTCTGACTTAAGTTCTGCACTTTGCAACTTAAGCAATGATCTTTAGCTATACTCACAATATTTTCATATATAATATTTTTTTATTATAATATCAAACTATTATATACATATATATGTATATAACCCATACACTGATCCGACATATTCAACATAGAGTTTGTTAGAATAACGAAAGCCATTATATGTACGTACAAAGCCAGGCGAAAGTTTGAAAATCTTATATTAGATATACTTATAGGAAATAGGGGTAGTATTGAACTACTTTAATCAATTTTTGCCATTAATACATATTATTAACAGAAAACAATGTTAATCTCTGAGTTTCATAAATGTACCTCACATACTATCATTAATATATGTGGGATAAAGTCAACCGGGTATTTTATTATAAGATAAGGGTTTTCTCAGAATTACTAAAACATATCTCATAGATTGACTAATATTTTTGATAAAAAGTTCGCAATAGGAACTGGGGTCCATTTATTCGTTACCTTGTGGTTTGAACAGGTTCCTTTCGATTTGAGTAATTTATTTATGGATTTATCGCACGTTTAGTAGTTTTTAACAGAACCGTTATGTGGGGAGTGGGCGGCGTCATCCATTTTAACAGCTTCGGAAGGAAATTCATTAAACTTCTTATTCTTTTTAATAATTTTTTTCCCACAAATACCTGTTGCTTCTGCGATCTTCCGTGTCAAATTACAGTTTTATATCTTTATTTAGAGCTTTGTTATGGCACTTTATAACTTTTCGTTTAATGACGTTAGGTAAAGAAACCTATTATACTCTGTAGCAACGTGTAGTGGACCTGTCGTTTGTCTACGCAGATAAGCCGAAGACGATTGACGCCTTGGAGGAGCATATTCGGCGCGTTATTGCTAACATTTGGCTCAAATCGCTGCAAGAAGTGTTCGAAAATTGTGCCTTTCGGCTGATATATTATTTCGACTTATTCGAACCAGCTGCGGCGGTCACTTGCCCGAAATCAATTAAAAAATAAAAAAATAATCTTTGTGATAAAGCTAATGGTTTGGCGATAATATTAAATTATATGCCTTTTATTTCCTCTTAAAACCACATGTCTAAAAACACACCTATTATAGTAAGTCGTGATCAATGCAGAGCTCAATTTGGAATTTTTTGACGTACGTTGCTTTGCATTTTTGTTGATGATATACAAGTGCATATATGAGTACAAATAGTCAAATTATTATATTTATTATTATAATATTTACACTCTTTTCAGGTTCCTTAAGAATTTAAAAAAGATCTTTCTTATTGTTCTTTTGCTAACATTTGTTTTTTGAGAATATGCAGTAAATCATATTCAATTCAGCGGTTGTAGCCATGTATCAGCAATTTTTGCTTTCGACGCATTTTATACATAATCGTGCTTAGTACAGTAGTAAATAGTTCTAACAATTTACTTATTCACAAATGGACAATATACTGATGCAAATAATAATATATAAAATAGAACACATACATAAGCTGAGTCAATTCAACAGCTCGAGAGAGATTTACTGCTTTCACACAATAAAAATCTTTTTTTGCTTGTAATTCCCATATAATTAAAATTTACTACAATTCTATTTGTTCCATATCGAAGAAGCTTCTATTGTTAGTAAAACAGAAATAAATGGCGCGTTAACAAAAGCGTTTCAGTATAAGCGACCTTGAAATCTTACAAATAACAACATGTTATAGTGTATTTTCTTATACAGTCAATATATGATATAATATAATATTAATTATTGGTATACTTACTGAGTATTAGTATGCATTTGCATGATATCTTCATATTCCTTTTAAAGCTTTTATACTTCCAGTAAATTTTGCTAAGGTATCTTACTTATTTGCTGAAAATTGCGATATAAAGCCAGCCAGTAGTTCGAAAATCATGCAATTAGGTATATGGGGGCTTAAGGAATTATTGAACCGATACATCCCATCTTGGATGTAGAGACATATTATTATCAGAAAAGGATTATCTTCGAGTTACTATAAAATATCTCACAGATTTACCGATATTTTCGATGACTGGAGTCCACATATTCAATATATGGGGGGTTGAATAGTTTTAGTCCGATTTAGACAATTTTTAGTAATAAGGTCGCCCAACACAAAGGCACTATTCACGCAAAGTTTTATCTCGATACATTCATTAGTGCATGCTGGAAAGTGAAAGAATCAGATGGAAATTAAAATTATGTTATATGGGAAGTAGGCGTGGTTGTAGTCCGATTTCGCTCATTTTTGCACTATAACATAAAAAGATAAGAATGTGATGTACCGAATTTGGTTGAAATTAGTTAAGCAGATCCTAAGATATGGGTTTTAACCTTAAAGTGGGCGGTGCCACGCCAACTGTCTAATTTTGAATGCGGTTGCTATAAAGTCACCTTATACCATTCCAGACATAAAATTTAATGTCTCTGGCATGTTTAGCGCTTGATTTATAGCGGCTTAGGATATATATTTTAGACTGCAGATGCTTCTCCCTAATGTGATCCTGTATACCAAATAACAGTCTTGTATCTTATTGTGGAGCTTAGTTATGGCAATTTATTGATTTTCGATTAATGGCATTTGTGGGCGTGGCAGTGGATCGATTACACCCATACCAACCGTTTTTTTTTTTACTCAAGTTACAGCTTGCATGGACGGACAGTTACCTAAATTTTATCTCGTCTCTTCATCTTGATCATATATGTATATATTAGGTTTTCCGATAGGGATGATATGATTTCTGAGTGCCGACCATTTTTAATATATCATGATCTGTAATTTTTTTTTCATTGTATTTAGTAATGTTTACAATATCATCGTAGAAAGATACACGCAAGAACAACGTTTACAAATTATTAAATTTTATTATCAAAATAATCGTTCTCCAATTGCAATTTTTCGTGCGCTTTTGCCGTTTTATAGTCGTAATAATCGCCCACATGTGCTAGCTATTCTTGCGATATATACACCAAACTGTCGATTCTAGTGCGAAGTAAATCCACAAATTTTTTCTAAACAACCATTACGTTCACCTAAGTTTACAGTTTGGTGTGGTTATTGTTCTGGTGGAATCATCGGTCCGTACTTTTTTCGAAATTAAGCAGGTGTCACCGTTATTTTATATAACGTGCTATTTATGACATACGACTTGAGTTAGTGGGAAAAGTACTCGAAAGTTGGGTTAATCGTATACGTTACTGCAAAGGAGTAGTGGATACACTTAATAAAAAATATTTGAATTTCTTTAACAATTATACCCTAAATCTAATTTGAAAAGTTTGAGGTGATACCAACAACCGTTAGGTGAACAAACTATTATACTCTACAGCACCATGTTGCAAAAGTATAAAAGGTACAATCTTGCCAGTAAAGTTTGATGCTTCTGGGGTGTTTCTTTGGTGAGTAATCATACTTTTATTAGTTTTTAACAAACCCGTTTTATGGGGGAGGGGCGTGGTTAGTATTCGATTTTATAGTTATAGCCTTTATAGAGTTTTACAGTTTTGCGCTTAACAGAATTTTTATTCTCATGGAAATGGTTCTATTTCATTTAACTGCAACAAAAAACTCCCTAATGAACACATCTGCCAAGTTTCATCGCGATATACAACTATTACTGAGGTTACGTCTGCACGGGCGGACCGACGGACATTTATTATTGAACTCGTATCGTTATCCTGGTCATTTTGATATACATAACATATCTTGATTAGTTTTAATTTTTGAATCGCAAACGAAATGAAAACTCAAATATTGTACATTTGCGTAAATCTAGTAGAAAATTTTTTTATAAACTAATCCTTTCACTTTATTTTTTTTAATGTAAAATTGAATTTTCTTTTATTATCGTTAAGTTAAAAAGCTTTTACTTAAATCAATACCATCGGAAATCACAACACTAATAAGTCACTACCGTTATACGAAATATGGCAGTTCCTATGAACACTGTTGTTACTGGAAAGTGACAGCTGTGTATGCGAACGTGTGGTGTGGCAAAGTAAGCATATTTATTTTTGTACTTATCGTCCACAAACTAAATACGTTTACGACTTTACTAAGTATTCCACAAATTGCTATTTTTATTTTCTAAGAACTCATAAGATTTATAGGGTTTGTTTTACTCTGTCACCGCAATGTGTTGCATCGTGGAAACTAAGTTTGTTTCCTTTGTTCTGGATTTCAATAACAACAAGAAAACATGAAATGATTTGTGGAACAGTTTTGGTTTCACGCCACCCGAAGAAACATGCGATTAGCATTTAATAAAAACTTTGTGACATAGTAAATATTTTACGAGTCTTTTCATGCAGATAGTGTATAAAGGCTTAAGATTTTTTACTTGCTACATGTTAAACAGGAACAATATATATATATGGTATATACCTCGCTACCAACCGAGAACCCTTTACTAGCCTTTTATATTATAGGCAGCCAAGCGAAGAATATTACCTTGCCGAAAAAAATAATTGTCCCACTCCGTTCTACTTAAAACATACATAGTATGTTATGGGAATCAGTATTTTATGCGAACAAACTATTTATTCTCAATTAAAGAAAAAAATTCTTGGAGTACATAAAAGTATATGCATTGTGATAAAAGCATAGATATATCTTACATATATTATATTATTGTAACAATGCAATCCCATGTGAAGTCATATCGCATTTCCAAGTAGAAAAAACTTTTATCTGTTGGCAAAAAGTTAAATGAAAAGAATACTGGGCAATATACAACACAGCATTATTTAGAGATTGAAACCTACAGAGCTTTTTAGAGGATTTACATATAACTGTATATTAGGGTGGAGCGATTTTTTTTGTTTGTTTACTTAGCCTGAGGGTAATCTGTACATTATAAAATAAAAATTTTTTTTTCGCTTCACCCTACTGTATATAACTTTGTACTTATATGAGTGAACATATCTATTGAAGAATTGGATTGAAGAAACTGAACTCAAAGTTTAAAGAGTGCGGTCTTGGTGGCTTTGGTGTTTATTGCTACACGCTTTCTAAAGTCATTGCTCATGGAAATTTATATTAACATATTGCAGCGTTGTTGCAGCACAATTCTAAGCGTTGTCTTATAAATCTGTTAAGGAATTTTCAAGAAGATTGTTAGTCTTATAAATAATGCTATGTGAATAATGTTTGCTCTCATGACCTTCGTATTCTTTTACGTGCAGCACACACACTTAGTGGTATTTGTCGGTTAACATAAAACTGGAGGAAGCACATAAAAATCTTAAGATAAATCAGTTGAAGTAAAACTGTAAAATTCGTCATGTTGATCTCTTCATAATTGACTTCATACCATCTGGTAATACTTTCTTATCATACGAAAGCAAAATCTCAAATCAACTCGCAAGTCGATTATGCTCTTAAATATATAAATTTATATTTTGAGCATAAGAATTTTTACGGTTGCAAAGTGTATAATAAATTCATCACTTCATTTAATTGTCCATATGTAATTTAAAGTACCCTTGTAGTAGTTTAACATTTACAAAGTAATAATTTCTGTTATTAAATTATTAGTTTAACATCTAACTATCGACTCTTCTCGTTTGCTTTTTCTACTATACATTGAATGCATTTGTGTTGAAGGTGGCTTAAAATCATTTCGGTGCTTAGTACATATGACTAGATGTGTAACTGTCTGTGCAACAGTTCAATTCAGACTGCAATTACCGAGTTCACTATTGTTGTTAATAGCAACTGTACTACTTATGTTTTGCTTCTCCTTCAATCTTAGGTATTGTGAACTACTAACTATAAATTACCACTTAAAGTTTAATTGAAAGGAAGCCATTATAAGATTATCTGTAATAAAAGAAGCAACAGGTATGCGTGCAATAGTATAAATCTTCCTTGTGTTGTCTTATATTGTTCAATAACACCAGCTGGAAATGCTGAATAGTATGTAACAAAATGGGACTGAATTTATTTACCATCGTTATCAGTCTCAGTATTTGATGTTATAAAAAGTACAAATATAAAGGTAAAACTTATTGCGAGCGGTGTAAATAAATCCATTACAATATTTAAGATGGTCTACAGCTTCTTATAGCAACTTAGAAGTTGAAGTGGCTCATATTTGCCAGTACAAAAATCTATTACGTCTAAAATTTTTTTGGATCAGTTTGATCAAAGCACTGTGATGAATTTTCAAAATATTGAATAAAGATTTTAACGCAATGAAAATAACAAATCTCTTTTACATATATTTATTTGCGCAATAATTGTTGCATCATTTAAAAAATTTTGTATTTATAGAGTCATACATAAAACCCCTGTCAAAATTTTATAATAAAATCAGCCTTTTTTTTATAATACCAATTGACGTGCAATACTTTCGAAGGGACTTGGAAAAGCTTTTAACGGAGCTGCATCGCTACTAACTGAAGAGTATCAAGTGCATAACTTCCGTTCGCAAATACACTCTTATCATCATCGTTCTTAACTTTGAAATAATTTTTCTTATCACGTCTGTTTGCTATTACATATATAATATTTCCACTTTCTTAGTTTGTATGTGTGTTCTAGTGATTTGGTATTTGAGTTTGCACTCAAATTGAAGTTCATTACAAATTTACTATGCTTTTATTGATTGTCAGTATTTTCTTATGTGGATATGTTCGAGTGGATGTGTACGAATGAAAGCTGAAACACGAAAAAGATCAGGAGGAAGATTATATAACTAAAGTAAAACTAAAAAAATTATAGTATATAAACTGTTCCTCAGACTCAGCAGAATGATTAGCGTACCTTTGATTGACTTGATGTCATAGAAAGAGATGAGTGAAACCCGTTCACAGCTTCCCTAAATTCTGCGTAGTCTGGTATCGGATAGTTTGGTATGAAAAAAGGCTAAAACAGACCATCTGATAGTGATGATTCTATTTTCCTGCAATACTCAGTAAATAATAATAAAAGGATTTATACTTCAAACCAATTTCCACAGACTTATTAGTTTTAGAATATATTTAAAACCAGTGCAAAGAAAGTGCAGTCAGTTATTTTGTCCAGATGAAAATTAGCAAAGTACACAACTTTTTATTAAAAATGTACAATGTATTAGCAATTTTAAATACACAAGTTAAATAAATTAAGTTAAATAAAGCAATATATGTACCATTTTAATAGGTCAATGCGCAAATTTGTAATGATTGCTATGTAATTAATCAAAGCGTTTAACAAAGCCACAACGATAATAATCAGACCTTTGCAGCTGAAGCTATCAGCAGTAAGCACTTCATGCGTTGAAAATTTCGTTTTTGGCAATTAATTTAAGTTACGTAAGTCGTATGGACTTTTTGGAGCTCATGATATAATATATAAAATGTTTTATTGCAAAACAAGAAAGCTCGTTAACTTCGGTTGCACCGAAGCTATAATACCTTTCATAAATACCAAATATTCCATACAAGTACTTGATTCTGATCGTTTAGTTTGTAGGGCAGCTATATGCTTTACTAATCCGATTAAACAATATCTTCGGATATTCCACCATTGCCTATGGCAATAACCCATTCCAAATATCTTGAAGATATCTCGTTAAATGGAAACACTTACCATATAAGCACTTGATTCCGATCGTTCAGTTGGTATGGCAGCTATGTAAATGCTATGGTGGTTCGATATCAGCGGTTCCGACAAATTAGCATGGCGAACTTAATATACCCTGTTAAGGGTATAACCAGAGCTCTTAACATTGTAGCATACGATACAGGTATTTGGTTATAACCTCCTCCAAATTAAATTAAAAAGGAGTGTTCGAACAAATTGTGAGCAATAGACAATCTGATAATTGAAATGAATTAAAGCAGAAACTAAAACGGTTTTATTATAAATAAGGATTGAGTTTATAGTAGGGTTAGATTGCTAGGGCTATTGTTAACCAGTCTATTTTTACTGACGTATCTCAATTCGGTGAATGTATAGAAGGTTAACATAAAGTTGTTTGCAGCATTTATGAATTATATCACGCCAAAGCTTGAGCATGCAATTATAATTTTTCACAAGCCAGATTAACGGATGTCAACGTAGCTATCAGCCCATTATGTTTGGGTGAGCAAGTGTAACATATATCATTACATTTTTTGTCTAAAGCAACTTTCAACCGCCCACCAGAAGCGAAGTGCAGCGCCTCGCCATGGGTTTCATCGTTTCTCTTAGTTGCAAGCATTGGTGCACCAAAATTTGAGGGTGACAATGAATGGTTGGTTGCATTGTTG
Organism: Bactrocera oleae; assembly: GCF_042242935.1. Lineage (NCBI taxonomy): Eukaryota > Metazoa > Arthropoda > Insecta > Diptera > Tephritidae > Bactrocera > Bactrocera oleae. Next base: position 48,257,356 of record NC_091540.1, on the reverse strand, counting down.
CTACTGTTGGTGTAAATCTATTCTAGTATCCAGCTGTCTTGCAAATAACACAAAAATGCACTTCAAAAGTTAGAGAACAATGAAATTTTCGTTTGGTTTCTCTCTAACAACGTTAAATTAATTCCAAAATTTGAAAATAAAGGAAACTAAACTAAATATCGGCGAATCTGTGAGATATATTATAGAAATTTGGAGATAATTCTTTTCTGATATTAGTATGTCTGTTTATCAAAAATGGGTTGAATCGAGTTAATATTTCTCTCTCTCTCTATCTCTCTAAGCTTACATATACCTAATATAAGGATTTTCGAGCTTCCGGCTGACTTTATATGACATATATCGGTCAATATGTGAGTTATCTCAATTAAAATTAGATAGTGAGTTTAACTCTCGGGTGAAGACTTGACCTAGCCCCCATATAATTAATGTCAGGATTTTCAAATATCCGGTCGCCTATAACAAAACAAACTGCCTTGTTTTTTTTTTTTTTAATTCGTATAAATCTATATATAAACTATAACTTTTGTAAATATTTTTGAAATTAAATAATAATAATAAGTTTTAAAATGTAATTAGTTCGTGGATGTTAATAATAAATAAAACTATTAGAAAGATATGTTTTCAAAAGTTCCATAACAGAAAAAATTGGATACAAATCTGATATACATATTAAAAGCATTAAAATACACAATCTTTGAGTAGTACTTAAATTTTAATTTACTGATAATTTCTTGGTTTAAGAAGGCCGCATGGATACACTTTAGTCAACTGATTTCCGTAACATTTGCACACAAATAGTCAGTTGCATAGAGTACCTTCATCCATATTTGTGTAATAGCACAAGCAGTCACCGACGCAAAACCGTGGACCGAATCAGCGGTTACGACCTATTTTATGAACAGTCACCACCGCTTCTACCGTCCGCTTCAACAGACCGTACGGTAGGATATCTGCGAAAATTGTTTTTTTTCCGTAGAAACGAGTGAGCTGAGAGTAGAGAGCAATCTCTTGCAACGCAGTTTTGCCAGTCTCGATATTTTGTAGTATTTAAAAATAAACTTAAATATATTTAAAATATACTTAAGATAACTCAAAATCACAGTCGAATACATATATTTATAAATAGGTAGACTATTTCGAAATTTATTAAAATATTTTTGAATAGTTGGATTTTAGTTCTGAGCTTTTACATCATGAAAAATTATAACTTAAAAGGGAAATGTGTGAAAAATAATGTATACATAGAAAAATGGCAGAATTGGTGAAATGAAAACACAAGAGAACAACTAATTTGTGTGTTGCAACTACTGTCATAACTTTTGACAAATTTGGTTTGATACGGGCGGTAAGTACGGAACGGAGGAATGTCGGTGACTGTTTGTGCTATAATACCTTAGGTTATACAAGTATATTTATATATTTACATGTTGTTATTTACATATATATATATATTACATATTAGGGCGAGTCAAAAACCGAACTTTTTTTTTCGCTTGTTACTCTGAAAATTGGTTCATAGACACCTCTTAGAAAGGCTCTCCAAGTATGAGCTCTTAATTGTAACGGGAAGATCAACCGCCTTACTAGTTTAAATTTTTTTCATACTATCAGATAGAAAAATTCAAAACTCGCTTTCAACTAGTTAAAATATCTCGTTTCATAGATTTTGTAGCAGTACCATTGGAAAAAAACATTCGATTTTTTGACCCATTCTAATATGGTATATGCATATACATATATTTTATATGAGACTTCCTGTGCTTGGTGTATGTGGTACTCTCAAGGGTTAACATTTGGCTTAGTTGTCAACAAATGAGACACAAGTTGCATTATTCATACATTTTTATAAACATTTGAGACCAACATATTATTCACTGTGTAAACAGACGAGTGTCTAAGTATTATAATATTTTCACGCTATTGTTGGTCACATTTAAGCTTACACATTTAAATACAAACGAATGTGATTTATAAAATATACGTACATGTAAAAAGTGTGATTATCTCGAGGTCAGTCTGCTATGCGTCGTGGTGTCATGTGACTAATACCACACTGCTTGGTGATTTTTAACCGTACCAATTTGACCATTTGTATTCTACTAATACTTGCAAAATTTTATACAGTTATGTAAGTTTTTTATGCACAGTTAATGTAGCTTTTCGCATATTTGTCAGGATGTGTGTATATCTCTCAATACATTGTTGGTTTAAGCCAAACGCTTTGCCCCGCGAGAGGCAAGCAATTGTTGACAAGTATATTTAATTTGCTAGTAAAAGCATTTGTAAACCGTTTATAGTTTTACCGTTCAAAGTAGAAGAAAAAAAAACGATTTTTAAGCAAATAAAATATTCTAATTTGAAGGTAGTTCTATATATATCTAATCAAAGCTAGAGAAAAACATTAATTTCGGTTGCAACGAACCTATAATACCCTTCACAAATACAAAAGATTCCTTACAAGAACTTGATTTTGATCAGTCAGTTTATATGGCAGCTATATGCTCAGCTCGTCACGCTGGCATTTATAAAAATATACCACAAGTATATATCATACGGTCTCCGACGTTTTTTCTGAGTGTTACAAACTTCGTGGCAAACCTGTTCAGGGTATAAAAGTTGTACCCAACGTTACACCTTAAAAATTTTGTACATAAATATGTTATTTCATAAAAAAGTCAAATAATATTTGTCAATTTAGTCATTAGTAAATTATTTACTAAGGAGCATAATGCTTTGAAGTGCATAACATGAATAGCATATTATTTATGAATCAACATTACTTAAGTTCCTTTTATATGATAGCTATTCAAATTAAATAAAATATATGTAACATTTTACCCTCATTAGTTTAATTGGCATAGAATAAAAACGTTACTAAATGTTGGTTTCATTGAAGTTGTAGTGAAGTGAATTCAATGTATGCTATTTTATTTAAGAATAATAATTAGTAGCAATTAGTGAATTAGTTTATTATATTGTTGTATATTTATAGGCATCCATGCCACTACGGAATTGCAAAAACTGATGACCTGCTAGGACAGGTACTTCATTAAGTCTCACTAATTGTAGAATGGGAACAGGTAAGAGCTTCGCTGTCTTCTTGTGGTTCTCTACTGGATGTTTGGGAGATTTTCGCTCTCAGTAAAGTTTATCTCTGAACGGGTGCTGGAGTTCTAACTGAGCTTTATTCGGATTCAAGCGGTAAGATTGAAAATTTTACCGAAGGGCAGTTGTAAAATATATTGTATATATATATATACCTATATAGGGCGGCGCACTCAGTTTTAAAGTAAATTTCGAATAAAATTTTTTTTTGGACAAGAAAAAATTATTTTTGGTTTAAAGTCTTTACATTAATATAAAAATTACAGAATGTGACGGTTTTGACTCAAAATTTTATTTAACTCTTAAGGAAAGCATGTTGTCGTCTCAGACTTTTTTTAAAACTCCAAACTCGCATCCTCTAGATGTTAAAAATAAATTTTTTTTTCCCCAAAAATTTCCTTTTTTATAATCTACAGATTTTACCCCCAGGCTTAGCAAAAAAAAATTTTTTTTCGCTCCACCCTAATATAAATGGTATTTTTCTTAATTCACTGTTAGATGTTTTTGTGTTCAGGCTAACATAAATCCCATATTTATTGTCGATGGTAGTTGAAGGTAATGTGTCGTTTGGCCTTATAATTCTGAAATTAATGTCAATATTCTGAGCATATGTTTGATAACAGCGAATATTTATTTCTATCATCACAGAAACGAAGAGTAACTTGTTTCATGGTTATACTATTATCTGTAGCTATGAAATTGGTTTCAGAAGTCAGAAACTGATTGAGAACAATTAGGACATTGCTTCTAATTTAAAAATTAAGGTGCAATCTAAAGATAATTATTAAAAACATAAAATAAAGATAAGGTAATTTAATTAACACAACTTTTTCAATTAGGTTGTATAATCAAAAATTTCTAACTGAAAAATTCATTATGGATTTTTAATAGGGCTCGTCTATTTTATTACTTTATGATCCAATAAAATGATTTGGGAGCACTAAAATATTATGCAACGTTTTTAAACTTTTATTTAAAATTCAGTATTTATTAATATTATTGAAGTCTAAAGTAGAATAGACTTTTAGAATTTATTATTTCTCGCAATAAATATTACATGTGATGTTAGAAAAAACAAACTACTACAAGTATAGATAACACAATTTTCGGGGAACTGTTCGACAATTCTTTGTGAAATTAAGTGCGACCACAAAATTTTATAAAAATATTACGTTAAATGCTTTTTATTTACTCATATTTTATTAGTTAATTATTAATAAACTTTACATAATAAATAAATTGAAACAACACCCTGTACTGATTTCGGATCAAACTTAATTAATGGATTTAATTCCGATGTACGAAAAAGGACTTGCGTAAATAGTTGGGCAACGGGCAACCAGCTGAGGGCGAAATTTATATATACCATACATAGGCTTAACTGAGTCGTTGAAAGGAACACTTACATAACTGTTGGCTGTCCTCGCAAAAGGTAATGTCTGGTGAATGTAATATGTGGTACCATAGAATATAACCAAACATACAAGTTCTCTTTTAATTTGAAGGAAATATCCAGGAAGTCAAACGCGCTGTAAATAATGGGGAAATAATGTTTGCGAGCACTCTTCTAAGCATATTTGTTTACACGGCTATAAATCCATCTACGCCAGATGTGAAAATCTCGTAACATAATTGTTTGTCCTTACTCGTCTAAAAGCTATAGCAACTGCAACTTTGCAAATGCAGGAATAAGGAATATACGTACATATGTACACACATATGTCTACATACCGACAGCAGCAAAGGAGAATTTGGTACCATACCATACAAGCAAGAATATGCGAAATGTTACGGTTTTCATTTTGAGTTGCAAGCTTGCTATCTTAGAATTTTTTATTTTGATGCGAGAGTAACGGCAACATTGTTGCAGTTCTCAATTTGGCCTAAATGAACTTTTATTCAGTATTTTCTAACATTCAGTCAATCATGCAACTACTTCTACGAAGTAGTAATAGTACAAACCAAAAACGGTCGGTAAGTTGTCGAATAACGTAAACGTGGAAGCTACAGACCAGTTACTTAACAAAAACTTAACCGGTTTAGTTCGTAACATTCATGTTTGGTTGGCAAGAGGTAATTTAATTACCATCGAAGTCACCACTCGATGAGGCTAGACCTAAGAGAAATCGGTGTTAGCTAAGTGGGTTTCATGCGGCATGCAAAGAGATTAGACTGATGCGGGGCTCATTGTGTTAAGGACATAGTTTTGGTATGTCTGGGCCAACTCTGGATAAGTAGGAGTTTAACCTCTATCCAAAATGAAGTTGCGTGACTTACACTTTATATTCGCGTAGCAACTTGGCAAAAACATCCCAGCAGAAACTGACTTTAGAAGAGTTCATTATATGCACTAACCGAAAGAATACGGTTCTAACTTTGTAAGTTTTCGATGGGAGACATCAATAGGAATATTGTTATTGTACGGCGTGCAGGTCGGCTAGTGAATTGAAGATTTTGTTGCGGCTCTGTGCTTTGACAGTAATCGCGGTCGTATGGGAGTGACTAAGGCTGGAAACTGTAAAATTTTGGTCAGAGTTTTAATGCCAAATAATAAAATTTTTAGATTCAGTCTACATAGCTATAAACCGAAAATAATTGTTAGCGAAGAAGATAGACCTAAAAAATTAAGCGACAATATTTCGCTTAAAATAGTTTAGTTTCGTCTCAAAAATTAATAATATTATTTCCTATTTTCGTATATACATACATTTAACTGTGTTATAAGAGAAATTCTAGTACTGAAACTAAGTGAATACGTGAGCTATAGCTTATATTATATAATTATATTATATACTATTAATATATTATTATACCATTATACATATAAATAGAAGGTCTTCTTTCGAAGCCATATTTCTAGTTTTATGGTTGGATACATAATTTCCAGTTGCATACGTTTTTCTTAGTTAATTTGATTTGTGTTATTTTATTGAAATTGCCGTAATCTAATTTTAGGCATTAAAAAGATTAAAAAAAAGTTTGAAATCAAACATAATTGTCTTTTAGCCGCACCTTGACCTAATCTTCGAATTAAAAATATGTACCCTGCATTATCAGTTTATTAACTTAATAAAATGTGTGCATACTCCTCAGCACTTGACTCACTTTACTATTTTATTATCTTCAATTATTTTTTGTGGTATGCAGAAAAAAATCAAAAGCTTGGTCATTTTTATACATAAACTTGAAAGTTCAAACAAACGAAGTTGTTTGTACTTACCTTCTTATGAAGTACTTACTAAATTGAAAGCACTCAAAGTTAATTTGCTGCTTATGATTTCGTAAATTGTTTATGTAAAACTTTTCCATTAACACCAAAACAACGTTTGATTGCATTGAGGCTGATTTGGTGTTCAGAAAGTGCGGCAAATCCCCAAAGTGAAAAAAATTGATAAATTGGCAAAGCGTGTATTGGCAAAACAGTCGCAAGAGAATTGTATAAAAAACTGTCAGTAAGTTGAAAAAATATAGAAAATAGCAAAACTGAAAATAGGCAAACACTTTAGTCTAATCAAGACTAATTGGTCGACGAGAAACTTTTGACGATGACAACTTTTTGTATAGAGACGCGTATGATAGAACTATGTTACGTTACATGTGTGCACAAAAGCAAAGCCAAGTGAAGTAGCAGGGTAATTTACTGTCAGTATTGGCAAGGTAAACAACACGTGCGTCTATTGATATAAGAATAGAATAGAATAGAACTTTATTGTGTCTGTGTAGGTATGCATATGCCCAGTATATGTACTTTGCTGTTCTCATACAACGAATAGTGTTAAGGACAAAAACTAAAGCCATTAGCTTTAAATTGGCTACATCCGTTTTTAGGATTTCGTCATTGAACCAGCGGAAGTGTCATTGAATGAGATCTAAGAATTTTTCCGGCAATCAGTCTGAGTGTAACTTTTTGGGGAAAATGCTCCGTTTAGAAACTTTCAAATATGCATACTAGCAGAAAGGACGCTTCTTCCTATCTACAACGATAGCGAATTTGTAAAACTTTCAATTTATGAAATACAATTTATTTTAGTTCTTTGAAAGATGCATTTAGTTCTTGCAAAGATGCATTATAGCATCTGCCGTATTAGCTTGCCCGAAAAATCTTGTATATCATTAAATTAAAACGTAAAGGTAAAGGTGTATGATGCCCATCTTTCACTTTTTAGTAACTAACATACTGTAATTAATAACGATGATGATAATTTCAATAAACTTATATAAAATTTCTAAGTCAAATTTTTCGATTTTGTAGGCTGACTTCGAAAAGATACAGAAATTAAATAGTATGTTCTCTTGCCAATCAAAATCATTACACCACAAAGAAGTCGTTATTGCGATACACAAGATCCAGTATGGACAAAGCAGGTTTAACCAGTGTAACTGTGACTTACATATATGGCCTCCTTTGCATTGTTAACGCGTGTGATTTGTTGGAAATTACCTTCGCTTAACTTAAACAAAGCAAAAATTTCCAAAGGTTATTTTTATTTCCTTCCAAGCACTCACCCACCTATTTTTTCTTCCTTTCATCGAATGCTACTTTTCTTCTTTATTCTCTTTTATAATGTATATTCTCGATTTTTTGCTTCAACGTAAATGTTTAAAGTATACTGAGGTATTTTCGATCACGTCTTTTGATTTGAAATATAAATGACTACAAATTACTGTAGTAAAACGTGACGAATTTCCTGCTCCTCATAAACCCTTTAAATGTAAGTTTGAACAAAAATAATCGTGAAGAGAATCGGCGAATGATGAAGAATAAGGCAAGTCAAAAGGACAACACAGGAAAGGTGTATCTTTTACCGGTAGAAAGGAGGTTGTTTACTGATAGGCATCAAAAATGGTTGAGAGAAATATTTTGAACCCTTTGACGATTCCTTGTGAATGTTTTTAATGTTGGTGCATATATTATTTATTTGCTTTTTATTATTGGCTTGTTGGCGTGCATCTCTAATGAATGTGCACAAATGACGGCAATTTGAGGTAATAAAAAATATATTTACAGCTATGCGGTTTCTATTACTGTACTTAGTAGGGAAGTGAGCAAGCAAATTTAGGTATTTACTTTTTAAATCGTTCACCATTTGGTTAAAGAATGTACATTTATTGTTGTGTGCTAATAAAATGGCAGCCGTAATAATTGAAAAATATATATTTAGATTGGCCATTATACAAATGTAATTTAAAGCTTTGAACTGAGAGTTATTTTCAACCACAACCGCATTTTATACAAGCAAAACATTTTTGCTATTTTTAAGGCTTATTAAATTGTTTTGTGAAATAATTTGTACTTTTATATCTTATATTGCTCCTCTATTACTTTTTGATAATGATATTAAAAAATGAAATTTAAATTTGAATGAGAGATAACATACGAAAAAGACAAAAAAACGTAAACTTCGGCTGCACCGGCTATATGACCTTTACAGGTGCATTTTTTATAGCATAAAAGGTTATAAAAAGACCTTTGATCTGATTTTGATCAGTCAGTTTGGATGACGGCTTTGAGCTATAGTGGTTCGATCTGAACAATTTCTTCGGAGATTGTAGTGATGGCTTGAGTATTAACCTATGCCAAATTTCATGAAGATATCTTGACAAATAAAAGAAAAAAAGTTCATACAAGGACTTGAGTTTGAACAGTCAGGTTTAAGGAAGTTATATCTTATAATTGTCCGATATAGGCAGTTCCAACGGATGAGCAGCTTCTTGGTTAAAAAAAACCCAAAACAGCTAAACTTCCGCTATAATAACCTAAATCTTAAACAGGTATACATAGGAGCGTATGAGAATGTACATATATATAATTTTCCTCACCCATTCTTATTTTCTAATGCTAATCCAATTATCATAGTATTGACATTTGCTCTTTCCATACTTCATAATCCTTATATGTTTTATCAACATTACATATCATCACTATCTGCCAAGCACAATCCTTTTTCGGCAACCTTTTTACAAAAGAAAAATGAAACCCTTCTTGGTTATGACAGTAAGCATATTTTCATTGCTTATTTATCTATATACAACTGGGTTATTTTTGTTATATAAGCCTTTTTTGTGGCTTAACGCAGTTGACTTTGCACATTCCAAGTTCAGCTGGTTAGCTAACAAATTCACAAAACGGCAACAGCAAGGAGCCAACTAAAAAACAAAGAACGTCAACAGACAGATGAATCTGTACGCTTATATAGAGGAATAAAATCTGTCTAACTACAATACACATTTTATATTCCAGTGTGCAGCCATGACGCAAAAAGCAGTAAAAGGTAGTAAAAGTTTTAATACGAAGCTTGGCGAAATTGTAGGAGGCTTACCATAAGTACACACGTTTAGCCAACCATGCTGCTTGCTTCTACTTTATCCTACTTTCCACTTTATTTTCGTGACAGCGGTTCTTGGCTCTTGATTTGTTTGTACTCCGCCATTTATTCGCTCCGTGTACAACTATACCTTCATTTTCCTTTGGGGGTAATTTAGTTGTGAGTTGGCGTGCCTTACATTTAAAACCTCAAACTATTAAAGCACTGTGCATATGATAGGTTTTGAATGTAACTTGAAAATCGAGTGAACAACTAATGTAAATTAATGAAATTTAGTCAATTATAATTTATTTATATAATATATAAGCGCTTGTAAGAAATTTGACATAATACTTTATTAAAAATTATGTAGATATTTTTAGAATAATTTAAATCAATTAAAACCTTTTGAATTATAGAGGACTTGAGTTTGGAAGGGATAGCAATTACTTTCCTACAACTGACTGGAAAACTTTCGTGAATAATTGTCGCACTTTTATGACATAGATAACTGGTCGTTAGAGAAAGTTATGTTCGACTGACAATTACAGCACCTTGTACAATTACAGCACATAATACACTCAGGCTTAGCACAAACAAACTAATTTCATCTTCAACATTTTAATTTATAACCTCAGCCTTGCAAGCCTCTTTTGTCTCAAACTAAGTGAAATAAAGACGCGCTATAATATACATAACATTTTCATACTATACATACACATAAATAAATTTCGTTTTGGACATCATTAAATTGACATTTAAAGCCCATCACGGAATGTACTATAATAAATGAAAAGCACACAAGGTATGATGCTCTTGTTCTACCTGGTCTATTCAAAGTGTAAATATTAATACATAAAGGGTTATTTTGTATCAAAATGTAAGCAAATGTGTAAGATTGCATAGGTAATTAAGAAAGAAAATAGCGTTGCATTTCATTTAAAATGGTTGGAAAGGTGTCACTGTCATTAAAATTTATTATTATTGCCTAGATTTCTTGAGAACAAAGTCTATTCGATACATTGCAAAGATTTTTTTTTATCAAGGTAAGATGAGTTTGTATGTGGAGTACAATAATACCCTTGAACCAAAGCTAAGTCTACCTCCATACACTAGTCGTTTAAAACTTATTAATCTACCTACACTTTCTAGTCGTAGGGAAATGCTTGGCATAATATTCTTAGTGAAAATTTTGAATGGAACAGTTTGCAGTTCTTTTCTCCTGTCCCGGTTCGCCTTTCGAGGCAGTTTAGACCTTTACTGCTAAAATCCTGTAGATCAAATTTTGAACTAAACGAGCCATTCCGCCGTATATGTCATGATTTTAATTTTCATTCCAGCACATTTGACTTATCTGACTCACTGTTCAAAATTAAAAAGACTTTATTGTTTTCAGAGATTTAACTCATTTAAGATTGTCAAAGGCTTTCTTATCAGCATTCTGACTCAGAACCGATCATTTTAATATTCTGTTCCTAAAGACATATTTTTGGGATACTTCTTATTTTTTTAAAACTCGAAAGCCAATTCAGTGCATAGTTGAGTATATCTAATTACTTTCGAAAATGTTTGCCAAAAAAACAAAAGTGAACATTGTACATGGTACAGTACATGTCTATTCCATATAATATTTCAATTATAGCTGATCATAAGTACAAATTCATCATGTTTTTAGTTAGTTTGTTTTAAGGTCACTGTATGAATATTTGAAGTCGTGGGGTTACTTCTAGCGACGAATTGTCTGCTAATACGAAATTCTAAATAAATATTTATACTATGTGAAAGCTTAGAAAGCGGACTGAAATATCTCACTTTAAGTAGCTTAGTAATTTTGTTAGAATTTTAGATGTTTACCTTTAAATGTTTTAAACTGTTTATATTATAATTACAAAATCAATGGATAAAATACATATACCTACAGCTTAAAATAACATCGTAATATCTGCTGATGGTTACACTCTTCATTAATACAAAACTTTGTACGCAACAAAAACTTTGTAACTGTCAATCAACGCTAATATAACTTGGAAGCTAACTCGACTAGACGTATGAGTAACCTGTTGCTTCTAACTACTTGAACGTAAGCTATTTATACAAAAGTTTATGCTTGTTAAATACCTAGCAAGAATATTAGCGAAAATACAATTTAGGGAGAAATCTGAGAGTAAAAGAAATTAATGGTTTATTTTCACGGCTGTCTGTCGGGAAGGAGCATACATTAATATTAAAAATAGTTTTTGTTGTGTTCAAATTCAGACATTTTGCGCCTTACTATGTGCTGACAGAATATCAATATTAGATTCAGAAGACCCTCAATATTTATAAGTATTGTAAGAATAGAAAACAATATTTCAGTTAAATAAAAGTGCATTTGTTCATTATTTTCTCATACATTTTTTTCTTTCAGGTCTTCTATATTTATGTTATATAATTTTCTTCTATATTTATCTATATAATTTTCATATCACACACGTATGTATTTCCGAATTAGTATTTATATATTTGTTTAATTGTTGGATATTGGTGTCGATCTGCATACAAATTTGAAACTGCCACAGAAGTGTGAAAAAATGTTGGCAAAAAACGAGCTACAGTTGCTATTAATTTCCGTGTTTTAAATATGGTTGCAGTTAGACGTTACATGTAGGACCAACATGCAATCAGTTGCTTATATATACACAATACTTTTGCAAACAAAGCACATAGCCCCAACTCTTTGAGAGAACACTTGACCGCAGCTACGTGTCTTCGCACTAACGGGTAAGAAGCCACCACAGTTCTTCCTGTAATTGCAAGTGCCAAATGGCAAAGTGTTAAGCAAACTTGAGCAAACGTCATTTACATTTAAAAGTGCGATTCCCCCAGCGCAGCAGTAGCTGTGGTGAAATATATATTCATGTACATATATGTTTATTACTGTAAATTTATTTTGAGCCATATGTGGTTCAAACCCCGTAGCTTTTTAAATATTTTATTTATAATTTAAGAAATTTATATGCTGTGGTGTAAGCTAACGTGACTGGAAAATAATTTAATTAAATCACCACACTGAGTGGTAAAATCGCAGTGTGGCGAATGCAACTCCAAAGTGCATAAATAAAGAGCTTAATATAAGACGTATTTTATTCTATGTTAATTATTATTGATATAATGTTTTGAAAAAGGTTGTAACCTGAAGCATAAAGCAATTAACGGCAAGTGGTTTTAAAAAAATATTTCAGAGACTGTTTTTTGTCGGTAACTCGATATATGACAGATAGATAGAGGGTTAATACTTTATGTTATGTGTTAGCAAGTATTCGGAAACAACATTTTAGATGGAGCAATACACCACATAAACATACCGGACCATTAGGAATGGTTTGGCTCAGCAACTATTCTGTTGCTCTTAATTTTCAATCATTTACTACACTAAAAATTACTTACTTACTTATGAAAGGTTGGAACGTGGACAAACCTAGTCAAATAAACGAAAAAAACTTTTCAAATTTATTTTAGATTTCTTATATCTTTTGTTATTGGTTGCTGTGGAAATAATTTGCAGCTGGGCTTCTTTCACTCATTCAATTTGAGTACGTCATACATGTTGTTCAAATAACAACACATTTAGTCCAGGTATTGCTTTTATAGACTTAAGTTTCGATTCAACAGGATTCACTTGGCATTATGTAAATAATCATATAACAGAAATATATTTACATTACATTATAGAATCATATGGATTATATTATCATTCAAACTTAACGTCGGCATCTGCCAACAAAGTATAATTCGTTTCTCAAGGAAAAATATTTTCACCATTTCTCCACACAATAATGTTATATTTATTTATTATATATTCCCCATGAATCACTTTAGGTATGAAATGAGATACATACAACAAAACCGTAATCCATCAAGTGTATTGCGAAAAGTTGTTAAATTATGTATAACGCGCAGCATGTAGATTGGCGCCTTGCCTCCCTGACAAGTAATATGCTTTCAACAAGAGTTCTTCTTCTCATCTGGGAATTTTGTGACAGCGGAAGACAATGTAATGAAAGAAATCTAAAAGAGGTGTAGGGTAGATAGGTTAGAAGGAAAATAACTTGTGTCGTGAGATAAAAAATATTAGTATGATGCTTTTTTAAAATATATATAGAGCGTAACTCTTTCAATTACCAAATAACCCTTTTCTTTTCATTACTTAAGTAACGCGTACATTACACTTTAAACTCTTAAAAAATGTTCATTAAGAAGGAAATGGTGAGATAGAATACCACGGTATGGAAAATCTAACAAGTTAGATTTAACTATTAAAAGTAGAACTTATCTAGGTGTCAATGAGAAGAAACTTTCTTTTATAATTTTGAAATGTTTTGTATGCCAGTTTCGACCTTTTGGCTCAGGTTATTCCTGTTCGTCGGATAATTCTTTCCCAGCTCTAATACTGTGGATCAAGTAACGAAATTTTTTCGCCATTTCTCAATTATCACGAAGCGAAAAAATTTCATGCAAACAAGTCTTACATTAATATTAAATCAGTTTAGTCATTCGTTGATTTGTTTTTGTTATAAATATTTAACTACCACACGAGTAATTATGGATATCTAAGAATCTTTAACCTTTGTGGAATTTAGAATTCGAAAAAGCTTTCTCGAGCAGCATCCTGCTTGCTGTGAACCTTTCAAATTGAGTACTATTTACAACCAAAATTTGTGCTCCTTATCTAAGCTAAATCTTCGCCAAAACCGTGAAACAATGCATTAAAAATATAATCAAATACAGAAGCTTTATTTTCTTCATCGACCACGATAATGTAAAAGACATGTGTATGTGTGTATATGATGTATTTGTATACATATGTCAGTAAAATAATTATGTATAACATACCATTTTGTTTGGTCAAATATAGAAAATATCGTAGACAGCAGCAACGGCTTGCCAAGATATACAAATGAAATGCCAATGCTTTCAGCATAGTCTTTGAGTGTCCCAACAACAAAATAGCTTACGCCCTTGCAAAAATCAAGTAAAAACACACTTTGCGTTCCACTTAAAACAATTTTGGCTGCCAACAGAAAATTTAATTATTTCAAAATTAAAATCCATGTCACAAGCTGATACAGCTCTTATTTCATTTCAACTAAAAGCGGATTTTACTTCATCGCGAAAGTTCATTCTAATTGTTCTTAATGTCCCTCATGTTGTCGCCATTTATGCAATATGCTGCTATAATCTTAAGGATATTTTTGCTCAAATTGATGAAATGTAAACAAACACATTAAAAGTTTATTTTAAACATTTTAAAAAAACTCCGATTACCATATTTTAAATATAAAAATTTAAATAAGTAGGTGGCGATATCGGTTGTAACAGTGATATGAGCTTTAAAGAACCTACATTTCCGTTATATTCATAAATGCTGATTATAGAACCATTTAAAACACGAACAATTTGGTATTTCCCATTTTTGACGAAATGACGAATTCATCATTTGATATATTCACAACTGAAATGTGAAACTAAAGCTCTACATTCTATCAAACACAACTTAATAGCAGTTGATGAAAGTGTTGTGTGAATTTCATCCAACCCTTGAAGCTAATATTTATTACAATAAAATACTAAATCCACCGGTCGTATGAGTAATTATACTCCATATATCGACCGACATCTCTTGCATATGAAATATAGCAGTAGATCTGTATTTAGTTCCAAATTTACACCATTTGGAAGGCATTGTTATACCTGTATTTAGTTATTATTTCATGAAATAGTTTCGATTAAGAATTTTCGATACGAAGTAAGTATGTTCAGCGAAGAATTTGAACCCGAAACTAGTACTGGTGATTTTGTGTTGGGTTCGTATTGTATCAGTATATTTATGCTCTAAAATATTTTATTCCTTCAGTTCTAATTCTAATTGATTTGTAGATTTAATTGATCAACATGGAAGTATTTGAATTTAAATCATGCCTAGCAGACATCAGCTCTTCCTTTAAACTATTAACTAGGCACTTTGGCAGTCTTACTACATTAATCGAAGTTTAAACTAAAGCGTGTCATTAATATGGTTTCAAGTATACTAAGATATAATAGATTTGTATAACGATATACGATATTAAGGGCATCCATGTTTCCAAACAGGGATCGCATAGCTTCACTAGCACTCAGCAGAATATTAGACTTTATTATCAACATGTTGCGGCTAGATGAGTCGATATGATTTAGGGGAGGACACAATAGACCATAGGTTGCGGTGCATACCTCTAAACTCATCTATCTATCTAGATATACGATAATTATTTTCTAAAAAATTTATTGTAATGATAGAAGAGCTAAGGAGCTAAAACCGGATCATGAAAATTACTATGTAAAATCCATTTTTTATATGTTAATAGAATATCTTTTGGGTGTAATAAAAATCGTGGGAAACTTAATAAGTATATTCTGTTTCTGTGTCGAGGCTTCAACTTAAAAAAAAACCTTAACCTCATTTGCGGTGGGTAGCTCGTTAACTGTTGTGTAATTAAAGCCGCAGATTGATTGTATATATATATATGTATTATTATTCAATTGCTGTGAAAAATCTGTTTTCGATAATCACAATAATAATAACAGCAACTGGAAAATGCATATGAATATGTTTGGCTGTGTAAACCTTAATAGCGATGATTAATAATAATGACAAAACCACAACGACATTGACCCCTGTTTTACAGATTTACGCATAAATGCTTCTATAAATCTATAGGGTGTTTTTTTTTGAGCCGAAATAATTTGCCTATAAGTGAAACACGAAAATTAAAAAAATAGGTTTATAGTCTTAGTCGGAAAGTTTACGATATTTACATCACTTTTTTCAGAATAGCCGGTTTTTTCTCGCCAATAAATATATAATATAATACTGAATATGGTTTATTAGCATATATCATTGACTTGGCACATCCTCTCTTGAAATAGTTACCGGATACCTTGATTTAGGTGACTAAATAAAAGGTCCACTTCTTGATGTAAATGCGGCCATCAAAGGTTCACCCCAATATGCTTACACGTGCTTTGTGGCTTGTTGCACCACCCTCGAGAGATTTGGCAATCAAACGATTGATACTAACTATTGAGTAACATCAAAGTCATTGAGAGTTTCTTCAGTATTTCTCTTATTATTCATAAAAACACCCTATACATATGTGCATACATATATGGTATATAATGTTAGGGAGGGCAGAGAATACATTAAAAGCTAGCGATGAGTCCATTGCGGCATAAATAAATCAATAAAACAGGATTAAAAAATATTCGCGTTTAAGGAAAATCTACATACCAGAAAATGTGCGTATTTTCATGCCCGTATTTAAAATTATATGTGTGGGATAATTTAAATTTTAATTAAAAGAGCTCAGTGCGGTGGCAACCACCCATGAAATGTAATGTTATTCCAATGTATTCATGCAATCTACAAACTCATTTGTTCATAAATATTATATTGTTACACACATACAGTTATGTGCAGGCGCTGGAAAACATACGCCTGGTCATTCGTATTCATAGCAAGGCTGATGACTTAACCGCTATTGTTTAAAACGCCAATTTTGCAAGCCATAAAGTAATATGTACTCGTATAAACGTACATGAGCCAATATATAAGTGCGATAGAGTAACATATGTGTACCGTAAGCGAAAAAGTCAAATGCCCCACGGACAGCATACCCATTCATTTTCATTCTTATGCATTACCAATTAAAAATTTCATATGCAGTGAGTGGGTCGAGTAGCCTTCTGATGGTCTTCTTTTGTTGACAAACGCTTAAAAATACAAAGTAACATCCCCGCGGGGCACAAATGTTTTTAGTATTAAAAATATATTTGTTTGGTAGGGAGCCCCGCAGCGGGAGATTTTTTAAAAAATTTACGTGTGGAGAAAAATTAAAAAAAGGCAAGAAAGCTATTGCATAATTGCCATTGCATTTTTTCGCGATTTCGAACGGTCAGTTTGTATGACAGTAATATGCTAGCGGTCCAATATACACAACATGGCCGGAGATTGTACCGATGCCTTGGATAATATTCTTTGAAAAATTTTGTGAGGCTAACTTGTCAAATATAAAAGTTTTCCATACAAAGACTTAGGTTTGATCGGCCAGTTTTTATGACAATTAAATTCTACAATTATATGAAATCGGCGGTCCGACAAATAGGCAACTTTTGAGGAAAACCGTTTCCTTGCTCCCTTCGAACTTATCTTTTTAACGCATGTTCTGCAAATGGTCAATGACCGTTACGGTAGATGTAAGTTTATACATTGTTTTCCTGGACCTATGTAATAAGTCTCTAGCTCTTGTCATGTCATATTTTAGCTTTATCTGTCTCCCCATCTTGATTTCCATCTGTTCTGAGCTACCATATTTGTTCAAAATACGTATTTAGCTCCCTCTTGATCATTCCTGGCGAGCACGGTATTATCTCTGCCTCATACTCGTTTAGAACGGCTCCTGACTCCAACTCGTCTGCTTTTTCGTTGTCGAAAATGATCTTATGACAGAGAACCCAAATTATGGACAAGGGGAGTTGGTCTGCCAGTGAGCTTAAAGCCTGCCAATATTTGTTGATCTGCTGGAATTTATCTTTAGCGACGACAAATGCACAAAATATTTGTGTATCTGTATCCTCCCGTAGTTATTCAGTCTAACTCCACAGGCCTGCTCTATGTCTAGTTCTTCCGTTAGGAAGAGGCTACCTGAATTTGGCGCACGATATTCTTGGCACACTGATATTATCTTGTTTCTTTAATGCGGACCACCAAACCAATACTCCATATGTGAAAATTGGTCTAGTGATATCCGTATAGATCCACACGACCATATACGGTTTTAGCGTTCAGTTCCTGCTGCTTATTCGCTTGCAGTTGTAATACGCCATATAAGCATTTTTAATACGTTCCTCAATATTAATTTTCCAGCTCAGTTTAGTATCGATCCCGACGTTTGATGTATTGCCGAGAGGTGCAGAAAAATCACCGTTTATATACATATTTACTTTATAGGGTCTCCAAAGTTTCCTTTTACTTGTAGGTGATACAAATAACGTGGCAACCTTAATATACCTAAAATACCCTGTTCAGGGTATAATAAAAGAGAAATTATTGATTTTATACTATTGATTTTGATACATATACGTATGTACATATAAGGTAAAGTAAAAAGTTCGTTCGGTTTTTTATTGATTTTTCAAAAGATGATAACTTTGTGTACATTTGTCCGGTCCAGTTGTTGGCAGTAGAGGGTCGAATTGAGCTTTTGGCCAAAGGGGAGCAGCTCGCAGTAGATGATTCCTTGCCCATCCCACCAAACACACAGCAAAACCTTCCTGGCCGTCAATCTAGTCTTGGCCACCATCTGGGTCGCGTCCCCGAGCTTTGACCAAGACCGTTTGCGCTCGATGTTGTCATAAGTGACCAATTTTTCATCGCCAGTCACAATCCGCTTCAGAAACGGGTCGATTTTGTTGCGATTCTGCAGCGATTTGTAGATGGAAATTCGGTCCATCATGTTTTTTGCGTTAGTTCGTGTGACACCCAAACATCGAGCTTCTTTTTGAATCCAAGGTTATGCAAATGGTTCCAAACGGTTATCTGGCTTATCTTTAGTTCCTCAGCAATTAAATAAGTGCTCACGTGACGGTCTGTTTCCACTATTTCCATTATTTTATCGCAATTTTCGACGACAGGCCGCCCGACGCGTGGTGCATCTTTGACACCGAAATTACCGGAACGGAACCTAGCAAATCACTTTTGTGCTACACGTTCGTTTTCAGTATCGGGCCCATAAACTAAATTAATGTTTTCAGACGCTTTGGCTGCTTTTTCGCTTTGATCGAAGAAAAATTGTAAAATATAGCGAATTTTCTCTTTGTTGGTGTCCATCTTTGACGAGCGCTCACAACGAACTCAGTAAATCAATCGAAAAACTGTCAACGCAAACTTTTGGCGCGAATAAACACGTTTTCAGCGCCGTATAGTATGACATGATGGGACACGTAACACTAGTACTATGGGCAATAACACCATCTCTTAGATAAAAACCGAACGAACTTTTTACTTGACCTAATATTATACATGTACATATATATACAATATATCTTGGGATGCCTCATTCAAAACAAGTAGGAAAGGGCTAGTTCGAGTGTAACCAAAGCCGGCGAAATAACGAAAATCATTTGTGTAGTTTATGAGAGTTTGGGTAATTTGCCAATTTCACCCATTTTCACAATGTCGGTTAAAATGCTAAAAATATTTGTAATGAGGAAATTTAGATATTATAGCTTTAGCCGTTTGAGAGATATGCATATTAAACCTATTAGTGGGCGGGGCGACTCCCCACTGCAGATGCACCTCCCAAATGCAATTCGTTGTAATAAATAAGTATTTTATATCTTATGATGGAGCTTAGTTATGTCAATTTATTGGTTTAATGGCGTTTTGTGGGCGTGCCAATAGTCCAGAAAACATGTCATCAAAGTATCGCTTGCACAGATGACAGACGGACAGACAGTCACCCGGATTTCAACTTGTCTCTTCATCCTAAACATTTATATATATATAACCCTTTATCTAAATCGACTAGTTTGAAGTGATACGAACAACTGTTAGGTAAAAAAAAACTGTTATATGTACTCTGTAACAACATGTTGTAAGAATATAAATCATAACATGTTATCATCTCAGATTTCTATGTTTAATTCTCAAATATTCGATATGGCTAAGTTATTTGAACAGTGCTATAGCTGGCATAATATTATTTCAAACAATCTGCACAGGCGACTCACTCGACATGAAAGCTTAAACGTAAATAAAAGCTAAGTATTCTTGAAGGCTCATAGAACATCTCCGTTATGTACAAATTTACTACTCGCCGTCTGAGGGATAATTCATATTTATAACAAATAGACAATGAGTTTCATAAACTTTATGGAATTCCTATCTGACTTTATTGGACTAGTCAACAGACGTAATTTTTTTTAATCCTTCGGTAGCTCAAATGAAAATCCGAACAACAATCCATTAGAAACTAAGTGTCGTTATAATTTCCATCACTTGCCATTCTCCCTTGCTTTGTAATCTAATTTCGCAATGACTTCATCACTGAACCTTAATACTACTTAATGGCTAATTATCAAATTAACTCAAAATTCGGATTATTGTACAATTTTAGGTACTTCAGTTGAGTGCCGAAACGAAAAAAAACCAGTAAGGAAGAGTTAAGTTCGAGTGCAAGCAAACATTTCATACCTTTGCACCTTGCAAAGAACAAAGCCAGGGAATACCATCAAAAACTTTTTAAGTATTAAGAAATGTAGCGAAAAGGTTTAACTTCATTGAAATGGTGAATGTATTACAATCAAATTTGGTATTATATTAACTTAGATCATAGACTCTAAAGCTAAGTGCTTTATTACTATATTTTAGTAAGTATTGATGGTATTCAACCCATTTTTCAATTTCAGTTATATCTCACATATTGATCGATATTTCTGGGGGCTGCAATAGTTATGGTCGGGTCTTGAAAATTTTAGACCTGCTTACCTGTAAGGAAATATTCGCGCAAATTTTTATCCCGATATCTTAATTAATGCTTGATTTGTATAATGAAAAGGGAAAGAATCAGATGCAGTTTAAAGTTGTGTTATATGGGAAGTAGGCGTGGTTACTGTCCCATTTCGCCCATTTTCGTACTGCAGCATGGACATGTCAGTATAATGGCATGCACCAAATTTGAAATTGACTCTAATTACTGCGATTCGTTGCACCAAATTACGGTTCTGTATCTTAATTTGCTGCTTAGTTATGTCACTTTATAGGTTTTCGTTTAATGACGTTTTGGTCAGATTACGCCCATTTACAAGCTCGTCCTCCCCTGTTTGCCAAGGAACACGTGTACCAAGTTTCATTACGATATCTCAATTTTTACTAAAGTTATTGCTTACACGGATGGACAGACTGACGGAAGAACAGACAGGAAGTCACTCGGATTTTAACTCGTCTCAGTATTTGTAAGTGATACAAACAACCGTTAGGTGAACAAAACTATTTTACTATGTAGCAACATGTTGCAAGAGTATAATAAACAACAATTCAAAAGCTAGTAAACGGTCTGCCCACATGCCGTAATATAATACATAGACGGTTTCAGCGCTGCTATCGTTTATTCATCTTTGTTCTATTACCTACTCTACTTGGTTCTCTTACTCCTTGCTTCTTGTATTAGCTATACTCCCAAGTGATTTTCATTTTTGTTGCATACCTTTCTTTTTTTAACTTTTAATTTTTTGTCCGGTGTTTCTATCGCATTCGGCCTCCAGCACGATTTGCTGTAATTTGTGGCTGCCTCTGCTGTAGGTAGAGTTGTATTGACGATAGTTGAGTTGAAGTTACAATTTCTGCCAATGTGGTTATTCATACCAATAAGGTTTCGAGTCACTTCTAGCGCTGCCACTACTTCAACTGTAATGTTGTTCTTGGTTGGACTTATTTATCCCGCCGCAATTGTTGTTTGCGATGCTCTTAATGATAAAGCTGGCTGTGCTGATTTGCTTTCTAGTTTTTGTTCTAGTGTTTCCTTAAACTCTACGGCTGCTGTAGTTGTGTTTTAATTTTTCTGAATTTTGTTTACTTTTCTGTCTATGTATTATTCCCGAGTCTAGAATGATAAAATTAGCTTAGTTCGTTAGCCTTAACATATTGGTAGTTTAGTATTACCAAATATAATCCAGATAAGTCAAGTTCTCTATCTTCTTAAAAGTTTAGTGTAAATATATCAGAAAAATGTCAAACAAACTTTGTGGGAACACTGGTTTTCATTAAAGGATCTGAAACGGGTAAAATAGGATTACAAATGCGCTTCATTCATACCTATAATGCTATGTATTAACGCCATCAATAACAATGGGTAGCCGAAGTAACATAAAA